>NW_025421402.1:10659062-11318125 GCF_011764305.1 Mustela putorius furo
GTATTTAATTTACTATACTACTTGAAATTCTAAAACCATAATCAACTGAGTCTGATGTCTGTTAAAACTAAAAATAAAATTATGCTGGTAAAAACGTAATTTAACATTCATTTCTAGCGCTAATCATTGCCTAACATTTTAAAAGATGGAGGAAGATATTTGACTTGATGAAATCACTAAAAATTAAGTCTGTTCTTAAATAAATAGGACTCTATGTATCCACAATATTTGGATAAGGGTGACTATAAATAAGATAACTAAAATGTCTTCTGTTAATAATAATCTTTTGCATTTACAAAGTGTGCTTCTTTCAAGAGGCTGGAAGTGCTTTTTAACTATCTTCGTACTGCTTCACTCTGTGAAAAATGAAACATCTCTTTAAAAATGTCATTGTAAAAAGAATTTTCTCTATGGGAATAAATGACCTAACATTGAATAAATAGCCCCTGAAAATCTATTGCTCCCTTTGTCTGCCTCAAAGTGTACAGTCAGATCAATGGTCCTATTGAACTTTGCACTGGTCTGAAATCATCTGATGTATTTGATCAATTTTAGGTGTAATGTTTTAAAAAGGAGTAATTGATCATGTCTAATTTATCAGTTCATGTATCCCAAGCATTTCTTCTATGTCTATGATATGTAATTGTTGTTCAATAAATACGTAGTACCTAAATTAATATCAAAGATGATTATGTAAATGTCATGAAAGGTGTATACATAAAGGGTTTGAAAGTTTAAAGAAATGTATTCTTGTTTTTATTATTTCATAACAAACTATCACAAATGTAGCAGTGGGTCAGGATTCTGGCTTGGACTTAATTGGGTTCTCTTAGGATCTCACCAGGCTGAAATCAAGGAATTGGCTAGGGTTGTGTAACTATGGGAGGGATTATCCCATCATAGTTTGCAACATATATAAACTACCAAGGGAGTGAGTGTTAGGTTAGATGCACATTCAAGCGTAGATGATTATATAAGGTCTATACACTGGGGAGCAAGAATCTTGAGCCCCTTGGGGGCCATCTTAGAATTCTGCCCATCATAATAAATAAGTATGTACACACACACACACACACCCTGAGGCAAAAATCAAAGAGATACCTCATTTAAATATTACTACCATTTTTTTTTACTGTTGTCTCTTTTTAGGAATAGAGAGAAGGAAAAATGATTGGTGATTGTGATTCTTTTCTACCTATAGTTCAGCTATTTGAAATTGACTTGTTTCGTAGAATAATAGCTAACATGAATTGAGTGTTTATTATATGTCAGACACTAACCTAAACTTTTTTAGATACATTAGTTCATTTAGCCTTCCAGAAACTCTATAAGAGAGGTAAAATTATTACCAATTTTTTATAATAGACAACAGATACAAAGATATCATTAGTCAAAACACTGGTAAGTGGCAATGATAGGTAAGATACAATGTTTAATATATATTGTATATTCAGTGAATAGTTATTAATTTCATTATTGTGTAGAATTTTTAGAAAAGAAAACAGTATAGAAAAACTAAAAGGACACAAATATACATATTCACTTAACTAACGCTGTTGTTGTTTTATATTAGGACTGCTCTAGGATGGGATGCATCCCAGAGGAGAATAAAATCAAATTGTGGGGGGTGGGGGTTGGGGGCGGTGTCTGGGTGACTCAGTCAGCTAATTGTCTGCCTTTGGCTCAGGTCATGATCCCAGGATCCTGCGATCAAGCTCCATGGCAAGCTTTCTGCTCAGCGGGAAGACAGCTTCTCCCTCTGCCTCTGCCCCTCCCTCTCCACTCATGCTCTGTTTCTTTCTTTCTGTCTCTCTCAAATTAATAAATAAAATCATTTTAAAAAACTCAAATTGGGAAAGAACTTTTAATTCAGAGTATCTTTGGTTTAGCAGTAATTGTTGCATTCCTGCTCAACTTTTCAATATATTGACCTAGAGATCCCAGGGGGGGGGGGGAGACAAAAGCTTAAAATGACCATAAAACTCAAATAGAAGTAAACCACCACAGGATAAGATCTCCATTCATTCTCAGAAGTGAATGAGAGCCATTTAACTCAAACTTCCTTTAGTAGTGTAAACCTAACTTTGACCCCATGGTAAAGAAGCTAACTAAAATCATGTAAGAAGACGCTTTGCTCCTCTCAAAGCTTGATTTTGGCTATTCCAACAGAAATATGAGCAATGTTTTCTCCAGTTCCCAAAGGCTGATTTTAGGTAGCAACAGTAATGTGGTTTTTCCTCATCTCTTATCACCATATACCCAGCCCCCCAATATCAATTGTCCCACCAATTCATTTTTTTTCCCCACCATCGGGGCAGAGATTCCAAAGCCCAGCCAGTCACTAAGAATCAGACTCTATGTCAGGTTTGCTCTAGCAGGTGGTGGTGGCTATGGAAGGATAGAGGAACCTACCGGAGGCAAAGAGGCATTATAAGAAGTTTAATAACAAGACCTAAATGCTATAGGAGAAAAACTGAGAACAAGACATGTCATGAAATGTGCTTTTTTAGGCATTATGCCAATTCTGAGCAGCAGAGAAATGAGATCATATTTCTGAATTAATATTTTATAGGACCCTTTGTATAATTTCAAGAAACTCTTCCACCTGCTCAGTAAGAATAATGAAAATCAGACTTTATAAGTTATTATTAGTTATTCTGATTTAAAGGGAAGAGGGTTAGGAATCAATTTATTGACCTGGGGAAAACTGTAATTCTACAATACTTTTATTAAACTAATTTGATTTTAAGATAAAGAAGAAACAGATCAACAGACATCTGCCACACTTCTGTGAATAAGAATGCAATTTTAATCTTGTTCAAATTGATAAACGTGGAGCATAGTCAATAAAGGCAAGTGTGTTTGGTTGCCATGGTCAAAAAAATACTAATATAAGTTTGATGAGAGGCAAGGAGACAATCAGAATAAATATAAAATTGACATATAATTACTTGATTAGTAGAACTGCATAGAGAATCATGTTAGTAGTTGACCAACTTAGCTTTGATAAACGTATACAAGAGGCCATAAAAACAATTGCTAACGCTCAGACTTTGTCATTATTCTACAGGATTGTCTCTTCATGTCTCTCAGAATGAAAGTATGTTAGTTGACATCATCACAAAAACTTCGTTGTAATTGTTGAGCCATTTCCTATAATAATTGCTTTTTTAGCCCTGAGGTTAGTTTTTAAAGCTTGAATTATGAATATTTCATATTATATTATTTTCATATTCCACGTGCATGCCTCATGCAAATTAACTTTCTTATAGCCTCACACTGACCTTTACTTCATTGAAGGAAATTAAATTGTAAAATGAATCTGCCTAGGAAAATCTTTTTCAAAAAATGTCTCTTTCTTTATGTTGTTGAGGTTCACCAGAAGCCTTTAGCATTCCAAGTCATAAATCCTATTATATAATGAAATGAAAATCTAGTTAATTGATAGAAAATTAAAATATTTTGTTTGTCTCAGGATGAAAATGAAATAACAATGTTGGAATATTGGAATATGGTAGAAAAGAAAAAAAGTAACTACAACAATTAGCTCTTAATATTTTCAGGATTTCAAGATGCTTATCTAACCATATATTGGCCTATTTTGACATTTTCCTCAGGCTGCTTGAAAATTGATGAAACACACACTGAAACAAAGACATTTCAGTTCTGTAAATATCTGAAAATCCCGTATTTGTACTTCCAACAATATATTCATATATTAAATAAAAAATACCTTAAATACTTAGAAACACAATTTTGCATGTTACTACATAATGAAACTATTTTCTGTTTTATTTGAGAGTGCTTTCAGAACAGGTTTTTTTTTTTTTAAGATTTTATTTATTTGAGAGAGAGAGTACATGAGTGGGCAGAGGGACAGGCAAACTCCCTGCAGTCCAGTTCAGAGCCCACAGGTAAAGGGAGGCACCATCCCAGTACTCTGAGATCATGACATGAGCTGAAACCAAGACAGATGCTTAACCAACTGAGCCACCCAGGTGCTCCTTCAGAACAGATTTTAATCTCTGATGATTTGCAAGGAAAAGAATAATACAGGTTAGGTATTTTCTATTCACAAAATCTCAGCTGCCTCCTAAATTTTACATATGTAACCTTCTGATGCCTGGTGGCACTGATGTCCTGTATACTAAAGAAGGAGAAAAACTTTGAGTTTCCTGTGCACTGTTTATTTTAAATTCACATTGCATCTTATTTTCAATATATTACATTGCCTTTACTTCCTTTATCTAAACATCCTGATTCAATTTTCATAGTAGAGTGTTTTTTAATGTAACATCATGCATGGAATCGAAAATAGAAGCATTTATTTTCACACCAAGAAAGTTTTGTTTGTATGCCAGGCTTCTAGGGAACACACCTATAAAAACAGAGTATATAGATTTTAGAATAATCTTGATAAATTATTACTTAGTTTAGGAAGATGAACATCGTCTGAGAGATAGAATAACCAACTCTATAAAATCAAGAGACCCAATTTCTTTTTCAGGAATTTTAATTTTAAAAGAATTAGAAGACAGAAAATTGGATATAAAGTCATGACATTCTCAAGCTTGTTGACTTCAGGGGGTGGAAAACAAAAAAATATATAGATTCTATAATTGTTTAGTAAATTCTATGACTCAGTTACATGTAACATTAATAAATACCCAAAACTCTTTCTCATTTGAGGAATTTTTCATAGATATTTATTTTCTATTTTTCCAACCTCCCTTTTCCTTCCTCCCATTCTGTCACAGCCTACATTTCCTTCTGTATGATTCATTATTTTACTAGGATGGTAAATGCTCCTTTAATTTATGTGGCAAAATTAGAGGTTTTAAAGAGAGTATATTCATCAAAAACTTTCAAATGTATAACTGCGATTTTACATTTGATTTCAGAACCCTTCTTTTTTTTTTCTCATTGATGTAAAATATGGTCTGAATTATCACTTATCCTTTGAAAAGACTTGAGCAAACAACCCATATCTTTGCTCAAGACTTAGCCTTATAACATGGAAGAGAAAATTTAACCTCTGTGGTTAAAACTTATAATATAAATGTTCATTTTTTATATCATTAATTTTAACCACTGTTACTCATTCTAGTATTTATATGTAGCATATATAAAGTATGAAACAAGCAATGAGATTTTTTATAAAATAAAATAATAAATCAGTGGCTCCAATAAAATTTTATTAAAATGATTCAACCAAATATTCAAAAATTAAGGTAGTTTCTATTTAAAAAATGAATTTAAGAGATTAACAAATAATATATGACACATATCCTCAGTATAAAAGCCAAATACCACACTACCTAAATGTAGTTTTATATAAAGCATAGCTTTCAGCTGAATATTGTACTATGCAAATTTTATCAGGTAACATACCATGAAGAAAGTTTCTTTCTCTCTCCCTTTCACTTTTAATTCACCTCTGAATGTCCAGTGCTAACACTACCAATCAAACACAAAGTGTTCAATAAATATTTGTTCATACATACAGCATGCTGCAGAAGATGGGCTGGCTATGCTATATTACCTTTCATTACTTCAGGTAATGTAAATGAATAAATTTGTGGTTAAAATGGTAAGTATCTTTGTGTTTGCTTCCCCTTTATGGACCAATGATAATGAAAAAGCAAGAAAATTAAATACAGTTGGTGTCACACAGTGAAAATAAATTTAATGTGTTTAATTTTAGTTAATGTTATGGTTAAGTCTGAGCATTTTGAGGAGTATATATCTTGAATATGCTTTGTCCTGTTTTTGTTTTTTTCTCCAGGGAACATTGCACATAATTAAAAAGATTTTTTTCAGCTTTGTCTTTAAAAGAATATTTAAATTTATAATTTTCCAATATATTTTTATGTGGCTAAATGTCATTATTTACTTTTCTATGTGGGGTAAAATGATAAAAGACTTGGTAAGAGCAAGAGTTATCTTGGGCGCCTGGGTGGCTCAGTGGGTTAAGCCGCTGCCTTCGGCTCAGGTCATGATCTCAGGGTCCTGGGATCGAGTCCCGCATCGGGCTCTCTGCTCAGCAGGGAGCCTGCTTCCTCCTCTCTCTCTCTCTGCCTGCCTCTCTGCCTACTTGTAATGTCTCTCTGTCAAATAAATAAATAAACTCTTAAAAAAAAAAAGAGTTATCTCCATATTTATCCAAGAAAAGCTCATTATTCTCAAAGGACATTTATTTGATTTTAACATAAAAATTAGGAAAATGTATAATTAAAATATGATATTTAAATTCCAAGAATAAGTCCCATATTTCTGTTTACACACTAAGTCAATATATACTTGGTACTTTACAAACATTTTTAAATTTAATCATCTTAGGATCACTGTAAATGTTTTACTTCAATATTATAACTGAGAAGTTGAAATTCAAAATAATTAGGAAGCTTACTAATATACTATACTGGATAAGTGGCAGAGCCAAGATTCAAATAAATATACACCACATTCAGATAAAAGTATGCCTTTACTCTTTCCTGAAATGTGAGCTTTCATCATAATGCTTCCTTTTGCTTCCATTTGATTCCATAGTCATTTATTGAGCTTCTATCATGTATAAAATATGAGAGCATGGGTACTGACTTTTGTCTTTGAGCTTCAAGATACTCCAAATTATCTTCTATCCATTTAAAGATATTGGTTAAAAAAATGTAAGCTGTATTTCCTGTTGTTTCTTTCCTTTCACTTATGTCTAAGGTTTCTACAAAATTACACTTTACTATTAGATCAGTATCTCATATTAATATTTAGTCTGAAGTTTTCCTTCATTAACCATACTTATTTGCCATACTTTTCCTTGCTTGCGTGTCAATCAAGAGGTGCTTCAGAGAATATCAGGTGGTCTACTTAGAGACCAAAATGTAGAGACCATAGAGGATAGAGGATTAGAATCAGAAATGCTGAGCCTTTATATTTAAAAAAAATGTGTAAGGTAAAGATGCTCAAACGTAAATGAATTTCTGAAGCACACACATCTGTTTAGGTAGTCCAAGCATTGAGGTTCTCAAGGTCTCCAGCTTCCATTGTATTTCTGTAATGCCTTCAGCCAGTGCTCAGTATTGTCTGCACATTTTTACTTGGCTTTTTCACTTCTTTAATTGTTCATTTTGCTTCCTGTTTGTGACCATGTTTTCCTTCCATGGATACAAGTTCTTTGAAGTCAGACATTAAGTTCATCAAAAAGTCCTTCTATGTTTTTGAAGGGTCCCACTGAATTCTTTAAACAAGATATTGGAAAAGTATTACAAATGAAAAAGCTGTATAATATTTATTTGTGATCCTAATCAGCCCATGATATTTCCAGTGAGATCAGAAAGCTTGTATATCAAATCATAACTGTGCATGAAGCAATCAGCCTCTTTGAAAAGACACTTCTACAGAAAAAGAAAATACAAAGCAGCCAAAGAAAAATTAAACATCACTTTCTTAATTGGTTTTTGAAATGCATGATACCTTGTTTTCATATTTATAACAGTATAAAGAATTGAATTAGCATTAAGATCAGTGACAAAACACTTTAATTCTTTCTATCCCAATATCATTCTAAAATAAGAAAATACGTCTGTGTGTAGTTTGATGACAGAATGGATAATCAACAATCAGCAAGAGCACTTAGTGACCAAACAAACATTAACTGTATGAATGAAGAAGTTAAAAATATTTATTACTATAGGTGATCTGCAGTTTTTATATTTTACATTTCAACTAAAATAACATTTGCCAGAGCCAAATATATGGCATCTTTAAATACACACATTTACATGCAACACACATTTAAAATAAAATATTTCCTTAAAGCAGAGACATATATACTTACTACATACTCTTATTTGAATGATATAATATTAAATGACTCAATGAGACTTGGAAGAAAAACAATCAAAGGGGAAGTACTTTATTTACAGGATACAATGTAGCAGATGCACAAGTCTCCCCAGTCTTGGACTCCTTGTTTCTTACCTCCTCTCATTTCTAATTCTTACCCCAGTCCTAAAAGTCCAAAAAAGAAACCTAACTACTTCTGGGATAAACCTCCTCTGGGCCTCATCCAAACTACTAATTGCCCACTGCTTTAGTAGCAATTTCTGCTAGCAGATGAGAAGATGCTCGTAGTCCCAACCTTGGAGCTATATATAATATGGTCAGGTTTCTACGACTACTAGAAATGTGTTCTGCTTACTGGGTAAGCCTCTGTTCATTTAAGGATGAACCCAAATGTCGATCCCATTTTCAGTTATCAATGTAGGTCATGTTTAACCTGGAAGTTCTAAAGAGGTGAATGTGTCTTCCCCAAAGATCCTGTTTCTGGCTTATAACTAGAAGTGATACATTGTTTATTCTTGAATCAGGGTTAGTAACCCAAGAACGATGATTGTCCTCTCCTATTACAAGAACCAGATCACTTCTACTCTCTATGACTGAGATCGAAAGAGTCTTTGTCATTATGGAGAATGTGTTCTGAATATACAATATCTGAACATTAACTTTTTTTATATGTAGAAAAATTATCCAAAGTAGATATATGGTCTAAGTATAGACAATTTTTCAAAAGCTTAACTTTAACTCAACTTTATGGTCTTATAACACATTCTTATTACTTCTTTACTTTCTTTCCATTAAGTAATATGTTTTTCTGATTATGACTGGAATTAAGTCAAATAGAGGCTTGGCAGATATAGTATGTGTTGTCATAATGTTAAGTTTTGATTTCCATTTTTAAAATCCTTTGACACAATGCATTTTATTTTAAAACATGTACTCATTTGTTAGAAGTAAACATGCTATATTTTAAAAGCAGATTACAGGTTTGCCACCAAAGTGTACACAATTAATTTTCTTTATAACCAAATGGCAACATCTGACTTTACATCTTGGAACTCCGTACAGGTGAATGAACGTGATCGTTTTCTAAGATTTGTTGGTCTCTGAGGTCTTCCTTCTGTCAAGTCTAAATATATGTCAGATTTCAGAAAACGTGTGTAACTGTCTTGTTCCATAAGCTGATACACTCTGCTTTGCGCAGCATCAAAACTGTGTAGGGTAGGTTGGGTGATGCTCTTGGTAATGACTTCTTTGGTGTGAAAATCAAGGTTAACCTGGATGACAGTAATAACAAAAAGTATGATTATGGTCAATCTACTTAAGTAAACACTTGAGAAACAAACAGTGCAGGACTGATCCAATGTTGGAGTGGGCATAAAGAACTTGGTTGCTTTTGTGATTTGTTTATTTGTTTGGTTGGTTGGTTATAAGTCTAAGGATCCAGTGATTTACTCTGGGGTGACATTTCATCTGGCTCTTCTCTTTCTTTGCTCCTGGTCCTTCTCACTCTCTGCTGATTTAGAATAATGAAATATTGTAAATATCATTAAGACCATCAGATTAACCCATTTTCAACATGGAAATGAAACTTCATAGAAATTAAATTATTTTGAATGAGGGCAAAGGGTGACTTGGGGGCATATATGGGATTTCCATGCAGGGCTTTTGTTTTATCCCCATGCTCTTTTCATTTTATTATGATGCTTTCTTACAGGCAAGTATATGCTAAAAATGGATATCTTTTAAAGATAAAAAAATCCTTTAGTGGTTTTTATCAGAGAACTACCGCTGTATCTGATTCTGACAGATGTTACGTTTTCATTTGGGGTTCCTTCCTTTTCCCTCAGGGGTAACACTATACAACTAGCTGCTTTTTAAAAAATTGTTTATAAAATTGGCCTTGGGAAAAACAGAATAAAGCACTGAAACACAGAACAGATTGAGACTTATTGATACAAGAAAAACAATCATCATTCCATGTAAAATGATATCCATATAAACAATGCTACCTCATGGACATATTAATTTATAGTGAAACAGAACTCTCAACAGTGGTATACTACCAGTCCTACCATTTCAGCAAAGAAACACTATTTATTGAACACATAATATAAATATAGAAACTCTATTTAAATTATTTTTGAGGGCAGTCAGGTAATATTTGCTAGTTGTAAAATTTTATTGCTATAGTTTCAGCAGTTGTATCACACAATTATCTCACACTGTGCTTGCAGCCAGAATCACGACTATTTTTTCACTTGAACCATTGTCAAATTAGGTTTTGCTCATCTATCGATTATGAAACTTTCTTTAGCCTATCTTAAAACGGAGGAATAATTATTTTGGGGCAATCAAAATTTTGCATAGGTAGATGAGCTCACACTAAAATGGTACATTATACAAACTTTTTAATTTGTCTTGCCTTCCTCACTTATAGAAATTGTTTTGCTAAGACATTGCTTATGCTTAGGTGATTAATATGGATAAGTGAATAAATCTAAAGGCTGCAAGTAACTGTATTTACTCTTAGTCTAGAATAAAAATAACCCCAAGGAATGACTTCAGTTACACTTTAACTTTCATGGTGAAGCCTTACAATGCATTTTGTTCATATGTAGGAATTTATATAAATATCTGAATTTGCTTCAAGAAAATCTTGACCTTTCTGATAGAATATATGAGGATACCGACTTGATAAAGACAGAGTCTCTCAAAAAAGTTTCAAGCAGTTTTAAATTTTTACAATTATCTTTACTGTACCTCTTGTGGAGCATCATTCTGTATAAATTTCTCGTATATTGCTTTTGCTTTAACGATAATTTGTTGAGGGTCTTTACTTTTCTTGAAATCTTCACAGGCTATCCAAAATTCAATGTTTTCCTCACTGAATTCAGTTTTAAGGAATGTGGTAAAAGTCTTCAGTCCATCTACCAGGAAAAGAAGTGATATATTTTAACTATAGAATATTAATGCTGAGGAATTGGATTATGTGATTTTCCCCCTCCAAATATGTATACATTCCAGTTAGTTAACATGCAGTGTGATATTGGTTTCTGGTGTAGAATTTAGTAATTCATCACTTACATACAACAGCTAGTGTTCATCACAAGTCCTCATATTAATACCAACACATCTCTCCACCCACCTCTCCTTCTATATTGTATTACTTGATATTAAAGTATAACTGCAAATATTAACAGAATACCTATGGCTTCCCTCTAATGTAGTGAAGATACACACTTCTGGACACTATATGTGAGAGACCTCATATAAATTAGCTGTAATCTTCACAATTATGTAAAGTATTAATCCTGTTGAAATGAGGCTAATTATCCTACATAGACCTATCATACATGGACCTGAGCAAGAGGGACAAACCCCTACTCTGGACTTTGCTTTGGGTCTCTTTTCCTCAGTGCCTTCCTCAGGGATGTGGGGGCTATTCTATGGAACCAAGAAACTATTCCACCTGGAGCCCATTCTCCCCTCAATCCCCCCGCCCCCACTTCTAGACTATGCTTCTATACTCAGGACCCTGGAATTCCCTGTCTAAAAGCTCTGTGTTACCAGGGTTTGTACAGTCCTCTTCCCTAAGTTCATTGACTACAGGCACACAGACTCAAAAGTATGTGTACTTAGGATAAGACTTGAATTTGAAAGTTGAGGTGTCTACCCAAATATGCAAAGAGGACTTTCACAGTATGGAATTGAACCAGGCGTAGAAAGAGAAGGAAGGTAGGCATGTTGCTAATAGAACTGTGTAAAGTCTGAGAATTTTATATTTAAGCCTAGAGGTTACACAGTACATTTATAAAAATAATAAGATGAAATATGTATTTTTAACAGTTTGTTAGCTTGACTTATTGCTCTTAAGCATTTAGATATTTAATATGGGGTCTCCATTTTAACTTCTGTTCTGAGCTCCATCAATATTAGACATTGGTATCTTGTGGAAGATGGCCAGTGTTCAAATTCACGTTTAGCAAGTTACTATGTAGTCCTGAGTGGAATACTTTTCTTTCTTTGTCTCAGTTTTTCAATATTTAAAATTAACATAATCATGACACCTACCTGATTGGGCTGTTTAAACAATTAAAAACATTGATTTCTGGGAAAGATGGAGTAGGAAAACCTTCACCTTTCCCCACAGATACAACTAGATAGCATCCATATAAGTGTAAATAACCTGGAGAATGACCTAAGGCCTGGCAGAACAGACTCTCCACAGCTAAATGCAGATCCACCAGACTGTGTGCAGGAGGGAGGGACACTGCAGGCACAGAGAGGGGAGAGAAACAGACCCTCATGCCAGACACCCCAGGCTCAGCCACCATAGAAGAGCACATAACACACATAGGAGACACCCCTGAAGTGCCAGGTTCTCCGGAATAGGGAACATTGCACTAGAGGAAACCACAGGACTTCTTCATAAGACCAGTACTTTCAAGAGCAGATGTAGCTGACTTCCCTAAAACATAGAAACACACACAGACCATTAGACAAAATAAAGAGACAGGGGATATGTCTCAAATGAAAGAACAGTACAAAAGAGGAAAAATAGACTTAGGGAACTCAGCACTATCAAGTGTAATAACTTTTTCATTATATGGATCCCAGAAGAAAAAGAGAAAGGGGGGAAGAAAATTTATTTGAGAAATGATAACCAAAAAATTCCCAAATCCAAGAAGGAAACAGAAATCCAGATCTAGGGGACACAGAGAGGCCCCAATAAAATCAACCAAGGAGGTCCATACCAAGACACACAGTCATTAAAATGGCAAAAAGTAGAGATAAAGAGAGAACTTTAAAAGCAGCAAGAGACAAGAAAACAATTACATACAAGGGAAGCCCTGTAAGTCTATAAATTGCTTTTTCAGCAGAAACTTTGCAGGCTGGCATGATATATTCAAAGTGCTAAAAGAAACAAAACAAAACAAAACCTGCAACCAAGAATGCTCTATGCAGCAAGGTTATCATTCAGAAAAGGAGAGATAAAAGAGATTCCCAGACAAACAAAAATTAAAAGATTTCATGACCACTAAATCATTCCTACAAAAAAAAGTGTTAAAAGGACCTCTTTGAATTAAAAGGAAAGACCAGAAGTAGGAATAAGAAAAGTAGAAAGCATAAAAACAGTAAAGTATATCTATAAAAATTGGTTAAGGGATTCACAAAATAAATGGATACAAAGTATGATACCAAATACCTAAAACATGGAGGGTGGGGGAGAGGAGTAAAGTATGCATTCAAATGTAAGCAGCCATGAATTTAATATAGACTGTTATAGACATTAGATATTAGATGAAAACTTAAAGGTAACCACAAATCAAAACAAAAAATAGATATGCAAAAAATAAAGACAAAGGAATCCAAGTATATCATTAAAGAAAGCAAACAAACCATGAGAGAAGAAAGCAAGAGAGGGGAGAATTAAAAGTATTACAACATGCAAAGTATAAGTGATTCTGGGAAAATTGGATAGCTTTTTACAGAAGAATAAAACTCAACCATTCTCTTACACCATACACAAAGATAAACTCTAAATGGATGAATGACGTCAATGTGAGACAGGAATCCATCAAAATCCTAGAGGAAAGCATAGGGAGTAACAACTTAGACATTGGCCACAGCAACTTCTTTCAAGACACGTCTCCAAAGACAAGGGAAATGAAAGAGAAAATGAACTTATGGGACTTCATCAAGATAAAAAGCTTCTGCTCCACAAAGGAAACAGTCAATGAAACAAAGAGACAACCCACAGAATTGGAGAAGATATTTGCAAATGACACTACAGACAAAGGGGTAATATCCAAGATCTATAAAAAATTTCTCAAACTCAACACCCAAAAAGCAAATAATCATGTCAAAAAATGGGCAGAAGACATGAGCAAACACTTCTCCAAATAAGACATACAAATGGCTAACAGACACATGAAAAAGTGTTCATCATCATTAGCCATTAGGGAAATTCAAATCAAAACCACATTAAGATACCACCTCATAGCAGTTAGAATGGCAATAATTGACAAGGCAAGAAACAACAAATGTTGGAGAGGTTGTGGAGAAAGGGGAATCCTCTTACACTGCTGGTGGGAATGCAGATTGGTACAACCACTTTGGAAAACAGTTTGGAGGTCCCACAAAAAAATTAAAAATAGAGCTACCCTATGACCCTGCAATTACACTCCTGGGTATTTGCCCCAAAGATACAGATGTAGTGAAAGGAAAGGCCATATGCACCCCAATGTTCAGAGCAGCAAAGTTCACAATAGTCAAACCATGGAAAGAGCTGAGATGCCCTTCATAGACGAATGGATAAAGAAGATGTGGTCCATATGTACAATGGACTATTACTCAGCCATCAGAAAGGGTGAATACCCAACTTTTGCATCAGCATGGATGGGGCTGGAGGAGATTATGGTAAGGGAAGTAAGTCAGTTAAAGAAAGTCAACTATCATATGGTTTCACTTACTTGTCGAACATAACGAATAGTGTGGAGGACATTAGGAGAAAGAAGGGAAAAATGAAGGGGCAGAAATCGGAAGAGGAAAAGAACCATGAAAGACTGTGGACTCCAAGAAACAAACTGAAGGTTTTAGTGAGGAGGGGTGTCGGGGGATAGGTTAGCTTGGTGATAGGTATTAAGGAGTGCTCAGATTACATGGAGCACTGGGTGCTGTATGCAAACAATGAATCCTGGAACACTACATCAAAAAATAATGTACTGTATGGTGACTAATATAACACAATAAAAAAAAATTAAGATTTTAGTAGTTTTGAATATATTCAAAAAATTGTACACCCATCAAAATAAAAAAAAATAAAACATGCAAAGTGCTTAAAATGGTGACTGGCACATAGTATTATACTTTGTGGGTTTTGATGATGATGATGTTAATGGTCTTGATGACTATCATTTATTTAAGGTTCAGTCAGGTAAAGTTTACATAGTTAGAATATGACAGAATCAGAATTCATCCCTAAGACAAATTAACTTTAAAACTAGTGCTCATTGAACTTTTTATGATATTCTACTTCTTTTGGCTTATACACATTTTTTAAAAAATTAAACCTTTATTTTGAGAAAATTATAAATTCACATGTAGGAGAGAATAGAGATCCCATGTACTCTTTATCCAATTTCCACCAATGTAGCATTTTGCAAAACTATACAGTTATTGTTGAATAGTACAAGGGTTAGAAGTGTCAACCCCCTACTGCATGCAGTCAGAAATCCACTTATAGCTTTTGACACCTCAAAAACTTGAACTGCTAATAGTTTACTATTGACATGAACTATCACAATTAACCAGTCAATTAACATATATTTTGCATATTATGTGTATGGTATACAGTATTCTTAGAATTAAAAAAAAGCCAGATAAAAGAAACTACTAATAAGAAAATCACAAGAAAGAGAAAAGGTCAGGTTAAAATCTAATGGTAACTACATTTAAAGTATTGTCCTGTATTTACTTACAAAATCCAAGAGTAATTAGACCTGTATAGTTCAAAGCTCAGTTGTTTAAGGGTTAACTCTAATAAAATATCAGAAGTAAGATAATGACATACTACTATTTATTTACCCATTGAAAAATATAAAGAAGTGGGTTTTAAAAATTTATTTCATTTAGAGCAGAATTATTTCTTAAATAAATTATTTTGACAACCTTCTAATTAGTGACCCTTACTCTAGTAACCCTTGTTTCCACATCCTCATAGTTTATTATCGACATTCTAGTCAATAGTATATTTCTATATACAGATTTCATCATGTTTCTTTACTTTTTAATATTTTCCTTTCATCTCTTTCATCTCTTTCCACTATCTTTTTCATACTTTAAGCTTCAGGTACTTAAAACATTGTGCTGTAGTTGCTTGTTCACTTGTATTTCTCATGCTACTTTTTAAGATTCATGAGATGAAAACTCTTGTCTAATTTGCCACCAAACTTTGGAGTTGTGGCTCCACAAGGATCATGATTTTGTTACAAACATTACACTAAAGCCACAGGTCTTTAGTATACTAGTATTGAGGCAATACTAGTATTGAGGCAAATCACAAAGAGATGGTTTCAAAGCATCAAATTGGCCAGAAAAAATAAAGAGGATCTGTGGGGGATATAATGGGCCGCCAGAAAAATAATCCAAAACTCTTTAAAGGAAAGCAACATAGTCTAGACTCTTCTATCTTCTTTTATACTCACATACAATAAAAATTTATTAGGCATGAAAGAAATGCCTAATGTGACCATTATTAGTAACAAAAGGAGTCAATAGGAACTGACAACAAGGTATCCAAAATATTTGAAATAGCATACAAGGACAGTAAAAAAGCTATTATTGACTTGTTGAGGAACATAAATGTTAAAAAAAACATACTGAGAGATTAGATGCAAAAACTCAGCAGAGAAACTGAAACTAGAAAGTCTGGAAAGTCTAGAATTGGAATAAACTAGGGTAAAAAATTCATCGAATGGACATTACAACAAGTTAAAGACTACTTAAGAAAGGGTGAGTCAAGTGGAAGAGAGCTGAATAGAAATTATTTAATCTGGGGAGAAGTAAAGAGGTAAAGATTAACAACAGAAAAATTATGGGACAACCAGAAAATAAGATGTTAACTATATCAAAGATAACATTACATTTAAATAGACTATATACTCCAATTAAAAGTCAAAGATCATTAGAGAGATTAAAAATTAAAACTAGACTATATATTGGCTACAAGAGACATATGTTAAAAATAAAATACTACAGCGAAATAAAAAAATGAAAATGATACACAATATAGGTGCTTAGCATAAGAAATCTGTGTAAAAACAATCTGATGTGGCCTGACAAAGTGACTTCAAAATAAAGAGTATTTCCATTTCCTAATTATAAAGTGGTCAACTATTACTACTAAATAATAATCCTAAATATATATGGACTTAGTTGCAGAGCTCTGAAATACATGAAGCAAACTGGCAGAACTGAAAGAAGTAGAAATATTTACAATTATAGTTGGAGATTTTAATTCTGTTCACTTATAAATTTATAGAACATGTAGACAATATTAATAAGGTTATATCAAATTTATCATTATTGGGGAGCCTGGGTGGCTCAGTGAATTAAAGCCTCTGCCTTCAGCTCAAGTCATGATCCCAGGGTCCTGGGATCAAGCCTGCTTCCGCCTCTCTCTGCCTGCCTCTCTGCTTACTTGTGATCTCTGTCTGTCAAATAAATAAAATTTTTTTAAAAAAATTAATAAATTAAAAAAAATTAACACTATTTTTCAAGTTTACCTAATTGATAATTATATAACACTCTGCCCAACACATTTTCAAGAGCATAAGGAAGAATATCCATGATAGACACATGGTATGTAGGATGTAAAATAAATCTAAATGTCAAAAGAATGATATTTTATACAGTATGTCCTTTGCCCGCAAGGGTTTTAAAATAAAATTAATACTGGTAACATAGCTACAAATGCCTCCAGCTATTTGGAAATAAACACATATAAATTCATAGGTGAAATAAGGAATTACAAGAGAAATTATGATATATTTATAGTTGGATTATAAGGAAAGTACAGCACATCAAAATTAGAGGAGTTCAGCTTAAATAGTATTTAGAGGGAAATTTATTGCATGCAAATCTATACTAGTAAAAAAAGAAGAATATAAAGACAAGATAAAAGTTTCTACCTTAAGAAGCTTGAAAATAAGAACAAATTAAAGCCATGGTAAGTAGAAGGGAAAAATAATAAAAATAGAGGAGAAATATACATTAAAAGAAAAAAACATAGAGAAAATTAGCAAAAGCAAAAGTTGGTTCCTTGGAAATATTAGTAAAATAGAAGCCCTAGCAAGGTTGCTTCATAGTATAAAGCAAAGCAGGGGTATTACCACATATCTGACAGATATCACAAATATAATAAATATTATGAACAGTTTTACACCAATAAATGTAACTTAAATAAAATGGGAAAATTGATAAAAAAAAAAACCTACGCAAAGTGACACTGAAGAAATGAAAAATCTGATGACCTTAATCCAATTGATGAACCGACTTTATAATAAAAATATTCTCCCCTCCCCCTAGCAAATTTTGGGTTCAGATTTAGTGAATTTTATCAAACACTTAAGAAAAAGTATACTAATTTTATACAACTCCTTCCAGAAAACAGTGGAGGGATGAATACTTTCCACATCATTTTAATACAAAACCTGATATTCCTTCCTCCTCAGAAATAAATAAAATAAATATTAAGAAAGAGAGAAAAGGAAAACTATAGACAAATATCCATCATGATCTGAGATGCAAAAATTCTAAACAAAAAGACTTAAAGACTTAAATTTAGCAATGTATGAAAGGAGAAGCAAACATTCTAACATTATGGTTAAAAGAATTGTGAAATAAAGTGATAGCTTTCTTTCCTCAACTCATTTTCATTTATGCTCATTTCTTATATTCACTACTCTTTAGAATTATTCTTTATGGTCAGTGATGGCTTCTAATATAAAATGTTCCATACAGAGTGAGGCAAGAAGAATGAATCTCTATGGTGGAATTACAGAAATTGAGAGATCTTGCATTTATAACATGTTTAGAGAGGTTCTGAGGGCTAAGTGCTGCTTATATACACTATCGTATTCAACCTTTACAACAGATGCTAGGAATATGCCTTATATTCATTTTCATAGATGAGGAAACTGAGATTCAGATAAATTCAACTTCCCCAGATCTCACTTTTCGAACAAACAAACAAAGTTGTAGAAGTATATCTTTCTTAGGAAGGCAACGTTTTCTGTGGTAGGTACAGTAACAGGCCTCCATAGATGTCCATGCCCTAATTCTCAAAACCTGCGAACATGTTACCTTACATAGGAAAAAGGAGCTTTGCAGATGTGGGTATGGTTAGGGACCATGAAATGGGTAAAGTACCCTGCATTATCTAGGTGGATAATCTAATCCAGTCTGAGCACATGAGTCCTTAAAAGTGGAAGAGGAGGGCAAAAGAGTGGGTCAGGGAGATACATGAGAAGGACTATTGCTGACCTTGAATATAAAAGGAGATGGTCATGAGCCAAAAAGTGTGGTGGCTTCTAGAGGGTATGAATTGTATTGAGTTTAGAGCCAGCAACATAATGGAGACCTTGGTCCAAAACTGCAAAGAATCGAATTCTACTAAAAACCTGGAAAGGGATTCTGCCCTAGACCCTCCAGAAGAGACAATCACACCTTGATTTTTTTTTTCCCCTGATAAGACCTATACTGTACTTCTGACCTACAGAACTATAAGGTACTATATTTGTGTTTTTTTAAATCACTAAAGTTAGGGAAATTTGTTATAGCAGCAAGGGGAAACCAATACAATCCTCGAACTATGTATTTTATTTCCCCATATATATTTTTACATTTCACCAATATATTTTTTATTTCTCCTATATATAGAACTTGTCCTCTTTCTCATGAAGCACCATTTTTTTTTATGTCGTAAGCAATTTTTAAAAATATGTTAGAGATACAGAAACAGAAAATGACATGTCAACCCATAGAATAAGCAAGAATGATCAATGTAGGATATTTAACAACTTTTCTTATTTTTTAGTTTGTGTTTGATTTTAAGGTTTATTTCTTTTTTTTAATTAATCTATTTATTTTCAGCATAACAGTATTCATTTTTTCACCACACCCAGTGCTCCATGCAATCAAGGTTTATTTCTTAATGCTGTGTAGTGTGCTTTTCTCCAAATGTAGAAGGGAAATATAAATGGGTAAAGATTCTTTGAAGTATTTTGATATGTAGATTTTCCTCAAATACCTAAATATGTATGTTTCAGAGTCAAAATAAAATGCCTGCAGTCTTGCAATGAGACAATAGTCTGTTCCAGATTAAACCTAGTTTGGAAAGAGGAAATTAAGTATAAGCATTATTGGGACTGTAAATAAAGTCACATTGACCCAAGTGAAGGAAAAAACCTTTCTGATTTCAACTTTTGCTATCCATATGTCATGTATAAGTATGGTTGATCAGTTTTTATTTTATTTTTTTTTAAGATTTTATTTATTTATTTGACAGATAGAGATCACAAGTAGGCAGAGAGGCAGGCAGAGAGAGAGGAGGAAGCAGGCTCCCTGCTGAGCTTAGAGCCTGATGTGGGGCTCGATCCCAGGACCCTGGGATCATGACCTGAGCCAAAGGCAGACGCTTAACCTACTGAGCCACCCAGGCACCCTGGTTGACCAGTTTTTAAATGCCAAATTATTCCTAAAGTGAGTTAATAAAGTTATAATTTTGGGAGAAAATGACCATTACTTTTCCTATTAACAGATCTCTATTATAATAAAGTGTTCTTCACTAAACATCTAAAAGGAATCATCCATATGTCAGGCAACTGAAATTGTTACATATTAAAAATAACTTTCTTCACCTTTTATTTATAAAACACCTAGTATGAACATGAGGACTGTATTATATAATGAAATGCAGTAATATTAATTAAAATAGACATTTTAGGTGTTTGCTAAGGTCTTGACACATTGCTATATGCCTTTTATTGGCCCAGCTCCATTTAATTTTCATGTCAACCCTACTGGAGCAACCCATTTTTACAGATGAGGTTGAGGTACAAAGAGTTAAGTTGCACACTGGAAAAAGAAAAAGAAAAAAAAAAAAGAAAGTTAAGTTCCTCTAAGTTTACAGCTGGTAAAATACAGTGCAGAAGATAGAACCCAGATGTTTTTTGTTCAAAGTTATAAACTGCCATCAAACAACAAACTCCCTGCTGCTGAGGAATATGAAAGTCAATGAGTAGGCAAGACAGGCATTTATAACCCAAGGACTAATGAAGGACATTTCTGGGGGTTATTTATTCTGTTTGGAGCAGCAGAGGAAAATCAATTTGCATGGAATCCAAATAGAAACTTTCAAAAAAAAAAATAAATGCTTCTTAATATATAGTCCTTTACTAATGCACAAAATATGTGTCAACTATGTGCTCTGGGATATGCATAACAACTTTGTTACATGATTAGTCTTGAGTTTCATGTAGACATTCAGAATGAAGTCACAGAACTAACAGTGGGAAAAGTGCTATGTCCTAAACCTGCTGATAATGGGTTAATTGAAGTGAATGGGCTCAGTTGGCAAAATATGAATATATAATAAGGAAGAGTAAGTACTGATTCAAGAAATGAATTAATAATGAAGGAAAAGTAGTTCATTTATTTAAAGGCTTAAGTAAATTACTTTTTAAAAGTAACATGCCATGTTGTGCAAGATTATCCCAGCACCTTAGTTACTTCCTGTTTCTCTTACTTTGGGCAGCTACATTAAGTCAGGTCACAACGGAACCATTTGCACACAGAAGGAGTAACTTACCAAACAGTCCTTTAGAAGGCAGCAGTGGTGAATGCAGCTGCCAAAAGTACTTGATGGAACCTGGGATTAGAATTCACACTGGAAGAAGCTGACTCAATGTGTCATACAAATATGAAATGCTTGTGATTGCATGTTTCTAAATTGAAACTCTGGCATCTGTTGGAGAATTTTTCTGATGCCAAGAAATCAAATGAAACAAAAAGTCAAGAAACTCTCAGGTTGGCAACCCAAGTACGGTATTACTAGGTTGGTTGCATGTTTCCCCCTTAAATATTTGGCTTCATAGCTCTTGACCTGACACAGAATGTTGTGGTTACTTCTGCAATAATGATGTATTTATGTGATCCATTTATAATGTAGACTGGATTTTACTTACTTTTATCCTGAGACAGATTAAGAAACTGAGTGTTAGTTATTGTTAGTTATGGGTCAGCCTGATTCAGAAATTTCACTTTCCAGAACACTGGAATTCTTTATCTTGCAGAAAATCAGTAATTGAAAATTGGGAAGAGCAAGCTGAAAAGCCACAAGGTAAAACGTGTAAGGAGAAGTACTCACTTCCTTCTGCAAAGGTGAAGTACTCATTTCCTTGCAGGCTTTATTCAAAGTCAGTAGTAAGTATTTTCCACAGTATAATCGGTTTATATTTTTAAAGCAAGGGGGAGCCATGACCTACATATCCTACTTCCCTCATCATTATGAATTATTTTCTGAATCAAGTTTAGTAGAACCACAATACAGGTTGCAAAAAAGTCCAAGCAAATATTCATTAATGAAAAGGTAAAAAAATTGGAATTATTTGCAATGACCAGAAAATGTACAGGTATGTAGTAGTTGGAATATTTTCTTTACCGAGACTCCCTGCAGGAAATAACATCCTCTTTCACACATCTTTAGTTAACTGATTGAAGATGTGATGGTTAGAAAATCTCTATTTATAATCAAGTACTCTTAAATATTCTAGGTGTGTCCCTATAAAACCCTGCAAAACTTTCAATAAAGTTTACCAGCAACTAAATAAGTTCAAACTCTGACCTGTTATCTTCTCACAAATCTTGTGCTCCCACTTTTTTTTCTCATCTGTAAAAGGCACTGTCACCTTCCTATTAATATGGAATAAAATCTAGAGATTTTTGGCTGATCCTTTTTCTTCATCTCTTCATCATCTCACTTCACAATACACACACAGATTCAATCAGTCACCAAGTTCATCCGTCTTACTTTCCAAAATAGCCCTTACTTTGAGGTTAGCTTTTATATTTGTAACAATCTTGTAGGTAGTCCATAGTACATGTATAGAATTCTACTTTTCTGTCCATCAGTTTTCTAACAAACTTTCTGAACTTTGTCCCCAACTTGACTTTCCAATGTGTTTGTTCACTAGTCTGCCCCAGTGAAAGTGAACTGGTTTATTTTCCAAGTTATATCAAAATCTCTTGTCTCTCTAGCCATTTTCCTGCCTTTTTCTCAGCTCAGAAGTTATTTCTTCTTCTTCTGCCTGTTGAAATCCTGAAACATATCCGTATAATCTCTTTTAATAATTTTTAAAAGGTTACACAATACATTGCAAGTTACATAGCATTTTTAAAACTATTTAGCTAATTATTTTCAAACATATATTAGTCAGAAGAATTATTTTACTTTCAAAGATATCTTATGTAGAACCATATACATATATGTATACAAACACAATATACACATACACATAATACCACTAGAATTGATTTGCTAACTTTATATTGGTAACATTTACTTTTATAAAGTCAATTAATAAAAAGACTGATAACTAAATTCGAAATTGGTGATTATGAATCATATATAATCTGATATAGCATTTAGAAATCATTGATTTTGTATGTGTAATTAAATTATAAATTTTTATGATTCACAATTTCAGACAAATTTGTCAATAAATAAGGATGTATGCTAATATCTGTATAGAAACAAGAGGAACAGTTTATTTTAGAATAGACTTAGATTTATGGAAAAGTTATGAAGACAGTGCAGTGTCCTTATACCTCACAACCAAGTTTCCTCCTATTAACAACATCTCATATTGGCAAAGTACGTGTTATAATTGATAAACAAATACTGTTACACTTTTATTAACTAAAGTCCATACTTTGTTTAGATTTTCTTGGATTTTATCGTCTGTGGGGTTTTTTTTTTTTTTAATTTTTAAAAGAGCTAAACTACATTTGAAGGATGAAATTTGGATGAAATAGCCAGATTATCAAAACACTCCATGGATTCTGTCATTTCTGTGGAAAATAGCTAAAACAATGCTCTTTCTGTTTTAGTCTCATCTGTCTATTGTCTGTCACTCTAAGCCTCCCATTCTTTTTTCAAATTGTTTCACAACAAAGAATTACTTTATTTTTAATTCCCTAAATAAATTGCACTGGTTAATCCCCCAGGCTTATATTGGTTCTGCACTTGGATGGCCTCTCTCCTTGTCCAGCTAGTGAATTTTGATTAAACTCCCTAAAATCTAGAGTAAGAACCATCTATTTTGTGGTTCCGTTTCTAAAGTTGCTAATAATTAGCATATATTACTTTTAATATCAGCCATTTTTGTCAAAATAATAATCAAATTTCTATTGTATTTTGATTTGTATTTAGTTTGATTTATCACTGCATTTCTCATTTGGCTAAATTTAATACAATTTCCTTTTCCTTTATATAGACATGACATACAGAATTTAAGAAACGTACTCATTTAACCACAGGGGAATTTTATAAAATTTGATACTGTAAAGTCTTTCTTGAAGTGCATATATGTGCGTGTGTGTGTGTGTGTATGTGTGTGTGTATTAATGAGTGTAAGATCTTTCCTTCCTTTTTTTGTTTGCCTGGAGTCAAGACAGTAGAAATGAACTGAATTTAACCATTGCAACCAAAAGACTTTTTTAACTGATTATTATGTGCTTTATAATTTAATATTACAATAAGCTTTGCAATTAAAAATAATTGGATTTTGGAGGCATTGATAAAAGGATAATAGTAACATAATTTTTTTGTGAATTCAATATAATTTAATTAGCACTTTGATCAAGAGCAATGATAATAATGTCCAAGTGGGTCAGTGGGGCTGACTTTCATTATCATGTTGAACCCTCGTGATTCAAATTGCTGCTATTTTACAGTTCTTTAATATTTCCACCAGCAGAGAAGCTAGAGAGAGAAGCAGATTCAATTTTTTTCCATTCAGTTTTGACTACTTGTAATACAGAATGATTACAGAATGCCGGGGGAAATTTTTCTGTAGGGCTAATTACCCTTGCTGAAGGTTTCTTCTCTCTGTATGGGTCATGAGAGTAAGATGAAATTATTATGTACCAATTTATTAAGTTCAATAAATAAATACAGCTTATATCTTTCTTATAATTGAAATTTTACCTTGTAAGTTATTTCACCCAGTTGGGAATTAACTGGAAAATAGGAAAAGATTATTAAATTTATTGTTGAGGGGCATCTGGGTGGCTCATTTGGCTAAGGGGTTGCCTTCAGCTCAGGTCCTGATCTTAGGGTCCTGGGATAGAGTCCTGGATCAGGCTCCCTGCTCAATGAAGAGCCTGTTTCTCCCTCTCCCTCTGCTTGCCGCTCAGCCTACTTGTGCTCTAACTCTCTGTCAAATAAATAAATAAAGTCTTCAAAAAAATAAATTTATTGCTGTTAATTATTATTTTTCATAATAGAAGTAATAATTTACACTTGTGTAGGGTTGGTTATTGGTTTCTTATTCATCATCTCACTTAATCCTGAGAGAAATCCATTCCTTTTGGAACTAAAGACATTGTTATCTCCATTTACAGTTGAATAAACTGAAAGTCAGAGAAAGTAGGAAGATTAACTAAGACTATGCAACCATTATGTACTGCAAGAGAATCAGAGCTCAGATCTTAAAGGAACAGTGGGCTAAACTTTTCCTAGAAATAAATTTGTTTATATTATCTAAACACTTAATATTTCTCCAGTGATGTGATGGGTTTGAGCCTCCAGAGATGAAAAGACATTTGCTTCCTTATAATAAACTGTCAAATTAATTTTAAAAAAGGGTGGGGGGAGAGAGAGAGAGAGAAACAATCTAGGAAGCCAGTCCTGAATCATGGCTTATCAGTGTTGAACAGTCAAATAAGGACTTAATATTTGTTCTCATCTTCCACCTCACCTAAAAAGCTCCATCGTAAATATCCACCTGATTCTCAGCTCTTCTACAAAATTCTACTTTAAAAATAGATGATTGATATGAAGAGTGAAATATTTACAAAATTTGAAAAGAAAGTATTTTCATGATGGTTACCTGAATTTCCAATGAAAGAACTACTTTAAATTTTAGATCAATAAAATTAACATGTATAGTCAGGTATTTTAAAATGAAGGATCTCATTAAAAGAATCAATAAATTAAAAAATGTGAAACCATTAATCACAACACAAAGAGGTAATATTTCAACCACAATAAGTATTTTTAGTAAAATCAGAATATTTAAAAATTTTTCCATTTGTTTACTATTCTATTATTTAGTTATTTCTCTTGATCAGAAACTCAGATTGCTGTAAATTACTAATCAGACTACATTTTTATAACAGCCTGTTTTGTATAGTTATGTGCACACTTTGCATAATTATCCATTAAAATGTAAAGCATTTGGGGAAAAACACCACTAACCTTTATGGGAAAGCAGTTTGTCAAATGATTCACCCCATATCACTGCTTCTTCAGGGGAGACTCTGTTCAAGAAACAAAATGTTTGTAATGGAGTATGCAGAAAGTCTGTTTCTGGTTCTACTCTAACATACTGTTTAACACTGCTCTTTTCAGTCACAGGGTTTCTTCTTTTATTACTATGTAATCACTGCTCTTTTCAGTCATAGGGTTTCTTCTTTTATTACTATGTAATGAAAGTTGTATTTACATTCGAAACTTCAAAAACATTTGTCAACTTTTTTATTGATTTTGCCTATCAAACAATATGTTAAAATAACATTAAATATTTTGTCCCAAGTGTATAAATTATTTTATTTAAAATTAATCATGTGTCAGGTTAAAAACAAAGAAAAAGAGATCAGGTCAATTATCTTTTTATTTTTTTCTTTATTCATCTCTGCATATCCAGTTTAATTCAGTAAATAGAAGAACCTAAACTAACAGTAACTGTTAGCCAAACGTTTTTTTAACTGCAATTTCCTTGAAGCTCTTAACACAACATGCAACAATTTTTTTTTTTTTAAACAGACACAGGAAGTTTGGCTGATGAGTTTCTAAAGGGATAAGAAATATGTTTAAAAACTTGCAATACAACAAATATTTTATAGTAACAATTTAAAAGGTTGAATATATTTGTCATTTCATTATTGGAAAATTTTGTATTTTAGTATTTAAGTATATAAGTACATAAGACCACTTTATTTTCTGTTTGAATGGCTAAAAATGACAAAACATCCCTTTTCATGCTTTTTGCTTTTATACCTAGAGGCATTTTTTCAAACTACTAAGGAAATGAATAGCTCTCCTCTATGACAATATTACATTGTGAAACTCTTAAATTAATGAGTATTTCATCAGTTTATAAGGAGTAAAATATATCATTTAAAATTGACAGGTATATAATTTTAAAAGCGCACCTTTAAATTTTTATAAGGTTATTTAATTTAAGCCATTAAAGTGTTTTAATTTTATGGAATATTCCTAGTTTTTTGAAATGAGATCTCTAACCTTCCTTATATTACTGTGTAATTTCCAATAAAATGGAAATCCCTAATTTCCTCTTTCTTAAACCTTTAATGATAGAATCAGCAAAATCTTCCCTCAAATAATTAAAAGTTATTCACCTTGTTTCTTTGGCCAAGTGCCCAGATCTACTGGAGTGGGTTTCTTCATGAAACTCAGGTTTCTGCACAAGAAGACTTAACCTATTTCTTTTTTCCTTAGCTCTGAAAATGAAAAAGTGTTAGCTTCAGGACAATTTGGATGACAATTAAAATATTTCCTTCTAACTGTCAAATAAATCTGGGATTGGTAATCACCTGAACACCTTTTCTCGCCAACATTCACCCCCCACACACACACTCACAATGGTTTTCCTAGTGAATTTCATTCAATTTGCAGAGGAATTAGGATAGCGTATGTGAAATATATTTTGCTTTTTTCCCCTCAGTGATTGTAAAGTATTTGAGATTATATTTCAATTAAGATTGTCACTAGTTGTTCTGTGTGGTTAAAATTGTTGTACTTTTTCAAAGAGAAAAACATTTTAGGGGAGCCTGGATGGCTTAGTTGGTTAATCGTCTGTCCTGGGCTCAGGTCATGATCCGGATGTCATAGGATCTAGACTTACATCAGGGTCCCTGCTTGGTGGGGGTTGGGGAGGATCTACTTTTCCCTCTGCCCCTCCTTCTGCCCTTCTCCCTGGTCATGCTCCCTCTCTCTCTCTCTCTTTCCATCAAATAAATAAATAAAATCTTAAAAAAACAAAAACAAACCCAACACTTTAGATTTAACAGATGTTTACTCCTAATAAACAAAGACCTTTTTCCCAGTTGTAACACTACATTCAATATATTTTCAACCACATACTTTAAAAATAAGTGCTAACAAATATTCAACATCAATCATGTTTTTAAAAGTATAAAACTGATTTTAAAAATTATGATTTTTACCTGATTTTCGCTTCTTTGCTTGTTTCTTCTTTTCCTGAACCATGTATTAACTTGAAAAAAGCTTTTTCTTTTGACTCACACATATTTAATTGAGGAAAGAAAACCAATGATGTTTCCATCTTCTCTCTCTAAAATGAAGAGATGTCTAATTTATTACATCCTTCCCCTGTTAATGCTATTTCATTGTTATACATGGTATAATAAAAGTTATCTTAACTCTGTCAGCAGTGCTTAAAAAAATAAAGTAAAAATAGAGTCAAGAGCTGTGTTTCTCTCTCCACAAAAAAGTAGAACTGAGGAACAGAAGTACAATTTGGTCCTAAGTTGTTTAGGGAAATGATACTACAAATTTTCAAAATGACTCTTGGTCTCTAAGATAAAGACGGGTATTACAACAGTGCAACTTCTCTTTCTAGTTTGTGCAACCAGAATGATGCTTTAGTAGACCCAAATGACACTGTCATTTCCCACAGGAACTTTAAAAAAAAATTTTTTTTAAAGGCTTTATTTATTTATTTGACAAAGAGACTCAGAGAGAGCAAGCATGAGCAGACGGAGGGACAGAAGGAGAGAGTGAAGCAGGCTCTCTGCTGAGCAGGAAGCCTAATGCAGAGCTCGATCCAAGGATCCTGGGAGCCTGACCTAAGCTGAAGGCAGATGCTTAACCGACTGAGCCACCCACCCACCCCTAAAAAATTCTTAAATGTGTATAGTATGTATTTAAATATGTTGTGGTGAAGTATTACATTGAACACTAGGAGAGATTTCCCCTTGTTCCTAAATTTTTTAAACTTATTTTAATTACAATGAATTAAGTAAATTACATTTAATTGACACAATGGAATGTAATGTAAGTTACATTTGCTTAACATATTATATCAAAGTAAGGATATAGATGGAGTTTTATAGTTTAAAGAGACAGTAGAAATCATTTCATTCAATAATTTTTAAGCACAGGTTCATGGAATGATTTTAGAAATTTTTATCAGTCCATGGTGAAAATGGGGGAAAAAAGATAATATGTAATTTTTTTCTTTACTTTTTTCTTTTTATTTTTTTTTTAGGATTTATTTATTTGAGAAGAAGAGAGAGAGGTGCATGTGAGTGGGGATAGGATCAGAATGAGAGGGAGAGAGAGAATCCTCAAACAGACTCCCTGCTCAAATGTAGACCCTTCCTGGGGCTCTATCCCGGACACTGAGATTAAGACCTGAGCTTAAATAGAGAGTCAGATGCTCAACTGAGTGAGCCACCCAAGTCCCTGTAAATTTTTTTCTTAAACTACATATATATTTATATGAAGGAATTCATTATTTTGAATTTGCCTTTCTATCTTTTTTATTGTTACAATGTTCTTTTTAATGAAAGATTGTAACTAGAGATAGCAGTTTGTATATTTGTTATTTTATGTCCTTATTAAAAAAGAAATGGCAACCTGAATTTGGTTCAGCCTCTGCTTCTTTTACTGTTTCATGACAACTCTAATATATAAGAAATACTGATGTAGTCCATAATTCACATTTTATAGAAAAGGAAACCAAGAATGATAGATATTAAGTGATTTATTCTTGCAAAGTCCGGGAGGTCAGTGGAATAGAAGATCTGGAATTATTAGAACCTTTGATAACCAGAGCATGTGATTTCATCTTTCTAAGATAACTTTGATCTCCAGTAGTGAATACTTCAATTCCTCTAAAACTGTACTTATTAAAAAACAAGTTAACAAATGTAAAAGAAATCTGTTTTATTTTTAGTCTGTTCAAGTTATTGATTTCAAGAAAGTAGTTTCAAGACACTTTTCAAGAAAGTAGTTGCACGGATACCACCTAGGAGCTCAAAACATTTGCAGAATTGAAATTAAAGAATATTTAGTACATATTTATACACACTCATTCCTGATTCTATAACTTTCACTTTGAACATTTTTAAATTCACCTTAGCTGAAAATTGACTGTAAAAAGACTATATTTGAAGTACCATATCCAGAAGAGAGACAGAAACTTAGTGATGCTTTTCATAAGATTGGTTGAAATTGTGTGCAAGGTGTGCTACCTGCAAGCTGACAGAACTATGGAAAGAGATATTGTGAAAATACAGACGCAAGGAAACTGCAATAAAGGCCTGTATAAAGGTGTAAAAAAGAATTAGAAGATGTGTGTATTTACTTGTGTATGCAAAGAGGTGGAAACAGGAGAGGAAGAAAACGGGTGGATGCTGCAGGGTGACCAGCTAATAATCACTTTTGGATACAATTATCTCTTAAATACATATTTGAAATGAGAACAAATTGTCTTTTAAATTTACCTACATATTTAACATTTCCAGCTTCTTCACTTTGTGCAGAAGTGCACAAGTCCATCTGGAACATTGTCCTTTAGCTTTATGACCTTCAACATTTTCTGAAATGAAGGTCTGCTGAAAACATATTTGCTTAGCTCTTGATATTCTGAAAATATTTCTTTAAAATTTTTTTTCCTCTTCAGTTGGAAGGACATTTTCACAGGATAGAACTCTAGATTGACAGTTGCTTTTTTTTTTTTTTTAATCTTCAGCAATTTTCAAGATGTTGCATTGTTGTCTTCTGGCCACCATTTCTCCTGTTGAGAAGTCACTGGTAATTTGTTTAATAGACTTACATTTTAATGTAAGAGTGTGACCACTTTTCAGATTTCTTCTTTATCTTTGATTTCTAAAGATTTGGTTAATATATGAAAGGTGTTAATTCTACTTGGGATTTATTGAGTTTTTTGGATTTGTGGGTTTATAGGTTTTGTCAAAGTTAGAAACTTCTGGGTATTAACTCTCCACTTTGTTGCCATTTATCTCATCTTCAGAGACTCAAATTACAAATATGTTTGACCCCTTGACACTGCTTCACTGGTCACTTAGGAAATATTAAATTTTTTGCCTCTTTTCTGTCTATTTCCCAGACATTTTTCATTGTAATGTCTTCAAGAATAGTCACTGATCTTTTCTTGCCACAGTGCCTTATTTGTTTTAAGTTTATCCAGTAATGTTTTTATTTCAGCTGCAGAGATTTGATTTTTTTTATCATTTGAATTTTTTATCTTCTTTTTTATTTATTACTTGAACATATTGAAAATACCTATACTGAAGCTCTTTTCTGAAAATTTCATCTCTGTGTTCTGGGTCTGCTTTCATACACGATTTTCTTCCTGATGGTAACACATTTTCCCAATCCATCAGATGTCCAATAACTATTTATTGGATGACAGACATTTGAATTTCATGATATTAAATATCAGGATTTTGTTAGTTTTCATTTAATGATGATGGAGTTGAAACCGACCAGCAGTTATGTAAGTATTGGCTTTGTCTTTAAAGACTTTTATTTAAACTTTGATATCGTGGACATAGATTAGCCTTAATTATTAAAGTATCATGACTCTTAATTTATAATGAATTACCAGGGTCTTCATTAAAACTTTCTTATATTTGAAAATTAAGAAATTACATGTCCTCAGCCCTGTGTGAGCTCCAAAAATTATTAACTTATATCTTATGGTAAGTATTCTTTGCCAATACTCATGGAGTTTTATCCTGCATGTGAGCTGCTTGGTATTAAGCCAGACTCAAAGGTAACCTTGCACAAATTTCTTGAACTCTAATACTTTGTCTTGCAAATTTCAGTCTTCTTGCTGTCACTATTTCCTCAACTTAAAATAGTACTTTTCCCCTCTATTTAAGGAGTACCCTATAAACCTCTCAGTCTCTAAATGAGACTGATAACTTCCTCCCTACACTGAAGTCTTTTAAGAAAGTGGTTGAAGCTGTATGGCTCACTTCATCTCTCTCTCATCTGTTAATGGATTACAGATTTTTCAGTGCCTAAAAACAGTTGTATTACATTATTTTTTTCAGTTTTCTAGTTTGTTATGGCAGAAAGTAATATGTTTGATAGCTAATCCATCAGGATCATTGCCATCTTTTACCTGAGATGTATATGTCTGGTTATCTTACTGAATTCTATTATTGCTATCATTGCTCATAGAATTATTCACAGATTTTTAAATCAGTTTTCTTCATTTATTAATAAATAGATTCTTTACAAATATTATTAGTTTCTACCACCCTTTTAAAATTGTTATGCTCTAATTTATTTTCCAATCTAATATTAGTTTATAACTTTGGTATAAAAAGTTGACAGTTGGAATTCTTCTCTTCTTTTCCTTTCCTTTAGGAAAAATTGAGGCCCATTAAAATGAGGCAGAATTTCAGGGGTGCCTGGTTGGCTCAGTTGGTTAAGCATCCAACTCTTGGTTTTAGTTCAGGCCATGATCTCTGGCAGGGTTGTGAGACTGAGTCCCTTGTCTTCTGGCTCTGTGCTCAGCAGGGAGTCTGCTTGAGATTCCCTCCCTCTACCCATTCCCCAATTTAAGCTTTCTCTCTCTCTCTTTCTCCTTTTCTCTCAAATAAATAAATAAACCTTTTAAAAGTAAATAAATAGAAATAAATAAAACAAGGCTGGGTTTCATACTTATCTCTTGTGAACTTACACTATATATAACACAGTTGTGTTCCTTATTCTCCTTATTATAACTCCATATGGAATTTAAACTTGGTACATTTCTTGTTTATTTTCTCTTGATACGCTTCTGTTGTGAAAATAGTTTTCTTGTACTTTTAGAATGAACTTGGTTTCAAGGAAGATTTTCTAGCTTTATTTAATTCAGCAATCACAGTGGAGGTAGGATTATTTCGAGAATAATTTTAAAAATGGTTAAGTAGTGGATGTTCTAATTTATCATTCCCTGTCACATTGAGAAACTGAATCCATAGGGTGAAATAAGAGGCACACAGTTGCATTTGGTAAGAGTTTAATTAAAATTTCTGTGATCTTGAAATTTGATTGCAGGTATCACTATAAATTTAGCAAGTTGATACTGGGTTGTCCATAGTTTCTAGTCTTTTATAAAGATAGGATATATATTTTTCCTACCTGTTAATATTTTTTACCTCTTTATACTTTAAAGACCTCAATATAATTATTAATCCATTAGAAATATGACCCAGATTATAGTCTTGAAATGTCACTTTTCTCTAATAGCAACCTAAATTTAGTGGAGACATTGCTGAGGTCTGAGATAGGAGGTGTACAAGCCTAGCCTGGTCCATCTTGTCATATCAGTTAGCAAGAAAGCTATCAAAGACTAATGCCTAGCCTGGCCCATCTTGTCATATCAGTTAGCAAGAAAGCTATCAAAGACTAATGGAGTCAATTCAAAAGATATAAATGAATTGATTTTAGAAATCAACACTTTATCATGAAAACTTACTAATAAAGGGAAGAACTGAGCAGTTATCTTGCCCTTCCTATTAATTCTACCACAGGTAAGAATTTTATTAACCAGTAGATAAAAGTATTTCTTTTAAAAGTATTCTAACAAAGAAAAGTGAAATAATAGCATCAAAATCTCAACTTTTCAAACAAATAATTAGATATAGGCATTATGCTTTAGTGGTTACTAAAATCACATAAAGAGATAAACATTATGGACTTCTTATAGCCTTTCCATACTCTACTTCTAGTTTTCCAAAGAGATCAAATCAGAGTTTGATCCAGTCTCTGAACCCACCTGCCAACTAGCAGGAATGAGAGAACGTGGTGACCTACACCATGAATGTGCTGTCAGTGAGATCCAGACTGGGGGAAACTGCAGCCCAGCTCTTCAGCAGGTAAACTGTAAGGGAAAATGGGAGATTGAAATAAGTGAGAAACAGAATTGTCTCTGGGTTGACTGAAAAATATCAATCTATAAGTCAAATATGTTTCTCAAATAAAGGACTATTTGCTTAATTAATTCTACCTGAAAGTCTAAGTGATTTTTACCTAAAAAACATCCATGTGCTATGACCAGTCAAATAGTAAAAATTGACATACTATTTTACTAGTCATTTTAACAGTAAACTGTATAAATATCGCCAAGTAAGGGAACTCAACAAGAACTTACATACCAGAAAACTAATCAAATCTTCTTTTCCATAATTATCTCCAACTATTACAATCATAGTAATTTGGTGATTTTTCAACCCAGCAGCCCAATGTAAATACTGGATCACATTAGTTCTTCCAATATTCTACCTGATTTTACTAACTGGAAAATCCAAAGATTTCTATTACTAGAAATAACAATTAAAAAATCAAACAGAAAACAAATTTGTTGGCTACCCTTAATGCAAAGGTGGAAAATATACAAACATTCCTAAGGTCCTCAGTGGAAATATTATTTATGTTTTATTGAGGAAACTCATAGGTGGAGAAGCAGCAAAGTGCATGGGGTCTTCCATACTTGAATTATTCCACCTAAAAGCAAGCTTGCCATGGACATAGTGGCCCTTGACAACTTCATGGAAGAGCTCCAAGATGGAGGCTTTACCTCAAACACTCAAAGTATTTATAAGGAAAGGAAGACAGAGAGCATCTGTGTATCAGTGGGAGTGCACCCATTGAGGAATGCTCTTATTAGAAGGGGAGAATCCCCATAGTTTTCTACACTCTTCTATTGAACTAACACAACTGCAATGCTCAATTACTCCTAAACTACAGAAAAAGAGGAAATGACCACCAGGGCCATCCACATTTCTCTCTGCCTATCCCCAATGCCAAATAAAATAAAAGGTGTCATTTAGCTTCATTATAGGGGCCTTGCCCATCTTTCCAACCTCACTCCCTACCCCATCCCTTTTGTTCTTTTAGCTCCAGATATAGAGAACTATTGCCATTCTTAGATTAGATCATGCTGTTGTGCAACACCTTGTCTTTATATTGTCAGGTAAAATAGTTAAAGACTTTAAAATAAAGAAAAGATTTCTGAGTGGCCTCTCCATTTCAGCCTTCAGAGTCATCATCCCTTTCCATTGTCTTTGAAGTATAAGTCTATAAATTGTTCAATCCTAATAGTAATGCCTGTGATTCCTGTTCACATAAATGCAGATTAGGCCTATTATTATTATTGCCCTGCAGATACTGATGAATTTTGTACCTATGTGTAAATTCATTTTAGCATTCCTCATGAACAGTATACGTGTGTGTTTTAAAATGTATTTATTTGACAGAGAGAGATCACAAGTAGGCAGAGAGGCAGGCAGAGAGAGAGAGAAAGGAGGAAGCAGGCTCCCCGCTGAGCAGGGAGCCCGATGCGGGACTCGATCCCAAGACCCTGAGATCATGACCCAAGCTGAAGGCAGAGGCTTTAACCCACTGAGCCACCCAGGCACCCTTGTGTTTTGAGTTTTCTTTTGAATCTCCATACCATTTTACTGATTCCCTTATTAAATAGTGAGTTAAATAAAATCTTACATATATATTTATTTTACATTTATATAAGAATCATGATTTTACCTTTTTGGAAACATCTTTCAACAGAATATTCAGCCTCCTCTTCTAGATGGCCCCAACCTCTTGTTCATTAACCAAGTGATTAATCTGTAAGTGTTAAGTTTAAGCATCATATTATTTCTTCAAAGTATTCATAGCTTTGCTAGGCAAAACTGAATACCCTATTCATTAGGCTCCACTGTGTCTAATACATCATTTTATAATAGGAATTGCATGATTCTGTCACTTGCATTTTTAAAAACAATTTTATTTATTTATTTGAGAGAGAGAGACAGAGACAGGGAGCAAGAGCAGAGGCAGGGAAGGACAGAAAGAGAGGGAGAAGCAGGCTCCTGGCTAAGTAGGACTAGATCCCAGAGCCCTAGGATTTTGACCCGAGCAGTTAAGGCAGACTCTTAACTGACTGAGCCACCAAGGAATCTGTATTTTTTTTTTTTTACTGGATTCTAGCATCTGACAATAGGAGATTTTCTTACCTATTTTTGTAAATGTAGCACATAGCACTGTGTTAGTGACACATGAGCATTTATTACACATTGTAATACACACAAAAATATGATGAAAACCACACAAAACAAATGCATGTCATAAAAATTATCAAAAGGTTAACACCCTTATAATCACTATTCAGATAAAAAAAAGAGTACTTCACCAGGAACCCAGAAGCTCCACCCATGTGTCCCACCACAATTACCAATCCTCTATCTTCTCATGGGTAACTATTTTTCTGAATTTCAAAAAGATCGCTTCATTTTTAACTTTATAACTTAGATATGTATCCTTTGATATTATATTTATCCTCTCCCTTTTTCAACTTACTATGACATCTAAGTTTCTTTTACTAGGTCCCTCATCAATCCCCTTCTTTTCCTTACAATTTATCTGTTGAAAAACTGAGCTATAATTTTCCCCACCATCTCAATCCTGCTGATTGCACATTCATGGTGCAGTTCAACATATCCTTCTGCTTATGAATGATACTCTCAGGTATTATTATAGCAAACATGATGAATACTTCAGGAATTAAAAGCATAACTATCTATGGTCAAAACTGCCGACACTATAATTGTATGATAAATTAGCTTGTACCATGTCCAAGGACTTGCCAAAATAAGAATTTAAACTTTTATAGACTGACTGAATCTATTTTTTTTTTCCTTTTAGGATTGCAATATATTTTAATTTTTATATCATTATCAAATATAAAACTTCATGTAACATATCCAAAGGGATTGAAAAACTTGTCTTTGTAAATTCATGGAATCAAAGCCATGGGTGGATTTTAACCCATAGTCGAAAGAACCAAGAATGAGAAAAAATTAACGACTCACTCACTGTCAGCATATTACTGGCAGAGTTGAAACTGGAATATGAGTTTTATAGCTCCCGGGTCTTCTCTAAGCTCGTCTACAAGTGACTAAAAGCTTTTAGCTTGGAAAATGTTCTACTCTTTTCCCATGTCCAGCATCCCTCTTTGCTTTTGACTTTACTAGCCTCTGATAAGGTTCCTTTTTCTCTTCCACTGGAGCTTTAACCTGCAACTGGATTTTAAAAGCTAGAGACAAACAGCTACCATTAGTCTGCTTCTCATCTAGCTTCTTGTTTCTCCCACAAGTCTCCCACTTTGTATGTTCTACTATTACATAGTTTGATCGTGTTCTTCCCCATCTGCAGACCCATTAAGGGCTTATTTCTGATCCTTAACTGTTGATTTTACTAGGACTCAAGTAATATATTGTAAGTTTTTAAATATGATTGAATATTTAATTTATTTTTAATAAACATTTTATTTTGAAAGAATTATAGATTTGTGGAAATGTTGCAAAGATAGTATAGGAGTTCCCCATATATTCTTTCTCCAGTTTCCACTATTGTTAACATCTTACATAACCATGGTATTTTTGTCAAATCTAAGAAATCACTGTTGGTTCCTATGCAATGATTTTATTTGGATTTCACTTTTTTCCACTCATGTCATTTTTTTTTTCTGTTCTAAGATCCTGTTGAGAATTCCACATTGCACTTATTTTTTTTTTAATTTTATTTTTTCCTTGTTGCATTTCCTAGTCATGTCTGTTTAGTTGCCTCTGTCCATGACAGTATCTCAGTCTTTCCTTGTTTTTCATGACTTTGGAAGTTCCGAGGAACACTGGTAAGGTATTTTGCGGAACATCTCTCTCTTTGGGTTTGTTTGATGTTTTTTATCATGACTAGACAGGATGAGTTTAGAAAAAAGAATACCACAGAAGTGGAATGCCTATACTGTAACATATTAATGGGTACATACTATCAGTATAACTTGCATTGGTGATTCTAACCTTGTTCACGTGGCTGAATTAGTGTTTGTCAGATTTTTCTAAAGTTTCTAAAGTCATTTTTCTAACCTTTATAAGCTCTAATCTTAGGAAGCAAGTCACTAAGTTTAGCCCACGCTCAAGTGGGAAGGCACAGAATTAAGTTCTATCTCCTGGAGGAGGAAGTATCTACAGAAATTATTTCTAATTCTTTTGTAAGGAACATTTGTCTCTTCTTTCCCGTTTTTTTTTTTTTTATTCACCAACTTATTCTATCAGTATAAACTCATGTATATTTTTATTTTTCTGACTGTATGGTGACCACAATATTGGTTTTTTTTTTTTTTGATGTACAATAGATCTAGCTTTTGTCATTGGTACTCATTTGAATTATCTCATTCAAATTAGTTGCTGGTTGCAAGCTTTTTAAGAAGGAAAATGCACTTAGTTTCTCAACTATCATTATGGGAAGCAAAAAATTATTAGATATCAACAAATACTGAAAAGAAACTTTTAATTACTGAAATTTTTTTGCTGATAAAAAAATATCTTGGAAAGAAACATACAATGTTCACTGTCATTTGAAAGTAGACAAAATATCATAGTTTTCTATGTACTTTAATCCTCAATTTCAAAATTAGCAATGTTTTGTCACACTTTATTATCCTTGGTCCTTATTTTTTAAATAATTCATTTTTGATGTATAGTATTTATATATGCTTTACTACTGTGATACAATTTCTAAGATTCTCATTTATAGTTGATTTACAAGAAAAATATCCTAGATCTTATTCTCCCTTTTGAAATGTAGCATAAAATAATAAAAAAATACATTGAATGCATCTGGGGCACAACTTTAGAACACTCATTAAATAAAATAGACTTGGGCGCCTGGGTGGCTCAGTGGGTTAAGCCTCTGCCTTCGGCTCAGGTCATGATCTCAGGGTCCTGGGATCGAGTCCCGCGTCGGGCTCTCTGCTCGGCAGGGAGCCTGTTTCCTCCTCTCTCTCTGCCTGCCTCTCTGCTTACTTGTGATCTCTCTCTGTCAAATAAATAAATAAAATTAAAAAAAAAAAAAAGTTTAAAAAAAAAAAAATTAAAAAAAAAATAAATAAAATAGACTTTACTTTTAGTTTAAAGATTAGACACAGTCATAATAAAAGCTCAGTAAGATACAAACAGTGCCCCTGCCCACCAATCCAGTGCTAGACTAATTAATTTAAACAATGACACAGACATAAAAAATAAATATCAATGACTAAGAAAGTCACATAACAAAGGGAAGAAGACTATACTTAACAAATTATAAAGTTTTGACAGTTTAAAAAATGCAACTGCTGCAATTTTTGATAGACTGAAAGAAAAAAATCTGAGGTTTAGAAGTAGACTTAAAGAGTAGAGAAAATTAATATCTAATAAAAGTAGCCTAATATTTTTTTAAAAATATTTTATTTATTTATTTATTTATTTATTTATTTATTTATTTATTATTTATTTATTTGACAGAGAGAGATCACAAGTAGATGGAGAGGCAGGGAGAGAGAGAGGGACCCTGAGATCATGACCTGAGCCGAAGGCAGCGGCTTAACCCACTGAGCCACCCAGGCGCCCAAAGTAGCCTAATATTTAAAGAGCTCCTAAAAATCAGAAAGAGTAAGACCAAAACTCGAAGGAAAAATGGCAGAAGCTGTAAATGCAAGTGGGACGTAAATATATGAAGTTATGCTAAGTCTTAGTCATTGGATAAGGGAGAATCAAACAAACTAATAGAGGTATTTATGGAAATATTGGGTAAATCTAAATGAGGTCTATAATTCAGTTACTTACATTAGACCTCCAAAAAGTAGAACTTTTCAGTTATACAAGATGATTGAGTTCTGGAGATCTAAAGAACAGCATGGCGATAATAGTTAACAAAACTGCATTGTATGCTTTAAATATGCTAAGAGGATAGATCTTAAATCTTCTATGCACACACACACATACCCAGACACACACATAATGGTAGCTATTTAGAGAGGAGGATAAGTGTTTTAGCTTGATTGTGGTGATTCTTTCACATTTACAACAGATGAGTGTCTCAATCAGAGGAGGCCAGTAATGACTAAATATATATTGTAGTTGTAGGCATCTCGGTTGGACAGTTCCACATAATTTTGTTATTTTTAATTTCAGGAACATTTCACACAGACTCCTGGAGTGTTTTTGTAATGAAATTCCCTCCCAGCTCCACATGCATATATTCACTCACACCACTCTTTTTTTTAAGGGTAAAGATGGCCGCTGTTTGATGATGTTGCTACATTTCCTTTGTGGTCTTGAATGGACGTGTTGACATTTATCAGTGATTACCTGTGACTCCAAGTTTCCTTCGGTGATGAGTATGTTATCATTCTTAGGAAGTGTGTGAAAGAAATGACCTCTGAGAAACAGTTTGAATGGAAACCTTCTTTGGTCTTAGTTTTACTCTGCTCATGGAACCTGGCAACTTTCATACTCACATTCCCTAAGCATTGCTTATTTGCTTTATTTTTTTAATAGTAGAATATAAGTATCTCTAGGATATAGAGCTGATGTCAAAATTGAGGATTACTATAATAATTAAAGTACCTCTGTGTCTAGGGACAAACAGTGAGAGAAAGAGGGAGAGTGAAAGAAAGATAAACAATCTTTAGAAATCCAACTTGAAATACTGCTTATAATTGCATTCCTAATGAGGCAAGAGATGCTCAAATTCCAGGTGACCAGGTTTTATATTTAGGATAGAAATAAAACTAAAAATGATACATAACAGATAAATTGTGTTTTTATATTTTAAGCTATTTTTCCTAACTTTGCGTTTAAATATGATTCATATAAGTTCATAAAAGTGGTTTTGTTGCTGGTTGGACTGGGGAGAACTTGGGCCCTGAGGCCTCAACACAGACCATCTGAAAGATATTGCTAAAGTGTCTTGGTCTTGCCACGAGAAATTATTCAAGGACAAACACAGTAGATGAACAGCAGAAGCAGCGAAGTTTATTAAAGTGAAATTATAGTCTTGAGATATGAGAGCAGGGAGCTCATGGGAGAGCTGGGTGCTGGGGTTTGGGTCTCTATCTTTTACTGATAGTTGTTACAAGGGGGTGAAATATTCGTTACTTGAGGTGGGGATTTCTTGGAAGCAGGGTGCTCTCTTCCACGAATGTGGGTTACAGTGCCTTTTCTTCCTTATTTGCTCAGGGGATTCTAGCCTGCTTTGTCAGCCATCTTGGTCCTGTCTGGTTTGATCTGGTTTGTGGTTTTGTTTTGGATTGCTGCCAGGACAGGCCTCTGACTCTCATAGTTAGCAATAACTTCTTCCTAGCTGCCCTCCAGGCATCCTGTTAGAACCTAACTACTTACTCTAACACTTTAAACACTAAAATTTCACATTTTCTTTCCAAGTTAGTATGAGTCCAAGAAATTGAGAGAAATACTAGAGTATTTCAAGTGACATTAGTGTTCAGCTCACCAGAAAGTTATGTTTGTGAGGAAGAATGGTTCATCAAGGTTTTACATGACGGGATAAAATATTCTTTCAGGACTTCTACTTCCTTTGCTTTTATTCTCTGTCCATAAGGGAAAAGCAGGCTTTTAAGTACCTCAGTTGCCTTGGCGCTGAGAAGGAAGTGCTCTTGACAGAAGACACAGGGAAGAAGTGCTCTCGCTTTGAACACATAAATTACATCCCTGGTTTATTATCATTAGGTTTGATTGTAGGAATCCCTCTTTTGGGCCCTAACCGACTTGGACTGTATTGTCACAACTGGGCTCCTGACAAAATGAGTACCAGTCCTGGGACTTGGAACTTGCCCTCACACCTCGAGAGGCTCTGTCAGAGTTATCAGCTAACCTCTCTCTAAACTCTCTTTATAGAACAAAGGTTTCTTTCTTTTTTCCTTTTTTCTCCTCAATTAATACACGAAGAAAGACAAATTCAAATGTAAATCAAATGATTAACGCTTTCTACCCTTGAGTTTGCAGGTCTTCTAAATAACAAAATTATGGTTACTTAGAGCTTCTACTGTCTCTTCCAGAACAAATTCATCCTTTCCTTTCTAACTTTACCTCCTCCTACCCAGGGATTTCTTCTCCCACAGGATGTCCTAAAATCTCCCATAAAGTACTCACACTCGCCTATGAAATCATGTGGTTTCATTAAGTTGTTCTGCCCATCTCTGTGCAGAATCAGCGCTCTGATGATCAAGTCAAGACCAGGTGGTCCTGAAATGGCCAGGATTGAACAGCACTGGCTCAGTGCTTTGCTCATCCCCATTAACGTGAGGCACCTATCCAGGTTTCTGCCTCATCCTACTGTCTCAAATGTTCTTTTCTGAGAAAAAGCAGGTCATCTCTTCTCCTTATATCAAAAAATAATGCTTGATATTTAAGCAGTTATGTTGGGAGAGGGCTAACCTAGTTCATTGTTATTTCCTTTAATTCTTTCTATGTTCATGAAAATTTACATATTTATCAAATGCATACGCCTTAGCATACTCTACTGGTTTCCTATTGCTGCTGTATCAAATTACTATAAACATAGTGGCTTCAAGCAACCCAGATTTATTTTCTTACGGGTTTTGGAGGCCGAAAGTCCAAAGTGTGCCTGACTGGGTTAAGATCAAAGTGTCAGCAGGGCTGTGGTTTTTTCGGAGGGCTCTAGGAGTAAATCCATTTTCTTGCCTTTTCCAGCTTCTAGAAAGCTCAGAGTTCTGCTCCATACGTTGCAATGTCCAGTTGAGTCTTTTTTTCATGACATCACTTTGATACTGACTTTTCCCACTCCCTCTTCCACGTTTAAGTACCCTTGTGATTACACTGGTTGCATCTGGATAATCCATGATAATCGCTGTATTTTAAGGTCAGCTGACTAGCAATCTGAATTCCATCAATTACCTTATTCCCCTTGGGCATTTCACATATCCACAAGTTCTTAAGGATGGGGCCTGGACATCTTTGGATGGCCATTAGTCTCTCTCCCACACATAATTCCTAACAAGAAAAGTCCAGAAAACAGGATGAGGGTAAAATTAAATTTTCCTGATAGCTGAGTTTGGTTTAATGACAGGATATAATTTTGAAAGTAAGAGTGATTTTGTGCCCTCATATACTTCATTGCTCAAATAGTCTTCTCCTATGGTCTCTTTGATGCCTGAATATTATAGTCTGGATTTCTAGTAAAAATGTAAATGTGGAATGAAAAGGATTTTTTTTTTTTTTGTCTTTACCATTTATCTCCTTCACCTCCTCACTCCTGGTGGAAAGTGGTTCTTTTACTATAGTGACATATTAATGTTATTCTCTACATCACACCCGAAATGATCAGTAAATACTCTGAAATTAAGCAGATAAATAATTATCCTCTTGGTGACACACTTTCCAGTATTTCCAAAGTATTTTGAACACAAAGATTTTTTATATATCAATGCAAATTTGTATCAAGCTAGTTGTGATTCTCTCAGCATCTATTGATTAAAAAATATTTCAAAACAAAAAGTACTATGATTTAATTAATGGTGTTAAGTAAGTATGTACAATATTTATCATGACACATGCATATGTTTTGGGCAATGGTACATGAAGTATATGATGTCATCTACCTATTCATTTTATGCAGCTTTGTACACATAGATATTCAGGTTCATAGGTCCTTAGTAGTTAACTGCAAACTACTGCCTATAAGTCAAAAACCTCTCAAATGTATCTTCCTATTTTCTGTCAACAACACTGTTTAAATATTTCAGAGCACTGCAAAATACTATTGTCTCAATTTTGACACTTAAAAAGAAGAACTTAGAAATTTACAAAGAAAAAGTATTGAAAATTCTGAAAGAGAAATGTGCAAATAAATTGATTTTTATCCCATCTCTGGTAGTTGTCTAGTATAAAATAAAGAAGTAATTTAAAATTAACTTATTTTACAAAATTAAGATATGCTCATTAAATGTTACTTGATAATTACCCCATAACATCTCAGATCAAATTCTTAAAACTATTAAGCCTAATGTGTCTTCACATTTTATTCCTGATGTAAGCTTTCAAGAAACAGTATGCCCACTTATGATTAACACCAGTTCCATACAAGCCAAGACTATATTGTAGATATTTAGAACACTAAAATTTCTACCTGAAACCTAAAGTACATTGTTTTACTGAGTAGTTTTCTATGCTGGAGAGAAGACTGTGTTTTATGGAAACATATTTGGAAAGTAACTTTTAGAAAAATAAAATAATGCATTTGGTGAGATACACAAACTTAACTATCAATGGGCAAATATCACATATGTGTATGGTCATAACTTTTTATTTAATTTCCCTTCTGTACTTTTTGGTACAGAATTTTTCATAAAATATATTTACTATATATTTTGGTAAAATATATTTACTATAACATTTATTAGAAAAAATAAGAGAGATTGAAACTCTAAATGATCATCACATATAAAAAGTCCTGTTTGCTTATTGAGATTCACTTAGAATAGAAGAACGTGGCAAATAAATCATGTACCTAAATAATGGCTTAAATGAGATTACAGAAAATTTAGGTTAGTAAAAAAGTAGAGGTCAATGTTAAATTACATGGTTTGGCTAACAAAATAAATCTCTTCGCTTTGTCTTATTCATTTAGATAATTTTTTTAGACATTTCATCTTTCATTTGAGATTTGGCCAAGGACTCCTAAATTTTTAAATAGTTCCTCAAGTTTATTTAGATGATGCATTGTAGTTGTTTTTAATGCATTTTTAGATATGTACTGTAGGCCTTCCTGATCAGATGACTGTGGTATAATTTTACTTTAACTCTTTATGTAGATTTAAGATTATTAGGAAGAGGGGCACCTGGGTGGCTCAGTGCATTAAGCCTCTGCCTTTGGCTCAGGTCATAATCTCAGAGTCCTGGGATCAAGCCCCACAGCTGGCTCTCTGCTCAGCAGGGAGCCTGCTTCCTCCTCTCTCTCTCTCTGCCTGCCTCTGCCTGCTTGGAATCTCTTTCTGTCAAATAAATAAATAAAATCTTTTAAAAAGATTATTAGGAACATATTAATGCAGAAATGACATTAACAATTTATAATTTCATGATAGATAAAATTGCCTCAAATCTGATAAAAACAGGGTGTTATATAAGAAGAAGAGACTGGCATATTTCCATTGCTAAAGGCTAAGGACACAGAACATTTGCAGATTAAATAGTGTGTGAATTTTAGTTTATGTGCCCGTTATAGCCACTGTCGACAGGAAACAGGATGCACACAGAGTGAAACAGGACTTGCAGTGTCACTTGAGGTTTGTTCTCTGAAATTTACCAAGACTACTGCCAATAGCAATATCTGTAGTAGGAGCCTAACATTTTGGTTTTATTTACATAGCTAAACAATGAACTAAGAATTGATAATTTATCATTCACTTTTCAGAAACAATCATTGAATCTTTTCTCAAAGGAATAGAGACCTCTAAAAACCAGTAACACCTACACAGAGCATCTTATTTTTCATAAGATGTTAAATAAATTTTTAAAGTAAATTTCTGGTACAAAAGGAAATCTACTCTGATCACTTACAAATCATATGATGTTTAGGAATGTTGCACTTCAAATATTTTCTTACTAGTACGTTTGTAAATAATATTCTTTAATTTGAGAGAGAATTTTAGCTTCTTTTGAAAACCAGGTAGAGGCAGAACAGGGGTTAACTCAGATTAGATATTGAGATCTTTTAAAAATTATAGTGAATGATGTTTTATATTGGTTAGATATTATGCTTTGATACTTAAGAGGAACATTGACAGGGAGCTGTGAATAACATAGATTCGAGTTTCAGCTGTCCTGGGCTCATAAATTGCTAGCTGTATGACCTGCAAGTCAATTAGCCTCACTCTGCTTCAATTTTGTCATTTTAAAAATACTGATAATACTGTCATTTGCAAATATCTTCTCCCATTCCGTGGGTTGCCTCTTTGTTGTTTTGACTGTTTCCTTTGCTGTGCAGAAGCTTTTGATTTTGATGAAATCCCAAAAGTTTATTTTCGCTTTTGTTTCCTTTGCCTTTGGAGACATATCTTGACAGAAGTTGCTGTGGCTGATATCGAAGAGATTACTGCCTATGTTCTCCTCTAGGATTCTGATGGATTTCTGTCTTACATTGAGGTCTTTTATCCATTTTGAGTTTATCTTTGTGTACGGTGTAAGAGCACTGGGTGTGGTGAAAAAATAAGAGCACTGGGTGTGGTGAAAAAATAGTGAATACTGTTATGCTGAAAATAAATAAAAAATAAAGAAAAAAAAATAAAAAGAAATAAAAAAATAAAAATACTGATAATAGTAGTACATACCTCAAGAGATTGTCGTCAGGATTAAATGAACTAATATAGGAAATCACTTAAAACATTGCCTGACATCTAAGAACTTTTTTGGGAAATAAAAAGCATTCATTTATTCATTTTATTTTAGGTGTTGTGGTCATACCAGTGCCTGGTATTATTCCCCTTTGAGAATAAGTTGTGGCTCCCGTTTTCAAAGAACTTACCAGTCAGCAGTTAGCTTCCATGGGGTTATAGTTAATGTTCATGTAGTGAAGGAGAGAGATACTGTGTGTAGAGTGAGATACTATCAACATGCCAAAAACTGTTTTTATACAGCTGCAGGTAAATTTAGAGGTGCACTTAGGAGTTAAGGAGGAGGAACCAACTGTGGGCACACATTTAGGTAAGCTGTCGAACCTCTGAAGACTGTTGTCTCTGTGGACCCTGATATAAAGAATGAGGCAGGGGCTAAGTGGAGACTTGAGATAAAGATGGAAAAGAAGGGAAAGAAGAAATCACTGAACCTCTCACATACCATGTTAATGCTTGCAATTTATCTTGTATTATTCTTAAGAAAGTCATTTAAGATGGTTTAATATAATAGCATGTAAAATTTTCAATTTCCATTTTGGATAATTGTCTTATAGACATCATTCTTAACTAGGAAATAACATAAATTTATTTTTTAAATGTGATTTAAAAATGGGTATTGGCTCACATGGAGATCTAGGATTTAGCAAAAGAAAAAAAAGAATTAGATTTTGAATTATAGTTTAATTCAAACAAAACTTACTTTTCAACATATTTTAAATTCTTGAAAGACTAAGTAAATCACAGTATTTTTATAGCATGAAATAAAATTTGCATAATTTTACATTTAATGGAATTTTATCATTTTATCATGATGTCACATGCTGAATAAGAATGCAAAGATGCACCACCTACATTAATAAATGAGTGCTTTTAAGGCCACATGTTATGCATAATAACTGATGAATATAAGCAATCTACATTTTACATTTTTATTAACCATATGTTATTTTATTTTTCCAGTTTTATTAAGATATAAGTAACATAGACCTCTGTATAAGTGTAAGATGTACATGTTGATTTGATTCACTTATATATTGACTACCATGATAGCATTGACTAAAACCTCTGTCACCTCACAAAATTACCATTTCTTTTTTGGGGTGAGGACACTTAAAATCTTCTCTCCTAGCAGCTTTTAAGTACATAGTATAGTTTTACTAACTATAATCACTATGTTGTACATTAAATACCCACAACTTATTGATTTTATAATTGAAAATTTGTACCCTTTAACCAACATTTCCCCATTTCCTCCAACACCCAGCCGCTGGGAACCACGATGCTCTGTTTCTATGAGCTGGACTTTTATCTATTCCACATTTAACTGATATTCCACAGTGTCTGTCTATGTGACTGATCTTACTTAGCATGAACCTCTCAGGGCCCATCTATGTGTAGCAAATGGCAGGATTTCTTTTTTTCTCTTGGCTGAATAACACTACCTTTTATATATATAAATCTTTATCCATTCATTCATTCATAGACACTTAGGTTGTTTCCATATTGTGGCTATTGTGAATAATGCTGTAATGAATATGGAAGTGCAGATATCTCTTTGAGATACTGATTTCATTTTCTTTGGATATATACTTAGAAGTAGGATTGCTGGATCGTAACCATATGCTATTTTAGATACAAGCATTAGGATCAGACAGTTTCATAATAAGATTCTAGGTGAACATATTCATTTGTTCCCAATCAGTGGAGACACTACATAGATATGAATGAGAAAAAAGCATAAATTGTTATTTCTAGATAGTATAGCATCAGTTACAGGATTTAATATTGATCTATGCTAATAATTTTGTAAAATTAATGAATAATTACTTTAAAAATATTTTTAAACAGAGGGATAATTTGTAAAGATTGTGACCAAGTTAGTTTAATTTAGTATTTTGAACTTCAGTTGATAATGCCTATAATAAAGCTATTTTCTGACTACTTTATAAAAGTTCTATTTATTGCTTTCTAATCTTAAATGCAAATCCTTTGACAGAGGAAGAGATTACTTTCTCTGTATTTCCCATCAGCATTTTTTACCATGAATATTAACCACACTGAATAATTTCTTAGGGTAGAAATAACTTACATGAGGAATTCATACATAAATCAATTAGAATAAGGCTCAATACGTGTATTGAAGAATACTTAGCTATACCAGACCACTTGTATATTTGATTATATTATATTTAATATCTAAAATAGTTGCTATTGATTTCCTAGAAAAAAAATGTTTTATCACTTGTATGTGTGAGTGTTGTGTGTATATGTATGTATCTTGGATTATTTGTTAATGTGTATAGTATGTATATCTATGGAGATATACATACTGTTATTACATGCTTCTTGGATATTTCTCATAGTTTTAAAAAATTCTATGTCAATATTATTTTCATTGATTTATTGTTGAGAACCAATTAAATACTAGACTTTGACCAGGAAAGACAAACATTTCCTAAATTCCCATAATGTGGAGGAGAATCTTCTATCAGTATCTGCCAACTTAGAGGCACTACATGTTGCTAAGATGGAATGGAGAGCTTTCGAAATGTTGGGACCTCGGGAGAGTTTACCTAATGTTCCATTCATGGGTAGGAAGGGGCGTTTCCTTATAAAGATTCTTCCTTCAAATATATCAGGGCAATTAACCACTCAGACAAAGTTCACTCATAGTTTCTCTATATAACTATATGTAAAGTAATGTAAAGGCCTCTGTTACACAAACACAAATGCAGTTTGTAAGGTCAATGCATTGTGTGATATTAAAAGAATTAATCTCACTAAACCATAGCATTTCTCAGGCATGTAATTTATGATCCAAACTGTGCTGTCCTAATGACAAACAGAAGCCTCCTGAAATACCCTCCCTTAAACTGTTCAAGTGTAACTGCTTGTCTCTTCTTTGTCATTTTTGGGCAAATAAAAATTTTGTATGGAGCAGTTTTCCCTAATATATTCCTTAGTGCTTACATGCTTAGATTCAAAGAGGAAACCTGCCATATAATCAATTATTATTTTACACTGCTATTTTCTTTGACTCATTCAGGCTTTCCTAATCATTTTTTGTAAGAAGTCTTACTGCTTTTAGTCTGATACTCTAATATAAATAATTTGTATTTTTACTGGGAAGTTTGGATCCTATGAAGATTTACATAGTGTGGAGTCTGTGTCTGCTTCCACTGAGATCAATATTTATAAAACTCACTTTGCTTTGTTCATCTTCCTGCAGTAAGACTATCCAATCTCCTCAGAATAGTGCATTTATCCTTAAATGCTCAAAATGTGTCTCACTTACCAACTAATTGTTATATAAAATATACTCTATGTTTATGTATACACCTTTCTCTGTATGCTTATGTTCTAGAATTCCTGACTCCCAGGATTATCTCTTTCTCAAAGCAGGGTACCACCACAGTATCTTCTAGGCATGGCCTAATCAATCTGGGAGAACAGAAGGGAGCTTCTGCGATGGTTGGAAAAGAAAAACAGGGACTCTTTCTAGCATATTAAGTTAATGCTAGGTGGTAGACAATCTTAGGTGTGGTAAAATATGTTTGCCTACTAGTTGTTTCATTTTAAAGTTGTATTGGGAAAAAATTTGTTTTTCCTTTCCCTCTCACCTGGAATTGCATAAGTCCTTCATACCATTCCAGTACCTGGCAGGATTAAATGATGTAGGGCAGAGACTGAGTAAAGAACAAATCAGATCCTAGGGAAAGGCTGGAGAAGTTAAGAGGGGAGATGAGAAGAGAGACAGAGAGAGAGAGATGGACTTTGGGTTCTCGTTTATGCCAACTAAGTAGATGGACAATAAACTGATAAGCAAATGTTTATACATGTGGTATATGATTATATTATTTTATTAAATAAAAATAGAGATCTAGAAGTTGCATCTTTTGTGCATCAATATGCCAATCATTTTGCATATATTTTCACATTTAATCTCTAAATAACATTTAAAAAAGTATTACAATCACATGAATGATGTGCTCCTGAGAGAGGTTATGTCATATACCCTTGGTCAGCTCTTAAGTAAAAGAGTGAGGATTTTCTCAATAGTCTCTCCAGCTCAGCTAATTGCTTGGATTCAAACTCTTTAAAAAAAATTTTTTTTTAGGTAGGTAAGCTTAAAGTTATTAAAATTTTCTTATGTTATAAAAGTGTTATTTCCTAAAGGCAATAATTTTAATTTTCTTTCTTTTCCCCAAATCCCACTCCATTCATATCTATTTCATTTGTACCAATGAAATTACCAATATGATTTTGCTAGGCTAGCATGTTTAAATGCAAGTTAAATGACTTGGAATTAAAAGATATTCATGAACATTTCCTGAGGTATTTTAAAATTGCATAAACTTAGGTTCTTTATGGGTTTATGAGAAGGTATCATATTCACCAAGCTGTGCTCTTGTTTTTATTAGAAAAACAAAATCTCTTCTCCACCTTCTACACACGCGTGCACAGCTCTCTTTAAAGACTACCATGGTCAGCTTATGTCCTGCCTTTTCAAAGACTTTGTAAAAGTTTAATTGCTTCTTACCACTCGAAGATCCAGGGGTTGCTTATAGTTGACAGCTTCTGATGGTCACAGGTCCTGACACAGACGAAGTCACACTCAAATAATCCAACCAATTCTAGAAATTCTACTTTATTTCCTGATTCTGTTACCTTAAATTCTTCATGAAATAATTCTTTCAGGGGCACCTGAGTGGATCAGTCAGTTAAGCATTCACCTTGACTCAGGTCATGATCCCAGTATCCTGGAATCCAGCTCTGCATCAGGTTCCCTGCTCAGTGGGAACCCTGCTTCTCCCTCTGCCTGCTGCTCTCCCTGTTTATGTTCTCGTTCTCTCTGTCAAATAAATAAATAGGATCTTTGAAAAAAATATTCTTTTATATCAGGGAATAACTGAAGCAATTTCAAAAGAAAATTTGGTCAATACCCAAATAGTCATTTGGTTATTTCTTTCCTTTTTTTTTTATTTTTTTTAATTTTTATTTGACAGACAGAGATCACAAGTAGGCAGAGAGAGGAGGGGGGGAAGCAGAGAGCCAGATGTGGGGCTCGATCCCAGGACCCTGAGACCTCATGACCCAGGACCCTCATGACCTGAGCCAAAGGCAGAGGCCCCAACCCACTGAGCCACCCAGGCACCCCTCATTTGGTTATTTCTAACACCTGTATATTTAATGTCCAATGAATTAATATTTTGTGTTTGATTGTGTGACTTTTCCCATCTCATCGCAGAACAACGTAGATCACAAATTATAAGATACTATAAGGAGGATCAGCTATTATAATTTGTGGAGCCCAGAGAAAAATATAATTAAATGCTTCTTTCTCAAAAATTATTGAGAATTTCAAGATGACAACATCAGAGCATTAAACCAAGTGTGGGGACCCTCTGAGCACTGGACCCTGTGTCACTGCATAGGTCACATTCCCAAGGAACTAGCCCTGGCTATAAAATTTTAGCTCCTTGTCACATCATTCTTTTCTGGTAATAGCTTATATTCCAAGCATCCTGTAAATAGTCACATTGAAAAAAACAGGTAGAGTATAAATTATGTCTACAAATAAAATAAAATTAATTAATACATAATTCTAATATAATTTTTTAGGTTTTTTAAATTAATTTTTAAAAGATTTTATTTATTTATTTGAGAGAGAGAGAGAGAGAGATCACAAGTAGGCACAGAGGCAGGCAGAGAGAGAGAAGGGTAAGCAGGCTCCCTGCTGAGCAGGGAGCCCAATGCAGGGTTCGATCTCAGGACCCTGAGATCATGCTGAAGGCAGAAGCCCAACCCACTGAGCCACCCAGGCGCCCCCTTTTTTTAGGTTTTGAAAGCATCCCTGAAATATACCCTAAACTAAGTAAACTCTCAGAATTGGTAGTATGAAGAACTGAAACAAACACTAATTTGTCAGATTAGTTATCTATCTATAAGATCTATCAAGCTTATTTTGAGCATTAATACTTATAAAAATGATGGGCAATGAATGCCTTTAGGAAAATGCCCTTTTTGTTGTTATTGTTATTATACTAGTGGAACTTTCGAGGATTCTGTACAAAATGAACATGTTATTTTACCTTTCAGGCTGGCCACATGGATATTATTTTCTATCAGAGATACCTGATGTGTACAGTGAGGATTATGATCTTGATCTTGATTTGTCCTTCTCATCTGCTGTGTCTCAATGTATATTTTTCATATGCCAGGCTGTATATGGATAATTTGAATGGTTTATTCCAAACTGGTGTTTCTCTATTACTTCTGATTACATAATTAATAGATTTGGTCTAAAGCAAAATATGAAATTCCAGAATGAAAAATGAATAAATTACCCATATTTTTCTACTCCAAATTATTAAGTTTTTGTATGCAAAATCTTAATATTGGATATGGACCTCCATTGTTTATCTAGCATTTAAAAAAGGAGAGTATACTATACAGATTTCTAGAAGCCTTTTTCATTGAAAACCTATCAGGTCCATTTTTCTAGATCAATAAATATAGTTATATATTACTAACATTTGCATTGCAGATCATTATTGTTAAGGTGGAATTCACATAGCTCATCTCTGTTGCTGGAGAATAAGGACTTTGGCCAACTTTCTTCTCAGTCATTCTCAATCTTCTGACAAAGGTGGTATTATGCCTTATCTTTAGTTCCAGCATTGCCTATTCAACTATTGTTTACTTTGTAAGGAAGCTGTTGCATTGCTTTTTAACTTTAGGGGGTTTGTTTGGATATATGCCATTTTGGCTTTTGGTCATGCTTCACTCAACTGTGACTCCAGCTTGCTCAGATTCCTGTTCTTAAGAGGCTCTGTGGACAGGTCCCAAGAAGAAACCAGGCATGCACATTTGGGGAGAAAATCACCCATGCAGACTGAACAGTAAGCTCAAAAGGTCAATGAGTGTGTCGGATCATCAGCTGAGAGTAAGGTATGCGGAGGAAGTAATGTGACAATTTACCAATAAATGAAAAGAAGCTTAAGAAGTAAGCTTGCTATGAATCAAGAAAGGGATGTCAATGACTGGGTGAGATCACACAGATCTTTGGGGTTGATAAGACTAAAAAATTGAGAAGTCATGATATTGTACAAATCATTTTCATGGGTACTGAAGTCTCTAAGAATGATGACAAAAACACTGATTGGTATAGAGGTATCCATTATGTTTGGCTATTAAACTGGAGACTTTAAACCTTCTACTTACATCTCACAGGTAGAACATAATGTTCCTATGCTGTAGAATAAAAGAGTTCTCACACTAAGAAGGAAAAGGAGAGCAGAGGTAAGAAAGCTCCTTGTCTTTGTCTTTACTATTAAAAATTATGAAAATTTTTATTATGAAACTTCAGGAGTATTCTACACATTTATATTTAAATTTTAGGGAAAAATTAAAATCCTGGTTTGTATCTTAATGTAGTTTTATCTCTACTTCAAAGCTAATGTCTGAAATGTGGTGGACTGTCAATACCTATTTGATAATTTAATGAATCAATGAAGAAAATGACTGGGATGATTACTACTTATCAAGCATAAAAAATCTCTACTTCAAATTTCCAGTACACTGGCAATATACATGACAGTGTTCCTGCATAGTCTACATACATATAAAATAGCTTGGACAGTGGAAAGGGCATGACAAACTAGGTTAAATGATAGCTCTGTTAGTAACACAAAGTGTGACCAAAGGCAAGTTTTTAAAACTCAGTGAGGTTGTTCCCTTCCTTTCCATATTCCATATCCCATATCTGTGCTCTACACCCAAACTAACATGTAAGATTAATAAAAAAATTCTTAAGATGTGGCCTTCTAATGTGACTGGTTTTGAGTCTGTTATACATATCTCAAAGATTTCATTCTTTAAAGATGATAGATAGTGATTTCTATACATTTTTCTGTCTGTAGGCTATGTGGGAATCATTGATAAATGACTTGGTATTTTCAAGAATATGGTAAGAATAAATTTTATAGCTTCCTATGTTTCAGTGAAGACATGAGGCTAGTGCTAGCCAATGGATTGTGAGGAGAAGTCAACTATGGGCTTGGCATTGAATGGCAGGGCAGGGCAGTACCCTCAATGATTCTCATGTTCTTTCTTATACTACATGATAGGCATTAGATGGCCTTAAAATTCTTGATCTTAGTGTACCTTCCATATATAATCCCTATTCCCTTGAACTGGACAAGACCTATGGTGGATACATTGAGATGGGATAGAGGTTACATAATTTAGGTTACATTATATAGAAAAGTTAAAGAGATTTTGCAGATAGAAATAAGGTTCCTAATCAATTGACTTTGAAATAATATATTTTTTTTTCTGGGAAGGCTTGATTTAATCAGGTAATCCCTTAAAAGAGAAGTTATCCTGCTGACCTTTGATGGGGTGAGTTGCCATGTTGTCTGTGAGTATGGCATGTGGTAAGGAACCATGACTGGCTCTTAGGACCTGAGGAGAGGACCTGTGTAGAAGTCAGCAATCAAAAGTAGACCACTCTCCTACATCCACAAAGAACTGAGTTCTGTCAACAACAATGTGATTTTGAAGGAGGACCATGGTTCCATGAAGAATGCTGATTACCATATTGTGATACACTGAAAGAGACTCAGGTAGATTGTGCCAGGCCCTGACTCCCAAAAAACTATAAGATAATAAATCTACATTGTTTTAAAATGTTACTTTAGACCACGGAGTTTATGGTAATTTTTTATAAAGCAATACAAGACTAAAACAAGTGGCAATGTTTAAGAGATTGTTTTGACAGATTAGTTCCCTGAATTAAGATTACATATACAGTACTCTTGCCAAACCACAGTGCACATATAATGAGAACAAAACTAAAACTTTATTTTCTTAAAGTATTGATATTTGTGAGTTTTTCTCCCTTTCTCCTTCCCTCCGTCCCTCCCATCCTTCCTCTCTTCCCTAATTTCTTTCTTCCTTCCTTCCACCCATCTTTCATTTTTCACATCCTAAAATAGCTTATCTTAACGGATGAAAATTTGACACTGGAAGCCAAGGTCTATAATAACAAAATAACATATTTTACATTGCTTTAAGAAATTTGCCTAGATGGTAAGGAAACTAATTTTAGAGATTAGAAAGATATTTATTCATGTTATGTAATGAAGAAATACATGATGATAAATAAGTAAAACGTGTAATACAAATAATTTTTCTTTTGACCTTGTAACTTTAGGGAATGAGTTTGGAAAATAGATGTTAGTAATGTATGTTAGCTATCATTGGCAGCATTTTAGAAATACAATGATGAAGAAATGCATTAAAAAATAATTGGCCGTTTTGTAAGCACAAATGAGAGAGCATAGAAAGAGTCCAAAAATGTAAGGAATTATCGGATTGGAAAAAACAATTGCTTCTCAATCCTGACCAGTAAAAGATACTATTGAGAAATTCCTTGAACAACAAAGGTTCATTAAAACTTTCAGCCATGCAGAAAGAATGCAATCAAAGGTTTGGCTGTCACATCCATTGTTAAAACATCGATGGATTAAGGTGATAGGAGGTATATCCATTTGATTGGACAAAATGGTTCAGGGAAAAGAGTTAAGAATATGACTCTTCCACTAAGCCTGAAAGACTTGAGGTTCCTAAAATCTCCTTAAATCAAGAGAGAGACATATTTCAAAATTAACTCTTGATATAGTTCATGGCTCATGGGATTGGCTAGAATCAAGTAGAATTGAAGCTAACTTCTTGAGAGAGTTACCTTGCCAAGGAACCACTGAGCCTAGGCTAAAAACATCTGTGACTATTTGAAACTTATTTTTTAAGTCTCCAACTTTCTACAGGTAAGAAGTAGATTAAGAAAACTATGTTTTCTTGTCCCCTAAGGACATCAGAATACTCAATATCTACTTCAGATGTGCCAGAATAATAGAAGATAGAAGATATCTTTGGAGGCAGAAATAAAAATCAAAGAGGCTGAAGAATAGAACTTCATTGGATTCAGGGCCTAATTGACATATACTTGCCACAAATAGTATAGGGTCTTCTAGCTTTTGCCCATGGGATATTAGAATTGTTGTGGACCAATAACACCTGTGTACATTCCTTTATTACCATTGTGATGGGAGTGCTTATTTTGATAGTTCTATTTTTGTTTAATCAGTGTAGATTTTTTGGAGGTGGGGATACAGTTTTCTAGTATATCTATGGATCAAGAGGAGATCATAACTAGACCTGCTGTAGTGACTACTGCTCATCAGAGTTCTTGGAGTTTGAGGTCTGGGTCTTTATGGGACTTTAGAGTTACTTCCTTTTGGAAGGGAGGGAGTGTCTTTACCTTGGAAGAAAAAATGAACCAAGTAAATGGCTGGAGAGTGGACTATCTTGCATTAATGCGGTTCACTAAAAATTTCTTTCTCTCTTCATTCCAGTTTTACAATATTATTCTATTTCTTAAGTCACCGTTGCTATGTGCAGTCATATAACTAATTATGGCCAAAGAATCACAGGTAGAAGTGACATATGTCATTCTCGGAGTGAGAATTTGATGGCAAAAACAAATTCAGAACTCTCTGTATCCTTCCAGATTCAGATATAAATATGGAATATTTCTATTCTCAGTAACAACTGGAAACTTCTGAAAGGAAAGATCACAAGTAAATCAGAAAATTCTAAATTGAGGATGACGGAACTATAAAGTTAGAAACAGGAAGAAAGACTGGGAGTGAGGGAGGAAAAAAAAGCCCAATCAAAAAATTGTCAAAAAAAAAAAAATTCACTGCAGGGGAAGGGGTATTTGAAGGAGATAAGTGGACAGTGGTCAAGCAATATTCCCAGATACTATGACTAGTTGTGATGGGGATGTCTCAATTGGTATGAGACTTAGGATGATAGTGATAAGTCATGTATTATGCCACTTGATAGATATGTAGGGCAAGCTGAAACTATCATTTCAGGCTTTAGTCACTGAGATTTGAGAGTTACTTGTTACCATAACATAACCTTATCCATCCTGAGAGAAACAAAAATGAAGGCTCAGTCATTTCCCAAACATATCATATAGGGAAAGATGTCAGGAGATCTACTCATTAGTCAAAATACTTCAAAATTTGATAGAATGGAATTTTGATATTTCATCTTTAATTTGTTTTCACAAGAAATTATTGTTATCATCTGGTTAAAAGTTCTACAGTGAAATAACTCTTAAATATTATTACATTTAAATAAAGGGGAAGTCAGTGGTGCCAAAATTAACATAGATACTGCTTGTTGATGTAAGTGATTCTATTTATAATGTTAAGAAAGATTAGCTTAAATATTCCATTTTAACTGCAATGTAAGTTGAAGTGCTGAAAGTTAAAATTACATGTTTTGAATGAATTTACCTATGAATTAAGTCTACTACTCATAGGAAATGTTTCAGCAATTTATCAAAATTCACATGAATATTCATTATAAGTTTACTTCTACTAAAAGTCTTAATTGTGCCAACACTTTTATGATGATATGATTGTGATGAAGAACCAACATAACATCATCTTATTTGTCACCAGAGAAAACCTATGTTTGTCTCATCAAAAAGTTTCAAGGCAAAAATAATTTTTAGAAACTTTACATAAAGGAAAGATCATGGTAGTTGAGTTGGAATAAAGCATTTATGCAAGGAATACCATCTTCCACTGTTAAATCCTTATAAAGATTATGTTTTAGGGGATGAAGTTAAGATGGTGGAATAGTAGGGGGACCCTGGGCTTTCCTCATTCTTTGAACATAGCTAGGTCAACATAAAATCATTTTAAACAATAGGAAATTGATCTGAGGATTAAGAAAACAATCTGTACAATTAGACAGAGAGAATGTGGTGGATGCAAGGTTTAGAGATGTGAATGAGGGAGAATAAAGTCACACTGCAGTGGAGGTGTGGGAGCTCTTTTCATGGAGAGAAGCAGGAGAGAGAAGGAGAAAGTGGGAGAAAGAGTAGTGTGTAGTGTTCACACAAGACACTGTGGTGTGGGGAATTCCCAGATTGCATAGAAGACAATTTCCCCCTTCCAGAGTACATTGGGAAGAGGGTATTTGGCCTCTCCAAGGACTAAAGGTCTGTCAGCCATGGACTGGCCATTCAAAAGCAGGGAAGAGAGAAACATGCAAAAGACAGATAACCTAGTTGCAGATTTTTGTTGTCCTTCATCATAGATTCTGGGCATGTGACTGCTTTTCTGGGACAGAATAGTGCCAGGCACAGTGCTGTAAGACTCTCCTTGGGGAGAGGGGAGTGGTCCACACCTGGCCAGGTCCTTTAAGATTTAGAATTTTGAATCCCAGCTGCCAGCCAGAGGTATAACACAGGAGAACGCTGGTGCTGGGTGTGCCAGTGGCCTAGATACTCACAGGCTGTAGGCAGGGATCTGACAAAAGCCTGAGACAAAGGAGGGGAGATGGTCCCTTTCTGTGTGGGCCTCCTGAATGGCACAGCCACAGATTCCCCTCTCAGGGGATGAGAAGGTGGAATGATGCCATCTTGCATATTCCCTCCACAAAGACAGCTGGACTTCAGAGAGAAGCACAGTGCCTCCAGTGGAAGCTGAGTCACTTACACCAAACCCAGCTATCTTGTGCCCAGCAGGGGCATCTTTACTAGGACAGATCTGACTGTGAGCTACTATAGTGGGACCCTCCTTCAGAAGACCAACACAGTCACCTTAATGTACCAAATTTACTGATCATAGAGTGCTCCAAAGTGTCAGCTTCAGTTTTGGTGGAAATAGGACCAGGCTTGGTCATTCTTTTTCTTTGTCTTTTCTTTCCTTTTTCATTCATTCTTTCTTTTTTTCTTCCCTTTTCTTATTTTTTCCTTTTTTATTTGGATTTAGGCTTATAGTTTTTTATTCATTTGTTGGTTTGTTTCCTTTTTTCGTTTTTTAGATCAGACTTCTTTTTAAATTTTCTTTTCTTTTTTCATTCTCTCTTTCTTTTTCTTTGGAATCAGGTTTATAGTTTTTTTTTGGGGGGGGGGGGTTTGTTTAGCTTTTTTTGTTCCTTTTCCTTTTTCTTGGATCAGGTTTTTATCTGTTTGTTTGTTTGTTTGTTTAAATCAGATTTATCTTAAAAAACACATAAAAGCACATGTAAAAGTCCAAACATTCCCCACTGCAAGCAAGGAGGAACTTTGCAGAAGCCTTACCTGGAGAAAGAGCAGCGAAAACACAACAGTAGAGTGCACACAGCATACACCAGAAACACTTTCTGCAGTGCCAGGCTCTGAACAGTGTTATGAACACTTCTTAATACAGTATTACTCTCAGGAGCAGTAAACATAACAAATTTTTATAACACACAAAATACAGAAAGCTAGATATAATAGCAAGATGGAGGAATTCTGCCCAAAAGAAAGATCAAGAAGAAATCACAGGCAGGGATTTCCTCAAAACAGATGTAAGCAGTACATAGAATTTAGAACAACAGTCATAAGAATACTACCTGGGGTTGAAAGATGCATAGAAGACACCAGGGAAACACTGGCTGCAGAAATAAAAGACCTAAAACCTGGTCAGGCTGAAATAAAAAATACTATAACTTACATGCAAAACCAACCTGATGTAATCACAGGAGGACAGAAGAAACAGAAGGATGAATAGTTGATATGGGAGATAAAATTATGGACTATAATGAAGCTGAAGAGAAGAAAGAAAGAAAACTATTAGGTCACAAATTTAGACTTAGGGAACTCAGCAATTACACAAAGCACAATGATATCATTATCATAGGAATCCCAGAGGAAGAGCAGGAAAAAGGGATAGAAGAATTATTTGAACAAATTATAGCTGAGAACGTCCCTAATCTGAGAAAGGAGACAGACACGCAAGTCAAAAGGTACAGAGAACTCCCTTCAAAATCAACAAAAACAGGTCAACACCAAGACATATCATAGTGAAATTATCAAAATACAAAGATACAGAGAGTTCTGAAAGAAGCTAGAGAAAAATTTCCTTAACCTACAAGGGTAGACATATAAGTTTAGCAGAACACCTGTCCACAGAAACTTGGCAGGCCAGAAGAGAGTGGCAGAATATATTCAACATGCTAAAGGGGAAGAATATGCAGTCAAGAATACTATATCCAGCCAGGTTGTCATTTAAAAGAGAAGGAGAGATAGTTTCCAAGACAAGCAAAAACTAAAGGAGTTTGTGAACACTAAACCAGCTATGGAAAAATATTAAAGGGGATCTTTTGAGTGGGGAAGAAAAACCAAAATCAACAAATAGCAGAAAGGAACAGAGACATCTATAGGAAGAGTGACTTTACAAGTGATACAATAGCACTAAAGTCATATCTATCAATAATCACTCTAGAAGTAAATGGACTAAATGCTCCAATCAAAAGACATAAGGTATCAGAATGAACAACAACAAAACAAGACTCATCCATATCCTGCTTACACAACTCATTTTAGACTCAAAGTCATCTCCAGATTGAAAGTGAGAGGATGGAGAATTATCTGTCATGTTAATGGACATCAAAAGAAAGGTGAAATAGCCATATTTATATCAGACAAACTAGATTTTAAACCAAAGACTGTAAAGAAGAGACAAAGAAGGGCACTATACCATAATAAAGGGGTCTATCCAACAAGAAATCAGTAATTATAAATATTTATGTCCCCAACTTGGGAGCATCCAAATATTTAAATTGGTTAATAACAGACTTAAAGAATCTCTTTGATAATAATACAATAATAGTAGGGGACTTTAGCACTCTACAAACAGTGATGGACAGATCACCTAAGCAGAAGATCAACAGGAAACAATGGCTTTTAATGAACACTGGACCAGATGGATTTAAGAGATATACTCAGAGTACTTGATCCATAAACAGCAGAATACACATTATTTTTGAGTGCACATGGAACATTTTCCAGAATAAATCACATACTGGGTCACAAATCAGGTTTCAATCAGTAAAAAATGATTAAGATTATACCACGAATATTTTCAGACCATAATGCTATGCAACTTGAAGTCAACCACAGAAAAAAAAATTGGAAAAACCCCACAAATACATGGTGGTTGAAGACACCCTCATAAAGAATGAATAGGTTAACCAGGAAATTAAAGAAGAAATTTTAAAAATACATGGAAGTAAATGAAAATGAAAACACAGCAGTCCAAAACCTTTGGGATGCAGCAAAGGTGGTCACAAGAGGGGAGTAAACAACAATACAGGCTTTCCTCAAGAAATAAGGAAAGTCTCAAAGATACAACCTAACTTTATACCTAAAGGAGTTGGGAAAAGAAAGCAAATAAAGCCTAAAACCAGCAGAAGAAGGGAAGTAATTAAGATTACAGGAGAAATTAAAAAAGAAAGAAAAAAAAACAGAACAGAGCAAAGACACTAGGATCTGGTTCTTTGAAAGAATTAACAAAATTGGTAAACCCCTAGCCAGATTTATTTTTAAAAAAGAGAAAGTACCCAAAGAAATAAAACCATGAATGAAAGAGGAGAAATCACAACCAACATCACAAAAATAAAAGCAATTATAAGAGAATATTATGAGCAATTATATGCCAACAAATTGGGCAATCTAGAAGAAATGGATAAATTCCTAGAAACATATAAAATACCAAAACTGAAACAGTAAGAAAGAAATTTGAAGAGATCCATAACCAGCAAAGAAATTTAATCAGTCAATCAAAAATCTCCCAACAAACAAAAGTCCAAGGCCAGATAGCATCCCTGGGGAAATGTTGCAAACACTTTAGGAACAGTTAACACCTGTTCTTCTCAATCTGTTTCAAAAAAAAAAAAAAGAAATAGAAGCAAAACTTCCAAATTCATTCTATGAGATCAGAATTACCTTGGTTCCAAAATCAGACAAAGATCCAATAAAAATGAGTATTACAGAGCAATATCCTTAATGAACATGAATGCAAAAATTCTTAACAAGATATTAGCTAACTGAATTGAACAGTACTTTAAAAGAATCATTCACTATGATCAACTGAGATTCATTCCTGGGCTGCAGGGGTGGTTCAATATCCACAAATTAATCAACGTGGTAGGCCACATTGATAAAAGAAAGGATAAGAACTATATGACCCTCTCAGTAGAGGCAGAAAAGCATTTGACAAAACACGACATCTTTTCTCTTTTTTTTTAAGATTTTATTTTATTTATTTGACAGACAGAGATCACAAGTAGGCAGAGAGGCAGGCAGAGAGAGAGGAGAAGGCAGGCTCCCTGATGAGCAGAGAGCCTGATGTGGGGCTCGATCCCAGGACCCTGAGATCATGACCTGAGCTGAAAGCAGAGGCTTTAACCCACTGAGCCACCCAGGTGCCCCCAGCATCTTTTCTTAATAAAAACCCACAAGAAAGTGGGGATAGAAGGAACATACTTCAAAATCATAAAAGCCATATATTAAAGACCCACAGCTAATATCATCCTCAATGGGGTAATAACACAGCTTTTTCCCTAAGGTCAGGAATAGGAGAGGGATGTCCACTCTCACCTATTGTTCAACAGAGAACTATAAGTTCTAGTCTCAGCAATCAGACAACAAAAAGAAATAAAAGGCATCCAAATCATTAAGGAAGAAGTCAAATTTGCACTGTTCACAGATGACATGTTATTCTATGCAGAAAACCTAAATTCTCCACCAAAAACAATTGCTAGAACTGATACATGTATTTAACAAAGCTGCAGGACATAAAACCAACATATAGAAATCTGTCGCATTTCTCTATATCAGTAATGAAACAGCAGAAAGAGAAATCAAGGAACCAATCCCACTTATAATTGCACCAAAAACCATAAGATACCGAGGAGTAAACCTACCCAGAGAGGTGAAAGACTTGTATGCTAAAAACAATAGAACAGTTTTGAAAAAAATTGAAGAAGACACAAAGAAATGGAAAAAACATTCTGTGCTCATAAACTGGAAGAAAAAAAATATTGTTAAAATGTCTACACTATCCAAAGCAATCAACGGATTCAATGCAGTTCTAATCAAAATAACACCAGCATTTTTCCCAGAGCTAAGACAAACAATCCTAAATTTGTATGGAGCCAGGAAAGACCCCTATAGCCAAAGGAATGTTGAAAAGGAAAGCAAGGTGGGAAGGATTACAATCCCAGACTTCAAGCTGATCATCAAGACAGTATGGTACTGGCACAAAAACAAACATATAGATCAATGAAACAGAATAGAGAACTCAGAAATGGACCCATAACTATATTGTCAACTTATCTTTTACAAAGCAGGAAAAAAATATTCCATGGAAAATAGTATCTTCAACAAATGGTGCTGGGGAAACTGGACCAGTGACATAAATAAAAATAAATTCAAAATGGATGAAAGACCTAAATGTAAGACAGGAAACCATCAAAATCCTCAAGGAGAAAACAGGCAGCAACCTCTTTGACCTGAGGCACAGTAACTTCTTATTAGACTCATCTCCAGAGGCAAAGGAAACAAAAGCAAAAATGAATGATGGGACCTCATCAAGATAAAACACTTCTGCACAGAAAAGGAAATAAGCAATCAACAAAACCAAAAGCCAACTGAAGGAATGGGAAGAAGATATTTGCCAAGACATATCTGATAAAGGCTAGTATCCAGAATCTATAAAGAAGTTATCAAAGCACTCCAAAAATAAATAATCCATTTAAAAAGTGGGCAGAAGACATGAACAGAAATTTCTCCAAAGAAGAAATAGAAATGACTTAGGGATACATGAAAAAATACTCAATATCACTCATCATCAAGGAAATACAAGTCAAAACCACAATAATATACCACCTCATACCTGTCAGAATAGCCAAAATTAACATCTCAGGAAACAACATATGTTGGATATTGGAGAAAGGGGAACACTTTTGCACTTTCGGTGGTAATGCAAACTGGTGCAGCCACTCTGGAAAAGAGTATGGAGTTTCCTCAAAAAATTAAAAGTAGAGCTACCCTATGATCCTGCAACTGCAGTACTGTTTATCCAAGGTATATAAAAGTACTTATTTGAAGGGGCACATGCACCTCTATGTTTATGGTAGCACTATCAACAATGGCCAAATTATGGAAAGAGCTCAAATGTCCATCAGCTGATGAATGGGTAAAGAAGAGGTAATATATATGTATATAATTACATGTATACACAATGGAATATTATTACTCAGCCATCAAAAAGAATGAAATCTTGCCATTTGCAACAATGTGGATGGAACTAAAGTGTATTATGCTAAGTGAAATAAGTCAGAGAGAAAGACAAATACCATATGATTTCACTCATATGTGGAATTTAAGAAACAAAACAGATGGACATAGGGGAAGGGAAGGAAAAATAAAATAAGATAAAAATAGAGAGGGGCAAACTATAGTGACTCCTAACTAAGAGAACAAACGGTGTTGTTAGAGAGGAGGTGGGTGATGGGGTAAGTGGGGGGTGGGCATTAAAGAGGACACATGTTGGGATGAGCACTGAGTGATATATGCAAGTGAAAAATCACTTAATTCTATTCCCAAAACCAATACAATGTATGTTAATATGAAACTGCATGGCTAATCATTATGTTTGTCACCACCACACACTTATAGTTAAAAAGAAGTCAATTTAATTTAAAAATATCTTTGATAAATGAGAAAAAAATTAAATTTATTAAACTTCAACTTATAAATGCATGACTTTTAAAATATATTTTGTGACCAAATGGGAAAGACACACAAAACACTTGTGCTCCATATGAAGGTATGATAGTTGTGTAAGGTAAAACTTTTTCAACTGTTTGTGCTATGCGATGAATTAGGAGCTTCTGATTCACAGAACATTTTTATTTGAGAGAATGACAGAAAAACTGAAGTCATTTAGGCTTAGGTCTTCTCTAAAAGGAACGAAGCCAGATTGTCACTTCAAGAGAACAACTGACAGTGTTTATTGCCAATTATAAAATTTTATCTTTTAAGACAAAAATTAGAATTTTGGAAAACTTGATCCACTAGTGTGAGTTTGACAAGTTTCCAATACTTACACACTTGTCTGGAGAAGTCAGGGTGATACTAACAAATATGATTTTAAAAAATTGTTTAATGAAATGTGTCAAAAAGAAAAGATAAATAACTCATGCAACTATATCTTTCTATGGAATCATCTTTGTTCTATTAAATTACACATACATAAATATTCATTTTCATTGTGAGATAGACCAAGATATTTTACAATAACAAACTATGAAAAGTTCACTAATGGTTTCAAAATACCCATTATAACCAAGTTTGAAGAAACTATTATCAAGTTTTGGTATGGTATCATAAAAGAATATCCACAGAAATTTGATAGGGCAACTAAAATATTCTTCTTTTATCAGATTATATATCTATGGGAGACAAGTTTTTTTTTCATATAGTTAAACCCAAAAGCATATTGCAATAGATTTAATACAGAAGCCAATATAAGAATATATCTTGTATATGCCTTGTATTCAGACAGATTTTTAAAGTGATTCCCAACAATGTAATGCTAATGTTTTCACTCTTTTTATGTTTTGGAAAATTTAGTTGCTTTCAATAAAAAATCTTTTATTTTTGTTTATCTGTAATAAATTTATTACTTTTTTTTAAAATAGGAGATTTCTTTTTTTTTTTTTTAAGATTTTATTTATTTATTTGACAGAGATCACAGTTAGGCAGAGAGGCAGGCAGAGAGAGAGAGGAGTAAGCAGGCTCCCAGCTGAGCAGAGAGTCCGATGCGGGGCTCGATCCCAGGACCCTGGGATCATGACCTGAGCCGAAGGCAGAGGCTTTAACCCACTGAGCCACCCAGGTGCCCCATGAGATTTCTTTTTTTTTAATATTTTATTTATTTATTTGGCAGAGCGAGAGATCACAAGTAGGCAGAGAAGCAGGCAGAGAGAGAGGGGGAAGCGGGCTCCCTGCTGAGCAGAGAGCCTGATGTGGGGCTCGATCTCAGGACCCTGAGATCATGACCTGAGCTGAAGGCAGAGGCTTAACCCACTGAGCCACCCAGGTGCCCCAAATTTATTACTTTTAAGTTAGTAAATAACATCATGTTTCTCAGTTTTAACATCTATCAATAGATACGCACTATGTAAACAAAAGCTCTTTGAAGAACTCTAAAGTTTTAATAATTTAACCAAATACTGAGATACTAGCTAGACTGATATTTTAAGATATCAACCCCTCCACTGGATTCCCATTATACTTAATAAGATGTAAATACTTTTCCCCAATTTACGGTCTCATATACTCTGACTGCTGAAAAATTTCAATGAAAGTTTCCCTTACTGATCACAATTCAGCCCCTCTGGTCTTCTTTTCTGCCTGGAATGTTCTCTATTATCTCTACATGGTTAGTTCCTCCTTAAGATAAATTTTTTTTTTAAGATTTATTTATTTATTTTTTGACAGAGATGGAGAGAGAAAAGCACCAGAGGGAGAAGAAGGAGCAGGCTCCTTGCTGAGTAAGGAGCACAATGTAGAGCTCCATTCCAGGACCCTGGGATCATGACCTGAGCCAAAGGTAGTCGCTTAACTGACTGAGCCACCAGGTGCTCCTCCTTAAGATTAAAATATTAATTCACCATTATAAGAAATCTTCCCTGACTCCTCAATATAATGTAATTGTTCTACATGTATCCATCACTGAAGTTACTCTGTACCTATTTACCCCAGTTTAAATATGTGCATAGCCCTTAATAATCTGTGATATTTATATTTGTTTTATTTTAAAATTGTCTATTGTCTGTCTCAACCCTCTACAATATAAGCTATATCAGAGCAGGGATTTTGCCTGTCTCACTTATCACTCAGTCCTTAGGTTATAGGATAGCTCTTGGTGATGGTAGATATTCAATGTATTTTTGATAAAAGAGTAAATGACAACTTGCAGAATTAGTTACTACAATTAGAGAACATTTCAGAAAAACATTTCATTTTTCAGGGGAAATTTTAGAGACACTCATAGGATAAAGAAAACTTGGTGTTGTGTTGAGCTGTGTTTAAGAGAGGTCATAAAGATGAGAACATGAGAATAAGGGCAAGACAGACAACAACAAGAAGAAGGAGAATCAAAAAGAGAACTTTGAGACACAGTTCTCTCATTCCCATCTTGGAATCTAAACCTGAGGTACTGGGTGTCTGGAAGGATTTAAATTGGTTTGAGGGAATCTACAAATAATAGTTTGTGAGTAATCTTCTTTTCTTTTACCTTCCTCCTTCCTTTCTTCTTTCTCTCTTCCATTTTTTTTGGAGCTTCTCAGAAAATTCTCATGTTTGGCATAGTACTGAGTTCAGATGGCAAGGGATTAGTAGGGCAGCAATTGCTAAGGAAGATGATTGGTTCCAAGGACAACTTCACAGAATCCTGTACCCCATTAGAAGATACAGAGAAATCAGCTGAGAATTCCTCATATGATACTCAGAAGTACCAAGATAATGGAATGGAAATATCTGAAGTTGGGACAAGGGAGCTGTAGATGTGAGATTTCAGGACGAGGGTCAGTGAGAAGACCTGTGGCTAACATTGGAATGTGTCAAGATTACAAAAAAATATCTACCACTGACAAAGAGTAACTGAGTAGAGAGTAGCAGAGGTTACTCAATAAGCAGGTGGATCCTTTCATACTAAAATTCCTTAAGGTGTAAGCTACTTTAGCATACTGGTCAACTATCTGTGTTCCTGTCTTTACACAGGAATTTTTTTTTTCTTTTAGACTGCAAATTTGAAATGAATTTAAAATTTTATTCTGGTATTTTAGTATTTCTCCTGTTTTCATTTTGGGATGATTGGTCCAGTACATAGTCACCATTGTGATAGAAATGGAAGAGAACAATTTTCTCATGATGTTTGATTGTGAAGGAAGGCCATGTCATAGTTGCTGAAGGGGATATTTTATGGGTGAATGTCAGGCATCAAGGAATGAAGAAACACATATATAGTAATAAGAGAAGAATTGAACACACTCAAGAGTAAAAATGCTTCATCTAGTGGCACTGTTTATGAATGAAGACTTTTAGAGCTTTGGGGGGAAAAATTTGTGCTGATTTTTGTGATGTCTGAGAAAGAGATGAAATGATCAGAACAGTGATACGAGGTGTGATAATGGTGGCATATACAGTAGGAGAGGGAGGCCATCCAAACTGCAGCTTCTGAAATTATTCAAAATTGGTTGAGAATTTTTCCAAAACTTCTGCTATGCAGGTTGACAAGGATGTCAGAGATCAAGATTTACTAAGCACAATGGTATATCACAAGGGGACAGAAAATCAGACTATTTGTTGAACTTTCAGGAAATAAATAGAACTAGGAAAGAAGTTCAGAATAATTGTTCTTATTTTTATAAAAAAAAGAACCAGTTATTGGTCAAGGAAGTCAAGTTTGTTTTTTCATATTATTATGCAAAAATAGGCCTTTCCAAAACCAAACTGCTGAAAAAAAAGAAAAATATATTATCCTTAAAATTCTATTCACAGGTTTAGAGAGGGGAATGAGGAAAGAGCTTAAAATAATGAGAAGGATGACACGGCTGCCAACATAATCCCTTACAGCATTGAGGGCCAAAAGCTCCTCCTCACAAAGACATATCTTTTTGTATATATGGTATTAGTGTAAGATAAGAACAGGTCAACAGTAAGTTTCAGACACATTTGAATAGTCCAGACATATATGTATGTGTCAGAGAATCTGGACAGAGAGCTAAAGAGAAGAATATTTAAATAGGAGAAACATTAAAATTCAAGAACATTGAGGGAGTAAGCATAGTGTTTTGAGTCACAAAAACTTTACACACATTTTGGCAAAGAAGAATTTATTTTTAAAAGTGGGAAACAAATGCTAAAAGATGAATATGCAAAGGTTGGGTTGGGAAGTTTTCACCAGAAACCTAGATAAGATATCATGTATTTACTGTTCCTAATTTTATTTTGCAACAGTTGAAGAGCAGTTTCCAGAGAAAGAATTGATAATTTAGCAACAAATTCCACTTAATTAGCCTACAGATTAAAAAAAAAAAAAAGACAAAAAACAGTGAATGTGAGGTAACTCATTGCTTATAAAAAGAAGTAACTATAGATTACTGACAAAGAGTCTCTCCTTGCCCAAAGTTTAGTTAAGCTCTTCTGAAGGCTTTTTGGCTAGGCCTCATCCTTGGGCCTTGTCTTTAGTCTGCTATTCCAGTTCTAGCAAGAATCCTATTAAGTCAGTTTAATGAGAATCATCCCTACCTGTGAGATCTGATCACCCTTGATATCTGATCAAATTATTCATCCTCTAACCTTGATATGTGGGTACTCTGGCTGGCCTTTAGCAGGAACTTTGTTAAACTGGTTTAGCAAGAACCCTCCTACTCTTCATGTCCCTTTGTAATTTTCCATCCATTGATTCCCCTCATTCTGATCATTAGGTATAAATCCCCATTTTCAGAGTTTAGCCCTATCTTTCTTCTCAATAACAATAGGATTGAGGTTCATGACAATAGTCTGAATAAGGTCTTCCTTGTCATCTTAACAACAACAGAATAATTTTTCTTTAACATTATATACAACTCTATTATCACATAATACTTATTCCTCAAAATGAAGGAGACAAATGATGAGCTAAGTTGGTAAGTTGACGGATATGGAACTTTCTAGTTTCAATGCTCCAATGAAGAAACTATAGGGAAGGGAGTATTCTGCTGAAGAGAGATTTTCTATAATATACAGGGACGACCTATGAAAAGGACATTTCAGATTGGAGGATAAAGATCAAAAGCCTGGGAAGAATAACCAAGAAATAATATTAGACAAATGTCAGCATTCCATTGAAATAAATGAAGTGAGGATGAACCAATGGATGAGATTACAAAAAAGGAAGATCTACGACATTTCAGGCCTGTAGCAGAATGCTTTCTCTAGAAAATTCCTAAGTCTCATCTATACATGAAGATCTAAACTAATGACATTTCAAGAAATGAACAAATGAATGAATACATAAATAAATAAAAACAAACTAGCAGTATTTCACCCATGAGGAATAGAGTAAGGGCATACATATTTCAAAAAGCATTGATACAACCTCCATAGTTTGATTCAGTATCTGAATTTGAGTTTATCATTTATAACATAGTATGACAGTAGCTTCCAAATGGATTCAAAGACCACTTTCACTTAGAAGAAATTTACTAAATTGTTTGAGAATTTTTCTCAATTAATTATATCTCAACTTGACCTTTGAAACTGAAACTTACATATTTTAAGTATCATCTCTGTTTCCAGTATTCTCTTCTTGCTTATGAAAATTCAATCCTTTAACTCCAATTCCTGTGAACATGTTACATTGATGGGTAATTTTATGATATGCATTGTGATCTACCCTATATTTTGAACCCCTACGTAATATATTTTCATGAACTTTAAACTTTTAAAATATTATGATGACAGTGTGAATTTGTGATCTCGGTTTTTCCATATAACTCCCAGGAAGCACATATTTTGAGTAATGGATCGTTTATGAAAGAACAAAAATAAATTTACATTTAAAAAGAAAACAATAACAACAATAGGGAAAAAGCCTCAGAATAAACTTGAAATTCCTTAGCTTTATGTCCCAAGTCCTTTCTGACTTACTTTCCCTACTTTCCATCTCCCTTTCTCCCTTCAGAAATAGCTTCCTTACACTGCTCTCATATCAAATGCTGTAGTTCTTCATAGGCCATCTCCTCTTTGTGCTTGTGCTCTTATAGCTGCTGTCCTCTGCCTAGAACACACTTACCACTGTCTTCAACTACATACTAATTGTGCACATAAAAAAGGCCAGCCCCAACGAAGACTAAATATGTGATTTTCTTCTCTTTAATGAGAGGAGCTGACAGCTAAATCACAGAATAAACAGTTACAGAAAATCACCTTACAATTATGGAAGGTCACTTTTTGGGAGAATTGTGCCCCTTGTCATTATAGAAGACAGATTCTCTGACTGCAGGGGAAGGGGTGCCCATTGTTTTAGGAGAATGATCAGTTTAATTTAAGGCAGAGTTTTAGTTTTGTAAAGAGCCGACAACCTAACTAACCATGACTTAGCACCGGTGAGGCATTCTTCTCTTTCACACAGTGGTTTCATACATGAATAACGAACTGAAATAGATATTGTGCTCAAGACAAAGAGATGTTGTCTTTATATTGAGTTAGGTGCCTCTAACTCAATATAGATGCAGGATTCTTTAGGAATCCTGCACAATGTTCTCATTAAGCAAGTGTGGTTTCAGCAGAGGATTCAGTCACCACCCCTTATTATGGGCAGAATTGCATCTCTCTAAATTCATATGTGGAAGTCCTAATCCCCAGCACCTGAGAATGTGTTATGTGGAGACAGGTTTTAAAATGGGTATTCCAGGTGGGCCCTAATCCAGCAGACTGGTCTCTTTATAAGAAAAGATCAGATATAGACATGCACAGAGGAAAGATCAAGTAAAGACAGAATAGAGAAGAAAGTCATCCACAAGCCAAAGAGAGAAGTCTTACAAGAACCCACCCTCACTAACACCTTGATCTTGGACTTCTAGTCTCCAAACTGTGAGACAATGAGTTTCCCTTTTGTAAGCCCACCCAGTGTGCAGTACCTTGTTGTTATAGCTCTAGCAAAGTAATAAACTCCTATATCAAAACCTAACATTTTGGTAAGGTTTCATTGAAGTAGGCAGCAATTGCCCGTCCTAGGGAGATGCCATTCCCCCATTCCTGAAGTACCTCATTTAAGAAATAGGCACTCAATGCCCCTGATAACATACAATCTGAATCATTTCAACCACATGCCCATGAAGCAACAGAGATCTGATAGATCTTTAACTCAAACAGCCTAATTAGATGTGAATCCTTCCATAAGGGTTACTCTGAGGAATGAAAAACTTTCTCCTATGATTCCCTAACATGGATGGGTAATCTGCTATAGCACATGTGGACTTTGTAGGACCCAGAAACATTGCCAGGTTCTTTTCATGAAGATCATCTCTCAGCATTTATTTCCCATTTTCTTGTAGTAAACTCACCTATATAGATATGCTCTGGACAAGACTTCCTTCCTTCCAGAGACGTGAAAACATAAGAAGACATAAAAAACACAAAATGGAGCGAATTATTGCTACTTGTCTACTGGACTTCTTACAATGATTAGCATATGTAAGCCTAACACACTCCCAGAATGTATTGTCCCTGAACTACTTCATCCACAAGCTGTTTAGAAACAGTCTAGTAACAGAGTGTAGTTCCAGCTGTCTTGTTAGCACAAGCTCCATGAGGACAGGAACTGTGTCTTTCATCCCAAGACTTGTTTCCAAAGTCTGGCATAATATAGCCTGACACATAGTATATGTGAAATACATATTTTTAAAGGTAATAATCTAAATGTAGAACAAAATATTATAGTCTTTGTTTTAGGCAGAATGCAATGCTTTATACTCACAATTTTGCAAAAAAAAAGAGTATGAACTCAGGGTTATAATGGTTAATACAGAAATACTGAAAACATTTTGAAGAAGATAAAAGAAATTATAGCTTTGAACTGATAAGAAATCAATTTGTGTTTGTTGGAAAACAACTGTACCTATGAGGTTGAAGAAAGAAATGGGGAAAGGCTTTGGAAAGCAAAATGGAATTCACCTTTCAGTGGAGGTCACTGACTTTTGGTGGGTGCTGCAGACCTTTACTGGGACCCTTTAAGACCTTTCCACTGCTAAGCCTCAGGCTTGCTTCTCAGTTCCCACTTAACTTCTTCTGTTCTACATTTTTGTCTTACGTTAGCATATACAGTCCAGAGTCTCATGCTAGTCTATGTCCTATTAAAATGGTCTCCAAAGATGAGATGCAGTCCTCCCTTTTCCTTATTGTTATATAAATAAACCAAAGATGGCCTCTGTGTATTAGCACCTATGTTGTTTATTTCTGGAAGATTCAGGCTGCCAGTGCCAAATTCAAATTTTTTACATATACAGTTATTTAAAAATAGCCCAAACAAACAGATTTGTAGTCATTTAGAGCCTGCCTGCTTTGCATACCCTGCAAAACCTCATCTCCCTCATCGGCTAGCAATAGATAAAACATTCCCAGGTCACAGAGATCCCAAGTTGCTCCTACTACCCTTCTGGGGCTGTCTGATCCAAAGTCTTCCCACCATGCTTCTGAGTGACATCACTTAGATTTACAGACCTCTTCTCTGATCTGTCTTTCCCATGGGAGGCCCCTTATCCTCCTGTACCTCTAGATGGTCCCTCATTTGTGTCTGGACAGTTTCACACCATGAGAAACTTCACCTCTCATGCAACCTTGTCCAAGCACCACCCAATAAAACTTGCTGTCTCTTGTGTTCATGTTTTTCCTCATCTGCTCTCAAATCCTTCAAAACCCCACCTATCCCATTTTACTTTTTTTTTTTTTTGCAATCCTTATTAAGTTTTAAAAGCAAAATAGATGAAATTTTTTGCCTTTCTAATAAGACATGCATTGCTGTTAGATAGGTGTAGCACATGTGATTTTGGGAAGCTATGAACCTTGGCATAAAATTAAATGGTGTTTAACAAACTTTTATTAAATAGGCAAGCCAAGTTTCCAGGCTCTAGTCTTCCCCTCTCTACATACATGACCAGTTTGAGATTCATCAGATGCAGTCCAGGCCAATGGCTGCTGGTAAACTGTTCCACATGGGCTCATCTGAGACTTGCATATTCTGCAAGAAGGTGGCCCAAGTAACCAACCCATTGAGTGAGGTTCTGAGATAGTCATCAGGGCTTAGACCAGGGTGGAATTTTCCATTGATCAAATTAAATAAAAATTCTTCGCCAATAGAACATTTCTTGATGGGCACTAGTGGGAGCATAAGGGAAGGGAGGCAGGAGAGTGGGACCTGAATATCACAGATGGCTCTTGCTATCATGTACACCTTGTTTAATTTTTTTTTAGACTTTTTTATTTTAAAACACATTTTTAAAAAGATATACATGCAAAAGATACAACATTTCTAGTGTTTTTGTAACTCTTCCAATCTTGATTCCTGACCTAAAATTACTGCTCTATTTCTATGGTATTAATCAGAGATTAGACATCTATGGATATTATCATTCTAAAGTATGTCTCTCCACAGTTCTCCAATAAAACCTCATCTTTCGTGAAACATATTCTGATCTTTTTCCTCATGACTAACTTTTTAAAGCAAGTGGTCTGTAAATCTCGGAGCTTCTTTTAGGAGGACATTTATTCATCTATTTATTTTATTTTATGATTTTATTTATTTATTTGACAGAGAGAGATACAGTGAGAGAGGGAACACAAGCAGGGGAGTGGGAGAAGGAGAAGCAGGCTCCCCTGCTGATACAGGGGTCAATCCCAGGACCCGGGGATCATGACTTGAGACAAAGGCAGATGCTTAAGGACTGAGCCACCCAGGTGCCCCTAGAAAGACATTTAACTTGAGAAGCACTCATTTCTCCAACCATAGCCCATATACAACCAATGCATGTGTTTTTCCCTAAAACGACTGACTAAAAAATGGCATGGGGGAGAGCTATGATGTGATATGATAGGGAAAAATCACATATGTGTGTAAACTTACACAGACATGTATGCTTATTAAAAAACAAAAATTGTTCTTAATAATGATGTACTTTACTATGAGACTTCTCTGACTACAGTCAGGGAAAAGCTTCATAGGGTGTATGTGAGTAGAATTTCAACAGATCTTTCCAAGATACAGAAGGAACTATTAAGAAAAAGGAATCAGACATAGACAAATAAAACCAAAATGATGTTTAGGAAAAGGATGAGTAGCTCAGGTCACCTGGAGCAAGTAGCGGGTGCATAAAGTAGTTGGAGATAGGTATGGAAATACAGTTTTAGGTTGAGAAGATTATTGAGCTCAATCATACAACTTTAAAATACAAAGAAATATAAATGGCAGATACTGATTATAAAAACAAAGTAAAAATTGAATTTTATGCATTTCAGTTGTATATATGAATTCAGAAGTTATATTTATCACAAAATTTATTTTGATGATCTTTTCCAGTGCCCGGTGTAATGCACAGCTTAATGAATATTTATTGCGTAACTGAAATGTTTCCTGCAGTACTTCCAAACTTAGGATTCAGATGTATTAATTTTCCATTCATTTTGCATCCTATATTTTACTAAATATTCCCTATGTGGAATGTATGTGAATCTATCCATATATGGAGAATAACCTGCTTCGTCTTATGACTCTAAAAGGCAGAACGTTAACCAACAAGTGAATTTGAAAAGTACAGATTTTGCATAGAACTTTCTGATGAATAAAGCTGATTAGAATACAATTACAAGAAGTGCTACAATAATAAGCCTTTCACAATTAATTTTCACAGAAAGGCTAAAAGATCCCCTCTCTTAGAAATTTCAGGAAGTAGACTAGGTAGTTTCCTAGGCTTTTCCTAAACCAAAATGAAAGTCCAAAAAGAAATATGAAATATGACTTCTTTTTAGTCTTTCGACTATTCTAAATACAGACTGCTTCGGACCAGGACTGAATTCCATTGGTTCCTGTTCTGCAGTCTCCCCATTAGACCATGTTAAATTCCAAATCTGTTCTTTGAGGCTGAGGAGGAAATTGTTCCTTGCGATGAGTGTTAATTGCCAGAGACAAGAAGTAATCACCAAATTTCTCAACATACGCATTATTCTTCATTGTAATTTTGGAGATTAAAGAGCAAAAAAATCATATCCTAAACAAATTTATTTTCCATGCTGTGCACTTTCTTTTTCAAGAACGATCTTACTATATTTAGACTAAAGCACATCTATTTCTTTGGGTAAGTTTATCAATTTGAAGAAAAAAATCCTAAAAAGTCATGTCATGTTTGGCTACCTGCTACCATTTTTGTAAAGGTGCTGTTAGATGATCTGGAAAGCAGGAAGGCACTTTAAGAAGTAAGAGGATTGTGACAGGGCAAGAGATACATTAGGCAGAAGGGGGAACTGAAACAGAGATGACAACGTTACCACTGCTGCTTGAGTCTTGACTTGCAAGTGGCTCTACAAATTTCTGTTTATTTATTGGGCTTGCCAAGAAGCCCTGACTCTAGTTTGGACCTCAAGAGTTACTTCTCTCCTCACATTCACCCAGAGAAAAACAAGACGGCAGAATCAGAAAGACTAACAGTAGAACTTTCTACTTGTCTGAGAGGTCTGAACAGCTTGAGCAAAAAATACTGAAGTACTTGTACAAGCAGTAGCCATCCTTTTCACATTTGCAACTGTCATAAGAGGAATTCAAGATAAGGACATGATTCTGCACTCCTTTTTATTGTGCTCATTTCCTGAATGCCAGTTATTTAAGTTGTTTTGTGTTTGATTAGTTTGGAATTACATGCCTTTTATATGTTGGTCAATTTATCTTTAGGAAACTGATGTTTCCCCAAGGTCATAGCAAATATATGCTGTTTTGTTTGCAAGTATGTGTTGCTAAGAGGAAAATGTTAACATCAGCCAGAGATCACCCCATCAGGGTTTATTCCTGAAGGTCTGAATCTCCATGCTAGCTGCACTAATGGCAATAGCAATATGTTATTTTCTTATATAACAACAATAAAATGCTACTTAGTACAACATTATACAAGCCTACTTAGTTTCTAGTCTTTTCTGTAATATCCCCCATAGCACTGTATATTTCCAAGCCTAAGTTCTGGTCTATTGCAAATATTAATGGAAAATAATTACACACAACTCTGCCAGATAGACCATTACTTTCAATTCCCTTTGAATCATTTAAATAGAATAGAATGGATTTTTCTTGATTGTTTAATTATTGAGCATAATTACTTAAAAGTTTGTAACTGGAGTTCTTGTTTTCACTTAAGAATAGATCATAAATCAGAAAATTATATCTTTAACATTGGGTATTTTCTAAGATTAAAATAAAGACCAGAAGGAAACAAACAAACAAACAAACAGATCTTGTTATCAGCATATTATTTGCAAAACCCTTTGCAAAAATTCACTAACATAGAGACAGGAACTCTGCTTTATTAACTGCTTCATCTATTGCACCTGAAAGACTGTCTGACACTTAATAGGGACTCAATAAATATGTGTTGAATGAATAAATGAAATTGAACTTAACCAAAAGCTTAAACCTGCATTTAATACTGTTCAGACTTTTTACTGTGAAACACAGAAATGGGGATAGTGTGGCATTTGTTTACTGCTTTTGTTTTTGATTTAGGAGCAAAATGATAGACTAAGTCATGTATCCAGCAGGACATTTTCTGAAATATTTTTGTTATTTGTGTTATGTGTTCAACGGGCTTAGAAGAGCCAAGCTAATGTGGTCTGCTCAGGATGCTTATTATATGATCCCACCAACAAGGAGGCACTGTATATGCCTACTGTGCATTCTTTCTGAGAGAGAAAACAAAGAAACATAAGCTTATCTCTACCCTCGAGGAGGCAGCAGTTGGAGAGAAGTGACCCACGCACAAGGGACCACCAGACATTTCAAAACAATGGAATGCGAAAAGCTAAGCTATTTAGTGAATTAAAATCCCTACTTAAAAATTACAACACAAAATGTTTCTCTTGTTATCAAGGAGAGTAGCGAGGACTTTTATAAACCAGAGGTGGTAAATTAACTGCCTGCAGACAGGACTGCAGACTTGTTTTGTTTTGCCTGCACAGTGTTATAAAAGAATACATCAATATTTAAATATTGAAGATTTTAGATTACAAATACGTTCACTGCTTCTTTCAGAAAATAATTTCAGAGAATATGGCATCATTGGATCAGCCACTTTATTTGGAGATAACCAGTGCTGCTGCTTTTAGAGGTACTGATACTTTCACACCAAATGAAACTCCTTAATTCATTTTTGTTACTTTCCTTGAAAGCATCTGAGCTTGCTACACTAGTGCTTACATACAAAAATGTCTCTGGACTCTTTAATGCTTCTTTTGATCTTTTTGAGACAAGGTACAAGGATCTCCTAGGGTTTCCTATTTCAGGACAACTGAAACGAGATGTTTAGGAAGGTAGATTCTTAAAAATAGAGTAGGCATTGCAGAGCTGTGCTTTCTAATTATCCACAAGAAAAGAACCATTTTTAATATAATGTTTTACACCCTGTGACTTTTGTAGTTACTCTAGTTTGAGAAGTTTATAATTTCATTAGCTTACAAAACATTTGCCATGGAAGGGATAAGTATTCCTTTATATTGGATTTTGAAGAATAATTCTTTATCTGGTCTTATCAGCTATCTCTCCAAGGTCATGTGGACTTCACCAGCATTCTGAATTTCATCATCCATTATTTATATTTGTCTATTCTGGTAATTTTCTGTTTTAGTTGTAGAAAACTTTGTTGAAATAGAGTCATTCGTAAAAGCTAAATTTGTAAAATGAATGGTAGGAAAGGAATGTGATGGATTTCCGTTTGTCTTTTGCCAGCCCATAATCATTTTTCTACTACCATTGGTCCTTGAACAAGGGTTTGAACTGCAGATTCACTTACATGTATATTTTTTATAGTACGGTACAATAAAGTATTTTCTTTTTTTCATGATTTCCTTTATAACATTTTCTTTTCTCACACTTACTCTACTGTAAAAATGCAGTACATGGGGCACCTGGGTGGCTCAGTCAGCTAAGCATTTGCCTTTGGATCAGGTCCTGGAGTCCTGGGACAGAGCCCCATGTCAGGTTCCCTGGTCAATGGGGAGTCTGCTTCTCCCTTTGCTCCTCCTCCCCGCTCATGTTTTTATTTTTTCCCTCTCTCAAATAAATAAATAAAGAAATAAAAGAATACAGTACATTTTATATATATATATGACATTCAAAATATGTGATAATCAACTGTTTATATTACTGTATGACATCCAGTCAAAGCAAACTATTAGTAAAGTTTTAGAGGAATCAAAAGTTATATGTCAATTTTTGACTCCATGAGAGGTCTGTGCATTCTTTCTGAGAGAGAAAACAAAGAAGCATAAGCTTATCTCTACCCTCAAGGAAGCAGCAGTTGGAAAGAAGTGACCCATGAACAAGGGACCACCAGTCATTACAAAGTAATGCAATGTGAAAAGCTAAGCTAATTAGTGAATTAAAATCCCTACTTAAAAATTACAACACAAAATGTTTCTCTTGTTATTAAGGAGAATAGCAAGGACATTCATAAACCAGAGATGGTAAATGTGCAACCTGCACATTGATCAAGGTTAACTGTATATACAACAGATAAATTTCCTTTTGGAGACTTAACTTGCCAGTCATGTAACAGATGGAGAAAGAGAAACCTGGAATAAAGTTATTTATAGGAGGGAGATGTGCTACAATTCAGGTCATTGCTATTTCAGATCTCAAAGAAACCTCAAGGATAAATAGTATATTTTGACTTTGTCACTGATATTTTACTGTTTGGTGAATTCTGGCATTCAGAGGAAGTCATTCAAGTTCAGTCAATTGATATAAAATTTCTCCTTCTCTCTCTAATTGTGATGTCACTGAAAGTAATGTGTTTCCAAACATTCTGGTGGCTATCAGTTATTCAACAAACATAGTCTTACATTAACTTACAATTATTGTCCTAGTTTTGAGGCCATAGAATTAAGACTCTGCTCCTGAGGAACTCACTACCCAGGGAATATACAGATAACTGAACAAAGAGTTTAACATTTAGTACTGTCAATAGAGGAATAGATATTGAGGGAATGCACAGGAAACACACATACTTGATCTTGAAGTAGATTAAAAAAAAAAAACACTTGCTCAAATTGAATCTACTGAGGAATGTGTTCACTATAACTGGAGTATTTAGGAAATTGTCAAATACTCCTACAGATGCTAAAGAATACATCATGCATTTGATAACAAGAGATTTTCAAGTGTGTTATGATATTTGAAATTTATTTGTAAGGAAAAATCCTCTATCAATCTTGATGGCTTGCTGAATTAAAATGAGATAGGGAGGGGCGCCTGGCTGGCTCAGTGGATTAAGCCTCTGCCTTCGGCTCAGGTCATGATCCCAGGGTCTTGGGATCAAGCCCCACATCGAGCTCTCCGCTCAGTGGGGAGCATGCTTTCCTTCCTCTCTGCCTTCCTCTCTCTTTGCCTTCCTCTCTCTCTGCCTGCCTCTTGGCCTACTTGTGATCTCTCTCTCTGTCAAATAGATAAATAAAATTTTAAAAAAAATTTTTAAAAATGAGATAGGGAAGAGTTTAGGATGACATGTTTTTTGAGTGGTTTTTGATAAAACTGCAGAAGAGCTTCTGGAAAAACAGGTGATGAGAGCAACAAAGCTGATAAATTTAGTCTGAAATGAGGTATGTATGGATAATCAGGTGGAGAGGTCCACCAAAACTTTGAAAATACATATCTCAGCTCAAGAGATATGTATCATGTATCATAAGATATGTATCATGAGCTCATGAGAGAGGTCATATTTTAAGATACAGATTCTAATGTAATTACTATAGAGATAGGATGCATTGGGTCACTTACAGGTGGATTCAGAGAAGAAGAAAGGAAAAATGAGTATGGTCTTGGAATCCCTAAGAGCTAAACAAAATAACTGAATAGCTAACAAAGATTAAACAAACCAATAAGGCTGGCGAAGGGAACCATTTAAACAGTTCTGAACACGATGTAATAAATTTTAAACTAGGAGTCATTCAAGACCTTCAAGGAGGCAATTTCAGTGGAGTGGTGAATAAGAGTAACAGGTTAGATTGCTCTTATTTGAAGAGTTGGCATGAAACAAGAGAGTAGGAACAGCAAATGTATACTTCTTTGAAGGAAGTTGGGTCTGAAGAGTGGGAGAAACAGGGATGTAGAAGGAAGGACAATTTAGACTAAACAGAAGCCTCAGAGGATCTGTAGGCAGTGTTTTTGGCGAATGGGAAGCATGACTATCTTGACTTCTGCTGATCTCCCTAGAGCTACAGAGGGATTTGCCAAGTCTGCTATAACAAATCACTGCAAACTGAGTGGCTTAATAACAAATGTATTATCTCAAGTTCTGGAAGCTACACATCTGAGAACATGGTATTGTCAGGATTGGTTCCTTTTTTTTTTAATTTTTTATTTTTTTATAAACATGTATTTTTATCCCCAGGGGTACAGGTCTGTGAATCGCCAGGTTTACACCTTCACAGCACTCACCAAAGCACATACCCTCCCCAATGTCCATAACCCCACCCCCCCTTCTCCCAACCCCCCTCCCCCCAGCAACCCTCAGTTTGTTTTGTAAGATTAAGAGTCACTTATGGTTTGTCTCCCTCCCAATCCCATCTTGTTTCATTGATTCTTCTCCTACCCACTTAAGCCCCCATGTTGCATCACCACTTCCTCATATCAGGGAGATCATATGATAGTTGTCTTTCTCTGCTTGACTTATTTCGCTCAGCATGATACATTCTAGTGTCCAAAATCTATAAAGAACTTAGCAAACTCAACACCCAAAGAACAAATAATCCAATCAAGAAATGGGCAGAGGACATGAACAGATATTTCTGCAAAGAAGACATCCAGATGGCCAACAGACACATGAAAAAGTGCTCCATATCACTCGGCATCAGGGAAATACAAATCAAAACCACAATGAGATATCACCTCACACCAGTCAGAATGGCTAAAATCAACAAGTCAGGAAATGACAGATGCTGGCGAGGATGCAGAGAAAGGGGAACCCTCCTACACTGTTGGTGGGAATGCAAGCTGGTGCAGCCACTCTGGAAAACAGCATGGAGGTTCCTCAAAATGTTGAAAATAGAACTGCCCTATGACCCAGCAATTGCACTATTGGGTATTTACCCTAAAGATACAAACGTAGTGATCCAAAGGGGCACGTGCACCCAAATGTTTATAGCAGCAATGTCCACAATAGCCAAACTATGGAAAGAACCTAGATGTCCATCAACAGATGAATGGATCAAGAAGATGTGGTATATATACACAATGGAATACTATGCAGCCATCAAAAGAAATGAAATCTTGCCATTTGCGACAACATGGAAGGATTGGTTCCTTTTAAGGGTTGTGAGGAAGAGAGTGCTCTAGGTCTCTCCCCTAGCTTCTGGCTGTTTGCTGGTAATCTTTGTTTTCTTGTTGTGGAGAAGGATCACTCAGATTTCTGCCTTCATTTCCACATTGCATTCTCTCTGTGTGTGCTTCTGACCCAATTTCCCTTTTTTATAAGGACACCTGTCAGAACAGATGAGGAGCCCACTGTACTTTAGTTTACCTCATCTTAACTAACTGTATCTGCAATGACCATATTTCCAAATAAAGCCACATTCTGAGGTATTATGGGTTAGGATTTCATCATGTGAATTTTGGGGGAAAATAATTCAACCAATGGTGGAAAGGTTATACCATGGTTAATCTTCAGGATTAATAGTGAAGTCTGAAGTTTAAGAAATTAAGTTTAAGAATAATAAATGGGGGGCGCCTGGGTGGCTCAGTGGTTTAAAGCCTCTGCCTTCGGCTCAGGTCATGATCCCAGGGTCCTGGGATCGAGCCCCGCATCAGGCTCTCTGCTCACAGGGAGACTGCTTCTCCCTCTCTCTCTCTGCCTTCCTCTCTGCCTACTTGTGATCTCTGTCTGTCAAATAAATAAATAAAATCTCTTTTTAAAAAAAGAATAATAAATGGTAGGCTCATTAAAAATTTCTCCTCATTCTAGCAGATGTTTTCTTAAGTAAATGGAACTTCTTTCCCTACTTCTTACTTCTCTCTACAGAAGTAAAGTGAGTTATTTGAGTAATCACACACATGTCCTTGATGTGAAGTGTTTAGTTCTCTTTCTTCTTTCTCTTTTTTCTGGGCATAGAATTATGAAATCCACTTTGACTCCTGCTTCAAGTGGCATCTACTAACCTAGCTTTATCAGTAACCAACTACTGATTGCAGTTTTCATCTCTCAAGTTGGTGTAAAATTTCTGATGTATATGGAATAGAGCAGAGCAGAGATACAATGTAGTTTTCTTAATGCTATAATTCTTGTCTGTCTTCCCTTTCCTTCTCCTTAGCATTCTACTAATCACTCTTGTTATTTCTTATTGTATTTTTTATTCACATGTAATGAATTATTTGTTTCAGGGGTACAAGTCTATGATTCATCAGTCTTATAGAATTCACAGCACTCACCTTAGCACATACCCTTCCCAGTGGCCATCACCCAGCCACCCCATCCCTCCCCCACGCTCTATTACAACAACCCTCAGTTTGTTTCCTGAGATTAAGTCTCTTATGGTCTGTCTCCCTCTCTGGTTTCATCCCATTTCATTTTTTTCCTCTCTTTCCCCTGTGATCCTCTTGTTATTTTTTAAACTTCACAGTAAGATACTCATTGTGGGTATCTTCTTATTAAAAAATAAAGTTAACTATTCATGACAGACTCCATACATCTCTACATTGCAGTATAAATCTATGCCCATTTGAAGTGCATTTTTTATGCAAGGTGACAGTGTGCACTCACTTATTCATCTATTCATTTCAGCAGCTATTTTTGGGACCCCTTTATAATAGACATTTGCCATTCTTTTGGCTGTGTACTTCTGCCAAAGTCTCTGACTCATGTGTTTAAGAGGAAAGCCATGCTGAAGCATAGCATAGGAGGCTAACTTGATGTGTCTCCTGAGATTTTGAAACCGAAGAAGTGGATTCAAAGGATTAGAGAGAGTTTCTTTTGGAAATACCTGGAAAGACCGCCATGTCCATTTCCATGTCTGACAACACCAGCAGTGACAGGGGAAGCATCTTGGGACTGGTGTCAATAGTGCCAGTGACACCATCTTTAGGTGCCAGAGTGCATAATGATGGCAGCAGGACATGGCAGACTGACACTTTTTGACATGATGTTGGCTCTGGTTCTGACTGCATTGCTTGGCTCTCTTGGTGCCCTAAATTTCCATTTCTCCTAGAAATTCTCCAAATGACTTAAAACATAATCAATACTTCTCATTTTTGTTTAAATCAGCTAGGGTTTGTGTTTACTGCTTGTAATTCAGTACTGTGACTACTATGTGGTAATATGGGACAATTATGGATTGCATGTGCCAAATATTGTGTTAGCTGCTAGAGGGATAAAAACAATTAAGAGTCATGATCATAAAGAATTAAGAATATTTAAAGGCCCTCCACGGGATGCCTGGGTGGATCAGTCAGTTAAACATCTGCCTTTGACTCAGGTCATGATCCTGGGGTCCTAGGGTTCAGTCCCACGTCAGACTCCCCCAAGTCATCTCTTTTGCTTTATCTGTCTCTCTCAAACAAATAAATAAAATCTTTTTTAAAAAATCTATTAAAAAGAAAAAAAGCTCCCCTCAAAATAAGTTTGTCTGTCAGAGTTTTGTTATTCTCAGTCAGGATAAAGCAATTCTAAAATTTGTTAAGTACATGTTTATAAGGTCTAGAGAGACAAAACATTTCTGCTTAACTACATCAAGAGACTTTAACATCATCTTGAGGATAACACTATTCTGAAGGGCCAGAGAGGAATTTCTACATATCATTAAACAACCTGCAGCACCACAGATGCTAAGAGTGGAAGTGAATCCCTCAAGGCCAACTAGTACAGAATCCTATTTGATCATGGAACTTAAGAAAATGGTTGTTATACACAGGTAATTAGGAGGGTTGAGGCCTGCCACTGTTTTGTTTTTGTTTTCGTTATTATTGTATGTTTTTTTTTTAAGATTCTATTTATTTATTTGACAGACAGAGATCACAAGTAGGCAGAGAGAGAGAGAGAAAGAGAGAGAGAGAGAGAGAGAGAGAGAGAGAGAGAAGGAAGCAGACTCCCTGCCGAGCAGAAAGCCCGATTCGGGACTCAATCCCAGGACCCTGGGATCATGACCTGAGCCGAAAGGCAGAGGCTTAACCCACTGATCCACCCAGGCGCCCCTATGTGGTTGCTGTTTTTAAATCAGCACAGACTTTCCTAAAGATACTACAATTATAGACACATTACAGGCTAGTCCGTCAGCTAGCCGATCCTGGCAGTGAGGAAGACCTTCCCTGGACAAACCTCTGAGTATGGAACAGAGTGACTTCAACCTCTTAGAGCACCATTACGCTTCACTGCTGCTTGTCTGTGGCTTTGATCACTATAAGATTAATGTAGATTTATTTAAGTCATAATAGAAGGGAGCTCAGCTTAACCACTTCCCTTCACCTCACAGCTGACACAATAAACTGGATCAAGATCCTCTTGAATAGTCACAGCATTTAGATTAGTCAAAGGTTGGAGGACATAGACAGATTCAATTACATCGACAGGTGAGAATGAATCTCTTAATCTTCACATTTTCTACACCAGCTCTGGGCCATTACAGCAAAAATATATCTGGTTTTGATCCATAAACTGGTTTTCTAACAGTTATGGGAAAATTCCAACTATATCAAGTCTTATACACACACTTTTGGAGCAAAGAGTGAATTCATCAGTGGTTATATTTTGTTTCATTTGCAAGAAGAAACTTGTTGAACAAGAAAGTTATCCTCAGGTGATAACTACACACCTGGGTAGTTCTTGTCTCCCTTGGAATGCTCAGTGCTTTAGCTCTTCTAGACCATTAGTTTCAGAATAGTCTTTCACAGTTTAATGAACACTGTAGGAATAACCTCAGTGGCTGTGTTTTCAAACTAATAAAGCTACAATTGCTTGAGTGGGAGCTTATTATTGGACCAGGTTCTCTTCTAGGCATTTTACACACACACACACACACACACACACACACACACACATGCACACACACACACACACACACACACACACCTGTTACCTTTAATGATTCTTAGCTGGTGCAAGTACTTATTCTTCAAAAGAGTCGTTTTCAGTCACACTCAAATTCTATTTTTTCATCATTTCCCCTAGTTTTCTCATTCTATTCTGCCCATTGCTTTTATCACTGGAAATTTAAACATAAATTGTGAGCAGGAATGAAAGTTACTCTTTTGAAATTTCATGGAATAAAATCAACCTGTCACTCATGTATCTGGCACCTGAGCATGTGATTTTTAATTTCTAGAACAGTAGTACCCTACCATGGATAGAACAACAGCCTAGTGCAGGACAGCACAGTATTAATGTGTGTGGTGCAAACATGATACACCTGCATCTGAGTCCCAGTTTGCCTGAGGTTACCGACTGAACAAATCACTTTAACTCTCTATTTGGAGAGGTTTCCCTGAAAAATAGTAGTAATCAAGTAAATGTCTAATGTTCCTTCTACCTCTAACATCTATAATGCTATGAACTCTCAAAGATTTACATCTAGCTCTAATCTTTTTTTTTTTTTTAATTTTGGTATCCCAGTTGAATTTATGCAAGTGCCCATTTTGTGTTTTCACTTGAGATACAGGCATCTCAAGTTGCAGCATGCTCTAAACTAAATGAAGCCTCTTTCCTTCAAGATTCAACCCACAATTCTTAAATTGATCCTTGATGTAACCACTTGCCTTATAAAACAAGTGAGAATTGGAAATATCCGGGGGCTGCTTCAGTATTTGGAGCATCCTTTACCAAACCTCTCACATCACTTCCATGATCTCTCTCAAATCTACCACACTCACTTCTATGCTCAACTTCTCTGCTTCACTTCAGGGAGGTTTTCCCTCTCCTCCCATCGGGTTTACCATCCTATCCGCCTAGTCTATCTAGTTTTCCCTATGCCACTCTTTTCCACCTGCTTCCACAAGGTCGCAAAGAGCAAGTCCCTCCTCTAGCATTTGTACAATCTTTATTAATCTCTCATCAAAACCTCAGTATACCTGCTATGGTATGGAATACTGATCATTTGTTCACTGAAAACTTCAGCAGCATCCTTACATCAGTTTTTTTTTTTTTCCTTTTTTTGTAGGTTCTATGCCTAGGACTTCTTCCCTAACACTTCTTCACCTGGATAATTCTCATACATCCTTCAAGATTCAGTTCAGAAACATCCTCTTCTAGGAAGAGGTAGCAGGCTATATTAAGGGCTCTTCCTCTCAATTCTCATAGAATCCTTTACATGCCGCTAGTTCTTCTTCTCATACTTAATTTTTTTTTTATTAACTAAACTGTCTTTATTCTTGATTTTTGAAGTTCTTGAGATCTGGATTGCATCTTTCAACCCTATCTTCCTGGTGCTAATTAGCACATGATAATTTCTCAATAAAAACGCACTGCTTTAAAATGAAAAGTGCAGTGATTATCTCCAAGATCTTAAAAGACGTGGGAATAAAAGCAATATACTGTTGAGTTATTTAGTATCAGAAATCACAAACAAAAGCAGGTGGACTATGGAGGAGAGTAATATATATATATTTTTTTTTTTTTTTCTTTTTCTTAAGGTCATGCATGTTCCTTAAGTAGATACTAGTCAGAAAGCCACACCCTGCCAGAGATAAAATGCTGACAGAAATCACATCATCCTTTGAGCAAAAGAAACCAGGAAAGGGAACCCCTGTAAGTTGGACAATGAGGAGAGTACATAGAAGGAGAGAACCAAAGGAGACTCCTTAATTTTGTGTATGAACCCTGACAAAGTTCCAGAATAACCTCTGGTCTCCACATGCATGGGTCAGTCTCAAACCAATGTAGCAAAGGCTTGGAGAATGGCACTGAGATTACAACCAACTCACACAGAAGGTAGAGTATAAGACTAGCAGGTTGAATGACTCCTGAAACGAAAACTGTAGTATTTTGCAGTGATTTTGCAACATAACCCAGAGTATATGTAATATTATATTTATACAAAATGAAAATAAAAATTATTCAACATCAAAAGAATCAGAAAAATGTGATTTATTCTTTTTTTTTAATTAATTTTTTATTTTTTATAAACATATATTTTTATCCCCAGGGGTACAGGTCTGTGAATCACCAGGTTTACACACTTCACAGCACTCACCAAAGCACATACCCTCCCCAATGTCCATAATCCCACCCCCTTCTCCCAAACCCCCTCCCCCCAGCAACCCTCAGTTTGTTTTGTGAGATTAAGAGTCAATTTATTCTTAGAAAAAAAAAAAGCGATAAAAAATGTCAGCTGCAAGGTAACCCAGACGTTGAAATTAACAGATAAAGACTTTAAAGCAGATTTGAAAATTATACACCATGAGGTAAATGAAAAGTCATTTGAAGTAAATGAAAAGATAGAAAATATTAGACTATAAAATGTTATTTGTTTTCTCTTAAGTCCCATAAGTTTCCAAATTTATTAGTGTATATTTGTTCACTATGTTCTTTTATTAAGCTATTAATCTTCTGTTGTATTTGCAATTATTTCTCTTTTACATTCAGAATTGTATTTGCATGTTCTCATTTATTTTATCCCTCTTCACAGAGATTTGGCTAAATTATTACTCTTTCTTAAAACACGGTTGTTGCTGTTTCTTAATTTTGTTAATCTTCCTTATTCATTTTTTTTCTGGTTGTTATTATATATATTACTGACTTCTACTTTTACAGTTATTATTTTCCTTCTGTCTCCCTTGGTTTGCTCTCTTGAACTTTCACCAACTTTTATATTTGGGTATTTTGATAATTTTTTTAGAATATGTCTTGTTTGCTTAAATATATATAAACTTATTTATTTCCTTTTTAGTTCTATTTTATCAGCTACACTCTATACTTTTGAAATGTAGTGTTTTCATTTTCTTTTGGTTCTAAGTATTTTTAACTAATCTTTATGATTTTATTATAAATACATATTTAATAATATATGCACATACATAAATATATTCATATTTTACCTTTACATAATTTTGTATGATTTAATTGTACACTGATTAAATTAATAATCTAAATTTTTATTTCATTGTCATTAGCAAACATAAATTCTAAGTTGTTGATTCTGTCAAATTTGTTGAGATTTCCTTTTTGGATATTATGTACACAACTCCATTTTCCAAATATGCTAAAATTAAATACATATTTTTGGGGGATGTAGAGTATATGTCTGTACACTTGCATATTATTTCAAGGTTAATACTGGTATCCTTCAAATTTTCTATAACTTCAGTTATTTTGTCTGCTAGTTTGATACATTTTTCAAATAAATATAAGAGCATCTTGAAGTACTTTGAGGCATTTCTCCTATAATTCTTCCAGTTGTTTATATAATGACATTCCTTTGTATATTATATCTACTTTATCAATTGATGCCATCTCTTTTAGTTTGTTTTGCACATTGAATTCCTTTCTATCTGAAGCTTTCTTTTCTTATATTTTTATTTCTTATTTTTAACTTTTTCAAAGTTTTTTAAAGATTTTATTTATTTATTTGACAGAAAAAGAGAGAGCACAAGCAGGGTGAGTGGCAGAAGCAGGTTTCCCACTGAACAGGAGTGAGCCCCTTGTGAGACTTGACCCCAGGATCCTGGGATCATGACCTGAGCCCAAGGCAGGTACTTAACAGACTGATCCACCTGGGCTCCCCATAGTCTTTTAATTTATCTCTTCCAGGACAAAACACTGCTGGTTTGCCTTTTATACGGTGATAAGACTCTGTGTTTTTTTTTTTATTATTATTTATTTATTTATTTATTTGACAGAGAGAAATCACAAGTAGATGGAGAGGCAGGCAGAGAGAGAGAGAGAGAGAGAGGGAAGCAGGCTCCCTGCCAAGCAGAGAGCCCGATGCGGGACTCGATCCCAGGACCCTGAGATCATGACCTGAGCCGAAGGCAGCGGCTTAACCCACTGAGCCACCCAGGCGCCCAAGACTCTGTGTTTTTAATTTATGATTTAAACTCAACTATTTTAAAATACTGTTAAATTAGGACTTATTTTTGTAATTTCTATGTTGTATTTATCACAGTTCTTGCTTTTCTTTTCCCCCTGGATTCCTGGCTTTTTCTTGGCTTCCATTAGATGGCTCAACATTTAATGCTGTTTTAAAGGCTACACATGTTCCATTAATATAAATGCATTTTCATCCTTTTTCTGTTTTAATTTGTTAAATTCATACATAGCAGTGTCTTTTCTCTGAATAAGGTGTACACATCACCTTACATCTTATTTTCTTCTTTCTTTACCCAGCTATGTTGATATTATTTACAATTTAGTTCTGATTATATAGATGTATGTTTTGTTACTTTTTGTTTTACTTTTCTAAATGACAATAAACTATACTAAACTCTTAATTTACCCACACTTGTGTTATATCTCATAGAATCCCCCTTGAGAGTAGTTCCTTGAAGAATAAATCTGAAGATGGTCTTTTTGTAGAATGCAAATACCTAGGACTGCTCTTTCCCCTATGGTAATCAATACCCACATATGACTACTGAGCAAAAAGTTCTGTAGGCAGTGAAACCCTGGAGAACATCCCATTTCACCCTTCCACTTAAATGATAATTTGGCTAAGTATAAAATGCTAGCTCTGGACTTTGCCATTAACACTTTCAAAACTCTCAAGTGATGGCGTTCAGGGTCAATTTCATTCTAGTTTTCTTTGTAGAATATGAAATCTTCCTTAGGAAGCTTTAGAATTGTCTTTTTATATTTAATTATTAAAATTCTTTATTAAGAAATTAAGTTGGTCTTGAGATTATGTTATTGTTGGGCTATGTTCTTAGAATTATCTATTCAATCTTTTCTCCTGTCTACTTTTCTTTCAGAACTTCAGGTATGAGGATGTTGATATACCTATCACTAGATTCCACATATCTTATTTTCATTTTGCATTGTCAAATGAAAATAAGGAATAAAATAATTTATTTTCCTTTGAGGAGTTTTTTTTTCCTTTGAGGAGTTTCTTAAGATGATTTTCTGTTGTATATATTCTTCTCTACTTCCAACCTACTAATGTTTTTAAAATTTAAATATTGCTAAACGTCTGGTTTTAGCTTCTATCCTTGAAATTTGAAGAAAGAGGTTAGAAAATACACTCCAGGGCAAAGAGACTGCTACCAATTGAACATGTTGCCTAACTTTACAGGTGACTTTGCCCTTCAAGATATTCTCCAGGCTTCATGCTTGGGTACTGCTCTCTTCCAGAAGTTTCTAATTCCCAAATTATGATCTTCTAGACCAATTTATGAGACATTGGGGTGAGAAAAGTTTTTGTCTTGTCTTTCTAGGAATATTTTATTAGTTCTCATTCTAGGCAACTTAGTCTCTAATCCCAGCCAGATCTGGGTTTCCTCTGTTGCTATTCTGACTCTAGGGGCCATTTTATAGGAAATAATTTAGATTTTGGAAGTGAGAGAACAACACATTAAATTTTTCCTCAGCGTAAACTCAGCACAAAGAACCAGATTCTCCTCCACTCTTAACTGTCCACAGACCCACTTCCCTTCTACCAATCTTCACCTCAGATCACAACTCTTCTGTTTCCTTAGGGGTCTCACATTTTTACATTAGTTTCACAGATCCACAAGATCATCTGATTGTCATAATAAAGAGAAGTCATCCACACATTTAGTCTTTTAAAGAATCATCAGCAAGTCACAAAAACAGATCTTACATGGAATATGTTTATACATTTTAAAAACAACATTTTCATGAAGGCCAAATGTTGCTTGATAAAAAGTTTTAGCAATGGATTTATTAAGCATACAACTGAGAATGAGATTGCTCAATATATACAATGAAATTTGTGGCTATATAAACAATACTTAAGGTCTGCATTTATATGATTATTTAATTTACCTTTTTATTATGTTTACGTCCAAGGCAAATAGTATAATTTATGTAAAATCATGACTTTTGGTACAAAGCAAACTGTGATAGATTTTTTGTAAACTTTTCAACTCAGTGGCTCAATGACAATAGTGACAGCTTTTGCAATTAGTTTAGCTCTTTGTTTCTTGAGGCAACTGTAAAATCTACAGCCATGTATTCACTTTCCAATGAAATTGGTACACATCATAAAAATTGTATTTGAGTTAATTGGTACATTGGCTGACAGATTCAGCAAAGAGGCCAAGCCCTGAGCCATCCAGTTATTGCTTAAACTGCTCTGTTGTAACTACGCTGGCTAGGATCACTGAGAAGGCTCTGCTTCCCCAAGGCTTATGTAAAGCATAAATTGAGGACTCTGGTATCTAGGGATGTCAATCTGACATTTTTCATGAGCATCAAACACTCACAAATTACAAAAAAATAAAAAGACATGCTTTACATGAAGATACTTTATAAATACCAAGTGACAATGTTATCTTGCCCAGAAATACATACCAAGGAAACTTTCTGGTAACTAGAGAAATAAAAAGTAAAGGATGATATAAAATCTATTTTTTAAGTTTAAAAATCTCTATATGAAATTTATTATAATGTAATATTTTTAAGTCCAAGAAATTAGACTCTTTCTTATTTGACCATAAAGAGTTTCCTGTCCACTCAGTGGAAATAAACTTTGAACTTATTATTAAAAGTTGCCGATTTTGAATACTCTTGTAAACAAGGATTCCTGGTATATATACTTTGAATGCGTTTTTTAAAGGACAATAAATGCCTTAGGATAATTATTTTTAAGTCTGGATACTCCCCTCTATTTAGGGGAGCATGAATACAGTGAACAGGGACTACTTTACTTATTTCAGTCATCTACAGAAAGTGAAAAAGAATATTTCTCAAAGCATACTTAAGACATTAAACATTAAAAATAATTTAGATTAAATAAATTATTCTAAGTAAACCTGAACCCTCAAACTTTTCAAACAGTTCCAAGAAACAATATATTTTTCAATTTTAGGGCATTGACTACTGGGTACCTATAACTATTTAAAATATTGCTCTATTAACTATACACACAAGAATGGTTAAGTCATTGAGTATAGCCTTAAGTTACATCTGGGTCTTGTGGAATAACATTACTCTCTTCCTGACATATTAGATTGATTCAAATCTCATAGCTTTGTGGGGACACTGGAATTTCCAGCTTTCCTGGAAGATTTTGGTCTGTCACATTTAATAAATGGAGGTAGACTTACAGTGAAACTAACAAAGCTTAAGCTGCAACACCCTTCACCCTTCAATGTCTTTAGAATGGACCTTAGACCCCTGGGGATAAAAATATATTATTTGTTTATAAAAAATTAAAAATTAAAAAAAGAAGGGACCTTAGATATATGTTCATATGGTCATCTGTATGTTAAATTTTTCCAAAAACAAGATACTTTTACTGCATTCAATCAGGGTCAGTATGTATTTCTACTCTAGCGTCTTCTCTGTCATACTTCCCTTCATGTCGGGTGATGCTGGAGTGTCTCCAGCATTTGTGAAATCTGGTTAAGGAGAAGTTGAGTTAGAAACACATTTAAATTCACTGTTATTTCCTTTCTGATCTAAATAAATACCTACACTTACTCCTATTTTTTTTTAAGATTTTATTTATTTATTTGTCAGAGAGAGTGAGCACAGGCAGACAGAGTGGCAGGCAGAGGCAGAGGGAGAAGCAGGCTCCCTGCCGAGCAAGGAGCCTGATGTGGGACTCGATCCCAGGACGCTGGGATCATGACCTGAGCTGAAGGCAGCCGCTTAATCAACTGAGCCACCCAGGCATCCCTAATTTTATTTTTATAATGTAATTTTCTATTAAAGAAGACTCCCAAGTTATCAGTGTTTTGGATCTTCAAATCCTGGATTCCCCAAATCTGTTCCTGGTAGAAGATCTAATAGTAACCTTGAGGACAGTGTAGTCCTGTAGGCTTCTTATAATTTTCATTGTGACCTGGTTTTATTTCCAGTTTCAATGAACCATATTAATCTTCTGCCACCAGTGAACTGTATTTTACCTGGGCCTCGAAAGTCTCCCTACACTGTATATTGACCCATGCAAATAAGTTTTCTGCACTGACATAAGAGGCACACTTTCTAGAAAGGAAAATCCTGTCACATCAGTTACAAATATCTATTCTTCATATTTCTTGCATAAAGTCCCAAGACCTTTTTATAAACTGTAAGGTAATGGATATTTTCTCTTTCCATCCTCCATCTCAACCACCATTCTCTACGTCCCAGTCCAGAGAAGGGTGATCCTCGTTTAGCGATTAGATCTTATAGAAATAAGCTCTCAAGTCTGCCCACAATCTCCACACTATATTCTTTCTAATCCATTTATAGTAAGGTTAGATATTGGGGATATACATCTGATCCCATGGGAATTTTCACTTGCCATAACCTGGGTTGGGGGGAGAGGGCCTTTTGTCAGATTCTGGTGGGTCTCTGAAAGGAGCAGTGGTATAGATGTGAGATTAGGAGAGCAATGTTTCCACTATATGTAAAAAGAAGAAAAAAGAGCAACACAGAAACACAAGGACATCTGAAACAGAGATACTGAATGAAGTAGACAAAAAAAAAAAAAAACAACAAACAAACAAACAAAAAAAAAACACCACATGGTCCCAAAGAAACAAAAATAATCAGCTAATGATGGCTTGCCTATGACAGATTCCAGTTGCTTATGGGACCTGTAGACTCCCCTGGATACTTATCAGATGTCCCTCCTATGTCTTGGTTAGACTTAAGCAGGTTTCTTTTGCTCATAGTAAAATAATCCCCTTAAAAATCAAAACGCATGAAATTTTCAATACACTCTATGTTCTCTTTCCTCCACATTTCTGCACATCCCTCTATTTGTAAGCTCTGTGATCCTCTCCTCTTCGGTTGCTATGTCCACATCTTCCAACATCTTCCCAATCATATAACTGAACTCATCTTTGTGAGGATCTATCCTAGGAAACGTTTCCTAAACACTCTATACTGAATTAAATATCACTACCACCATCCCCTTATTTCTCCTTGTTTATTATTCCAAATAGTAATAAATTTAAGGATATAAACTTATTTTGTACACAGTCCTATTTGTAAACGCCCACACAGTGCTCAGTCCACAGAGCATGGACCATAATTAATATTTGTTAAGAAAGGAAACAAAAGAGAAGATGTGAAAGAAGAGAGGAGAGAAAGAATGAAGACCAAAAAACAAAAAACAAAAAACAAAAAACGCAAGATAAAAGTAAGTGAAGCAGTTCATTAACTTGCAATGATCATATCAATAAATGGACAAACTGAGGTTTGAACTCAGCTTAATCTGACCTTCCAAACAGGTTATTTCTTACACGCTAACCTATTCCACTCTACATCATAAGGAAAACACACAGAAGGTAATGTATAAATGGTAGCTAACCTTAATTTATACTATTTGCCTTTTCATGATAAATATGGTAACTCAGTGTAAGAATCATCTAATTTTATTTGTAATTCATTCACTTATTATAAATGTACTTTGTGGGCGCCTGGGTGGCTCAGTGGGTTAAGCCGCTGCCTTCGGCTCAGGTCATGATCTCAGGGTCCTGGGATCGAGTCCCGCGAGGGGCTCTCTGCGCAGCAGGGACCCTGTTTCCTCCTCTCTCTCTCTCTCTCTCTCTGCCTGCCTCTCTGCATACTTGTGATCTCTCTCTGTCAAATAAATAAATAAAATCTTTAAAAAAAAATAAATAAATGTACTTTGTGCTAGGTACTAAAGAGGTGTCAGATGATTAAAAATATATGGTCTATTAATGTGAAGATAATAATTGCACAGTAAGAATAGCATGTACCTCTTTAACTCATTTTTATAATCGGATTTTTACTTTATTATTAAAAGAAAAATGTGAATTACTTATCGAGAAGAATTCATGGCCCTACAATATACAAATTATGTTATATACACTTCCTACATTACTAAAAAGACTACCAATTAAGGCATTACCAATGGTATCGCCTACATAGATTATCAATACAGAAAAATAAGTTCTAATGAACGTGAAGTTGTCTATTCATTGCCTAAGATAGTAGCAGCATATATGCAAAAATATTTACTCATTTCCATAGATAATTCTTAATAAAGCAATCATACAGTATGTGAGATCTACAAGTGTCAATCACTAATAAGAAAATAAATAAATCCTCAAAACCTACTTTTTCAACCCTCTTCTTGCTTTGTTATATAGCTGATCGTTAGTTCTTCAAACACAACTTTAAGGTATTTAGTGGGATTCCCTGAAAAAAGACTCTGAGATGGAGATTCAAGTGCAAGAGGTTTATTGGGGAGAGGTCTAAGAAAAATTCCCTATAGAGGATTGATGGACCAAGATTCAGAAGAAGAAATTGAAGGGTGACTTGTTTTAATAGAACCATCAGTTAATCTCACAAAAAGCATTGATCCCAGGACGATCATGTAAATCAGTATTAGGTATCATAGGAGTTAGGTGGGATATTGATTGAAACAATAACAAAGACCAAAATTTTGTATATCCTGTATCAGTGGATGCAAGTTGCCTCAATGAATGCACATAGCATAGGGTAAGGCAACAGCCTTCCACAGAGGTCAGTTCTTAAAGAGGACACAGTCAACCCTTCTATCCGTTTGGAAGAGAATTCTCAGTCCAAAATGCAAACCAAGCAGCATCCACTATATGAGGTCATTTGGTAGTCAAGTTATATGATTATAGCAGATTGCAGAGTCAATCTAAAGAATAATGTGTTTGTGCTTTCATTTTTAGGAATGAACAGACTATACAGAGACATATTTTCTAACACAAAGGGAAATGAAAAATTGACAACTAGAGTAAAATCTTTATATTTTTCCTCTACTGGAGATATCTAAATAATTTGAAATGCAATTATCTGGATTATTGTATTAACTTTTTATTTCAGGATATGTGACTCATTGAAGTATCATCAAATGCCATTTTAAAATGTGCAGATATCTGTACATGTATTTTTGGAATACTGTAAAATGTTTTCCACATGTTAGAGTTTCAGAGAGAAGGCAACTCTAGCTTATTATAGCCACCTTCCCTTCCTCCTTTTTTTTCTTTTTTGCTACCAGGACTTGCTTCTCATCTCTAACCAATAAACCCCAATCTTATTGAAGGAATCTATACAATAACTTGTTATTCTAATTTTAAATATGGATTTTTGATCCATTCAAATTAGATAAATTTGCCTAATAATTTCATTTTTAGCTTGCTAGTAAGGATTGTGTAACAACAGTATTTAAGTCACTCCAAATGAAAGGGTATTTTTTTCTGCAAAAGTTCTTCTGACTGTGTTATTCTCAATTAGCTGTCTCTTTCTACAGAATTCAGGAGGCACCAGTAGTAATATAAGAAAGTAAATCTCAGTGTGAGAGTAATTTATCAGATCACTTTCTTCTCAAATTGCTTTCAATAATTACATTTGCCTGTAAACCCTCAAAATATACATTTTTATATATTAAATTATAAAAGAGAAGATGAAGGTTGTGAATTATAAACATATATATATAGTAATGAGTGAACACTACTTTTGGTAATTCAAAAATTTTGATAACTGCATCATTCTTCCTAATTGCATGGTTTATGTCTTGCCCATAAAAACATAAAAGTTACTAATTTTCCATTATACACAAATATGTAAAGCATAGTGCACAGATGGATTTTACATTCCTGTTTGCCAGAGGATCTTCATTAAGCATCAAACACAAAGGAAATTGCACAGTTAAACATGAATCCATTCTTCATTTTTGCATCTTGGCAAAAATTAAGAACTAATATTTTATTTTGGGAAAAGGCACCTTAATTAACATTTGTTTGTCCTAAAATTTTTGTCAGGCTTTATAGTATAATGATTCTTAAGGTCAAGCTCATATTTAGAAATATGTACTTGGGGAAAAATATGGCACTTTTGTCATCCTTATATTTGCAGAACCTAGTGGGGTGCCTGGCTTTCAGTAGATGTTTATTGAAGGTGAAAGAAATTAGCTAAGTGAAAACAGAGGCCAACTAATTGAGTGTCTGTGTACCAAGTTAATTATAGTGTTTGTAGCTATGAACACTATAATGTTATACTCACCCTTGAAAAATCATACATAGAAGTAACTATTTTATTAAGTATGTGTATATAAAATAATACTTGTTTATATAGTTTCTTATAAAGTGTGGACATTTAATTGCATAAATAACATTATATATAGGGGACATGCATATTATTAAAATGTCCTAGAAGAAATAAATTACCTTACAAATTCAAGTTTCTAGCTATACTACTTGGCATATGTTTCTGGCATCTTTAAACATACTGATAACTAGCATGGCTGCTTGAATCTTGGAACAAAGCTCTAAAAATAGTTGACATTTTGCTGTTTCTATGGTAACAAAGAAAATGGCTTCATACTCTAGCACTGCTCCCACAGAGCTTAATGTTCTCTCTAGATTGCCTATACACTATACTGCTATGTTATTGTACTAAAAACCACCATTACTCTTTTCTTCCTGTCTTTGATGTGTCTGACAGCAATCTGATCACTAGTGTAACAATCAGATTGTTGACCTGCTATGGTTAAAACAAGCATTCCAGTTATTTTTCAAGAAACTGAATTTTATCTCAAAAAGTGCTAAAATCAGTCCAGGATTTTACAGGATGTGGTTTGAACTATATTAAAAGGCTCCAGATAACTTCTCCATCTGCCTCAATGTTTAATATTTACCAGTGGGAAATAATTCTTTATGTGAAATAATTTCCCACCTCTTTTTAATGAACTGACTACTGCTGACAATTTGGGGACCTCTAATAAATCCCATAATTTTAGGTGTATCTCTTTGTAATATTCACACCAATTGCAGTATACTTGTTCCCCCAGTGAATTATAGATTTCATCAAAGTGAAATCCTGTATCCAAGGAGATCCTAAGTGTTGTAGGTAGAATAAGTACCCAATAAATGTTTTATTGAAGGTATGGTTGGATGAATAAAAATGTGTTTAATCTGAGAGTGGAAAAATTGATTTTCAATGTGTCATTTATACTTTCTAATTTCTAAAATATATCTCTTCATCCCTGACAACTCACAGTATACCAGTTGGTGATGGTGGTAGGTATAACAATAACTCCTCCAAGATGTTCAAATCTCTATCCCAGAAACCTGCGGATATGTTAGGTTACATGACAATGGGGAATTAGGTTATAGATGGAATTAAGACTGTTACTCAGCTGACCTTAACTTTGGGTGATTATCTTGGATTATGACTGTTAGGTCCCGCTGTGGACTGAATGTTTGTATTCCTCCCTCCTAATTTGTATGTTGAATCCTAATGCTCAATGTGATAGTGTTCAAGGTGGGGCCTTAGGGAGGTAATTAGGGCATGAGGGCCAAGTCCTCATGATTGGGATTGGTGCCTTTATATAAGAGGTCCAAGAGAGTTCCCTATTCCTTCTGCCATATGAAATTACAGTGAAAAGTTGCAAATCCGCCAGTACCTTGATATTGGACTTTCCAGTCTCGAGAACTGTGAGAAGTAAATTACTGTTGTTTATAAGATACTCACTCTGTGATATTTTGTTGCAGCTGCTCAAACAGACTAAGATAGGCTCAATATAATCACAAGGGTCCTTAAAAATAAAAGAGGAGGGGCGCCTGGGTGGCTCAGTGGGTTAAAGCCTCTGCCTTCGGCTCAGGTCATGATTCCAGGGTCCTGGGATCGAGCCCCGCATTAGGCTCTCTGCTCAGCCTGCTTCCTCCTCTCTCTCTGCCTGCTTCTCTGCCCACTTGTGATCTTTGTCTGTCAAATAAATAAAAATAAAATCTTTTAAAAAAATAAAAGAGGAAAACACAAAGAGAACTGGTAGGTGGCCGCATGAAAAATTCTTGGCTGGACAATGCTGGCTTTGAAGATAGAAAAAGATGGCCCTGAGCCAAGGGAAGCAGGTGTCCTCTGAGCTGGAAAAGGCAAGGAAACAAACTTCTGTAGTTTCCAGAAGTAATACAGCCTTGCTGACACTTTGTTTTCAGCCCAGTAAGACCATTTCAAACTTCTGAGCTACAGAATGATAAGATTAAGGAGGGTACTTATTGAGATAAGCACTAGGTGTTTCATGAAAGTGATGAATCATTAGACTCTACACCTGACACTAATGCTACACTGTATGTTAACTGGAATTTAAATAAAAATTTGAAAAAAAATATAATGAGCTACTGTTACATTCCAAAAAAGAAAAAATTTCTGTTGTTCTCAGCCATTAAGTTTGCAGTAAAATGCTACAGTAGCAAATGGACACTAATTCAGTGGGGAACAAAAATAATTTTCAGTAATAGGGAGTTGGCCTAGTAACAGAGAGCTAAATAACTATTATTGAGATACTTTGATCAAGGTATAATGTGATAAGAGAAAAAACATTACTTCTAGGGGGAGTCAATCTCTAAAACAAAATGTAACAAAATGAAAGTAAAATTATTGTGTTTAAGAAATTCTTTTATTTTTTGCCTCTTTTCATTGGAAAAAAATTCAAGTAGGGTAATTTTTAATACTAGATTTGAGTGAGAAATACATTAATGAGGAAAGAAACAAGAAACCAAATCATCATTTCTTTTAATGTTATTCATTTATTCATTATATTTATTAATATTTATATATTTATTATAAATCATTCACTTGCTATTAGCATATGATTCAGGGTATTATGGCCCTGTTGATTCATCTTTATTTGATGAATTATCATGTGTATGATAATGTACCACAATTCACCAACTTTACTCCACATATTTAAAAACATATGAATTTATCATTGACATAGAAAAAATATTTTATATATAGATGAATGACATATAAAGGATTTTTAAAACTAAAGTATAGCTGACATACAATGTTATTAACTTCAGATGTACAACATAGTGATTCAACACTTACATATTTTACAAAATGCCCATCACTCTGTAGTTCTCATCTGCCACCATACAAAGTTATTCCAGTATTATTGACTATATTCTCTACACTTTAATTTATATCCCCATGACTTACTTATTTTACAACTGAAAGTTATACCTCTTAATTCCTTTCATCACTTTTACCCATCTGATCCCCACTCTCCTCACCTCTGGGAAGCATAGTTTGTTTTCTGTATTTATGTGTCTGTTTCTGCTTTTTTGTTTTTACTTTTTAGTTTCCACATATAAGGGAAATCATATACTACTTGTCTCTCACTGACCTATTTCACTTAGTGTAATACACACTAGGTCCATCCACGTTTTCCAAATGGCAAGATTTCAATCTTTCTATGGCTAAGTATTATTGTATTCCACATCTTCTATAAGGGACTTTAAGTGGTTTTTAATTTGATTGTATTAGAATTCTCATCTTCCTATTAAGATATTAAAAATAGAATATTAAGACTAGAATAATTATTCCATTTATAAGAATGTGTTTAATCTTTTGAAACATATTAAATGTCTTATTTTAAGTAAAGAAAATTCATGTTTTTTCTTACATCTAAAAACCATGACTCTCACTGGTATGTGGAGAAGGGTTTATCAGGGAAACCAGGAGCCCAGGAACAATAAAAAGGTAAGACCATGTAAGATCTTATGGTTGTAATGCAGGTGAATGAGATGGGTGATTTGATTTAGGATAATGATAGATTAGATAGAAATAACTGTATATATTCAAGGGATGTGGATGTTATTTAGAGTTAAATCTGTCATGGAATACAAATGGATATGATAAGTAAGACAACCAGACTAGATACATGATCTAAGTTTTTGATATAAGCTACTGAATGGATGTTGTCTAAAAAGAGATAGACAGGTTTAAGAGCAGGTTTGTTTGTAGAAGGTAGTTCATGTGGTACTTCAATGATTCTGTTTTGAACATGTTAAGTCTGAAATGACTACTGGGTATCAAAATGGAAATTTTAAGTAAAAATTTGGGTATACAAATCTGAAATTTCAAGGAGAGATCCAAGGAGAGATCCATACACAAACATAGATTTGTTATATAGAGATGTTTAGATGGTAATGAAAAGTATGGACCCAATAAGATTCCTGGGAGGGTGAGGGGGCAAAGGACAGGACTTGGGATACTCCAACATTTGGGATTTGAGTGGAAACAGAGAACCAGAAAACAAGCCAGAAAAGAGAGTCTGTGAAGTAGAGGGAAAAAAGTAAGAAGCAATAGAATAGAAGCCAAAATGTGCGAACATTGGCTTTGACATTGACAAGAAAATACCCTGTTGAGGGCAAACAAAATAAATAAACCCAAATATTGTTTCCATTAACTTGTATATTACCTTAAGTTTTTCAACACTAAAGTGAATAAGTAATTTATTATATTGAACTATACAAATATGTTATTTTTAGAATAGTTTTTTCCATTTGGGAAGTTTGGCTAGCTTTCCATAATGTGTCACTTTGGTCTAATAGATATTTGTTTACTTGACCAAGTTCATGCAATCATTTCATATATTTGAAACCTTAAATTATCATTATCCAAAATCCTATTTCAGTGAAATAAATCTATTAAAATTATTGAACAAATACTTCATTGTCTCCTTATAAATAGAAATCAATTGCTTTTTCATCTATATTTTATTTCAATTCAATGAACAATTATGAGAACATACTCTTCTAGCTATTGTTCTTGTTCTTCAAAATTAAGAAGATAATAAGAGCTTACACTTTGTGAGAAGAATAGCAATTAGTACTGAATTCGGTCAGAGTGACCAAAACAATAGCTGCTTAAATTAGATAGACATTTATTTCTCCTATGTGGAAAAAAGAAATATCAAGGTAGTGTAAGGGTGATAGAGATAATAATCATTCAGGACAGTTCATGTTAGCTTCCTGTATACATGGCTTTCTTCTTATGACATAATTTGATTATATTCTGAATATTCTCACGTTAGTAGGCAGAAAAGATGTGTGTTCTTCCCTTTAAGGGCACTTCTTGGAAGTCTTATATAGTATTTCTTATATCCCTTAGATGAGAACTTAATCACACAGCACTAGCACCCATGATGTGGGTTTTTTCCATTTGGGAAGTTTGGCTAGCTTTCCATAATGTGTCCATGATGTAAGCTGGAAAATGTAGTCTTTCTTATGGGAAATCTTAACAGGCATCAATAAACTGGGATTTCCATTACAAATTAAGAAGAAGAGAACAAGTATCAGTGGCAATTTTGTAGTACAGACACTCACATAATTAGATTTTCTAATAGATCATAATTTGCCAAAAAATAATTTACAGAGTACCAAAGAACACACACACAAAAATGGAACCTCAGCCAACCTGGGTAGAGTAAGAAAGATTTAATTTTCCTTAACCTGAATCTTGATTTTTTTTTTAATTTATTTAACACAGAAAGAGAGATCACAAGTAGGCAGAGAGAGAGGGGGAAGCAGGGTCGCTGCTGAGCAGAGAGCCCGATGCGGGGCTCGATCCCAGGACCCTGAGATCATGACCTGAGCTGAAGGCAGAGGCTTAACCCACTGAGCCACCCAGGTGCCCCTGAATCTTGAATTATTAAGAGTTACATACATATTTAGGAGTGAAAAAAGGGAAAAGTCTTCTAAAATAGAAATTACAATGAGCAATAGCACTCAAAGAGAAGTATCAGTCATTTTAATAAGGATATGCCATTAGGTAAGTTTTTTCCTAATGGAATAATAAGTAATTTGGGTGTGCACACAACTAGAGAACTAGGCAGATGAAGCTCTCACAGAGCCTTGTACATTATGCTAAGGAACCTAGATTTGCTTTGTAGAATTCAGAATATTATTAAAGGACTTCGAGCAGAGGACTGACATTGCCCAAACTGCATTTTAGCTAGATTGTTCTGATAGGAATTATTGCAGATAATGGATGTGAAGCAGAACTAAGAGGGAAGCAGGAACATAACTTACATGGTAACACAAATCTTTGGAAAGATGATGAGAATCTGAAATAAGGATAGTTAATAGGGAATGTTGTGTAACAAAGAATTTGGTTGGTTCCTAGAAGAAATCTTCCACATCTTTGAGATTTCATGAGTGACAGGAGTTATCTTTATTATGCATGGTAGTCATCACTGACCATACCTCAATTTATGCTAACGAGGTGACTCAGGATCAGGGTTGGCTACTCCAGAAAGATCAATTGTATCTTTAGAGTGTTGGGACTTTGAGCCAAATGATATATATGACTGACTTCTAGGGAGGAGAGGGAACCAAAAGTTTGAGTTCAACCTCTAGACCAATGATTCAATCAATCATGTTGTGTAAAAAAATCTCAATAAAAACTCTAGACATGGGTGACTTGGGTGAGCTTCCCTGGCTAACATCCTTTGTGTCTTGTTATGTATCAGTGTGACAGGAGAGCAGTGTATCTTGACTCAGTGAGGAACTTGGCACTGAGGATCCTCCCAGATCTACCCCAGGCATCTCTCCTGTGGCTGGTTCTGTTTTGTATCCTTCTCTGTTACATAAAAAAGCAAGCAAGCAAACAAACAAACAAACAAACCTGAAATTATAAGTATAGCACATTCCTGAATTCTGTTTTTTGTTTGTTTTTGGTTTTGTTTTTTCGTTTTTTTTTCTAGTGAATTATTAAAACTGAGAGGGTAGTGGAAATCCCTCAAGTTTGTTGCCAGTTTGTCCTGGGAACTCCTGGGCACAAGGCTGGTTATCTGAAGTGAGTTTTAGGGAGGAATGTGCCCTTATCTTGTAAAGTTTGGCCTGATTCTGAGTAGTTAATGTCAGAATCGCATTGTAGGGCACAAAAGAGGAGAGGGAAAGAGACTTTTGGCATTTCAGGTCAAAGGAAGATAGATTTGGTAACTGGTAAAGGCTACATAGAAACATAAGTTGAATTTTATGTGAATTGGAGTTAGATGCTCACCTCAAAATATTTAATCATATTTACTATCATGAATTATTTCATCATGATAAAACATTCTTGTTATCATGAATGTCTGGTGAAACTTTTTGAAGTTGTACAGGCTGTGAGTCATTTCTTGTTTCATAGGACTACCCTACAGAAAGCAGGACATCCAGCATAAATTGGTCCCTGCCCACTAAACATGCTCCTAATCATGATAACAAATAATGCCCCCCCCCAAATTTCCAAAGTATACTAAGTGTATTGGGAATGACTAACTGAATGACATAGAGTGAGAAAAACACATGTGAGGGAAAATAAATTAAGCAGAGAAAAAACAGGCAATGCAGATACCTGATAATAAACAAAAATTAGCATATAAGAAAAAAGAGTATGATATAATGGAAGCTGAGGGGATTTGTTTAATAAATAGCAAACAAATTAAAAATTCAGAGTGTCTTTTGAAAGAGAGAAGTAAAGGATTATAGGTGACTTTTATATAGTAAGGCAGTTTTTACTAACAAGAAGAAAAAATTCTGACTTTATAGATTATTTTGTTATCTGTTTTTCAGAATTAATAAATTTCAACTAATGTCTAAATACCAGAAGAAAGAAAGGAATTCTACCTGGAAATTTACAAATCTATATCTAAAATTAAAAGTTTCGGGCACCTGGTTAGCTCTGTCATTAAGCGTCTGCCTTTGGCTCAGGTCATGATCCCAAGGTCCTGGGATGGAGCCCCACTTGGGGCTCCCCACTCTGCGGGAAGCCTGCTTCTCCTCTTCCCACTCCCCCTGCTTGTGTTCCCTCTCTTGCTGTCCCCCATCTGTCAAATAAATAAATAAAATGTTTAAAAAATTTAAAAAATGTTTGATGCAACTAGTATAAAAGACTAGAATGATCTTATGTCTACTTTAAAAAAAATCTGAATTTCAGCATATAGTGTAATTTAAGTAACTAGAATAAGTGGATGGCCATACTATTTTTTACTCTTCATCCAGGCGTTTTGTCTACATTTATACAAACCATAAAGGTACATTTTCTTTCATTTTTTTTAAGATATTATTTATTTATTTGAGAGAGAGAGAGAGAATGAGAGAGAGACAGCATGAGAGGAGAGAGGTCAGCAGGAGAAGCAAACTCCGGGCCGAACAGGGAGCCCGATGTGGGACTGGATCCCGGGACTCCAGGATCATGACCTGAGCCGAAGGCAGTTGCCTAACCGACTGAGCCACCCAGGCCCCTGCATACAGTTACATTTTCAAATAAAAGATGAGAATTCTACTTATCCAGCTAAATATGTAAGAAATAGGTAATATTAACTTAATTTTTAAAATTTAGTTTTGTTAGACATTTAGGAATGTCTATGCGTCTTTTGCTGCTACTGATATAAAATGATATCTCAGCAATTATTCGTTGCTTTGATTTATCTACTAATTTTATTCTGGCTTTAACTAGGTAAAAAACAAAAGGCAACTTTAAGCTACCTTTGCTTTAATTGAATTTGAAGACAGAGTGGCTTAAACATCAGTCTGAGGAGCTTTTGGAAAGTGAGTTATATATTCTTTGACTGCTAGGCAATGTTTACTTAGCAAACTAGGTTAAAATGACAAAATTTATGTAATGGCTTGTATTCTCAAGGAACGATACTAAATGATATTGTTATGTGTGTACATGTGGCAGAAGAATAATCCTTGTGATAATTATTGGCTACCAATTCCCTCGTTTTATTTGGTTCTGTCATATATTATTTAGAGGAGAAAGTACAGTTTATATTGCACTTTGCTATTGTGATTGTACTGGAGTATCAGATCTATCTTTTAAATAAAAATTAATTAACAAATTAAATTTATAAAATTAACAGATATTTTAGTTAAATTGCCTGACAAGAACATTTCATTTAAAATTAGTAAATTATAGGGGTGCCTGGGTGGCTTAGTGGGTTAAGCCGCTGTCTTCAGCTTAGGTCATTATCCCAGAGTCCTGGGATGGAGCCCTGCATAGGGCTCTCTGCTCGACAGGGAGCCTGCTTCCCCCTCTCTCTCTGCCTGCCTCTCTGCTTACTTGTGATCTCTGTCTGTCAAATAAATAAATAAAATCTTTAAACAAAATAAATAAATATATAAAATCAGTAAATTATAAATAGATCAATTTTTTTTCTTGTAGACTTAATAATGAATTACATGATATTCATCTATTGTCTATCAGTCTTCTGCATGGTTGGTTCCAATGCAACTTTAATAATTTTTTACTCTACTTACTAGTATTTTTTCCATTTTAAGTTACCACACAATAATATACTATTATCCTATGCCCATAACTTACTCTTCAAAGAAAAACATATATTTTATCATAGGAGAAATTTTGTTTGCTTTTGTGAATATAGTTTTTCATCTATAAAATGAGTTTAAATTTTATAATATATATTATTACCTTAATATAATGGAATAAGTTTTATGCATCATAAAGATTGTTTTATTATTTGTCTCCCTTACTTGTTCTCTACCTGATACTACCTTTAAGGATTCTAGCAGGAAACACACACACACACACACACACACACACACTTAATGAACTGCAATGTTAGTGTAATTTATTTGTGGATTTTCTTAAGAAAATCTACCTCCAGATAATAGTCCACATTTGCCTTCTGAACAGACTGACCTATCTTTTTATTTAAGTTAATAGAGTTTGCTTTATCTTCTCACTCAACCCTCTATACAACAAATAAATATATTCATACATAGACACAAACTCAGCAAGAGGGAGAAAGAGACAGCCAGTGGTTGTGGAAACACAGGAAACTCCTGTGTTCTTACCATAAATCCCTTGTGTAATTACCACTCAGGCCTTGTCAAATCTTTATTTACAGAATTATATAGCATGATTTTACTTTTCCTGAAAAGTAAATATTTCTTCTGATTCTTGATAAATTTATTTTCCATGATAAAGAAATACTGGGTCTCAAAGAATGAAGTATAAAGTCTACTCCATTGAAATCAGAATTCAGCTTTCAGGAGAGGTCTTTCAAAGATCAGTGTGGACTTCCTACCACAGTGAAGCTGCCCATGAAAGACCTGCCCCAAATATTACATCTTGTGCATCTTTCTCCTATATTTTAACATACCAATTACTTTTTCTTAATTCACTCAAAGGCATATTTACAATTTATAATGCACTGGGGACATAAAAGTGAAGCAGAAGCAGGCCCTGTTCTTTTAGCTATTGTTTCTGATCATGTCCAGCACTTCCTATGCCTGACCAGATTAAGCAATAAATTTATTTCTTATCTCTTAGCTTTTAAAACCAGATTTGAATGACTATATCTGCCAGTAGAGTAGAATAAAATCCTCATAGTCAGCCATTGGGTTCCTCAAGAGTAGATACCGACTTTATTGATTCAACTTTTAAGTTATTTTAAGAGACAGAAAACATATATCTACAATTCCACTTGACTTTGCTACAACTGACAGTTTTCTCCCATTGTCTACTTTTCAGAATAAGAATTCAATCTTATTCCAAGATAATTTTCAAGAATTCCAAGATAATTTTCAGAGTGTCTCAGAGAGGCTAGGGAAAGTATATTTGAAGTTTATTGCTTCCCAATGGTGTGTGGGTGAGAATTCGACCTTATTTTGAGTTAAAAACCATGTTTTCATGGTTTCAAGTAGCCCATGTAGACTCTTCCTCATAATAGTCACCGGTGTCAGTGACAACATAGACTGCATCTCTGCTGTCTTTAAAAGCTGCCCCACTATATTTCTGACATTATTTTTTCAAACGAAACTTAAAACCACAGATCACCTGTATTCTCTCTTCCCAAAACTCGTCCTTACAGAAATATATTGTATAAAACAATTTGTAAGTTATCTTATCATACACTTCTGATTTGAATGAAAAATTATAACATATTGAAAAGAAAGCATATAGTTCAGAAAAACTGACTCAGGAGTTTCCCTATTTCTACTACAATAAAATATTATATTCTTCCAGGAAAATTTCTCGATTAGGTTAAAAAAATATATATGTATATTAAATAAAAATGAATAATAAATATATATAAATAATTAAGAGTAAATCATTTGAAATAAGCCAACATTTTTCTCATAGAAGGTATTTAATAAAGTTTCCTAAACCTGTAGATTGTTACAAAAAAAAAAAATCTGTAGAGAACAGGATATTTTTAGAAATTACACAAAATTTTAATGGATTTGTAGGTTTGGGAAAATGTAGAATAACCCTTTAAACATAGAGGTAAATTACAATTTGGTTTCTCTTACAGGAATTAGATAACCAGAAGCTTATTCATGAATAAGTGTGATACATATTAATTTGTCATGTATGTGATAGCATTAAGAATATTGATTGTCCTATGAATATACCATTGGAGAATTTAACTTTAATTTTAATCTTAACAGCTAAATCCAGGATTTATCATTAGGACAATGTTTTTGTTTCTCAGTGGAATAAGAATTTTGCTAAATATTTCAATTAAATCAATTTCATGGTAGCTTTATCTCTGTTTCATTTGAATTATCCTGACCTTGAGGTTTTTTTCCCCAGCTGTTATCACACCAAAGCTAATAAACAAATAAAATCTTTTTTTTTAAGATTTTATTAATTTATTTGACAGAGATCACAAGTAAGCAGAGAGGCAGGCAGAGAGAGAGAGGAGGAAGCAGGCTCCCCGCTGAGCAGAGAGCCCGATGTGGGGCTTGATCCCAGGACCCTGGGATTATAACCTGACCCGAAGGTAGAGGCTTTAACCCACTGGGCCACCCAGGTACCCCAACAAATAAAATCTTAAAAAAAAAAAGAAATCAAAATAAAATTATAGTCTCCTTAAGTGATAGTCTTTATTTCAAGTTATTCAAGTTATTTCAAGAATTTTTATTAAATTTTTTTCCACAAAACAATATGGCTCACTAGCCTTCTTGCTTCTTCTTCTTCTTTTTTTTTTTTTTCAATTTCTTTACCTCCTCTTGTCTAACCAGTAAGCCAATAACACACAATCACTTTTTTTTGTTGAAAAACAAAATTACCTTTCTGAGTAGGAACTTTTACATAAGTAAGGTCAAGCCACTGCTCTAACAAATAGCTCCAAAATTTCAGTAGGTTAACCTGAAAAATGCTCATTTTTCATTTATACAACAGCTTAATGTTTGTTTTATTGGATAACCCACTTGGAAGGTATGTCTCTGGATCTCACAGATCCAGGTGCCTTCAAATGTTGTCTCTGTTACCCTCAAGGCCTCATTATACATTGCCTCCAGCTTAGCTAATAAGAAAAGAGAGAAAAAGAGTAAAAAAATCTGTTGCTCTTTTTAGTGATCCAGGCCTATAGGTAAGGCCCATAGCCTCTATCTACATTTTTTGGGGTTAAGAGACAAAGAGAAGAGTTAAATGTAATGCCAAAGTTCTTGCCTTGAACAACTGGGCAAGTCCCGGCACCATTTAATGAAAAGGAAACACTGGCTGAGACTGAGTTTGGAAAGTGAGGACTGAAGTATTCAGTTTGCACATATTAAGTGAGAGGTCCATAAAAGACATTCAAGTGGAGCTATTAATTAGATAGTTGGATATACAATTCCAGATTTTGGGGTAATGTCAGTGTTGGTGACATAAATTTAGGAGACATCAAAAAATAGAAGGTGTAAAGTTACCACCCAGGCATTGCACATAGCTAGGGAAGAGAAAAGGCCCAAAGACAGAGAACTCTAGGGCATGCCAACATTTAGAGAGATGTCAGAAGAAACTGGCAAAACAATCTAAGAAGAAGTTATCAGTGAGGTAGAAAGAAACTTGGTGACTGTTAAATTCTGAATTAAAAAAAAAAAATTTTTTTCAAGAAAGGAAAAAAAAAAAATCAAAGCTGTCCAAGGTCAGGGAGGATGAGGGCCAAGATAAACCAATGAATTTGGTTAAATGGAGGACATTGGTAACTTCAACAGGAGCAGAGACTTTGGAATGGTGGGGGAAGAAGGTAGATACAACTTGGTTTAAGAGAAAAAAGAACAAAAAAATAGGGCATTTACTTGAGGAAAAGGAGATGAGCTACATTAAGGAGTGAAATATGATCACAAATTTGTAAACAATCCAGTAAAAAGAGAAAAATTGAAGAGACAAGAGAAAAATGAAAAATTATAGAATATGTGACTGAGGAATAGAATTTTTGTACATACCAGGAGAGCTGGTATTAGAAAGAATCCATCCTTTTTGAAGAAAAAAAATGGGTTTGTGGATTAGTAGTAGAAAAAATAAAGCTGTTCTTTCCTGATTCTTTCATATTTTTTTCTAAGAAAAAGGAAGAAGTAGGATAACCAATTAAGGGTGAGGAGTGGACATTTGAGATGAGAGGAAAAGGAAAAAATATTTTTCTCAGAAAAGTTTATACCCTTCTCAGTAATGACCCTGAGAATTGCTGTTTTAGCAGAAGCTTGAAGGTCAATGGGGCAAACCTTGGCTGTGGTGTTGGATGTACCTTTAGCATGTTGCTTACCACAAAGGGTGGGAGGTACTTAGCCTGGGGTGCTAGCCTAAGCAAAATCACCGTTTTTGTCAGGTTTGGGCAGCTTCAGAGTGAAAGCTGCTGCAGCTCTATCTTGAACTTTACAGGCACAGTGGAGTAAAGAGCTGCTTTTTAACTTCAAGGCAGCTGATTCCCACATATCCTATAGAGAGCACTGCTTCTCAAACTAGCTTTGGTGAAAGAATATTTTTTACTTCTGTTATTTTTTCAAACTTGAAATTCATCTTGGACCCACACTTTTGTAAAATATAATGCCAAGTAACTATTTCAAAAACTGAATGAAAATTCCTACAAAAACATAAACCTGTTTTTGTCATTCTATTCAACAGATAAAAATATATTCTCCAATAAATATAATCAGAAAAAATATAAAACAGTCAAAAATAAAAAAATTACAAATTTAAGGACATCATTTATTGAAAAATTTTTATATACATGATTAATATATGACCACCCCTGTGGTCATAATTTATTCCTCAACTGTAATTCAACAAAACTCACATGTGAAGTAGTGATTCCTTATGTTACGCACCTAAAGTCACTCTTAGAACAAATCTATGTACATTGATATTTAGAAATTTTACAGTGACAAATGAACTTTTTTTCTTTTTGCTTGTTATCTTGGTTGGATGAATGCTACTTACAAGGGATAATCAATCTAAACCGAATCAATGTGTTCTGTTTGTTTGTTTGTTTTTTTATTCTCCTTGCTTTTGACTCTTAATGCAGAGATCAGTCCGACATAAGTAGGTTAACAGGAACAAAAGAAAAAAAATTAAAACAGTTTTAGCAAGCTTAGATACTCATTTTAAATTTTTTCAGAAAGAAGCAAGAAATGTTATACTTTAAAATTCATGCCCAATACTTTACTAGTAAGAGGGCCAAAAATTCATTTTATAAAGTTATTGTTAAATTATCTCCTAGTGGAAGAAACAGATTCTAAATTCATTAATTTCCTATTCATATATCTTCATTTGATTGAAAATAAAATTCAAAATACGCTACCAAATTTTTGAGATGTTTGATGACAGCTTTCCACAGATTTGCAAAATCAAAACTATCACCTACTTTATGGATAATTGTTATTTATCAAGTATGGTTTTAATAATCAGTAGAAACTCTGTTCTTTCAGGCTTTCTACTTGCATTTACCCTTCATTGGTGGATCATTGTGGCCTCATGCAGATCTCTTTTGTCAGATTCCCTTGTTGCTGAGAGTGATCTTATAGCTCCCATTTGTACCCTCTGTGCTTTTACTCTCAAGAACTGTCCTTTGGGTCAAGCTAAGTCTAAACTTCAGTTAAACCCACAATTTTGTCTAGCTTCCTCTCTTGATTTATTCTGCTTTCCTCATTCCCCAGTAGATTTTAACCAGAAAGGACACCCTCAAAAAATCCCTGGAGCAGAAACCCACAGGTTCTGGTTATAGGAAAACTAACCTAAGACCTAATGACACAGACTGCTGTTATTCCATATTTTTTAACTTTGTAAGGAGTCAACAGCACTCAATCACTTAGAAAGAAGACACTAGACATTATGCAAAATTAGATTTGCCTCCCAGAACTGGTTATTGCATGGTGGCAAAATTAAAATTCTGCTAGGGTATTTCTCCCTGTTGAATTTATATTCACAAGTATTAAAGTCTGAAAACATCCTGGAGAGGATTGATCTGATACTTTATTCTTCTATGACTCTTTCCCTCAGAAACTACTGAGTTTCTGCCATTGTTTTTGGCAACACTAAGTACCGATTATAGGAATATAATTTTGCCTGAGGAACTGCTTTTGGGAAAAGGGTTGGCTCGCTTTTAAATTTGGTGAGCGTGGGACTAATTCTAAATTAATTTTGCATATATTGTCATCTTTTTTTTTTTTTTTTTTTTATTTTAAAAGATTTTATTTATTTATTTGACAGAGGGAGATCACAAGTCAGGCAGAGAGAGAGAGGAGGAAGCAGGCTCCCTGCTGAGCAGAGAGCCCGATGCGGGACTCGATCCCAGGACCCTGAGATCATGACCTGAGCCGAAGGCAGCGGCTTAACCCACTGAGCCACCCAGGCGCCCATGTCATCTTTAAGTGTTATTTAAAAGTGAGGTACATTGGAAATTTGACATGAAATTAATTCCATTTGTGAATTCATGAAAATTTCATAATAAATCTTATTCCAGTGAGAGATAGCCTAAAAAGTATACACAAGCATTGAGTCTTCTGATTAAGATTGAACAAAGTATGAAATGGAAGAGGATATTTTTAGCTTTAATTTCTTTGGATATTTAACTCACAGGGGAAAGAGATTTTGATTTTACTAATTATTTTAGACTCCAACTTGTGAGACTGACGCGCTACCTACTGCGCTAACGAGGCACCTTAGACTCCAACTTGTAAAGAGGTTTGATTTATGGATTTTCCTTTCTCCACCTCCAGGACAGAGTAAGGGCTAGGAATAGAGATCATGGAGCTTGATGATGAGAATACACTTATTTGTAAATTCTGACCACCTCTATCAAGGTGATATTTTATTACTGGAATATTTTAATCTTGTCATTTGATTTCACTGAAGAATGTATGCTAGATTATATTGGACTACATGGAATGTCAAAATGTGGGATAAGTAATAAAATAAGGTGGTTTGGAGTTTTGTCTTTTTTAAAAAAAGTTCTATTCTGACTTATTTCAGAGACTTATGGCAGTAAATGTGATTTATCCCTCAGCAGTCCTAGGAGAATCCCCCAAGAAAAAGTGATTGGCATTGAGGAGCTAGTCATAATATTGGTATAGGACTCTGCAATGAAACTGTTTATCTCTTTCTCCAGATGGTGGGAGTGTAGACCACAGCTTTAGAAGGATAGATCTATTGGGTTAAGAGAACCAAAACCTATCTCCCATGATCTGTGGTCATACTAATTAACTGTTTTACTTTACAAAGTTTTGGGGTAATATTCTTATATAGTATTAGATAACTAGAAAGCTCCATGTCAGGGGCTGCTTTGAAGATGTAATGGTCAATCTGTATAAATCTGAGATTCAGGGAAAACACCTATTTAGAATTATAAATCATATGCTATATGATTATAGTCCAGACTTTTCCCATTTAAAGGTTTATTTTATGTCCCATCTGAAAAATATTCTCTCTTTTCTCAACTGGATCAGAACTTGGGCAGGGATCAGGGGTGCTATTTATTGGGGGTACCTTAAAGTTTTCAAAAATGTAATTCAATTAAAGAAAAAAGCATGAAACTATAAATTTAGCCAAGTAGGAAGTACAGACAAAACCCTGTTTTTATTTTTATGCCTTGAAATTATACAGTCAATCCTAAAGCAGTTAAATTATTCAATATCATGCACGCACTTTATGAAAAGCCGCTTTTCAAAATTATGCATTGCAAAACCACTGAGCCCCATAGTGATAGAGCTGAATGCTTAGGTTCTAAAATGTTAAAATGTCTTAGGTTTAAATTTCCATTGTGATGGTAAATGCGAAAAGTGGTATATCATCATGATTAAAATATATGCAATTTTTGATTACCAAAAATAAAAAATAAAGTATTTTTCCTCTCAAAAACTATTATTAAATTTATACTGAAGTAATTGAGAGATATGTTCTACAGAATTAGCAGAAGTTTGCAATAAATTACTCTTTGCATTTTAATGCATAGTTTTATATGGCTCCATTACATGAAGCAAGTCTTGTATAATAGCTCCAGAGTTGGATGGGCCTAATTCACTTTATGTAAAATACAGCAAAGCTAAAAAATTTATTTTCTTGAAGTGGGGGGCTGGATGACCTTCAAATATATGGCTATTTGTAAAAGGAGATAAAATTAATAGGAATTCATGGGGCAAACAAGATAAGAAACTATATCAGATTAGTAGAACCTGATGCTGAACCTAATAAAGGAAACATGTAGAAAGTTAGTAAATAAGAGAAACTAACATAGAGAAATGGAAAATCTCTAAAGAGGTAGTTGAAAATGCATGGAAAATTATTACCCTACAGTAGAAAAAGAGTGGATTTCCTAGATGGATGACAGAGAGCAGGGGCAACTTCAGTTATAGAGGGCTCCATGCTAAGAAGGTCCTGTACTTTATTTAATGGTCTACTTTTGCTTTCTTGAAATCATACATTTTTGAACAAGTGTCCCTCATTTCATCTAGTCCTGAGTCATGAGCATCTTTGGTGGAGGTGGAAGGGGCAGTTTCCATCTATGCTATCCATCACTATCTTTTAATGTGCAGTTACTATAATAGAACATAGAGCATGTTGGATTCAAATTCTAGCTTTGCTACCTACTGTATGATAATTTTAGACAAATTATTTTACTTCTCTGATTCTTAGTTTCCTTATCTGTCAAACAGGAATAAGTTGCTAATGTACCACATTGACTACTTACATGTACATATGTGTAATTATATATTGCATAACTATACATATAAACCTTAATATAAGATCTCTTTGGAAGGTGTTTTCCAAAGTGGTTTGATAGTGTCATATGCTCCTTGGGTTTGGCATCTGTGATCTTCAAAGGCATGAGTTGAATAGAACAATGTAGTAAAAAAGATAGCTATATCATGGTAGTAAAGAATAATGAAAAACTGAAGAATAAAGGAGATTAAAGGAGATAATTTGTGTAGGAGATATGTTGGAAAGAGTAAAAAGGGGAACCAATGGCTAAGCCACAAAATAGAAGATGGAGAACTGTAGGCACTGAGAAATTTCCAGTTTTGGAGTGGGTGGCAGACTTTCAGGAATTAGAGTATCTATTATCTAGGAGGATTACAAGACTTTGATGAAAGATCAATTCATTACTATAACATTTCACTACACTTGTTATACACATAAATCCCAGCTGCAAATGTTTCTTAGGAAAATCAGAGTTAAATTAATTTTATAAGAGGATGACATGATCAGAGAGAATATACAGAACAAAAATGAAATCAAGAATAAGGTGGATAAAATAATGTAGAATACCACTGAACATTAAGCACATAAGACCTCATGAATTTTGGAAAACTGTAAAGAAATTTGCACAACATGAGTTAAATATCTTTTCCCAACTTTTTGTTAGAATCTTAAAGTCCAAAAGAAACATATTCAACTGTATGGCTGATTTATACTGTTTCAAATTAATCACAAACATTGTAATGCCTACTACTTTTCTTTTTCAAGGGCAGGAGCTATGTGCTTTTATTTATCTTTTATTTTTTTCCCAACCCACCACCTCCCTCAGTTTGTTTCTCAGAGTCCACAGTCTCTCATAGTTTGTTGTGCCATAGTCTCATATATATGAGAAACTTGAAAGTTAATGTAGGTGTTAATTAAAAAATTGCTACACATTGTATACTGTAATATGATAAAAAATAAGAGTTTTAATTGGGGATAATAACATTAAATTGGAGAAAATAAGTATTTCCAGTGCTTTAGATGTCTGAGATGCTGTAATTTTCTTCCTTAAAATGTCATTCTTAATTTATTATTTAAATACAAAGGAATTAGAGTTTCATGTTCAAGAAATCAAATAGGTGCCTACTTATATAGGCACTAGATTTTTGAAGAAATTCAAAGTGGATGAATTCTAGTCTTGTTGGTAGGCTAACTTAAAATAATTATCTATATAAGGACAATGATTTTTCTATTGTATAAAATAACCTCTTAACTATAAATTAAATATCTTTTACCTATATTTTATGTTACAGAGTTTAAGAAATGGAAAGTCACATGATTAAATGAACTCATTTAAATGAGTTCATTTAATCATGAATCATGGCTTGTTAAAATACAGATTGCTAAGCTTCAACTACGGAGTTTCTGATTTATTAAACCTAGGGTGGGATATAAATTTTGCATTTCCAGAAAGTTTCCTAATGGTGCTGATACTGCTTGTCCAGAAACCACATTTATAGAAGCTCTGATTATCATGATTGGTCATAGGAAAAGCAAATTCAAACCATAATGAAAAACTGTATTCTCTGACTAGAATGGTTAAAATTAAGGAGCTTGATAGCAGCTAATGCTGGAGATGACATGGAGCAACCGGGACACTTCACCATCACTGGAGCATGAAGTGGTAAATCCCTTTGGAAAACTGTTTGGAAATTTCTTATTTAGTTTAACACTCACCTATCTATGCTCAGCAATTTTGCTCCTTTTCATTTTACTCAAGAGAATTTTAAACACACCTCCCAAAAATGACTTTTTGAAGAATGTTCAGAACAGCTTTATCTATAATAGCTGAAAATTATAAACTAGTCAAAGGCCCATCAGTAAGAGAATGGATGAATAAATTGTGGTACATTCACACAATGGAACACAACCCAGTAACAGAAAGGGTGTACTATTGATACACACACAACAAGGATGATTTTTAAAACCATGAAATTGAGCAAAAGAAGCCAGACAACATAGAACATGCACGTACTGTGTGGTTGTTGTATATAGTCTCAAAGAAAAAGCAAAACCAATTTTTGGGGGATAGAAATAAATGAGTTGCCCTTGGAGCATGCTGATATAAGGTGATCAAATCTGAGATTATGGGAATGTGCTATATATTGTTTGGGATGGTGATTATTGGTGTATACATTTATCAGATCTCTTCGATGTACTTATGGAATTAAGATCTGTGTCTCTCACATATACATTTTTTTAATTAGAATGTATTTTTTTATTTTGTTCAGTTAGCCATCACATATATATATGTGTGTGCATATATATATTTACATATATATGTCAATTTGATATCATTAATAAACACCAAACTTAGTTTGTGTAACAGAGTATAGGTATAGCTGAAATACTAGGAAAAACTCAATGATTCCATAAAGAACTCAAAAGCCATAACGACTGGCCAACACTGGTCAATAGTTCCCTAAGAGGACTCCAAGTTTGATGATGTACATCCTCCCACATGTAGGCCAAATTGGAAGAACATGAAACAGGGGCTTGGCAGCCAAGGAAGAGAAAGAAAGGATTGTAATTTTAGGGACCCTGTAAAGGAAAAAAAATCTTCTGTATTTTTCCTCCACTCTCAATACTTCATTTCTGACATCTCTGTAACTGGATGTGTATGGGTTTTTCCCTATGACCAAGCAATTTTCCAGCTCTCTGGACACCAACTGGGTGTCTTATAATTCAGTATTGATACCACCTGCCTAGAAATGGTGTCAGATCCTACATGTTAAAGACTCAGTCCCACAAGCCTCTCCACTCCTACTACCACTTCAAATATTAATTAAAAATACCAGTTATATACGCCAACCAACTGGCTATAAATCAGAGACTCCCTATGACCCTCCTCCTCATATATAATTAATTTGCTGGAGTGGCTCCTAGGACTCAGGAAAACTGTTACTTATTAGACTACTGGCTTATCATAACAGGATATAACTCAGAAATAGCCAGATGAAAGACACGCACAGGGCAAGATATGGGGGCAGGGGCGCAGAGCTTCCATTCTCTCTCTAGGCACACCATCTTCCCAGCGCCTCTACATGTTCACTGTTAAAAGAAAATTTTCTATATACTTTCTTTATAGACAATTTACCAATCTTGTAAACTTTTATTCAGCAATTCAGGAATCAAGTAGCGTCCAATTTAGCAGAGAAAGGAATTCGAAAGACCTATGAGCAAAGCAAGAGAGTTTTATATTAAAGTGGGTAGGAACAAGGAAGTTATACTGGGCATTTGCTGATTTGTTAAAGCAAGGTTAGTTTCTTTATATGGAGCAAAGGGAAGTCTTGGGGCTGAGTCAGGTAACTTTTCCTGAGTATGCAAGCACTGAAGTACTGATTGTGAACTTCTTTTTCTTGGAGAGGTAAACACAGAAATTCAGGTAAGTTTTGGTGTGCTGATACTCCATCTTGGGCCTAATCTGGTTTCATGTTACCAACCCCAAAGCTCTCCAAATCCCCTCCTTTTGGGTTTTATGGAGGCTTCATTACATAGACATGGTTGACTAAATCACTGGCCACTAATGAATGATTCATTCTCCAGCCCCTCTCCCCTTCCTGGAGATCTGGTGAAGGTCGAATAGGGCTGAAGTTCCAGCTCTCTATTCATAGATTTGTACCCCAGCAACCAGTCTCCATCTTTAGGGGGTTTCCAAAAGTTAACAACTAACTCTGGTAAGGTTGAAAGGAGCTGGTTGTGAATAACAAAAGACAACTTTATTTCATTCATCCCTTAGGAAATTCCAAAGGTTTTAGGATCTCTGTCCCAGAACTAAAGATGGAGACCAAATATATACTTTTTCATTCAGTTTTCTTGTTAATGTATTATTTTCTGGACAAGTGCTTTTTTAATTTATTTTTTTAATGGACAAGTGCTTTTTAATTCTGGCTGCAATTTAAAATCACCAAGGATCTTTAAAAACATACCAAAATCCAAGACTGCCCTAGAACAATTAATCAACATATACAATGGTTAAGTTTGAGAACTGGTATCTTTCAAAGGACCACACTATCCTACCGAATGTACTAAATTGAAGACATGTTTTAGCGCTATGGCTTTGAATGTTGATCTGGTATCATATCCCTTTTCTTTTATTCTCTGTATACTGATTTGTTCTAACTCCGATTTTTGCCATTCTGCCTGTTTGTTGATAATTACTATTTAGGTTACAGATGTTGCAATCCAGGGCAATTGTAGCCTATTACTGACTAGTTACTGAGTCTTCATACCTGCTGGTCTTATTCTGCCTACATCCAGCTAACTGGAATACTGAGGCTATATTGTTGGTAGTTTCTTGGTTTGAAACCTGCTGATTCTATGGAAACAAGCTATTTTAATGTAAAGCTGTCTGGAAAATCACTGTCAAATATTTAATCTGGTCCTATTTCTGATTATGTTTACCCTATGTTCCTTGAATACCAGAAATAACATGGAGAAAAAGTACCATCATCATTATGCAGAAAATATATTTAGGAAATTAAAGGAAGAAATATTTTCTGGTTCTTACTTATGATACACATCCCAATCAGCTTTAAGATCACCTGCCAATGTTCATTAAGCCAAAAAATATTTGAAAGAGTTGGGTGAAGGAAATGTGGGTTGAAGTGCCAACTCTATTCTTTTTTTAATACTATTTAGGCTATTTACATAGTAACAGTTTTTAGGAGGTTTTTCTTTTTGTTTGAGTTGTTTTGTTTTGTTTTGTTTTTTGGTTTTGGTTTTGGTTTTAAAAAAAGCATTGGTTCTAAGTGTTTACCAACATTTCCTCTTACATCTTAACTTTTAAATAAGTATTTAGCATCCTAGCATTGCATTATGTACACAATTTGGATATGACCACTGAATTAAATGAGAGTAGCTTTCTTTATTGGTACTATAAGTGAGGAGGAGGAATTCTAGATTATGATATGGGGATTCACATTTATCACCTGGAAGTGGAAATGACCTAACAGTTCAGAAAGAGGGTTTCTGTTGAACACGAATATAACTGTGCCAGAGTTCAGATAGTTTTCCTTTTACTCATGGTAATGCCCGCATAAACATCTTAAATTAATTATGTGAATTGACAAGTACTCACTCTTAATTCAATGTAAACAGTTGATAAGATTAAATTAATAGTGAGATACAATCTGTTTGGATGATTTCCCACCTGCTTAGGAATCAAAAGGCCATAAGGAATGGAATGAAACACAAAGGTTGCTTGGCATCTCCATGTGTCCTTCTCTTCATTGTCAATGGCACCTAAAACAAATCTGATTTATTCAGGTTTAAATCTGCATTCCTAGCACTATTTACATAGGGAAAATATAATTTGCATGTCACCATCTGTGGAGAAAGATTATTAAACAATAAAGGATTAAGAGATAAACAGCAAAGCCTTGTAGCAATACGTTGAGTCCAAAATTTAAATGCTGAGACTCTAAAAGATTTGTTTAAGGGCTTTTGGATTGTTTTAGGGTGCTGACTCTGTTCTTGGAATTGAAAGGAGTATAAAAATATGCAAAAATGCTTTGTTGTTAGATTATCAACTCTAGGAGTTAATTTTTTTATTAATTTGGTTATATTTTAAGTTTTAATTTATGCTATGCCAACTCGGTTTCCTCATTCACTTGAATAAATAAATATTATGCAATTCAATATGCTTTATGTGAGACAATTTATAACCTCTATAATATTTAAAAATAAACTGTATGCCCAATTAACATTTATCCTCAAAGCCAATCATTTCTCTCTGGATTAATATTTAAAGTTGAAACAATAAACACCATGGTCATTAATTTTGTTTCTTTTAAAATTTCTGTTTTCAAAATTAATAATTTGTTTTTCCTATACATCAGTTTTCACTTTGAGGAAAACCAGGTATAAGAGACAAAAGGGAGGTGCCTGGGTGGCTTAGTCAGTTAAGTGTCTGCTTTTGGCTCAGGTCATGATCCTAGAGTCCTGGGACAGAGCCCCATGTGCTGGTCCCTACCCAGCAGGGAGCCTGCTTCTCCCTCTGTCCCTCACCCCACTCGTGCTCTCTCTGTCTCCTTTCAAGTAAATAAGTAAAATCTTAAAAAGAAAAGGAAAAAAGAAATGTTTTTATATTTCAGAAACGTATGGGGATTTCACAGACAAACTTATATTACTGGTATCTTATTACTCACTTCCAAGATAACCTATGTTAGGTAAACTTTCTGGAGACAGTATTTCTAGGGAAAGCAGAGGGAAGCATTTTAGATGTAAAAAACCCTGAATTTGCCATCATAATCTGTGAATAGAGAGCTATTGGCTCTAAACAAGATACAATTCCAGATTTTGTAAGCTCAGTAAAAGTCACTCTCTGTAAAGAAAACTGATGAAAAATCAACATTAAATGAGTAAGATAAAGATGACAACAAAAATCAACTTGATAAATGTTATATTTATGCAGAGAAAGTCTCTGCCAGTTCTCAAAAATGAGTCAAAACATAAATGATAGGAGTTAACTGGTGATTGCAAAATGTCAAAATCATATTGAGGTAAGGCTGAAGTTACACTGGAGTCTAGAAAAAAGGAAAACAAAACAATGAGAAACTATTCGTAGGTGTCCTTTACTCTGACCGGGGTGTGGCCACTTTCTCTAATCATTACTCCACGAGGTAGGAATAGCCTTGAAATAGAAAAGGACAATTCATCAAGCTAAAATTCCTTTAAAGCTTATATTGTATAACCTTATCAACTTCATTTATTCTGATACAGTACATTTTCTGGGTTGATTTTCCTCTCCGAATTTTGTGATTATGAACCAACCACGAGGCGATGCGCAGTGTTTCTGACAGATGTTCTTTCCTTTCTTTCCCTCCCCTTCCTGCCCTGCTTCTCCTTCCTTCTTCCTGCCTCCCTCCCTCCCTCCCTTCTCTCTTTCTTTTCTCCTTCTTTCCTTGCTTTCCTTTCCTTTCTTCTTCTCTTCTCTTTTCCTTTCTTCTTTCTTTCTGTCTGTCTTTCTAGTAACCAGGTCTCTCATTGTATAGCTTATTAATAACTTTTCCCATTGCAAGTTTGGTTAGTGTAAATTGATCACCTATGAATACAACTGAAGCATTCTCTGTTTGCATGCTAGAGGATTACAAATAAAATAAAAGCATTGTTTTCTGTTCCTGATGAATGTATTAGCTTCAATGTCACCTCCCAATCTTTACTCACAAATATTTATAACAGAGTTATAAATATGTGCTTGCAGAATGATAATCATATCAATAAGTTGGCTAATAGGTAGTTAAACATTAAGAATAGATGTCTCATAACACAAAGTAGTAATGCAGAGCTGGGGAAAAGAGTCACAAAGAGAGTGAGGAAGATGGAAAAGAAAATATCAAAGAATGTAAAGCAGGAGTTGACAAGAGTAATGATAGTGATATGCTAAGTTGGATAGCCTTTCTTAAGGTATTCTCTTTTTAAAAAAGAATTATTTATGTATTTTAGAGAGGGAGAGGGGAAGGAAAAGAGAGAAAGTGAGAATCTCAAGCAGACTCTGCACCTAGCACAGAGCCTGGCACAGGGCTTGATCTTACGACCCTGAGATCATGAGCTAAGCTAAAACAAAGAGTCCAGTGCTTAACTGACTGAGCCATGTAGGCACCCCATTTCTTAAGGTATTCTTGACAAGGTCTTCTAGGACTAAGGATCAAGTTGTTTTAAAAACAGGAAAGAACAAAATTGAGAGTTGTATCTAATTTTCACAAAGGATGTTCATCAAAATATTCAATCTAAGAGCCATCATAGTTTAAAATACATGGTTAGAGAAGGGAGTGATCAGTATGGACTTATTCTAGAAGATTACAGTTTTTACTAGATAGGGACTTAAAAAGATTCTAAATAGATTATCATTAAAAGAACCTTTCTTTAAAACACAGTATGAGTCTAACAGGTTAGACTATGAAAAATCTTGGCATCCATGGAGAAAACAAAGGTAAGCTGCAATGTTGGTCCTTCATGTGACTGTATTTCACAACTAGTTTTACAAATATTGCTTCTTGTGTCATCTTTCCCAGGGAGAAAATCTGAAAGTACTAGTGTGACATCTTATTCTGGGTTATAAATTAATTTACTTCGAGGAGGTTTTTGAAATATTATCCTAATAATAAGACAATCTCAATACTTTTTACAATACATTTTCTTAAACATTATAGATAAAGTCAAGTGGCTTCATTAAAAATTAAGGGTTAGCTTTATTTTCTATGCTAATAATATTGTGCTAAAAACAAAACACTCCACTCTTTCATGTTTACATTATTGCAAAAGACTCCACTTTTTTATGTTTACGTTACTACAAAAAACACTTTTATGTCCATAGTGCTTAATAGTATTTTCAATGAAACTATATATATTAATATCTGTCCACTCACCTTTGTGGATATGGACACTAAACGTTGCATCATATATAGGTAATTATTCTCAGGATGTTGTAGGAGTTATACCTAAGTGAAATGATCAAGTAATGGAATGGTAAGACAGCAACAAAAGCAAACTATGTATATAGTACACGATGGATATGCTGGATTGCTACAGATGTTTTTAGGTATAGGAAAGGGTGTAAAGGATAAGGTGTAAAGATACACGAATACATATTATATTGTGTTTAAGAAATGTAATATTGAGATATATGTTTGGCTTAGAGAAGAATATTTGGCACATTAGTGTAGGCTGACTGACTTGAGAACCGGTTTTTCAACTGAAAACATCAACATTGAAGCTGAGTTTATCTCCTGGCTGGAGAGAAGCTATACATCAATGTCCTACCATTTCCCTCGAAGAATCATTAACGATCACCTCAAGTTAAGTCAGGAAGACATTTTTAAACAAAAATCTAGGCCTACTGATGATTAACAATATTATGTTATCAAATACATTTCTGTGATAGTCAAGTTGCTACTATATAATATAAACACACAGATCTTGAAACGTATTTACTATTACAGGCCAAGTTAAGTCACATACTGGATTTGTTAAATTAGAGTAGTCTTGAAATGCTATCAACAAGCCAATTCTTCAAACAAAATCTTTTATGAAAATACAGGATCTAAAACAAGAAAACGTGAAAGCGATCTGCTTGAAGTATTACATAGACTAAGAACACCAATCACTGACCATCTTTCTGATACCCACTCCTGTTATTTTAGGGGAACTCCCACTCTTCTAGTTATCTGTTGTCTGTAGTTTTAAAATTATTATTACAGTACAGAGTAATATTAGTTTCAGGTGTAAAATCTAACTGATTCATCATTTAAATACAACAACCCCTGCTTATCACAAATGTACTCCTTACTCTCATCACTTATTTAACTCATCCCCTGACACACCTCCTTTCTGGTAAACCTCAGTTTGTTCTCTCTAGGTAAGAGTATGTTACTTGTTCTGCCTCTCTTGTTTTCCCCCTCATGTTTGTGTGTTTGTTTTAATTCCACATGAGTGAAATCACATGGTATTTGTCTTTTTCTTGTGGACTTATTTTGCTTAGCACAATACTTTCTAAGTCCAACGATGTCATTGCAGAAGGTTCATTCCTTTTTATGGCTGAGTAATATACCATTATATATAAATATACCATCTCTTCTTTATCTATTCATTAGTTAATAGATACTTGGGTTCTTCCCACAATACAGTCATTGTTGATAATGCTGTTATAAACATCAGGGTACGAGTACCTCATCAAATTATTATTTTTGTATCCTTTGTGCAAATACCTAGTAGTACAGTTGCTGGATTACAGGGTAGTTCTATTTTTAACTTTTTGAGGCATCTCCATAGTTTCTTTCCAGAGTGGCCGCACCAGTTTGCATTCCTACCAACAGCATAAATGGGTTCACCTTTTTCCACATCCTTGCCAACACTTGTTGTCTCTTGTGTTATTGATTTTAGCCATTCTGACTTAGGTGAGGTGATATCTCATTGCAGTTTTGATTTGTATTTCCCTGATGATGGATGATATTGAGGATCTTTTCATGGGTCTGTTAGCTATCTATATGTATCTTTGGAAAAATGTTTATTCATGTCTTCTGCCCATTTTTTAACTAGATTATTTTGGGGGGGGTGTTGAGGTTTAGAAGTTGTTTACATACTTTGCACATTACCCCTTTATCAAATATGTCATTTGCAAGTATCTTATCCTGTTCCATAGGTTGCTTTTTAGTTTTGTTGATTTTCTTTCATGTTGTAGAAGCTTTTTTATTTTGATGAAATCCTAATAGTTTATTTTAGCTTTGTTTCCCTTGCATCTAGAGACATGTCTAGTAAGAAACTGTGACTGCCAATGTCAAAAGGTTATTGCCTATGTTTTCCTCTAGGATTTTAGGTTTCATGTATTACATTTAGGTTTTTAATCCATTTTTGATTCTTTGTATAGTATAAGAACATGGTCCAGTTTCATTCTTCTGCATATTTCTGTCCAGTTTTCCCAACACCAATTTTTAAAGAGACTGTTTTTCATTGGATATTCTTTCCTACTTTGGCAAAGATTAATTGATCATATACTTGTGGGTTCATTTCTGGGTTTTCTATTCCATTCTATTGATCTATGTGTCTGTTTTAATACCAGCACCATACTGCCTTGTTCACTCTGCTTTATAATATAACTTTGTAATATAATTTTATAATATAGTTTTATAATATAACTTGAAGTCTGAACTATGATGCCTCCATCTTTGCTTTCCTTTTTCAAGATTGCTTTGGATATTTGGGGTCTTCTGGTGTTCCATACAAATTTTAAGATTGCTTGCTCTAACTCAGTGAAAAATGCTTTGGGTAGTTTGATAAGGATTGCATTAAATGTGTAGGTCACTTTGGATAATATAGACATTTTGACAATACTTGCTCTCCTAGTCTATGAACATGGCATGTCTTTCCATTTCTTTGTGTCATCTTCAATGTGTTTTATTAGTATTTGATAGTTCAGAGTAGAGGTTTTTCACCTCTTTGGTTAGGTTTATTCTTAGATATCTTTTGTTTTTTAGTGTAATTATAAGTGGGACTGACTCTTTGATTTCTATTTCTGCTGATTCATTATTGGTGTATAGAAATGCAACAGATTTCTGTACACTGATTCTGAATTCTCTAACTTTCCTGAATTCATTATTGATTTTAGCAGTTTTTTAGTGGAATCTTTTGAGTTTTCTATATAGAGTATTATGTCACCTACAAATAATGAAAGTTTGACTTCTTCCTTGACAATTTGGATGCCTTTTTTTTTTTTTTCGTTGTGTTGTCTGATGGCTGTGGCTGGGACTTCTGGTTCTATTCTGGTCTAATAACAGTGGTGAGAGTAGAAATCCCTGTTTGTTCATGACCGAAGAGGAAAAGCTTTCAGTTACTCCCCACAGAGGATGACATTAACTGTGGGTTTTTCAAAAATAGCCTTTATTATGTTGATGTACATTCCCTCTTAAACTACATATTTGAGGGTTTTTATCATGAATAGATGTTGTACTTTGTTAAATGCTTTTTCTGCATCTATTGAAAGGATCATATGGAGAGCTATATGATTCTTTCATTAATGTGGTGTGTCATGTTGATTGATTTGAAAGTATTGTAAATATTGAACTACCCTTGAAGCTCAGGAAATAATCCCACTTGATTGTGGTGAGTGATTCTTTTAATGTACTGTTGGATTTGATTTGCTAGTATTTTCTTGAGAATTTCTGCATCCATGTTCATCAAGGATGTTGACCTATAGTTCTCTTTTATAGTGAAGTTTTTATCTGGCTTTGGAATCAGGGTAATGCTGGCCTCAAAGAATGAATTTAGAAGTTTTCCTTCCATTTCTATATTTGGAATAGTTTGAGAAGATTAATTATTAACTCTTCTTTAAATGCTTGGTAGAATACAGGTGCCTGGGTGGTTCAGTCAGTTAAGTGTCCAACTTTTGGTTTTAGCTCAGGTTATGATCTCAGGGTTGTAGGATGGAGCACCCCAACCCCCAATCCCTGGGCTCTCACTCATCACAAAGTCTGCTGGATATTCTCTCCTTCTCCTTCTGCCCCTCTCCCACTCATTCTATCTCATAAACAAACAAACAAACAAACAAAAAAAAACAAATGAAATCTTGAAATATTTGATAGAATTCACCTGTGAGGCCTCTGGCCCTAGACATTTGTTTGTTGGGAGGTTTTTGATACTGATTCAATTTCTTTGCTGGTAGTTGACCATTCAAGTTTTCTATTTCTTCCTCTTTCAGTTTTGGTAGTTTATATGTTTCTAGGAATTTATCCATTTCTTTCAGGTTGTTATTTTTTTGGCATGTAGTTTTTCATAATATTCTCTTATACTTGTTTATATTTCTGTGGTGTTTGTTATTACATCTCTCTCATTTGTGATTTTATTTATTTGAGTCCTTTCTTTTCTTTTTGATAAGTCTGACTAGAGGTTTATCAATTTTGTTAATTTATTCAAAGAACCAGCTTTTGGTTTCATTGATTTGTTCTACTTGTTTTTCTTATTTTGTTTTTTAGTTTCTGTAACCTTTAATTCTGCTCTAATCTTTATTATTTCTCTCCTTCTGCTAACTGTAGGCTTTGTTTGTTGTTCTTGTTATTTGAGCTTTTTCTTGCCTCTTGAGGTAGGCTTGTATTGCTACATACTTCCCTCTGTGGACTGCTTTGCTGCATTCCCAAGGTTTTGGAATGCTGTTTTCATTTTCATTTGTTTCCATGTATTTTTTACTTCTATTTTATTTTCTGGTTGACCCAGTCACTATTTAGGAGCATGTTTAACCTGCATGTATTTTTGGTCTTTCCATTTTTTTTTTTTTTCTTGTGGTTAACTTCAAGTTTCATGGTGTTGTGGTCTGAAAATATGCATGGTATGATCTTAATCTTTTTGCTTTGAGAAATAATATTCTGAATATATCTGTTAAGTCCATTTGGTCCAGTGTGTCATTGAAAGCCATTATTTCCTTATTGATTTTTTGTTTATATGATCTGTCCATTTATGAAAGTAGGGGGTTAAAGTCCCCTACTATTATTGTATTATTATCAGTTAGTTTCTTTCTGTTTGTTATTGTTTTATATATTTGACTGCTCCCATGTTGAGAGCATAAGTACTTACAATTATTAGATTTTCCTGTTGGATAGGCCCTTTATTATGACATAGTACCCTTTCTCATCACTTTCTTATAGTCTTGGCTTAAAATCTAGTCTGCTGTAAGTTTTGCTACTACAGCTTTCTTTTGATGTCCATTAAAATGGCAAATGTTTCTCTATTCCATCACTTTCAATCTGCAGGAGTCTTCAGGTCTAAAATGAATTTCTTGTAGGCAACATGTAGATGGGTCTTGTTTCTTTATCTAATCTGACACCCTAGGACTTTTGATTGGAGCATTTAGTCCATTTATGTTCAGAGTAATTATTGATAGATATGTATTTATGACCATTTTATTACTTGTTTTGTCATTGTTTCTGCAGAAATTCTCTGTTCCTTTCTTGTCTTTGTCACTTTTCATTTCTTCTTTCCACTCATAGATTCCTCTTTAATATTTCCTGAGGGCTATTTTAGTAGTCATAAGCACCTTTAGGTTTTGTTTATCTGGGAACCTCTTTATCTCTCCTCCTATTCTGAATGATAGTCTTGTGGATAGAATACTATTGACTGCAGATTTTTCCCATTCACCATATTGAATATACCAGGCCACTCTCTTCTGGCTTGCCAAGTTTCTGTAGTGACATCTGCAGCTAGCCTCAAATGTCTTCCCTTGTAAGTTAGGAACTTCTTTTGTCTGCTGCTTTTAGGATTTTTTCTTTATCACTACATTTTGCATATTAAATTCAATAGGTCTTGCTGTTGACCTGCTTTTATTGATTTTGATGAGAATTCTCTGTGCTTCCTGGATCTGTATGTCTGTTTCTTCCCTAGGTTATGGAAGTTTTCAGCTACAATTTCCTCATAAATTTTCTGCCCTCTTTTTTTTTTTTTTTAAGATTTTATTTATTTATTTGATAGACGGAGATCACAAGTAGGCAGAGAAGCAGGCAGAGAGAGAGGAAGGGAAGCAGGCTCCCCACTGAGCAGAGAGCCCGACACGGGGCTCGATCCCAGGACCCTGGGATCATGACCTGAGCTGAAGGCAGAGGTTTTAACCCACTCTGAGCCACCCAGGCACCCCCTCTTTTATCCCTCTTCTCATCTGGGACTCCTATAATATGAATGTTACTATGTTTGTTGGAGTCACTGAATTCCCTAAGTCTATTCTCATGTTCCATAATTTTTCCTTCTCTCTTTGTTTGGCTTCATAATTTTCCATTATTTTATCTTCTTTATTACTTATTCACTCCTCTGCTTCTTCCATACTTTTGTTCACTGCATCCAGTCTGTTTCAAGTCTCAGTTACTGCCATTTTTCATTTCTGTTTTTTAACTTTTATCTCTGTGGCAAGGGCCTCCCTGAAGTCTTTTCTCAAGTTCAATGAGTATTCTTTTTTTTTTTTTTAAGATTTTATTTATTTACTTGAAAGAGGGAAAGTGAGAACATACAGAAGGAGAGGAAGAAGCAGACCTCAGCTGAGCAGGGAGCCCAACATGGGGCTTGAGTCCCAGGAGCCTAGGATCATGACCTGAGCTAAAGGCAGATGTTTAACCAAATGAGCCATTGAGGCAGCCCTCCAGCAAGTATTCTTGTAATTATTGTTTTATATTCTCCATAAGGGGGCACCTGGGTGGCTCAGTTGTTTCAATGTCTGCCTTTGGCTTAGGTTATGATCCCAGGTTCCAGGGATTGAACCCAGTGTTAAGCTGCCTGCTCAGAAGGGAGTCTGCTTTTCCTTCTCCCTTTGCTCCTACCCCTGCTACTGTTCTCTCTCTCTCAATTAAATAAATAAAATCTTTAGAAAATAACAATAAAATAAAATTTCCATCAGGCATAATACTTCTTTCTGTTTTGCTTAGATCTCTGGCCATGCCCTTATCTTGTTTCATTTGGGATGAATTTCTCAGTCTTGGCATTTTTCTAGATCTGTCTTCTTCTCTGTGTTAGAAACCCCTGTTGTGTGTCCTGCTTCTGAGAGTAATGGCTTTTTGAAGAAAAGGTCACATATGTCCAGGGCCTGGTGCTTCAGGGAGTGTCCCTGGTGTGTGTTGTGTGTACTCTGCAGCTGTGCTTTGTTTATGCTATCCTTCAGAGGTTCTCCTTGCCTGCAGTGGGGAGTGTTTGATCTTTGGCCAGAATGTGGAAAGTTTTAACTAGATGTGCAATAGCCTGTTTTTCAAATAGATCCTGATATTCCTTCCACTAGAAATGAAGCCTTGCAGAACTCTCTGGTCAGTAGACATGGTGTAGGCAGGGGTTTCTTTTGGTCTTCTGGGGCAAGGAGTACACTGTGCTATAACTGAAACAAAACTGACTAAAAAGAGCCATACTAGCAGCAGGGGTGTGGGACCTGGTATAAGCAGGTCAAGCATCCAGTTTGGGCACTATGCTGTTTACAGGTGATTCTGAGTATATGTGGAGTTGTGGAGAAGGGAAATGACAACAACCAACTCCTTTGTCACCAGGCAGGGATCTCCATACTTGCTGCTCTCATGTAAGCACTTCAAGAAGAGCAAATCATCTACCCTGTGTGTTTTAGGTGTTTTTCAGATAGCTGTTTTCATGCTCTCTGCCTCTGGGTTTTTTGCCTGCTTTCTCTCCAGGCAGTGCAACACTACCTCTCATGGCCTCACTCTAATATGAGCAAATAATCTTGTCACTCTGTGCCCAGGGATATAACTCAGAAACAGTCAGATAGCAGATGTATAAGGCAAGGTATGGGGAAAGGGTATAGAGCTTCTAGGCCCTCTCACAGCATACTACTCCTCAGGAATCTCCAAGTATTCACCAACCTAGAGGCTCTCTGAACTCCAACCTTTTGTGTTTTTTTATGGAGTTTTGTTACATAGGCATGTCTGATTAAATCATTGGCCATAAGCCATTAGTTCAACTTCCAGCACTTCTCTCCTCTCAGAGATCAGGGGGAGGTACCGAAAGTTCTAATTCTTTAATCACATGGTTGGGTACCCTGGCAACAACCCCCCATCCCTGGGTTACTTAGGTGTTTTCTAAAAGACACCTCATTAATATAATAAAAGACAACTTTTTGCTTCTCATCTTTTATGAAAATCCAATGGTTTAGAAGCTCTGTGCCAAAAAACAAGGACAAAAACCAAATATCTACTTCTTACTATAAATCACAGTATTGCAGGTATACAATGTAATGACTTGATATATGTATAGACTGAAAAATGTTTGCCACAATAAGGTTAGTTAATGCACTGTCACCTCACATAATTATTTTATTGCTGTTATGGTGAGAACATTAAAACTCTACTCTCATAGTAACTTTCAAGTAGATGGTGTTAGGTATAGTTACCATGCTGAACATATCCCCAGAACTTATTCATCTTACAAACAAAAGTTCATACATTTGAACAATGTTTCCCCATTTCTCCCACCCTTCAGATCCTGACAACCACCATTCTACTCTCTACTTCTATGATTTTGATTTTTTTTTTAGATTCCATTTATAAGTTAGATTATACAGCTTTTGGTTTCCTCTGTTTCTTTCACTTGGCATAATATCCTCAAGCTCCATCTATGTTGATGAAAATGACAGGATTTTTTCTTTTTTGTGGCTGAACAATATTCCTGTGTGTGCGTGTGTGTGTGTGTGTGTGTGTGTGTGTGAATCTCACATTTTCTTTAACCATTTATCTATTCATGGATACTTCTACTGTTACCATATCTTGGTATTGTGAATAATGCTGCGATGAACATGGGAATGCAGATACCTCTTCAAGACAGTGATTTCATATTCTTCAGATATATAACCCAAATTGGGATTGCTGGATCATAAGGTAGTTCCATTTTTAATTTTTGAGGACCCCCCCATACAGTATTCCACAGTGGCTCTACCAATTTATATTCCCACCAACAAGGGGTTAGGGCTCCCTTTCACCATATTCTACTCAGTATTTGCTATCTCTTTTTGATAACACCCATTCTAACATTTTTGTCTTGTCTTTTTGATAATATCCCTTCTAACACGTATGAGATTAAATCTCATTACAGCTTTTATTTGCAATTTCCTAATGATTCAATTCCTCTGCCCATTTTTTAATCTTATTTTTCCTAGTGAGTTTTAGGAGTTCCTTATGTATTTTGGATTTTAACAACTTTTTGTAAATATTTTGGTTATATTAGATGTTTGGATATATTTTCTCCCATTCAGTAGATTGCCTTTTTATTTTGTTGGCTGTTTCTTTTGTTTTGCAGAGGCTTTTAGTGTGATGTAGTCCTACTTGTTCATTTTCTTGTTGCTGTTATTTGTGCTTTTGGTGTCATATACAAAAAATTATTGTTGAGACCTATATCAAAGAGCTTTTTCCTTTATTTTCTTCAAAGGTGTAACAGTTGCAAGTCTTACATTTAAATCCTTAATCCATTTTTGGTTAGTTTTGTGAGTGATGTAAGTTAGGTTCCAATTTCATTCTTTGGCATGTGAATTTCTAGTTTTCCTAACATCATTTATTGAAGACATTATCTTTCCCCACTGAGTACTGTTGGCTACCTTTTTAAATATTTGTTGACCATGCATATATGGGCTTATTTCTGGACTTTTGATTCTGTTCCATTAGTCTATATGTCAGATTTTATGCATGTACTTTGCTGTTTTGATTACTATAGCTTTGTAATATAATTGGGATACTGGAAATCTGGTGCGTCCAATTTTGTTCTTAGGACTGCTCAAGCTAATTGGCATCTTTGGTGGTTCCATATGAATGTTAGGATTATTTTCTATTTGTGTCAAAAATGCTATTGGAATTTTATTATTATTATTAATTATTTTTATTAACCTATAATGTATTACTTGCCCCAGGGGTACAGGTTTGTGAATTGTCAGGCTTACACACTTTACAGCACTCATCATATCACATATCCTCCCCAATGTCCATAATCCAACCACCTTTTCCATAACCCCTCTTCCCCCAGCAACCCTCAGTTTGTTCCGTGAGATTAAGAGTCTCTTACGGGGGGCGCCTGGGTGGCTCAGTGGGTTGGGCCGCTGCCTTTGGCTCGGGTCATGGTCTTGGGGTCCTGGGATCGAGTCCCGCATCGGGCTCTCTGCTCAGCGGGAGGCCTGCTTCCCTCTCTCTCTCTCTCTGCCAGCCTCTTTATCTATCTGTGATCTCTCTCTGTCGAATAAATAAGTAAAAAAAAAAAAAAAAAAAAAAAAAGAGTCTCTTACGGTTTGTCTCCCTCCTCCCAATCCCATCTTCTTTCATTTTTTCCTTCCCTACCCTCAAAATCCCCTACTCTGCTTCTCAAATTCCTCATATGACATGGATAGAACTAGAGGGTATTGTGCTGTGCCATTGGAATTTTGATAAAGATTACAATAATCTATAAATGGCTTTGGGTAGGGGTATTTTAAAACTATTAATTCTTCTGATCTATGAACAGGGGACATCTTCCATTTATTTGTGTCTTCTTTAATGTCTTTAATCAACATCTTATATTATTCCCTATATAGATTGTTCACTTCTTGGTTAAATTTATTATGAAGTATGTTACTACTTTTATGCTGTTTTAAATGGATTGTTTTCTTTATTTCTTTTTCAGAGAGTTTATTGTTAATATATAGAAATAAAACCAAGTTTTGTATGTTGCATATGTATTCTGAAATTGTACTGAAATTTGTTTTTATGCATCCTGAAACTTTATGTACCCTAAAACTTTTCTGAATTTGTTTTTAGGTCTAACAGCTTTTTGGGATAGTGTTTAGGATTCTGTATTTACAAATTTACCACCAACAACCGGAGACATTTTTACTTCTTCCTTTCCAATTTAGTTGCTTTTTATTTCTCTGTTTAGCCAAATTCCTCTAGCTAGGACTTCCAGTATATGTCGAATAAGAGCGGTTAGAATGGACAACCTTGTCATCACTGAGTATGATGTTTGGGTGTTAGTTTGTCATTTATGGTCTTTATTATGTTGAAGTATATTCCTTCTATACCCAATTCGTAGAGAGTTTTTATCATGACAGGATGCCGTATTTTGTCAAATGCTTTTCCTGCATCTTTTTTTTTTTTTTTTTTTTTTTTTTAAAAACAAGGCTCGGCCCTTTTTTTTTTTTTTTAATTTTTATTTATTTGACAGAGAGAAATCACAAATAGGCAGAGAGGCAGGCAGGGAGGTGGGGGTGGGGAGGAAGCAGGCTCCCTGCGGAGCAGAGAGCCCGATGTGGGACTCGATCCCAGGACCCTGGGATCGTGACCTGAGCTGAAGGCAGAGGCTTTAACCCACTGAGCCACCCAGGCACCCTTCCTGCATCTTTTAAGATGACTATATGATTTTTGTTTTTCATTCTGTTAATGTGGTATATCACATCTATTGATTTGCCTATGTTGAATAATCCATACATCCCAATGATAAATCCCATGTAGTCCTGGTGAATGATCCTTTTAATGTGTTGCCAAATTCAGTTTGCTAGAACTTTATGAAGAATTTTTGCATCTATATTCATCAGGGATACTGATTTATAATTTTCTTATCTCATAATATCCTTATCTAGCTTTGGTATCAGGAAAATGCTGGCCTCATAAAGTGAGACTATCGTCTTCAATTTTTTGGAAGGATTTGAGAAGAATTGATATTAATTCTTTTTTTTTTTTAAGTTTTATTTATTTATTTATTTGACAGAGAGAGAGAGAGAGAGATCACAAGTAGGCACAGAGGCAGGCAGAGAAAGAGAGAGGAAAGGAAGCAGGCTCCCCACTGAGCAGAGAGCCCGACGCAGGGCTCAATCCCAGGACTCTGGGATCATGACCTGAGCTGAAGGCAGAGGCTTTAACCCACTGAGCCACCCAGGTGCCCCAATATTAATTCTTTTTTAAATGTTTGGTAGTATTCACCTGTGAAACCATCTGTTCCTGAACTTTTCTCTTTTGGGAACTTTTTGATTACTGATACAATATCCGACAGATTTTGTAGATTTTCTCTTTCTTCATGATTCAGTCTTGATTGTGTGTTTTTAAGAATTTATCCACTTTTTCTATGTTGGCCAATTTGTTGGTGTATAATTGTTCATAATATTCTCTTAATGGTTCTTTGTCTTTCTGTGGTACCCGTTACAAGCTCTCTTTCTCTTTTTTAAAAAATTTTATTTGAGTCCTCTCTCTTTCTAAATATATTTTTTAAAGATTTTATTTATTTATTTGACAGACAGAGATCACAAGTAGGCCGGGAGGCAGGCAGAGAGAGAGAGGAGGAAGCAGGCTCCCCGCTGAGCAGACAGCCCAATGCGGGGCTCGATCCCAGGACCCTGGCATTATGACCTGAGCCAAAGGCAGAGGCATTAACTCACTAAGCCACCTATGCACCACTGAGTCCTCTTTCTTTCTTCTTGTTCAAGTCTAGGTAAAGGTTTATCAATTTTATTTATCTCAAGAAGCAAATTCTTAGTTTTGTTGATCTTTTCTATTATTATTTCTGGTCTCTATTTTATTTTTTCTCTGTTCTTAGCCATTTCCTTCCCTCTGCTAATTTGAGCTTAGTTGACTCTTGTTTTTCTCATTCCTCAAGTTGTAAAATTAGGTTGCTTATTTGAAATATTTCTTTTTTTTTTCTAATTTATCACTATTAACATCCCTCACAGTACTGCTTTTATTAAATCTCAGTAGTTTGAAATGTGCTTCCAATTTTGTTTGTTTCAATATATTTTTTGAGACCTAAAGCCACATTTCCACTTCAACCTCACCTCTGACCTTTTGATTATTCAGGAGTGTGGTTTTAATCTTCACAAATTTGTGAATTTTCTACATTTCTTCCTGTTACTGATTTCTATCTTCTTACTTCTAAAGCTAGAAGGATAGTTGTATAATTTCAATCTTTTAAAACTTTGTTGAGATTTGTTTTATGACCTAATAAATGTTTTTTCTGGAGAAAATTCCATGTGTGCTTAAGAAGAATGTGCATTCTGCTGCTGTTGGATGAAATGTTCTGTAAATGTCTGTTAGTTCCATTTTTTCTAAAGTATAATTCAAATCCAATGTTTCCTTATTGATTTTTTTTTGTTACCATATTTGGGATTATTTTACTAACATTTTAGCAGCTAAATGAAATGGCTAAACATGGCTGGAAAAAGCTCATTATACTTTCTATTTCACAAATATTTCTTTTTCTAGTTTTTATTTTCGCAAAATTTTTTAAATTAAATTAATTTTTTTCTCCATTCCAAAATTCATTGTTTATACACCACACCCAGTGCTCCATGCAATATGTGCCCTCCATAATACCAACCACTAGGCTCACCCAAATCCCCACTCCCCTCTCCTCCAAAACCCTCAGTTTGTTTCTCAGAGTCCAGTCTCTCATAGTTTGTTTCCCCTCTGATTTCCCCCAACTCACTTCTCTTCTCTATCTCCAAATGTCCTCCGTATTATTCCTTATGCTCCACAAGTAAGTGAAACCATATGACAATCGACTTTCTCTGCTTGACTTATTTCACTCAGCATAAACTTTTCCAGTCCGGTCTATGTTGATACAAAAGTTTGTTTCTGATGGAGGCATAATATTCCATTGTATATATGGAGCATATCTTCTTTATCCATTTATCTGTTGATGGGCATCTTGGTTCTTCTCACAGTTTGGTGACTGGGGCCATTGCTGCTATGAACATTGAGGTACAGATGGCCCTTCTTTTCACTACATCTGTATCTTTGGAGTAAATACCCAATAGTGCAATTGCAGCGTCTATTATTAAGATACCTGCAGCTCTATTTTTAATTTCTTAAGGAAACTCAACACTCTTTTCCAAAATGGCTGAACCAACTTGCATTCCCACCATCAGTGTAACAGAGGATACAGTTAGTGTATCCTCTCCAACACTTGTTACCTGTCTTTTTAATTTTGGTCATTCTAACTGGTATAAGGTGATATCTCAATATGGTTTTGATTTGAATCTCCTGGTAACTAATAATGATGAACATTTTTTTCATGTTAATCTGTTAGCCATTTGTATATCTTCTTTGGAGAAGTGTCTGTTCATGTCTTCTGCCCATTTTTTTTTTTTTTGATGTTATTATCTGTTTTTTGGGTGTTGAGTTGAGTTCTTTATAGACTTTGGATATCAGCCCTTTGTCTGTAGTGTCATTTACGAATATCTTTTCCCATCCATGGGTTGCCTCTTTGTTTTGTTGACTACTTCCTTTGTTGTGCAGAGCTTTTGGTCTTGATCAAGTTCCAAAAGTTCATTTTTGCTTTTGTTTCCTTTGCCTTTGGAGACATATCTTGAAAGAAGTTGCTATGGCCAATGTTGAAGAGATTACTGCCTATGTTCTCCTATAGGATTCTGATAGATTCCTGCCTCATGTTGAGGTCTTTTATCCATTTCGAGTTTATCTTTGTGTATGGTGTAAAAGAATGGTCAAGTTTCATTGTTCTTTACATAGCTGTGAAATTTTCCCAGCACCATGTGTTGAAGAGACTGTCTTTCATCCACTGGATATATTTTCATGCTTTGTCAAAGATTAGTTGACCACAGAATTGAGGGTCCATATATGAGCTCTCTACTCTGTTCCACTGGTCTCTATGTCTGTTTTTGTGTCAGTACCATGCTGTCTTGGTAACCACAGCTTTGTAGTAAAGCTTGAAATCAGGCAATGTGATGCCTCCAGTTATGGTTTTCTTTTTCAACATTTCCTTAACAATGTGGAGTTTCTTTTGGTTCCATACAAATTTTGGGATTGTTTGTTCCAGCTCTTTGAAAAATGCTGGTGGAGTTTTGATTGGGATGGCACTAAAAGTATAGATCACTGTATGTAGTATAGACATTTTAAGAATGTTTATTCTTCTGATTCTTGAGCATGGAATGCACTTCCATCTTTTTGTGTCTTCAATTTCTTTCATGAGTGTTCTGCAGTTCCTCGAGTACAGATCCTTTACCTCTTTGGTTAGGTTTATTCCCAGGTATCTTAAGTTCTTGGTGCTACAGTAAATGGAATCGATTCTTTAATTTCCCTTTTCTATATTTTCATTGTTAGTGTATAAGAAAGCAACTGATTTCTGTACATTGATTTTGTATCCCGCCACATTACTGAATTGCTGTATAAGTTCTAGTAGTTTGGGAAACAAGAGCATTGAATGACACATTCGGCCAGAGGGACCACATACATAAATACAGGACATTCCACCCTAAAATAATACTCATTCTTCTCAAGCGCACATGGAAGTTTCTCCAAAATAGACAACATACTAGATCATGAATCAGGGCTCAACAGATACCAAAAGACTGAGATTATTCCCTGCATATTCTCAGACCACAATGCTTTGAAACTGGAACTCAACCACAAGAAAAAGTTTGGAAGAAATTCAAAACACTTGGAAGCTAAAGACCATGTTGTTCAAGAATGTTCGGTTCAACCATGAAATAAAAGAAGAACTTAATCAATTCATGCAAACCGATGAGAACAAAAATACACCAGTCCAAAACCTATGGCATACAGCAAAGGCAGTCCTAAAGGGGAAATACATAGTCATCCAAGCCTCCCTCAAAAAAATTGAAAAATCCAGAATACACCAGCTCTTTTTTTTTTTTTAAAGATTTTATTTATTTATCAGAGAGAGAGAGGGGGAAAGAGCGAGCACAGGCAGACAGAATGGCAGGCAGAGGCAGAGGAAGAAGCAGGCTCCCTGCTGAGCAAGGAGCCTGATGTGGGACTCGATCCCAGGACGCTGGGATCATGACCTGAGCCGAAGGCAGCTGCTTAACCAACTGAGCCACCCAGGCATCCCACCAGCCAAACTGTGGAAAGAACCAAGATGCCCTTCAACGGATCTATGGATCTAATACTATGGAGTATTATGCCTCCATCAGAAAGGACGAATACCCAACTTTTGTAGCAACATGGATGGGACTGGAAGAGATTATGCTGAGTGAAATAAGTCAAGCAGAGAGAGTCAATTATCATATGGTTTCACTTATTCATGGAGCATAACAAATAGCATGGAGGACATGGGGAGTTAGAGAGGAGAAGGGAGTTGGGGGAAATTGGAAGTCACCATGAGAGACTATGGACTCTGAAAAACAATCTGAGGGTTTTGAAGAACGGGGGGTGGGAGGTCGGGGTACCAGGTGGTTGGTATTATAGAGGGCACGGATTGCATGGAGCACTGGGTGTGGTGAAAAAATAATGAATACTGTTATGCTGAAAATAAAAAATAAATCAAAAAGAAAAAAGAGAGAGGACCCAAATTAATAAAATTATGAAAGAAAGGGGAGAGATCATGACTAACACCAAGGAAATAGAAACAATCATCGTCAGAAATTATTATCAACAGTTATATGCCAATAAGTTAAGCAATCTAGAAGAAATGGATGCATTCCTGGAAATCTATAATCTTCCAAAACCCAATCAGGAAGAGATGGACAACATGAATGGACCAATATCTAGTAAAGAGATTGAAGCAGTGATCAAAAACCTCCCAAAAAACAAGAGCTCAGGACCTGACAGATTCCCTTGAGAATTCTACCAAACATTCAAAGATGGAATAACACTTGTTCTCCTGAAGCTGTTTCAAAAAATAGAAAGAGAAGGAAAACTTCCAGACTCTTTCTATGAAGCCAGCATTACCCTGGTCCCCAAACAAGTCAAATACCACATCAAAAAGAAGAATTTCAGACCAATATCCCTGATGAATATGGATTCCAAGATTCTCAACAAGATCCTAGTTAATAGGATCCAACCGTACATTAAAAGATTACCGACCATGACCAGGAGGGATTTATCCACTGGATGCAAGAGTGGTTCAACATTCGCAAATCAATCAATGTGGTAGAACAAATCAATAAAAGAGAGAAGAACCACATGGTCCTCTCAACTGATGCAGAAAAAGCATTTGACAAGATACGACATCTGTTCCTGATTAAAACAATTCAAAGTATAGGGCTAGAGGATACATTCCTCAACTTCATAAAATCTATCTATGAAAAACCCACAGTTAATAACATCCTCAATAGTGAAAAGCTGATAGCCTTCCCTTTGATATCAGGAACAGGATAAGGATGTCCACTCTCGCCACTATTGTTCAACCTAGTACTAGAAGTCCTAGCAATAGTAATCAGACAAGAAAAAGAAATAAACTGGCAAAGAAGAAGTCAAACTCTCTATCTTTGCAGATGACATGATACTTTATTTGGAAAACCCTTTCTGATTATTTTGTCTTCATATCTATACATTGTTGAAAGTTGGAACTGAAGTCTACTCGTTATATTTTTATTACTCTCTTCAAATCTGTTATTAATGATTAATATATTTAAGTGCTGTGATCATTCATATATACATATAGATATAGACTTATGTATCTATCTATCTATATGCATACACACACACAACCACAATTTTTCTATCTTCTTGGTGAATTGATCCCTTTATAATTATATAATAACCTTCTTTGTCTCTTGTTACAGTTTTTTACTTAAAGTGTATTTTATCTGATGTAAGTATAGATATTCCTACTCTCTTTTGCTTTCTGTTTGCACAGAATATCTTTTTCTACTACTTCACTTTGAGCCTGTATGTGTTCTTGAAGCTGAAATGAGTCTCTTGTAGGCAATGTATAGTTGGGTCTTGTTTTTTTTATCCATCCAGTCCTTCTAAACTTTCTGATTGGATCATTTAATTCATCTATATTTAAAGTAATTATTGACAGGTAAGGACTTCCTATATTGCATTTTGTTAACTGTCTTCGGTTTGTCTTGTAGCTCCTTTGTTCCTTTCTCTCTTGCTGTCGTCCTCTGTGAATGGTAGTTTTTCACAGTTGTACACTTTGATTTCCCCTGTTATTGTCTTTATGAATCTACTGTAGGCTTTTGTTTCATAGTAGCCCTGAAACTTACTTAAAACATCTTATAGATATAATAGAAAATAGAAAATGGAAAATTCTACCCTTTTATTTTCTTCTCACACATCGTGTGTTTTTGATGTCTGCATCATTTTATATCTTGTATTGTGTCCATTAACAAATTACTGTTGCTATAGGTATTTTAAATATTCTCATTTTTAAACCCTTAAACTAGAATTAAGTGGTTAATACATCACCAGCATTAGAGTATTGTGATCTGACTAAATACTTGTCTTTACCAGTGTTTTATTTTTTTAATGTTTTTGTGTTACTCGTTAGCATCCTTTTATTTCACTTGAAGAACCCCTTTTCAGAAAATCTTATGAGGCAAATCTAATGATAATGAATTCCCTCAGCTTCTGTTTGTTTAGGAAGTCTTTATCTCACCTTCGTTTATGAAGGATAATTTTGCTAAGTAAAGTATTCTTGGTTGGTCTTCTTTCTGTCAGCACTCTAAATACATATCCTCTTCTCTCTTGGCCTGCCAGATTTCTGCTGAGAAATCTACTGATTGCTTTATGAGAGTTCTCTTATATTAGAGAGGTTTTCTTTCTTGCTGCATTTAAAGTTCTGTCATCTTTGATTTTCGAGAGTTTTATTATAATGGGTCTTGGAGAAGACTTTTGCTTTGGAATTTTGGGGTGATGTATTAGCTTCATGTACTTGGATGTCCAGATCTCTCCCTAGGTATGGGAAGTTCTCAGCCAATATTTCTTTTAAGAAGCTTGCCACCCACCACTTCCTCAGAACCTAATGATACAAAGGTTGCTTGTTTAAATGATAACCCATAAAACCTGCAGGCTTTTTAATTCCTTTTCATTTTTTTTTTCCTTTTTCCCCCTCTGACAGGATAATATCAAATGATCTGTCTTCAAGTTTACTGTTTCTTTCTCCTGGTTGGTCCAGTTTGCTGTTGAAACTCTAATGAATTCTTCAATTTGTCATTGTATTCTTCAGTTCCATAATTTCCGTTTTTTTTTTTATGTTTTCTATCTTCTTGTTGAACTTCTCTTTTGCTTTTGCACTGCTTTCTTGGTATTGTTCAATTATTTACTGCTGTTCTTTTGTAGCTCTCTGAGCATCATAAAATAATTATTTGACCTCTTCCGTGTCCCTAGCCATCTCTATATATCTCAGCTTTGCCAATATCTGAGTGGGGTGAAACCAAACCAGGACCATCCTGCAGTGCTCTAAAAGGCTGGAAAGCTGGTCACTTAACCCATCCTTCCTTTCTCTGTGAAAACTCTCTCTAGTTGGGTTGTTTCCTCTTGGCACTGACAATGCTACCTTGTTGGATGAGATGGTACAGGCAAAATGAAGCTGTTTTCCTTTCTGTTTGTGTGTGTGTATTCTCTCTCTCTCTCTCTCTCTCTTTTTGTTTTTTGGTTGCACTGAATAATTGGTGTTTCTTAAATGATTTCCCAGAGCACTCTAAGATCTGTTTTCATTTTTAGATAGCTATTTGTTGATCTTTGTTAGGTATGGAGGTTGAGGTCTCCTACTTTTTCCATCTCCTACTCTTTCCATCTTGTGCTTACTCTTACACAATAGCAAATACCTGGATGTCTGTAGATAAGTATATAACTAAATGTCATTTAACTTTTTTTCTTTAGTGTGTGGCTCTATGCAGTGTAGACATAAATAAATGGAAAGCTGTTGGATACAATCTTTTGTTATGTCTATGGAATCAAAATTATTAGATTATTCTGCTGTTTTGAGGTTGTTCTGAGAGGCAATTCAAACTGTCATTCAATTGACTGTGCCATGCAAAAGAGCTTCCTGATTTTTAATGTGACCAAGACAATAGTAACTTCACTCATTACACAGAGAAAGAACCTACATTGTTTTCAGTTATTTTTTTGAGCTAGTTGTTTTTTTAATCCAGTGCATAAACTATCTTCAAATAGAAAATTGTTGTTTTTTTTTTGGAGTAGACTGAATTAAGCTTTTTAAGCCATAAGGGTGTTGTTTTACATAACAAAGTAGTAAATTACCAAATGGTGAACTAAATCATTAATTACTAAATGATTCAATGAGTCAAAGGGAATAAACACAGCTTCCCAAGATCCTAATTCCCAGGGTATAGTTTATATATTAATAGATGATCTTTTTATACAACTTTATATATGTTATCATTGCTTAGCAAAATTTACTTATCTACATAAAAATGCAAAGATATCTATTAAAATGCAAAGATACTGACAAAAGGCACTATTTTATGTTTAAATTTGAAAACTGCTTTTCTGTCACTTCATTATTATTATTATGTAGGTTTCTATTAATCTCCTAATTTTACTGTTGAGTAAGCTGAGACACAAGAGGCTAAGTTACTTTTCCAAATGTATAAAGTGAATTAGTAGCAAAACTGGAATTACTTATGGAGTTCCTACTCTATTACTTTGCTCATTGAATCACTCTGCACTCCTGCTTTGTGTGTGAGGATTGTTTTACATTAATTAAAGAGCCTGACAATAAACACTCATTTACTCATTTTGCTTTTTTATAATGAAAAATGTTCAGTTGGATATTAAAAAAAAAAAAAAAAAAGCCTTTACTTTGGCATTCACATTAGCCCAAAACAGCTGAACTGGATGTTTGTCTAACTTGGCAAGGACTGAAGTCTGACAGAGAGTAAACTCATGCCAAGTTCCATTTGAAATTAAATGTTCTGCCAAAGTTATAAGCTACTGAAAATTGGGACTTCACAGTAATCTGCCATTTCAATATACTCTACCAATGTCTCATAAAATTTCTTATTCTAATAAGTAATGTTGATGTTATTATAAAACTTGTTTGCTGTAGCAAGTGCTAGACTTCCCAGAGAAAAGGACTCTCTTAAGTTTAGTTATTTGGAGATTCATTAGATATTCCATTTATACTATTTTTTAAATTGTCTTTATTTATTTATTTGTTTGTTTTTTAAGATTATTTATTTATTTGCCAGAGAGAGAGAGAGAGAGAGAGACAGTGAGAGAGGAGCACAAGCAGGGGGAGTGGGAGAAGGAGAAGCAGGCTTCCCGCCTAACAGAGAGCCCAGTGTGGGGCTTGCTTCCAGGACCCTGGGATTATGACCTGAGCTGAAGGCAGACCCATAATGACTGCACCACCCAGCGCCCCTTTTTGATTGTCTTTAATCATATGCAGCTTTTTTTTCCCATCTATGTTTTGACCCCATATTTAAATCTAGTTTTATAAGTACTCTTGCTTTCATTTCAATTTTAGATGAAATGCTTTAGAAATATCTAAGAGTTCTCTCTTTTGAGTAACTCCATATATGTGTGAATTTGTGGCATATGCTTTGCTGTCCACTAAAGGTAAAATTGTTAGCAAGAGTCTCTTACCCTTGACTGCTTTCTTCTCCATTTCTTCTCTTTACTAGAGAAAAGAGCATCTTTTCACTTGAAATTCCCCCTTTAAAATGAAAAAGAGCTGATTAGATATATGCAAAGTATCTGCCAAGTGCTTTAAAACCAGAATACACTACTTCTAGATTTTGGGGAAAATTAAAAGCCTAACAGAGGAGAACATGTTGAAATACTGTTTTCCTGATACCAATTAAATGCCTCACAGTTAGATTCTCTGGCTAATGCTGCCAGTTATTTAATGACTTACAGAAACTCAATGCCCTGCCCTTCTGCCAGCCTCCATACTCTAACCTGTGTCCTAAAGCAGACATTTGGGAGTCCCCATTGATTATTCTTTTCCCTCACCCTCACATTCCAACCCTTCTAATTCTAGTCCTAAGTGTTTCCTGATCCTTTTTCTCTGTCTCTGCTGTCATTTCCATTTTCTTAATCAGAATTCCAGCTTGATTACTGTAACAGATGTGGGCTTCTTAGCTCTGAACACACCTCCTTCCAGTAAAATATTTTCATGTCTACAGAGTGATCTTTTAAATAGGAAAAGTTTGATTATATCTCTCCCTTGATTAAAATCCTCCCATAGTCCCTTAGGGATGTCATGATGAAATCTGAATTCCTAACTCTGCTGTGTAAGATCTTCCACTATCTGGCTGTGGCATCCAATAGATTAATATCTTGATTGTGCTGTATTACACTTGACATTGTAGTTCCCTATAGCTCTTGTAGACTCTGTACTACAAGTGTTATGTAGTTATGTTGTAAAATCCAGCCATAAACTATCCTTTATCTGAATAATTCATGTATATCTTTTAAGACTAAACAAAGATATTTATACTCAAGGATGCCTCCTTCTCTGTCCACCCTAGGTGCTAGTAAGTGCCTTTCATCTAGTGAGTATTCACATCATTGCACTCAACACACTATAAAACAATGTCTTGTACACTGGCTGTTTCCCTCTATTAGAGTATATGGTCTTTGAGGACAGAGGATGCTTTATTTAGCTCTATAAACTCAGTTTCCCATAGTGTTAGGTACATAGTAAATACACTGAATAAATGAATGAATAAAAACATCTTTTTCCCCTTTGTGCTCCCTGGAGTTCAATGCTCCTTCAATTTTTCTTGCCAGACTCATATTTCTATGTGATAATCTGTGAGTCATAACTTCTAGAAAAAATGAGCTGCATCATAAATAATAATTATTTTAGGGTCCATTATTTGGTGGGCCCTATTCTAAAATCTGTACAACCATTATCTCACTTAGTCATAACACAGCCCCATAAAAGAGGTGCCCATAATAACACCAACTTTTAAATGGAGACACCAAACCAGAGCTTCCGAAGGTTAAATAGCCTAGCTGACCAAGATCCTCTAGCTAAAAAGAGACAGAATCCATATTTATTTTTGAGCTATCTAACTACAAATGCTACTCTGCTAAGAGAGACTGTGTATTGTTCTAAAATCTTGTAACATCTTGTTATAGTGACTGATGTCAATACAAATTAGTTGGAAAAAATCACTAGAAAACTAGTGACAATAAACTTTTGCAATAATACAGGTTAACTTTTGTTTTATATATTTTATGATTTTTTTACAGGGCATGGAGAAGGTATAATGTTTAAAAGCAATTCATTTATTTGACTGATATATAAAAGAAAAATATATATTTGCTTTTTATTCATCTGTTTTGTAGATTTAGACTTCATTTGTTTATAATCATTTTGCCACTGCTCCTCCCAATATGTCTTTAAATGTTAAGCTCTCAAAACTGAAAGAGGAAAGAAGCTGTTGAAAGCATCAGAATGGGATCAGTTGCAGTTTTAACATTTTTTCTATTTTTGTCTTTTTGGGGTTTCAAGAGCCCTTCCTTCCTCTCTTGATGGAGTCAAAGATGACTTTTTAAGCTAGTTATATTACCACAGCGTATAATTAAAAAAATATATTAGAAGCACTTTTATGACAACAGAATCTTTTGTTCCTTTTCAACGTTCACAACTGAGATTGTTACTAAGAAACATTGAGAGACAAGGGAAACATGACAACAATGATTAACACTTACTTGGGGAATGGGAAAGATACACAGCCAATTTAATTCATTTTTAGTGACATAGGTAAGCCCCTGAAGCCAAAATGGCTAGAAGTTTATATGACTCCAGGGATGGAGTAGAGATGGGGATAAGGAGGCAAGGAGGGGACATCTTCCCTATCAAGAAAATTTGCAAATGATCTCAAGAAGATTTCTTTCCAGCCTTCTCATTCCCTCTTCTGACATTCCCATATGGTGATTCATATAATTCAGGTGAGCATTTTTATATTAATTTCCTACAATATGCTCAGAGTAGAATTGCTAGACAAATAAAATAAAAATACAAGGCAAATAGTTAAATTTGAATTTCAGATAACAGATACACCTTAAAAAAAACCCCTACATATTATATATGTATATATATATATATATATACACACACACCCATGCAACACTTACACTTTAACAAAAAAAAAAGTTGGTTATTTGAAATTTAAATTGAACTGGAATGTCCTGTATTTTATCTGGCAACTTTAGTCCAGGAGCTCTTTCAATTTATTTACATAGAATTACCATCCCTTTCTGTAAGGATACACAATATACAAGAGGAGAGGAAATATAAAAGGGATTTGAAATCTGTCTAAATTTTGATGAATCAGTGAATCAGTTTTGGAGCCTGAATAAAGTTGCAAGAGATGACACTTTACTACTAGGTTTTATTTATTCATCAGTTGAAAGATATCGATAGGCATCACATTTTCTATAGTTCCATACAAAGGTTAGTCTTGATAAATTTAAACTTCCTGGTGATAACATAAAATAAATCCATAGTTCTATTACATATACAAACATTCCATTTAATTGCACTTTGTATAGTTGGTTTATTAAAAGATCTGTTTAAATTCAATTATCTTCTGTCTCTGAGTGTCTTCTGAAGTTCTAGAATTAATTTATCTTGGAGTATTATGAAGAAAAGTAGTATGATTTAGGAATAATATAAACCCTGGATAGAATAGACTATGTAATATTTACTCATGAGCCAATGTATCTTCGCCAAGCTACAAATAACAGGTAAGCACTCCATGAAGTAAAAATTACACAACTTCAAGGCAATTTTTTCCCCCAAGACACAAGGAAGAACTTTTCTTCTCTCTCTTTCTCTCTTTCCCTCTTTCCCCCTTAACCGTTATTGCCACAGAAATAAAGAGAAAACTTGTCCAATACCTTGTAACCAATGCTTCCTGGTCAAAGTATTGTGTGTAACCTGATTCTTGCCCTTGGTTACTGGGCAGCAAAGGCATAGCAGCCTCTTACAAACTTCTGAGTTCTTGACTGATTTGACTTTGATGTATCTAAACCTGATTTTAGTTCCTCTACTAGTGGGATACAGTTCTCCCTCTAAAATTCCCTTTCAGCTAATAACAACAGATTATTCATTACTGTTTGAAAATATTCCTTGTCTTTTTGCATATGGAAGTTTAATACAGTTGAACTATAAACCGTTTTTCAGACATTTTTCTCTGCACATACATACTTCCACTCTACCCAGGCTCCTTGATGGCACTGCTCTTGGAAAATAATGGCGCAGCAACAGAAGCAATTGGAAGGGAATTTCTCAATTAGCTTTTAGTTTCAAAGGATGAGACAAGAAATGAGATATTTCAATGGATGCCAGTAAGGACAAATAAAGAATCAGATATTCCAATTCCTCCACGATGCCTTAGAAATGCTTACTCTTGAATTTGGATCCACCTTGAAGGAGGTAAGAGATGAAAAATATGGGCAGTGTCGGATAATTTCTGTCATGGGGCTGGGAATCCCCATCCATATTAGAGTAGTCACACTGCCAATAAGCTATAAAGTGTGTAAAATAAGCAAAATGTAGAGTATATGCAAGGTGTGAAAGAGCAGTACACAGAGCTGAAAACTTATCTATTATGAAAATTTGTCATATATCAACCTTGAATAATAAGAAATCCTATATTTACAGAAAGTTAAAAAGTAGAAGTAATAAGCCATAAATATAATTGCTATCATTTAAATGAATGTATACCACAGGGTAGACATTTGTTAGATACTTTACATATATTGCCTTTAGTGGTTTCACAGCAATGGAGGTTGAGCATCCCCATTTTATAAATGAGGGAACAGAGTTCTTAGTGGGGATATGATTTGCCTAAGGTCACATAGATAATAACTGGCAGACCTAAGATTCTGTCAAGGTTTGCCTGAGTTCAGAAAACATTTCCTATCTGTTACTATTCAAAAGCCAATTCTCCTGATGTGCATATTTTATTTAATCAGACAGACCTCTAATTGTTATACTTGAATTTGTTCAATAAGCCTTTATAGAGCACTATCTTTGTGTACAACATTGGGCCATAATATGAGTTTAAAAGAATAGAAAAACATATAATAACTATCCTCAAATTATAATTATTAAAAAGTCATGATACTTCTTATGAAAAATATTATTTGTGAATTCAGTTATAGCTATATTTATGGATTACATTCCCTTGTTTTCAAAAGAAAATTAAGTTGTTTACAAAAAACACATAGTAAAAAGTATAATATATAATAATATCTTATATGAAATTTAAAAACACATGTAAAAACCACAGAGGAAAAAGAGCCTTAGGCACTAATCAAAATACTGCATTCAAATAATTAAACTAGCTCTAGATACTTTTACTACAAATAAATAAAGAGAAATAACCAAACTATCTCACTATATATTTTGTGGAATCTCCTCACCATCACCTGAATTATTCCAGGAAAAAATACGAAACAAATTTCTAGTGGGTTATTTGGGTCCAATATGCATTAAAAAGGATATTTTAATTAATTAATGATTTTAATTAATTAATGATTAATAATTAATGAATACTTTCATTGTTTCTAATAAATCTAGACTCAGAGTTTGGCTTGTACACTTATCCTGTTAGATATTTTTGATTCAATTATATTTCTGCAGCATTATATTGACATATTTAACCCCATCCCCCTCAGGATTAATCAGCTCTATCTCATTTTCTTAGTCAATGAAAAATAATTTGTCTAATTTTTTGCTAAAACTTATTTAAATAAAAATGTTCACAATTTGTTTTTCCTTTAAAATGCTTATCAGTGAAAATAAATATTAACTAACAAGGCTTTTAATAGAGTTTTCATAATTTGGATTTAAACCAAATATTTGAATTAGTTGAATTCATAAAGAGTAGCAGGGGATTGAAAATGTCATAAAATGAAAGAAATATCAAATATTAGAGAACTAAAAGCAATAATAACCTCATGCGTGGATAATCTAAGGATAGAATTGTTTAACCTGTGTTTTTATTCAACATTAACTAATCTTCTTTTGGATTTTTATTTGAATGAAAGCTCTGGAAGTATTAAGAAAGCACAATGCTTAAAGAATGTTAAGATTCTTCTACAATTAGCAAAATTCTTTGTCATTTTGGTAGAGCTGAAATAATCCCTCACATAACTGCTTAAACCCATGTCAAAATGTCAGCAGAAGCGAAGAGCTTTTCCAGTACTCAGAATCCTATATAAATGTTAAACAGTGGCATTAAGCTCACTAAGACTATGCCACTTGCAGATTCTTGGGGGTGTTCAATCTAAAGAAAAACTTAAGTATGAAAGTTATTTCAGCACCTCTTTAATTTTAACCCAAACTACTTCTTGCAGTAAGAGGAGACACACTGTCTACCAGCCAGTCAGCCATTAATGCTGAGTGAACCAGAGCAGGAAGCAGAGGCAAAGTTCTAATCAAAGAAGAGTTCTTGCATAGGAGTTGGAAATTATAGACATACTAAGTCACTTTAGATAAACCAGTTTATCTCTTTTAGCTTGGCTTCTTAATAGTTAAAATATGAGAACACTGACCCTATCGTACACAACAGTGGGGAGGAATGACTAATAAATTCATAGTAAAGTTCTGTAAAAACTTTGAGTACTAAACCATACATAGAGATAATTGTTCTAATTTTTTTACATAAAAGAAATGTTTTTACTCACAATGTTTAGAAGGCATAATAAAAAATGTGGGAAATATGACTACTTTCTTTAGGATGCTTTCATCTATTAGAAAAAGCTCATCTATTTCAGAATGATACTTTATTATCTCACATTACTAGCTCTGTGAATGGAGGGTTGGAGGATGGGTTAATGCAGAGACTTAATGATGTCATAAAAATATGGCTCCAGGGGGCTTAAATGGGTAGGAGAAGAATCAATGAAACAAGATGGGATTGGGAGGGAGACAAACCATAAGTGACTCTTAATCTCACAAAACAAACTGAGGGTTGCTGGGGGGAGGGAGTTTGGGAGAAAGGGGTGGGATTATGGACATTGGGGAGGGTATGTGCTTTGGTGAGTGCTGTGAAGTGTGTAAACCTGGTGATTCACAGACCTGTACCCCTGGGGATAAAAATATATGTTTATAAAAAAAATATGGCTCCATTTATCCCTTCTCCTTGCCATCCTCAGCATATCTTTTTTTTTTTTTTAAGATTTTATTTATTTTAGAGAGGGAGAGAGTGAGTATGGGGAGGAACAGAAGAGGGGGGAAGATAAGGGGGAAAGAATCTTCAGCAGACTCTGCTGAGCATGGAGCCCAACCTGAGATCTTAACCTAAGCCAAAACCGAAAGCCAGACGCTCAACCAACTGAGCCATCCAGGTGCCCCCTCAGCATATTCTTCTAGTCACAAAGTAATGGCTGAAGTTTTAGGTATCACCAGCAGATAGAGCAAAACAAAGCAGAAAGAAAAGCATTAGTTTTCTGTTTATCTCTCCCTAGGAAATAGGATCTAGAAGCTTCACATCTCCTCAGGACTTTCACATCTCTTGGAGCAACTCTAAGCCAATTTCTAACAAAAGGAATGAGGCAATAGGATTGGATTAATCTAATCAGGATTTATTTGGGTCAAGTAGAGGTGGGGCACCACAATACTGAATTACACCAATGCTTCCTCTTCTTTTCCTGTACTACCACACTGCTGAATGTAACTGTACCTATTGTTAGTGTCCCATAGCTTTATGGTCTTGAATCATATTAAGGCCTTCAGTGCTATCCATAAATTCTTCTATTTCTACTTGAAATATAAAATTCTTTAAAAATACTGATGTCTCTACTCTACAGTCACTGTTATTTATTTTAATATTATTATTATTATTATTTTTTTTGGGTAAATCTGCAGTCTTCACTCTTATGTTCATTCTGATTCTCTTGAGTCTCTTCATGTGTAATAGTGGTGGTGTCTTACCGTTATGATAGCCTGTAAGAAAAATCCTGTGATTTTGCTATAACAGAAGTATTACAAACTGGGTGGCCTGTAGTTTTGGAAGCCTCAAAGTCCAAGAGCATGGTGCCAATAGATTTGGTGTGTTGGTGAGAACTCGCTTCCTAGATGGCCATCTTTCACTGTGTCTCATATAGCAGAATGGCAAGGGATCATTTTGGGTTTCTTGTAAGGGCTCTGTTCCCATTCTGGAAGGCTAAGGACCTAATCACCTCCCAAAGGCCCCACATTCTTATATCATCACCTTGGGGTTAGAATTTCAAACATATAAATTTGGAGGGAACACAAACATTCATTCTGTAGCACTCTCCCCTTGAAATCCTAGGATTTCACATCTCATGAAATTATGTTTAAATCTTTCCTTTCAGCTATATATCCATATGTTTACCTGCTAGCAAAAGTTTCTTCGTGGTAAGTCTAAAAATAACTGGGACATAGTTTAGTCTAAGCACAAGGAAGAGGCCCTATATCTTAACTTTCACTATTTTCCACTAGTTTTCATTCTAGTTTCTTAATTATTTAAAGTCCAAGCAATAATAAAATTCATTGGTATCTGTAATCACCATTAAGAGAAGAGACAGTGGTACCTGGCCTAATCTCTCACAGTAAATCATAGCAGAAGTCATCTGAATATTAGTGTCAAACTAAGAATACACATACAGTTTATAACAAAACTTGTATTGAGTATAGAATTTGAAATACTGCTGTAGATGTGACCGAGTAAGTAAAATCATGGCAACTGGCTTATGAAATACTCTCCAAAAAAGAGATTTGTTTCTTTTTTGACTTGACCTGACTTGATTATGCTTTGAAATCCAATCTGGATCATCTAAAGAGAACACTACACACTGAACTGGAAAAAAGCCTTGCCCTGATTTCCACCAGATATACTGAATTACTGTTTGTAATATTCTTAGTTCCAAATAATTAATCTGCTTTTATCTGGTAAAACAAAACAGAAGTGACTGTTTTGATTACTTTCCACACTGTCCAGGAAAATAATTGACACCTGAGCTAAAGTGTTCGATGGCTATGAGTGGTGATGGGAGAAATCTTTTGTTTCTCTGGGAATATCTGTGCTAAGACCAAGTTGATTTTCATTAAGAGGCCTTTCAAGAGGTTGGTCACCCTGAAATCCCATTTAATAAGCAAAGATTGAGAAAGAAAGCATTAGCCACACCAGGCAAGAAACTCTATAATTGGTGCATATGCTTATCTCTGTGCCATAGTTTCCAAACCAAAGTGTATTCAGAAAATACCTGGTGAGTTTCCCTGTTTCCACGGCAGACTTACTAAAAACAAAAATCTAGAAGGATACTCAAAAATCTGTACTTAAAGAAAGGTTCCTTTGGGATTTTACATGATGCTTGTCCTTCAGTATTTCTTTGGCAATCATTTTATTCAATGTATGTTAAAAGTGTTATACCTGAAGCATATTCTCTTGAAATCTTGCAAACATCATGCAGCTGGGTGGCAGAGACCAATATATGCCACTCCACAGAGCCCACTGATTTCTACCTTAGTGTTGTCGTATTCATTGTCCTGTTTCTGCATGACTGAGTGGTAGGTGGCATTGTTTATTCAATTGCCAGAGACAGAAAATTGGAATTTTCTAGGACACCTCACTTACCTTACACATAGAATCAACTACTAAATCTTATCCTAATTTTCATGTCACTAACATGTATTTAATAATTCTTTCCCCTCTACTATTTCTCAGATTCATTCACCATTATTTCTCATTTTGAATTACATAAATGTCTTACTAAATCATCCCCATTTTTGTGCATTTGCAACTCTACTTCATTCTCCACACCCTGGTGTGATACCGGCAATCCCCTGATTAATGAGCCCATATATCCCCATTGTCTCAAGATATAATCCCAAAACTTTCAAATAGTCTTTCAAATAAGACCTCTAATGGTTTAATGATTTCAATAGTAGAATGAAGTTCCTTTGTAAGTAGTTAAGAGATTTCCAAGGGTATGTTTAACAGTAGTAGTTTTTAAAAAATGAAATTCCTGACCCTAACTTCATGAAAAGTTTCCCTTTCCATTTTCCATGTCATAATTTCTCTTTCCCCACTTAATGGGAAAAAAGATGCATATAACTCAGTCATTTATTATGGTATATTCTTTAGTTATGTAAAATGCTTTAGGGTAACTAAAAATGGAAGATTATTACATCAGAAGTCTTACTGCCTCTTTTTATTTGGAACATATTGTTATTACACATGAAGCATGACTTTAGAAATGAGTAGTTCTGGCAATTGTTTGGATGCTCTGACTCCACATATACTGGTAGAACGTGTAGGCAGGGAGAGGCATGGTGATTTTCTTTTAAGAATCCTACATTTTTCACCCACTGACTTTCAAAAAAGGCAAAAACTTTATGGGAGAGTTTGAGGAGGCAAATCAAAAGGAATAATTTCTCCAAAAAATTAAATGAAAAAAAAATGGCCTTTTCTCCCACCTATTATAAGTATGCAGTTTATTTTGGATATAATCATGCCCCTAAGATGTGCATTAGTTGGAAAGGAAAGTATTTTTAAATAGATTAAGAGACCCATGCTATTCATATTGACATACTTCAAAATAACTGGAAGGTTTTCAGGGACTATGAGAATTGTCATGTAACACAGTAGAAGATCCACAGATTAAAATGTTACACTGTATCTTATCAACTCAGGGTACATTTTATAATTGCCGATTTGCCGAATTGTGTGATGCTTACTTGGCTAAGGTTGGGAATCAGGTTTCCAAGAAATTCCTTCCTGGTATGTGCCAAGCTAAGAATGGCTTCTTAAAAGAAGAACCTATGCACAATTTTGAAGGCTGAAGTAAAGCAGATACTATTGCACTTGGAAGCCTATTAGTCAGATAAGGTGACAGAAAGATGCCTGGAACCCCAACTTGTCCTTACTCTGCTCTACTATCATCTAATTTTTATCTACTTCTCATTTCTTTGTGACATGACTATTATTAAGACTGGAAGGTAATGTCTAAATAAACAAAGATTTTTCTTGGTTATAGGTAAGGTGATTGAAATGACCTGCTATACACATAAACATACAGATATGAAATAACATGTATTGGGAAATATATGGCTCAATTTTATAAACTCAAATAGCTTTATAGTTCAGAAAATATTAGAATCGGTTTCCTATGGAAGCAGTATCATGTATCTAATTGGTATTTATGATTTGTAATAATAAAGATTGATGATATTTAATAGGCTGCTTTCATTGGTCCTGCTGTGATTAGATATATTAACAGAAAAAGGTATCAATTTATATTTTATAACTAGAAAAATAGAAAAATAAGAGAGCAGAATAAATGAGCTATGAAGGGCAATTATATATAGATTTTAAATTCAATTAAAATCAACACTCAGGGGTGCCTGGGTGGCTCAGTGGGTTAAAGCCTCTGCTTTCGGCTCAGGTCATGATCCCAGAGTCCAGGGATTGAGCCCCGCATCGGGCTCTCCGCTCAGCAGGGAGCCTGCTTCCTCCTCTCTCTCTGCCTGCCTCTCTGCCTACTTGTGATCTCTCTCTGTCAAATAAATAAATAAAATCTTTAAAAAAAAATAAAATAAAATCAACACTCAGCCAATGATACCTGAAAATCTAGAAAGATAATCTTATAGATTAACAATACAATTTTTATGAATATGATAATATAATCAAAGACTTTTCTTTAAGTAGAAATAACACTTAATTTCAACCTAGCAAAATTATTTTTAGAACTCCACAGTCATGAATTTTTAAATATGCAGGACTTGGTTCTTCTAAGATTACAAATTTGTGGTATCAGGTAAATCAAGTTATAGAGTCATATTGTTATCAGTAGTCTCCTCAATTACTTAAAACTAAATCTACAAGATTACTTTTGGTCTCTATGCTAGGTTTGAAAGGAATTTACCCTTCCCAGTCCCTAAATAAAGGGACTCGTGTAGTGGCATATGTTTCCCTAAGGGCCAGACCCTTCACAGGAATTCCATCTCTTCTTCTTCCATCTCCACTAGAGGTACCATGTTATTTTCCAAACTGGGTGATTTCTAGGTCTTAGTAAGTCACAATCCTGGCACCAGTCAATATTAATTTTCTCAATTTCTTTTGGAGAACCTACTTTAAGCAAGTCTTAGTGCTGGTTTCCCCACAAAGTTTTTGAGGAAAAAAATAGTGTGTACCCTACAGTATACTGTGTACTCAGTTAAAGCAAGAATCATAAGCTTCCATGAGCATCTAGAGTACATAAATGCCAAGTTCTTACTTATCAGGGCCCACATCTTCAAAGTCAACCCTAGCTAATATTTTTTCACTAATCATCTCTTCATGTTTGTACAGAACATCGATTAAAGAATATGTATTCCACTTGGACCCCAAATATATATTTGCTATTACTACATTGCTCTTCAGTGTAAAAACAGTGAGGAATACCTTAGGAAAAAGGCTTCCTTCCTTTCTTCCTTTCTTCCATTAGAGCCTCTAATGGCATTAGGAGGCCTTCTGTAAAGATGCTGTCCATTACACTAAGTTCAGTATTCTTTAAGTGTTCTTTTAATAAGGTGTTATCTAGCTTTGGTATTTGGAGATAATTGTCTTCCTTTGAAAATGTGTTGGAGATTTATTATAAAGCCACGGTGAATCATGCATCTGATCAAGATTTACTTTTTAGCTGGTTGGAAATCAGAGTCCAATTTGTAGATTCCCCCAATAGCAAGTTTACACTTTATGATATGCATATTTATATCTGTCCTTGGCTCCGATTTATACGCCTACTGTTTTTTTTCCTTTCTCACCTACTTCTAATTTATGCTATTTTGTTACATATTATTTTGTGTTTTTAAACTCTTAATCTATTTTGGGAACAAGGTGTGATTTAAATTAACATTTTACAAAATTATTTTCATGCTTTAGATTTCTCACTTGGGAATTTGCACCAAGCAAAAATTATTTCGGCCACAGATCATAAAACTACTATTGTAATGTATATATTTTACATTAGTGTATATTTTACATAGTGTATATTAGTGTATAGAGAAAAATTAAGATCAGAGGCCCATATATTACAGCTATCTATCACGAAACAACAGGACCCTACCTTGGTAGGTCTTTCTACTGAAGACAGAACAAAATAAGTATTTTTCGAGATGAATTTTAGTACACAACTAAGATAAGGTCTCACAAAGTATGTTTTATTACAAACATTATTAGGAATTTAATTCACATACTTACTAATGCACAGAGATTTATTATTGTATCCAGAAGCCATTGAATCAACAGGACAAATTCGTCTTAAAATATGTGAAAAGAGGGGCGCTTGGGTGGCTCAGTGGGTTAAAGCCTCTGCCTTCAGCTCAGGTTGTGAGATCGAGCCCCACATCGGGCTCTCTGCTCATCGGGGAGCCTGCTTTCTCCTCTCTCTCTGCCTGCCTCTCTGCCTACTTATGATCTCTGTCAAATAAATAAATAAATAATCTTTAAAAAATATGTGAAAAGATAAATGCATAGAGCAAAAGGTAAATGCATTAAATGTGTATATGTCATACTGATTCAAAATATACTAACTTAAGAACTTATTCAAAATAATTTTGGTAACCTTTGCAGACTAAAAACTAATTTAATTTAAAAAAAAGTTTCCTTATATTGTCGTCATCACTCTATATATTTAAATGTGACATTCTTTCTGAGTGTGATTTTTTTTCATATAAGCCAACAACCTCCCTGAAATTTCCCTGCATATCATTCTTCAAGTATAGTCTGGTAACTACCATTGATCTTATCTGGAGTGATTAACACTCTTTGGTTACAAGTAACAGGAATCCATTAGGGATATATGAACAAAAAAAAGGGGAAAAGGACAGATACGACCTACTGGGTTTCAGAAAGAAAATGGAACCAGGAAATACAGTGATAGCTAGACAAAGATTGGGATATCATTTTCAAATTTTGCTAAAGAGGGTGCTCATTGTCAGAGTTTAGGTCACCTTAACTATAGGTAAGGAAAGGATGTTATCCAAGTTATAATCATATGAAAGATTAAAAAAAAAAGACAATCTTAATTAAACTAATTAGAATAGTGGGTTTACAGTTAAAAAGAGGTCGCATCTCTCTTAAAAAAAAAAAAGAAAAAGGGCACCTGAGTGGCTCCGTGGGTTAAAGCCTCTGCTTTCAGCTCAGGTCATGATCCCAGGGTCCTGGGATTAAGCCCACATTGGGCTCTCCGCTCAGCCGGAAGCCTGTTTCCTCCTCTCTCTCTCTGCCTGCCTCTCTGCCTACTTGTGATCTCTATCTGTCATAAAATAAATAAAATCTTTAAAAAAAAAGGGGGTTGCATCTCATGTAAATATTTGGAAGTCATAATCATATTAGAAAAAGCTGAACCTGTAAGAATATATAAAATTGTTACTGGAGATACATATGTATAAATATAAATTAACATGTGTTTAACAACATAAAACTAAGATGGATCTACAGTGCTGCGGAGTGTTAAAATGAATGTTATCGAAGTATCTTTTAGAAACAACAAAACATACCTATTTAAAATGTAAACAGGAAGACTTTTGAGAAGCGTGACACCTGTTTCTTCTGTGAACACATGTCTATTACCCCAGACAAATCTAGCAAATCTCCTTAACAACTTAGCCTGAGTTAAATTCTGACCTACCTTCTTTAATTAAAAATGAGTGACTATTTTTCCTAAAACTGCATGTAGATATATTCATACACTATGCACTGGTGAGATTGGTGTATTTATTCAATACAAAGTTTTCAAGATTCATCCACATTAATGTACAGATCAGTAATTTGTTGACCATATTTTTGTAGACCTACTTTCAGATGCTCTACTTCGTTCCACAGATTGACATGTCTGTCTTCACATCAAAACCAGTCTTCATTATAGTACTTTTCCTTTCTTTCTTTCTTTTTAAGATTTATTGAGACAGAGAGAGAGAGAAAAAGAGAAAGGGATCATGTGAGCACACATGAGTGGGAGGGGCAGAGGGAGAAGCAGAGACTCTCCAGCCGACTCAGCTGAGTGCAGAGTCCCACAAGGAGCTCTAGCTCACAACCCTGAGATCATGATGTGAGCTGAAACTAAGAATTGGACACTTAACTGACTGTGCCACACAGGAGCCCCGATTATAGCACTTCTATAATGAGATGAAACCAGGCAAAAGTTTTCCAAATTTCTTCTTCTTTTAAGAATTGTTTTGGCTATTCTTGTTCTTTGCCTTTCCACATACATTTTAGAATCAGATTGTGCTTCTCCTGCTATCAGAAATCCTTCCCTATGACACCTGAGTGGCTCAATTGGTTCAGCTCAAGTCATGATCCCAGGATCCTGAAATCAGTGGCGCATCCAATTTCTTCTTCAGTGTGGATCCTGTTTCTTCCTCTGCCTACCGCTCTGCCTGCTTGTGCACTCTCTCTCTAATAGGCAAATAAATAAAATCTTTAAAAAAAAATCCTCCCTCAAAAAAATCTGTTGGAATTATGTTCACATTGCATTGAATTTATTGGTCATTTTTGGGAGACTTGATATCTTAATAGTATTTAGTTTTCCAACTCATGAACATGGTGTTTTTCTCCACTGAGTGCTTTAAAATTTCCTTCTCCTAGCAATATTTTGTAATTTTTATAAGTATTATATATAGTGGGTTAAGTCTACCTGTAATTACTCCATGTTTTAGGCATCTTAGTTTTAATTTTCAACATTTAATAACTAATATAAAACATGCTCAATTTTATATACATTATAATTTATGACCATATATATTTTTCTTTTTTCTTTTAAATTTTTATTTAAATTCTAATTAGTTAATGTATAGTGTAATATTGGTTTTAGAATTCAGTGATTAATCAGTTACATATAACATTCAGGGGGTACCTGGGTGGCTCAGTCGGCTAAGCACTGGACTCTTAATTTCAGCCTAAGTCTGTGATCGTAGGGTCATGGGATCAAGCCTCATGAAATGGGCTCCCTACTCAGTAGAGAGTCTGCTTGAGATTTTCTCTCCCTCTCCCTCTGCTCCTGTACTCTCTAAAATAAATGAATAAATCTTAAAAAAAAAAAAAAAAGAACACCTAGTGTTCAACACAAGCACATGAGTGGGAGCCCTCCTTAATAACCATTACCCATTTAGTCCATCACTTCCCACCACCCCTTGCTCTTTATAGTTAAGAGTCTCTTATGGTTTGCTTTTCTCTTTTTTTCCTTCCCCCATATTCATCTGTTTTGTTTCTAAAATTTCAAATATGAGTGAAGTCCTATGGTATTTTCTTCCTCTGACTGTTTTGTTTCACTTAGCATCGTACACTGTATTTCCATCCACGTTGTTGCAAATGGCAAGGTTTCATTCTTTTTGAAGGTGAGTATTAGTCCCCCCTTTGATGTATATATAATACATCTTCTTTATCCATTCATCTGCCAATGGACATCTGGGCTCTTTCCGTAATTTGGCTATTATTGATAATGCTACTATACACATTGAGGTGCACATGCCCCTTTGAATCACATTTTTGCATCCTTTAGATAACTAGTAGTACAATTTAGGGTTGTAGAGTAATTCTATTTTCAACTTTTTTGAGGAACTTCTGTAGTTTCCACAGTGATTTCACCAGTTTGCCTTCCCAACAACAGTGTAAGAGGATTCCCCTTTCTCCACATCCTCACCAACATCTGTTGTTTCCTCTTTTAATTTTAGCTATTCTGACAGGTATGAGATAATATCTCATCATGGTTTTGATCTGTATTTCCTGATGAGTGATGTTGGCATATTTTCATGTGTCTGTTAGCCATCTGTATGTCTTAGAAAAATGTCTATTCATGTTTTCTGCTCATTTCTTAACTAAATTATTTGTTTTCTGGGTGTTGAGTTTTGTAAGTTCTTTACATATTTTGGATACTAACTCTTTATCAGCCATGTAAGTTGCAAAGATCTTCTCCTGTTCCATAGGATGCCATTTAGTTTCGTTGATTGTTTCCTTTGCTGTGCAGATTTTTATCTTGATGAAGTCCTAATAGTTCATTTTTGCTTTGTTTTCCTTGCCTCCAGTGACATGTCTTTTAAGAAGTTGCTATAATCAGTGTCAAAGAGGCTGCTGCCAGTGTTGTGCTCTAGGATTTTGATGGTTTCTTGTCTCACATTTAGGTCTTTCACCCATTTAAAATTTTTTGTGTGTGTGTGTGGTATAAGAAAGTGGTCCAGTTTCATTCTTCTGCATGTTGCTATCCAGTTTTCCCAACACCATTTATTGAAGACAGTTTTTCTTTCCCTCATTGAATATTCTTTCCTGGTTTGTCGAAGATTAGTTGACCACACAGGTGTGGGTCCATTTCTGGGTTTTCTATTCCTTTGATCTATGCATCTGTTTTTGTACAGTTTATGACTTCTTTAAATCCACATATTTATATTCTAGTCTACAAGTCTTTTGTTTCTTGTTCTTGCATTACTGAAACAACTAGAAACTGTATGATGCTTAGTTGGTTTTTAACCCAAATGCAGGTTCCTTAATGCCAGTCTAATTGGTTGTTTTGGACTAATTATTTTGGCTTATTTCTGGCTAATTGAAAATGGGTTGGTATGGATTCTTAATAATACTCCTTATGGTCTATAATTAATAATACCAGTCTGGTATGTGAAGAGGAAGGAACAAGTTTCTCTTACTCTGCACTCCATCCCTATCCACTAGAATAGGCAAATGAAATACTGTAAGAAATGTATGGCCAGTGCTTTAGATAAGAAATACAGGCTGTTGAGGCTAATTACTTAACTGGTGAAACTGCATAGTAGTCTGCTAGAATATAAGATGATTTGAGGCAAGAGCCTCATCTGTCCTGTGTATTGTTTTATCATTATTGCTTAGAACAATGCTTGGCACAGATTGTAACACAGAAAATTTGCTGACGAAAACGAAAGGCCATTAGGGATACATGTGAGTCCAACATCATTCAGAAAAGATAGGTAAGGATGTATGAATAAAATATTGTCATTATTTCAACATAATATTTGTACACAAATACAAGGCATTGAGTAGGTAAATTAATTCTTGAAACACTTCCATGATCACACAGGTTGAAAAAGAACACCGTGTATATATTTTTTCAGTGCATTACCTTTTAAAGCTAAGAAAATTCTTTAAAACATGAGATGACATGAGTGTCAAAAACTGGTAGTCTCTAGACCAATTATGAAAGGGTTTCAGTGAGGCACAAGCTTAGCTGATAAGATAAACTCAAAAAGCTGGGTACTAAAGGTCAAACAGTTTAGGCAGACACAGTCCCAAAGATGCATGTTTCAGGAGGTCTTTGAACAGGACATCATAGAGATATGAGAAATTGAAAAGGATGATGATAAAAGAGCTGCCCTGAAGGAAGCAGAATATATAAATGTGTAAAATGAAGAGCAGCGAGTCAGGAGAAATATTTTCAACTGTGTGTTTAATCTGCTGTTTTATCGTTGTTATGGGAGTACGAAAGAATGCTTTGATACATTCACATATGGTGTTTTATAATGATGAGTTATTTTGTTTATATAGATTTGTTCTATTAATGCAGTGTGGGCCTTTTTAACCACATGATTTTTTTTTTTTGTCTGTTTTACAGACCATTTGCTCGCATTAAAAGAAGTTGATAAAATGAACTGTCATTACAATAATAGATGTGCCATATTTAATGACTCCCTTCAAAATGTTGACAATTCTTCAAGTCTGGTCATTGGTAAATGGGGATTTGTTGTACTTTTAACTTCTGAGTATTTATAGAAGTTTTCAAAATATTTTAAGATGGTTCCCTGCAAGTTTTTCAATCACACATTCTACAACTATTTAGGGAGCACCTGCTGTACAGCAGGCACTATTCTCCAAAGTGGAGATACAGAAGTGAGCAAAACCGTCTTCTCTTTCATAAATCTTTCATACTTCCTACAAAAATAGACAATAACTACACAAATTAATATGAAACATAATATCATACACAGGAATACTAAAAAGAAATATGAAGCAAATAAGGGGACAGGATTCCACTTAAAGGAGTAGCAAAGGCAAATGCCCTGCAGATAAACATGCTTGATTTGCCTAGGAAAGGCAAAAAGACTGGTAGTGCCTAAGGAACATTAAAACAAGGACACACAGAAAAGGAAAGATAGAAAATGGTATTTAAAAGACAGGCAGGAGATGGGCCATGCAAATTCTTTAGAATTCTGGCAAGAGTTATTTTAGAATTTAAGAGTTTAAGACTTTAAGATGTATCTCAAATCTGAAAACATACTGGATATATTTGTGTATATAATTTCAATAGCTTTTTAAGAAAATACAAAAACTTTATCTTACAGAGCACTTTAACTTTACAGAAAAATAGAGTAGAATGAATGTAGTTCCTATATGCCCTCTCACCCAACCTCCACAGATTTCTTTATTAATATCTTGCATTAGTGTGGTATATTTACAATTGTTGAATCAGTATTGTTATATCAAGTCCATTGTTTATATTAGGGTTCGTTCTTTGTGTTGTATATTCTCTCGACTTTGAGAAATGTATAAAAACACATATCCATCTTCACCGTATCACACAGAATAGTTTCATTGTTAAAAATCTCTGGTGTTTCACCTATTCATCCCTCCCCTGAGCTCCTGGCAACCATAGTTTTACCATCTCCACAGAATTGCTTCTTCCAAAATGTGTAGTTGGAATTATACAGTATGTAGACTTTTCAGATTTGTTTATTTCACCACAGATATGCATTTAAGGTTCCTCCTTGTCTTTTCGTTGCTTGATAGCTCATTTTATCACTGAAAACTATTCCCTTGTATGGATGTATTACAGTTTATACATTGATCTGCTGAAGGGTATCCTGGCTGCTTCCAAGCTTTGGCAGTTATGAATAAAGGTGTTATAAGTATCTGTGTCTGGAGTTCGTGTGGACATAATTTTCAGCTCATCTGGGTAAATATCAAGGGATTCAATTGGTAGATCATAACATAAGAATTATATTATTTTTGTAAGAAATCGTCAAACTGTCTTCCAAAGGGGCTATACGATTTTGCATTCCCACCAGTGATGAGTGAGCAGCTTTGGATTTTAGCTTTTCTAATAGCTGTATAGTAGTATCTCATTTTCATTTGCAATTCCTTGATGACATATGTAATCACCTTTTCATATGCATATTTGCAATCTATATATCTTATTTCTTGAGGTGTCTGTTCAGATCTTTTGCCTACTGTTTACTTATTCTTGAGTTTTGAGAGGTCTCTGTATATTCTGCAAATACAAAGCCTATATGTGTTCTATAAATCTTCCAGACTACTAGTTTGTGGCTTGCCTTTTTGTACTATTAGGAATGTCTTTTGTAGTGCATAAGTTTTTAGTTTTAACATAGTCAAACTATCGGTTTATCTTTTATGGATACAAAAAGTTATTGCCAAACCTGTGACCACCTAGATTTTCTCATATGTTGTCTTCTAAGAGATTTATAGTTACATTTTACATTTACATGTATGTTGCATTTTGATTCGTTTTTTTTAAAAGATAAAAGTCTAGTCTAGATTCATTTTTTTTTTCAATAGCTTTTAGTAGTTCTGTAGTTAACATGTAGAGAATACTTATAGAATGGGAGGACTAGAAGCAGGGAAATCACTCCAGATGCTGTTGAAGTCATCAATGAGCAAGATGACAAAGGCTTGAGTGTGGAGAATAGCAGTGTACTTTGTATCAGGTTATTGTGTTTCTGGTATTTTGAAATTGGAGTCAGTAATCTTTTATAAGGGGATATACATGGGATTTGGGTAATAAGAACAGTCAAGAAAATGCAAAGTTCTAGGCCTGGTTAACAGTATGAATAGTGGGACTATTTATTAAAATGGAGAATACTGGACAGATAATGTGGTTTGTTGTGGGGAGGGGATATCATAGAAATAAGATCCGTTTTGACATGCCATATTTGAGGTTTGAGGTTTTTATGTAAGTATCCAGTGAGAAATATCAAGTATAAAATTGGCTACATGAAGGTGGAACATAGGAAAGTAGTCAGGGGAAAATATCAATTTGGGAAATATGAGTATATAGGTGGTGTTTGAGGTCTTCAGACTAGGGTGAAAGGAGCAAGAAAATGACTGCAGATATAAATAAAAAGAGGTCCTAGAAGCTTGGGATACATCAACACTTAGAGTTATCTGGAAGTCGTGAATCTATCTACAGATTCTGAAAGGGAGCTTTTAGAGCAATAAGGAGAAATAGAAAGGAGAATGGGGTGTATATTTTTAAGTTGGAAGAATTGAAAAAAAATAAACTAAGAATTGATTACCACATTTGACAATATGAATATTGTTGGTGACTTTCATGGTGACAGAATGGGAATGAACATCAGGTTGGAATAGATTCACCAGGTACTGGGAGGGTTAAGAGTGCAAACAGCTGCTTTCCTATAGCTCTTGCAAGGAAGTTCTGGGAAGGGGGTAAAAGGGGTCAGGTATGGGAGATAAAGTCATTCACAGTTTTAGAAACAAATAGATTAGCTCTTACTATAGACAATATCTTAAGACACTAACTCACATTCCAATGTATCATAAAGTTACACACACAGACTAACTCTACTACTTTCCTATTGTTTTTTCCTCCCTCACATTATTCCACAAAATCATATTTTTCTTGGCTTTAGAAACAGATGGATTACCAACAGGTGAATTTTTTTAGATATGCTATCACTTGGCAACATTCAATGCTTCTGAAGTTGCGTATACCATTGAGTCTTTCATTCTCCTCTTAACTTTGTGATCTCCTGTTAATATATTGTGCCTTATCCTCAAAGGCACTTTGTACTTATGTACACTTGTCTTTTGCTATATAGTATGTGAAAAGATTGAGAGAGATATTTCTGGGACATAAGACCCTAAATATTGGAAACTTCTCCTTAAATCATTGTCTGTCTGAGACCTGGGACATTCTCTAAAGGGATATTATATGAGCACAGTAGCCAAGGATATACAAAGGGATGTGTTATCACTAGTAACTGTTTTGGCTCCACAGACCACGGAGCAGTTTTCAGTTGAGCTCAGGGTTATAAGTGAGCGTAAGGCCTACAAGGAAAATAGATCAAGTAGTATTCTTCATGCTTTCTCTCTAAATTCTCATCCACATCTTGGCCTCTGTAGCTTTCGATTCTGATTAGGAAGAAGAGAGTCTGAGAAGATCACATCAAAGGGAACACCAACAGAAGGAAGTCAGAAGCAAACTTTTTTAAAACTCTAAGGCTCTTAACAATAGGGTTCAGTTAGAGTCCTTAAAGTTTACCAAGCCCATAGCAGACCTCCTTTCCTTTTTGGGAGATGGTGGGTGGTGGCAGTGAGGGAGCTGTGTTGCTTTATCTTGTCAGTGCCACTGTAAAAATATGAAGTGCTCAAGAACAAGGACCAATTCTCATTGTTTCCCCAGTGCCTATTAAAGAACTCCTATTGCCGGTAATTTTAAAGTATTAGTAATCATATACATACTTTTTAATTGATTAAAATTTCAAATTTACTTATTTACTAATTAATTATGATTGTTTCCTTATTTGAAGATGTCTGATAATACTGTAGGACTTTTGTTTTATTATTTCAGGAATTATATATTATTTTAAGATTTTGTGTAAGTGTTTTAAACTGTTTTCATACATTGCATTTTACTGATATAGGAAAAGTGCTTCCATAATTTTTTTTAAGATTTTATTTATTTATTTTAGAGAAAGACAGAGACAGAGACAGAGAGACAGAGAGAGTGTGAGCACCGGTTCAGGAGCAGAGGGAGAGGGACAAGGAGACTCCATGCAGACCCCAAGGCGGGGCTCAATCTCGCAACCTTGAGACCATGACCTGAGCTGAAACCATAAGTTGGACTAAGCCATTCAGGTGCCCCACTTACACAATTCTTATCTAAAGTTGTTCTTAATGAAAATGAGAAAAAGTCTAGAGAGGAGCCAAAAGAAATCTTGAATTTCTTAAGTCATTGGTAGTTTCCATTGCAGTGATATCTATTTTTTATAACTGATTAATAGATTATTATTTGACACTATATTTCAATTTTCAGTCTTAATATGTATTTTACTTGTTATAAAGCACATATAGATGTACAGATGTTCATTAGGCACATATAGATGCATTTATAAACAATAAATTCAAATTTACTTATATCATCAATAATAAAGCAAAATTTAGTCTCAATGTTACTTTTTTCCCTAATAGTTCCAACCACTTTGCCAAATATAAACACACATGTGTATGCAACTTTACTATAGATGTCTAGCTTGCACATTGCCAAACGTGGATATTTATAAATAGATATTTTCAGTTTGTACTTTGATGTAAAATACTGTTTCTCAGCTGGGATGCTGGAAATACAAATAAACCAAATGTTGGCTTATGTACATACACACCTACCTATATCATTTAGTTTACTAGTTTGTGAAATATTAAAATATGTTTGTATCTTTATTAATAAATTTAATGGCCTTTAATTTTTTGTGTAATTTTATTTTTTCAGTGTTCCAAGATTCATTGTTTATACACCCACCCAGTGCTCCATGCAATATGTCTTCCTTAATACCCACCACCAGGCTCACCCAACCCCCTGCCCCCTCCCCTCCAAAACCCTCAGTTTGTTTCTCAGAGTCCTTAGTCTCTCATGGTTTTTCTCCTCCTCTGATATCCCACCAACTCACTTCTCCTCTCCAGGCACCTCAAGGCTGCAGTTGTTTTAAATGAAATCTTGTACAACTATTCTAAGATTTATGAACCTTAATTTCATCATACTTAACTTTTTAAATCAAATTTATAAAACATTTAAGTTTTATTAATCAAACCGGACATGTGCTACATGATTATCACTGTGCTAAACTTGGAGGTATTCAGTTAAATGAAATACTGCAGCTATTACTTATTGAATGCAAATTATAACATGACTAATAAAATAAGAATACCATGAAAAATGAATAACATAAGAGAGGTCAATAAATATTACTTTTCATCTTCTGAACAAATCTATAGCTATATTTGTAATGTTCAGGATTTTTTTAAAAGATTATTTATTTATTTATTTGAGTGAGAGCTCACTTGAGCAAGCGGTGGGGGTGCAGAGGGAGGGAGAGAATCTCAAGCAGACTCTGAGCTGAGCACAGAGCCCAATGTAGGGCTTGATCTCATGACCGTGAGATCATGACCTGAGCCAAAATCAAGAGTCAGATGCTTAATGGACTGAGCTCATTCTCTCTCTCAAATAAATAAATAAATAAATCTTAAAAAAAGAGATTTATGAAATTATAAAGAATCACTGTATAAAATATAGTTTGATGACCACCAACTTACTGAACTAGCCAAGGTAATTTTATATTTAAGCCAAGGCATCTTCACTTATTTTCTTATTTTCTAGCTTTTCATATCATATCCATTATCTGTTGTTTTCTTGTTAAAATTAATTGTCATATTTTATTAATTTTATTATTGCTTACTAGAATGAATTCAGTTTTGACATCACTGGAAATAAATGAAGGAACAATTACATAATAAACTTTTTGATTATCTCCAGAACATGCCCTATTTCTCAGAGCTAATTACTTTTGTTGAAGCTGAGAAATCCTTTTTTCTTTTCTTCCCTAATCGATTCCTCTGTAGCTTCTACAAATCAAATCTTACCTTCTCTTAAAAGTACCTGTAATAATTTCAATTCACCATGATCTCTTTATTTTCTGAAATCTGTGATATTTATTTAGATACTACTTTGCTGTATTTCCTGTATCGTTACATAAACTTTGAATTAGTTTTTTTTTTTTCTAAAGATTTTATTTATTTATTTGACAGAGAGAGATCACAAGCAGGCAGAGAGGCAGGCAGAGAGAGAGGAGGAAGCAGGCTCCCCGCTGAGCAGAGAGCCCGATGCGGGGCTCGATCCCAGGACCCTGAGATCATGACCCGAGCCGAAGGCAGCAGCCTAACCCACTGAGCCACCCAGGTGCCCCTGAATTAGTTTTTTATATGTCTTATTTCTAAGTAAACAAAAAATATTCAAGAGTATTCACAGATTGTGTGTGACTGTATGCATCTAATTACATTTTAATATATAGCACTTACGTGAATAGAATTTCTTGAAAGATAGATGACTGAAGATTTTTTCTTGTCTACCAAGTCATTTGGACATAATCTGGATCTTTAGCCAGATCAAGTTTTCATTCCCTCCTGTGGAAAAACAGCTTCAGAAAAGACAGTAGAAAAGGTGTGCATTAGTTAGTCATATAATGGTGGTCTTTCAAATGATACAATTCATTTATATTTATATACAATTCATTTATATTTAGATAGTAAAAATACAATTCATTTATATTTAGAGTGCTATCATTCACCAGTAGTACACACTGCTGAGTTTTACAAGTCTCCAAAAGGATGAGAAAGTTGTGAATTTTTGTTAGCAATTATCACTGTAGGTTTTGAATTGTACAGAGCAATTTCTCTTGCTGTCATTTAATGCTCTATTCCATGAAGTTTTAAAATACTGTGTAAAAAAGATGGGTCTTGGAATGCATTTTTCATGAGAACATATTGGATGTTGCATTGTTGAATGGGGGAAATTATAAAATAAACTCTAGATATTTCAGGAACAATAATTCACTAAGAGAAGCTATTCATTTGGAACTGTGATTTAATGTCATATGTTAATACTTAATATATAGATATGAAAAGTTATTTGTTAATTGATATCACAAATAATTGATCATATTTTACTGATTTTATCCTGTGTAGCATCATTTCCTCTACTACTGTCTTAGTTCAAGATCTAAGCATCTCTCACATGCTCTCCTGACATAGTCTTATAATTGGCCTCCCAATTTCTACAATCAACTTCCCATATTGCTCCAGAATAATCTTTTAAAAGCTGAATTGTGATCATTTTATTGCCTCGATAAATATTTTTAATAATGTCCTTAGCCTAGAGAATAAATTTGAAACTCATTTTAATGACACTCAAAATTAAAGTATAACCCCTCTCTTCTTTTTAGGCATATATCCCCATGTTTTCTCCCCCCACTTTAAGCTCAGACTCTGCTAAATAATAGGTTATCTCCTAAATGTGCAAGAATATTTGATATTTTTGTGCTTGCTAGATCTCCTTTTTAACCTACAACCTCTCCGCACAAGTATAGTCGTACATACTTATAATACAATATTTAGTTCAAGAACCATATCTGTCAAGGCTTTTTTAATCCATCAGTGTCTCCAGGTGGAGGTGACTGCTTACAACTCTGTGACCCCATTGTACTAGGTACACATTTTTACCCACATAATAGTGAAATATATTATCTACGGACTTGTCTGTTAACCTACTCTACATGAACGGCCCTTTCAGAATGGGAACTATATATTATCTATATTGAGTGCTTAGCTTTTAACATTCATTGCTCAATTGATATACCTCATGTTATAACTTGAAAGAAAAAAAATTCAGCCTAAAATAATTTAAACAGTAAAACTGTAGCTCTCAGCAGCAGAAATGAAATTCAGATCTAGGTACTTGATCCAAAACTCACAGTCTTTGGAAATGCTGAGATTTAAAAGTTTAGAACCTCAGAATATTAATAATTTTTAAAGAAAAAGTAACTGCTAAGAAAAAACAGCAGGGATTGTAATTTATCTTTCTCCATTTCCTTCGCTCATTATTAGAGTGCTTAGGAAGTATATTCCTGTATACTGTTCCAGTCACACAAAACTGTGTTCTAAGGACTCATCTCTTTAAGAAAAATATTAATACATTTGTCTAGTTTTGTTTATTATCTACTTGGCCCTAGAAGGTGTTGGAATTTGAGGCCCTCTGCACAAACTCCACCAGCTCCCATACTTTTCAGAGTGTTTTTTGCTGCTTCTGCTATCTCTGTAGCTCCCTCAATGGGACTCCCTCAATGGGAAAGGTATTACTACACCTGTAATAGATCCATAGCAGCTCACCCCCAACCCCAACCGTCTTCCTGGGGAAGAGTTCTGGGCTTTTTTAACTCTGCAGACTTTGTTGCAGGGGAGGAAGCAGGTAAGCTGAGCGCTGACCCTAGATAACTAATGGGGTAACTACTGCGAGGTCCAGGCACTGGTTCTGACTGCCACTGCGCATGAGTCTGCCCTGCAGTTGTTTGTTCTGTTCCTGAACTCTCTAGCGGTGATCCTGAGTGTAGCCTACAATCAGAGGCAGGGAAGCATCCATGAACTGGTGACAAATACAGCTACGAGAGGCAGCCCTTGCCCAGTGCTGACTATCAACAGATGGAAACTGAGTTTTCAGGAAAAAATTGAAGATCATTTTTTATGTGAAATCTCCAACATATTAACCAGGAACTAATCCCCCCCCCCCCCCCCCCAAAAAAAAAAGGTTAAATCTTCTGTAAGGCAAAGGTTAAATCCTCTGCAAAGCTGTTGCAAGCTCTACTATACCCAGGAGGTAGGTGAGGAGACGACCTTCATTCCACACTTGACCCCAGCGCCACATCTGCTCAGAGAGAACCTCTCATTGCTGAACAGAAACTCAACTACCTGCCTCTCTGCTGGAACATGCCTTCCAGCGAGCTACACACACAAGCCGTGCTAAGCCACGAATTCCCTCCAAGGCTGCTGAAGTTATAGGACCACGAAGTGCCCCGCGCACTTGCCCGCACACCACAGCGGAAGCTCCGCTCGCCGCCGGCCGCCTCAGTCCCTCCCACAATGCTTTGCGCTGCGCGCGGTCGGAGCACGTGGCCCCTGGGGGCGGGCACCGGCGCGTTCTCTGTGCGCGCGCGCGGAGGGACCTGCGCTCGGAAGGCCGAGGTGATTCCTCGCTCTGCCCTTCCGTATTTCAGTAAGTGTAAGAGAGGGAAGGAGGGAGGAAGAGAGGAGTGAAACAATGCAGAGTGCCAGGGATAATGACATTCCGCTAGTTAGGGCGCAGGGTGCCCTGTGAATGGAAAGATTTTAAAGAGAACAATGGCCGAGGCGGTGCTAGGGACATTCTGCAAAGTTATTTCTTCTCTAGCTCCCTCGCGTGCACCTTCTCGCCCCCACATCGATGCACTGTCACTTCTTCTTCTTTTTTTATTTTTTTTAAGATTTTATTTATTTATTTGACAGACAGAGATCACAGGTAGGCAGAGAGGCAGGCAGAGAGAGAGGGGGGGAAGCAGACTCCCTACTGAGCAGAGAGCCCGAGGCAGGGCTCGATCCCAGGACCCTGAGATCATGACCCGAGCCGAAGGCAGCGGCTTAACCCACTGAGCCACCCAGGCTCCCCAGTACACTGTCACTTCTGCTGCACTGTCTCGATCAAACCCAGTCGCAGGGCTAGCCTTGGTCTCAAGAGGTCTTGTAGCTTCCGATTATTTGGGTCCATTGTGTGAGGAAGCTGGTCCAGTCGGCTGGAGGAGAGGCCACAGGCCAGGACCAGTGGCTAGACACATGCAGTGGAAGCCGCTGGGAAACTTCCTGCCTGGAGAACCTTGGGTGCAGCATATGACTGAGCCCCGATAAAAAACAACCCGGGCAGGGGCACATATAAAGTCATGATAGATTTAAAAAAAAAAAAAAAAGAGTATTTTATGTTACAGAATTTGAGATGCCTTGTGACTTAGCAAAAGATGGCAGAAATAGTTACCTTAATTTTGATGCCTAGGGCAAATCAACAATTCTATCCATAAACTATCAACTAGAGATGATTGTGAGAAACACCGTCTTAATGGTGTTTTTAAAACTTTGTTTATTCTCTCTGCTTTCCCCTTCTATCCTCAGGCAAGCAAGTGAGGACTCCTCCCTTTCTTTAATGTTGGAGCAAGATAAACTATTTTACATTTTAGTGCAAAAATATTTCCTAGCCTTAGGATGAAAAATATTTGAAGGCACCTGGGAGGCGCAGTCGTCAAGTGTCTGCTTTGGGTTCACATCATGATCCGAGGGTTCTGGGATCCAGCTCCATATTGGGCACTTGTCCAGCTCCCTTCTCAGCGGTGAGCCTGCTTCTCCCTCTCCAGCTCACCCGTGCTTGTGTTCCCTCTCTGCCATAAATAAATAAAATCTTAAAAAAAAATAAGTAAATTGGAAAGGACTGTGGATGGAGGGTAGGAATGGGTATGACTTCTTTGAGCCTGACTCCCAGGGGATATAACTTTTCTTACTTATTCATAGACTTCCCAACTTTTCCCTTAGTTTTTATCTCAACACTTTGATACTAGAAATTCAAGATCTCATAACCAAATTATTTATAAACCAGATGCCATTGCCCCTCAGCTGATTCCTCTTTGTTTTCTTCTCTATCCATTCCCTCATTAGCATGTGGAGGTCATGTTCTGTCCCTGATCTTACAGCACTAAGCTTCACAGGGTAAGTCCTTTAATGCTCAGCTCAACAAATGCTCAGTGGGCAACAGGAATCCAGCCCACAAGTGGGGAGGGTGGAAAAGGAGGGAAAACAATGACATTTATTAACTTTTCACATACATTGTTATAATCATATTTATTAATGCTTTATAATTCAAAATACTAAGGCTGAAAAGTAACTTTCTATATTACCAGCTAGTAATGTTTGAGAATCAAACAGGTGTTTTGCTTTAAAACATTGTTGGAACTTTGAGCAGCATAGCAATTATTCAGCTGATCTCTCTGTGGCATTGCCTTTGGCCAGAAGAAGCTGCCCCACCCAAGATCGCAGCTCTTCCCAAGGGTACCCTTTTAAGTAATGAATGATTCATTCTGAAGGACAATGGCCCAGTGTCCTTACTTTCATTCGGCACAAATCTCAAAAGTAATCCTGACTCTAGAAGTCTTACTACAATTGACTTCATCCTTTCTATCTACCCAAACAGATTGGTGCCCTTCATCCATTTTGGAAAATTCTCAACAATTGTGCTTTTTAATATTTCCCCCTCTACACTGTCGGTTTTTTACCCTCCTGTTGTATTGGACAAAGAACTGAATCCAAACTCTGGTTCAGCTCTTACCACTCAAAAATCAGTCCTGAAATGACAAGTGATTGTGGGAAAGGAAGGTTTCCTTTATTCAGGAAGCCAGCATTCTGGGAAGATGGTAGGCCAATATCTGAAAGACCATCTTTCCTATCCAGACAAAGCAGAAGGTTTTAATGGGGATGGCATGGGAAAAGGAAGGGCTGCTAAGTGCAGGAGAAGCAGGTGCTCAGGCTATTAGTTGTATGTCAGTGTGACCCTGAACAGACTTGTTGGCATCAGCCACAGTTGTTTCCGAATGTAGTCAGGACTTTTTTTCTGGGAAAGTTTGGTTCTTCACTCATCAAGGTTAGTTACTGGTCTGTAAATCTGAAGGAAAGTAGGTTAGTGTTACTACAGACCCAGGAACTTAGGTCAGCAAGCAAGGAGAGCATAAGCTTGAAGCAAGTTAACCCTTCAAGCAAGCAAGTGGGAGTGCTGTTACAATATTAGATTGTACTCTGATCTTCATGTATATGATTTTTAAATTTTATTTTCTTATATTCTTAATGCTGTCTTCTGCATATTTTTTTCAAATCTTTCTTCCAGTTAGTCTATGACTAGTTAAGTATTTGTCCCATTCTTTGATATTTTAATCAAAATAATTATATTTTTACTTGCAAATTTCATTTTTATTCAAAATATTTGGTCAATTTTGATAATTTGCCTCATAATAATGTCTTTTATTTTGAAACATTTAAGATACCTTTGTATGTGTTATATCTGATATTAACATTTTTAGAACAGAGTTTATAGGTATATCTTCAATGTTTTTTTTTCTAGCTCTGCTTTATGGCTAGTCATTTCTTTATTTATTATCATTTTTAATTATAAACATCTGTTACTTGAAATAATATCAATGAGAAGTCTTTGAGACTTGGATCCAAAGAGGATTTTTCTTGATTATGTCACGTACCTAAGGGGAACTTAGGATCACTATAAAATAAAGTGTTGGTTTTGAGTTCTTATGGGCTACATACATGGACAGGCTGGTTTCTGACTCCCATTCAAAAATAGTATAAGTTTGTGGGAGTTCTCAGAGGAGACATTTTCCCTTTCTGTCCTCCTAGAGCCAGAGATGAAGGGTGAATTTCTTTCATCATAGTTCTGTGGGGGGTAGAGAGTGATTCTAATTCTCCACTGAATGGTCTGAGGACCTGACGGATGATTAAGGGTTCTGGCTTTGTATACTGGTCACCAGCCCCAGATCAGTTCCAGACTTTGTCTCCTGTCACTCACAGAACCTAGGATGCAAATGTTACATGTACATTTTATATGGCTGTTTATTGTGTCTTTCTGGTAGTTATGAGCCCGTTGAGAACAAAGGCCAAGTCTTACTTATTTTAAGGGTCCAGTATTGTGGAGTGCCTTTAATAATATGTTTACTGAACTAAAATAAATTGTATTTTGATATAGTATGACTCCTCAGTGGAGACTCTCTTTTTCATCAGAGCGGATTGTTATGACTTTTTTTTTGACTTCTATAACATTGTAGATATTTTTCTGTGACATCTTAGATATGTCAATGTAATTATTTTTGTAAATGCGTGCTTTCTTTGCTGGATTATGATATTTATGAAGGAAGGGAATGTTTCATTTTTTGCAGTTTTATCTCTCTGAGAAAGTATTTGACATACCATAAAATGTTTTAGTTTAATTTTTTTTTTTTTTATTTATTGAAAGACAGAGATCCCATGTAGGCAGAGAGGCAGGCAGAGAGAGAGGAGGAAGCAGGCTCCCAGAGCAGAGAGCCCGATGTGGGGCTCAATCCCAGGACCCTGGGATCATGACCTGAGCCGAAGGCAGAGGCTTTAACCCACTGAGCCACCCAGGTGCCCCATAAAATGTTTTAAAACTGTCTATGACATATATGCATTTAAAAAAGAGGATGGGTCTCCTGGGTGACTTAGTCGCTGAAGCATCTATTGTTTTCAGCTCAGGTTATGATCTTTGGGTCAAGGGATCAAGCCCTGTGTCAGGCTCTGCACTTGGCAAGTCTGCTTGAAATTCTCTCTCCCTCTAACCCTCCTGTTTCACCCCCACCCCAGCCCCCAGCTCACAAGAGTACACTCTTTGTCAAACAATCAAATAAAATTTTTAAAAAAGAAAATAGAAAAGGTATCTAAGAGAAAATGATCAAAGAGATATAGAGTAATATAGTCTGCTTACCTATCCAAGACCATCATGAAATATTTTATGTTACTCGACCTACCTAAAGGCTACACTTAAAGAGGTTTAGATCTTTTGGATCTTTGAACACTCCAGTTCCATGCCTTAGCCTGGTAAACAAAATAAATGTTTAACTTACTGTTAATTCTACTTAGAAGAGTCAAAAGTTCTATTTGTAAGCAAACCAAAGGACCTATGCTGCAATTATTTAACAGTTAAAATGATCTAGATATAGCTCTTCCATTTCAAAATGAAAATCAGTGAATGCTACATGTTAAATGACCAAATCATGAGATTACATTGTGGTTCCTGAAACCCTCGTTGCAGGAAACAATTCTCCTCATCAGGAACACACACGTTATGACTGGAAAAGGCATTCTTCTATTATGTGTGGGCAATTTTATAATTGGAGTCTGCTACAGTGGCTCATTTGTTACTATACCTAGTATAATTGGTGATTAATTTTTTAAAACTAAAATGTTAGGTCTACCCTATAGATTCTCCTGTTTAGATAAATTCTTTATGCATGCCCAAATGGCAATTAAGAAATGCATTTTAATAGATAAAAATAACAGTAAACACATTCAGATAGATTTTATATCCCTTTCTAACCCCTGAATTTTACCTTTTGAAATATTAAGTTTATTGAGGTAATTCTGTCTGGAAGGGAGATTTGTCTAAAAGCCTATAAAATATGACAAAATTAATATTTAAACAAGTCCATGTCCCCTGGCTCCTAAATAGGAACCAAGAGAAATGTTAGTCTTGAGGCTAATGCTCTCATTTATGATTGATGTTCTTTTTGAGAAAAATAAAATAAAGTAACTCTTGCTAGGCTTGTATACTTTCCTGTTCCTTTAAGATTAATTTATACACAATGCATGTCAGTTTGAAAGACTGATTCTTTATAAAGGTAATTAACAGAGGAAATTGTTAAACAAGAACTATGTTTTAATTGCTTTTGTGTTTTTGTTTACTTTTTAGTCTGGAGATGAAAAACTCAAATGTTAGATAATAAATGTGTTTTACTAGCATCTAATTCTCAGGTGAATTCAGAGAAAGAGATTGATGTTAATAACTTCCTCTGAAGATTAATTGTTTCGGGATAGATGGATGAGTATTTTCAAAATCTCTTCCTTACTTCCCTGCTGCCATTTATGATTGCACTAAATTCACATTAGGTTTTGTTACATGTTTGAAGATATCATTTATTAATCAAAGCCTTAAGAAAAACAGGGCTGAAGAAGTTTACTTGCTTAAAACTAAATATACTTATTTCTTTTTTCCTATGCTAGCCAGGTCTACATTTACATTTAAGCCAGTGTCCAATATTTGGGCAAGTGTTACTGATACTTGAATTACAAGCCACAATTATGTCATTCTTATTTTTTATGTCAGTGACCTATTTCAATGCTTTTGAGGATGACGCCAGAGCATAGTGCTGCCTTTAACTAGAAAAACATTGCATTTTTCATATTTCTCAAGCCAGCATTCACTTTCATTTAGATGTATTAAAAGTATTATTTATGAGTTTTTATTTTAATGTTAAATGATTAGAATAGCTATAGATAATAATACTTTATAAGTATTCATAGATCGTATATTGTATAACACAATTATATTTTCCATTAAGTGGAATTGCATGAGAAATTGTCATCATCAGTGACACTTGACCATATATTAAATTAGTCCATATGTTATATGGTAATATATTATATGGTCTGATATCTTACTCTTTATCAGATATGTCATTTACAAATATCTTCTGCCATTTCATAGGTTGTCTTTTAGTTTTGTTGATTGTTTCCTTCGCTGTGAAGAAGCTCTTTATTTTGATGTTTATTTTTACTTTTATTGCTCTTGACTAAGGAAACATATTGAGAAAATGTTGCTACAGCTGATGTCAGAAAAGTTTCTGCCTCTGCTCTCTTCAAGGATTTTTTGTTTTCAGGTCTCACATTTAGTACCTTAATCCATTTTGAATTTATTTTGGTATATGGTGTGAGAATGTGGTCTAGTTTCATACTTTGGCATGTAGATGTCCAGCTTTCTCAACACTGGTTGTTGAAAAGACTTTTATTCTGTTTAATATTTTTCTTCCTTTGTTTTATATTAGCTGACCATATAATTTTGGGTCCATTTATGGGCTCCCTAGTCTGTTCATTGATCTACATATCAATGTTTGTGCCAGTCCCATACTGTTTTGATTACTCCAGCTTTGTAGTATATCTTGATATCTGGAATTGTGATACCTCCCATTTTGTTCTTTTTCAAGATTGCTTTGGCTATTGGGGTCTTTTGTGGTTCCATACATGTTTTAAGATTGTTTATTCTAGTTCTGTGGTAAATTCTCTTGGTGTTTTGATAGGGATTGCATCAAAGGTATAGATTGTGTTGGGTAATATGGACACTTTAACAAGTATTTGTTCTTCCAGTCCATAGAATATCTTTCCATTTGTGTCATCTTCAGTTTCTTTTATCAGTGTTTTATACTTTTCAGAATGTAGGTCTTTTACCTCCTTTGCTGTTTATTCTTAGGCATTTTATTATTATTATTATTACTATTAAGATTTATCTATTTATTTGAGAGGGATGGGGAAGGGGAGAGGGAGAGGGAGAGAAATCTTCAGGCAGACTCCCTGCTGAATGTAGAGCCCAACTTGAAACTTAATCCCAGGACCTGGAGATCATGATCACCTGAAATCAAGAGTTAGCCATTAAACAGACTGAACCACTGAGGTGCTTTTGTATTATATTATTTTGGGTGCAGTTGTTGATGGGATTTTCTTAATTTCTCTTTCTGCTATTTCATTATTTGTGTATAGAAATGCAATGGGTTGGGGCATGTGTGTGGCTCAGTCGGTTAAGCATCTGCCTTTGGCTCAGGTCATGATTTGAGGCTCCAGGCATTTAGCCCCACATCAGGCTCCCTGCTCAGTGAGGACCCTGCTTCTACCTCTCCTGGTCTCCCTGCTTGTGCTCTCTCTTTCTCTTTCTCTGTCAAATAAATTGTGTGAATGATTTTTTCAGTGTATTGTTGGATTCAGTTTACTAATATTTTGTTGAGGATTTTTGCATCTTTGCATCTAAGTTCAGAGATACTGGCTTTAAGTTAATTTTTTGGTAGTGTCTTCATCTGATTTTGGTATTGGACAATGTTGGACTCATAAAATGAATTGGGAAGTTTTCCTTCATTTTGTATTTTTTTTGAATACTTTGAGAATAGGTAGTAACTCTTCTCTAAATGTTTGGTAAAATTCATCTGTGAAGCTGTCTGGTACTATTGCTATAAAATTCCCTTTTAGAACAGTGTTTCCTGCAGCCCAAAGGTTTTGGACCATCGTGTTTTCAATTTCATTTGTCTTCATGTATTTTTTAAATTTCCTCTTTGATTTCTTGGTTGGTCCATTCATTGTTTAGTAGCATGTTTTTAATATCCATGTATTTGTGTTCTTTCTAGATTTCTTCTTGTGGTTGATTTCTAGTTTCATAGCACTGTGGTTGGAAAAGATGCGTGGAATGACCTCAGTCTTTTTTAATTTGATGAGACTTGTTCTGTAGCCTAATTATGTGATCTATTCTGGAGAGAGCCCTATGTGCATTTGAAAAGAATGTATTCTGCTGTTTTAAGATAGTATGTGGTGAATATATCTGTTGGATCCATCTGGCCCTATGTGCCACTGTTTCCTTATTGATTTTCTGTTTATGTGATCTATCAATTGATGGGAATGGAGTGCTAATGTCTCCTACTATAATTATATACTATCAATTACTTCTCTTATATTTCTTATTAGTTGCTTTCTGTATTTGGGTGATCCCATATTCAGTGCATAAATATTCACAATTGTTATATCTTCCTGTTGGATTGTGCCCTTTATGATTATATAGTACCCTTCTTTGTCTATTGTTACAGGCTTTTTTTAAAAGTTTATTTTATCCCATACCAATATTGCTACCCCAGGTTTCTTTTCATTTCAGTTTGTGTGATAAATGCTTTTCCATGTCTTTGCTTTCAATCCGTATGTGTCTTTAGGTCTGAAATGAGTCTCTTGTGAGTAGCATATAGATGGGTCTTGCATTTTTATTCATTTCATCATCCTGTGTCTTTTGATTGGGATATTTAGTCCATTTACATTCAAGGTAATTTATAATTACCTTGAATTTATAATTACCTTTATAATACCTTGAATGAATTATATTCAAGGTAATTATAATTACCTTGAATGTAAATTCAAGGTATTTTAGATAGGTATTTTAATTATTATTAACATATTTAATTATTTTAAATATGTATTTAATTATTACTAACAAATTAATATAATATTTAAAAATATATTATTAATATAATAATGTTAATATATTATAAATATATTATTTATTAATAATTATTGGTACATATGTACTTATTGCCATTTTGTTACTTGTTTTATGGTTGTTTTTATAGTTCTTTGTTCCTTTCTTCTCTTGTTCTCTTCTCTCATGGTTTACTGGTTTTATTCAGTGATGTACGTGGGTTATTTTCTCTTTATTTGTTGCATATCTATTTGCTTACCAGATTTTGATTTGTTGTTACCATTAAGTTTGTATATAACATATGCATATAGAGTCTAGATAAACAAATTTTAATTGACGATTGTGTCATGCTTGACTTAGGTACCAAAGGTATATTGAAAAGTAGAATAGAATTTTATTATGTTTGTTAGAGGAGGTCATTGAGGAGGCATGAGTGGCAGGTTGATGCTGAGCTGGACCTGGGCAGTCAGAGGCTCCTCACCCCCACTCCTGTCCCTGGAATTTACATTCTACCCATTTTTCCCACATTAAGAGATGTTCCAAGGACAAAGCCTTGAGAGAGTAAGGTGTTGTTGAGACCACCTGGATAGTAAACATCATTAAAACCACTTAGGACCTCTGTATAAGCTTTTAAGATTCTGGCAGGCAGATATGGAGATCTGTTCTTGCATTCAGCCAAGACAAGCCTCATATGTTAGTTTCCTAGTTGTGAACTAGAGGTGTTTTATAACATCAAAGACAGACTGAATTCATTCTTAAATATTTATAATTGGATTTTCATTTAAAATATCAAATGCTTTTGTTAATATTTTGTTCTGAGAAGATAGGACATTCCAGTTTGTTATGATATTTAAAATGCTGAATTGATTTTGATCATGATTGTTGACTCTAAAACATTTATTTATTATAGTATTAGAAAACATTGAACTTTTTAAAAAATCAAATTTCAGTAGATAAAAGTATATCAAGGTTATCTGAAGGAGAAATTGCAGATTTATTATTTTATTTTCCTCAGTGTATTATTATATTTCAATAATGGAGTTTCTTATGCTTCCTATTTTCAACAGTCATGATAATGAACAATAACTTTGAGAATAAATATAATTAAAAATTTTTTTCAAAACCCTGAAGTTCATCTTACAGTCAGAGAAGCAAATGATCATAAGCATGCATATTAATAGATTTTAAAAAATCAAGCAAACCCATGTAGCTAGCATCTGGAGCAAGAAACAAGAGTATACCAAGAGTATACAAACAGCTCTTGTGCCCCTTCCATTTATAGTTTTGCTAATGTTAAACCAACTTTGCTCTTTTAGAGTAAAGTCAATTTAGTGAGTGGTGTTTTATTGTCATTTTTGTATATGCTGCTGGATTCTGTTTCCTTAACTCTTGCCTAAAGTTATTGCATCTTCTGTTCACAAGTGAGATTAGCTTTGGTATTTCGTTTTCTCATACTTTTTTGGTTCAGTTCTTGGGTTAAGTTTTTTCTAGCTTCAAAACTAGTTAGGAAACAGATTTCCTTCTTCCAGCCTCCATAATTATTTGTATAAGAATAGGATTACATGTCCTCTCATTTTATTCTAATTTGCTAGCGAAGCATCTAGCTTAGATATTTTCATTCACTTCCCCCACCATTATATTGTATTGAAGTTAAAATATATACAACAGCAATGTATATACAAACATAAACAACCATCTTCATGTGAGAGTAACTGATACACAGTGAGTGGGAAATGGTTTGGATCAGAACTGCCTGAGGGGCTTGTTAAGTCTTGGACTAAGAGGCCCCAAATGAAATTTTGAATCAAGATATATGCATGGAGGCTAAGTGCTTGCTCTTCTCACAGATTCCCCAGTGCCACTGGTAGAAGAACCAAGCATGAGAGCCATGGAGCAAGTGAGGTTAGTGTAAAAAACTACATGCATTTCTTAGCTTCACCTAACCCATGACCAATGTTGCTTTATATGTGTTTCTCTCCCAACCTCACCGAATTATTTTGAAATGAATATCAGAAATCATATTCTATTTTAAAGTATAACAGTATTTATCTCTAAAATGTGAGAATACTATTTTCTTCATTGTTCTGTATTTTGTAGAAATGTAGTTGATTGTTTTGTGTTCATGTAGTATTCTGTCACCCTGCTGAGCTCGCTTATTAGTCCTAGGAGACTTTTTCTTTTTGGTACTTACTTGGGGTGTTCTATGTAGATAATCATGTACACTCACGAAAGGAGTTTTATGTCTTTCTCTGCACTCTTTATTCCTCTTACATCTTCCCCCCCCCCTCGCCCCCCTTCGTTGTAGCTAGAACTTCTGTGCTATGGTGAATGAGTGGTGAGGACAAGTCTTGACTTGTTTCCGGTATTAGGGGAAATGCTCTTTGTCTCTTACTATTGAGTGATATGTAAGCTTTAGGGCTGTTTTTTGTTTGTTTGGGGTAGATGTTCTGTATCAATTTGGGGTAATTCTTTTCTGTTCTTAACTTTCAGAGTATTTTTAACATGACCGCGTATTGGATTTTCTTAAATGCTTTTCTTTAGCCTGCTGGAATTGGATACTTCATTTGTTAGTGATACTTCTTTGACAGATTTATTAATGTAAAGCTTGCATACTGCTTTCTTTTGTTAGGATTTTGGTTTTTTTTTTTGGATTCCATTTCCTTAAGGCCTGCTTAAAAATTATTGTATCTTGTGTTCATGAGTGAGAGAGACTGCTGTATTTCCTTTTCTTTCTCTCTCTCTCTCTCTCTCTCTTTTTTTTTTTCCTTTTTTCAGTTTCTGGGTTGGGATTTTTCTAGTCTCATAAACTGAGTTAGGGCACAGATTCTCTTCTACAGGTCTCTGTAAGAATTTCAGTAGAATAGGGTGGTATGTCTGCTGATTTTTATTGTAATTTGCTAATGAGCATGTCTCCCAATTTTCCTGTAATTTGCTAGTGAACACCTAGCCTAGACATTTTTACCCCCTTGCATTGTGAATGATTTAGAACATACAATGTGTACTCAACCTGTCTTCAGGTGAGCAGTTGACATGCAGTGATTTGGAAACATTAGTTTGGATCACAATCATCTAAAGGACTTGCTAAGTTCATGGACTAATGGCCTCACACACAGAGTGTTGATAAAAGTATATGGGTTGGGGCCAAGTGTGTATTCTTCTCACAAGTTAGCAGTGCTGCTTCTGGTGTGAGAAGTGTGCTCTGAGAGCCATGGAATAAGTGAGTTTAGTATTAAAAACTGTAAGTTTTCCAACTTCAACTATTGTGAACCCATAACCAGTCTTGTTTTATACAGCTTATTCTTTTTTTTTTTTTAAAGATTATTTATTTATTTATTTATTTATTAGACAGAGAGAGATCACAAGTAGACAGAGAGGCAGGCAGAGAGAGAGAGAGGAGGAAACAGGCTCCCTGCTGAGCAGAGAGCCCGATGTGGGACTCAATCCCAGGACCCTGAGATCACGACCTGAGCCGAAGGCAGCGGCCCAACCCACTGAGCCACCCAGGCACCCCGATTATACAGCTTATTCTTAATGTGCATTTGAACTGCATGGGTCCATTTATAAATGGAAATTCTTTCTGTACTGCAGATATGTTTTCTCTTATGATTTTCTTAATATTTTCTTTGGCTTTATTATAAGAACACAGTATATAATGCACATACAAAATGCATGTTCGTTGTTTATATTATCAAGAAGGCTTCTAGTCAGCAGGGTATTCATAAAGGTTTCGGGGATTCAAGTTCTGTGTGGAGTTTTGACTGGGGGGAATCTGTGGACTCAACTGTATACATCCTCACCAAATTATTTTGCAATGTGTATTTTTATAATCAATAAATCAGTTTCAACATTTTATTGCAACTGAGATAATCATTTTTTTCCCTTCTGTTGTCATGTGGTAAATTTAGATTTTTCTAATATTAATGAATTCTTCAAAGAAATTAAATATATAGATATCTTACTAAATCTTAGGAAATGTTGTATCTACTTTGATAGGTGAGATTAGCCTTTTTTTTTCTTTCCCTTGAAAGATTATTGTCTGATTTTAGAGATGAGGGTATTTTAACTTCATAAAATGAGTTGCTATATGTTCCTTCTTTCTTGGTTATAATTCTTGATAGATTAGAATTCTTTATCAAATGGTTACATGGTTAAAATTATCTATCAAATGGTTACATGGTTAAAATTATCTAGCTTTTCTCTTTATGAAAAATCTCAAATATTGAAACAAGTGAGTAACTTTTTTGTTTCAGTTATTTTTTTCATTGTGAAACACATTATATAAAATTATCATAACCATTTTCAAGTTACAGTTCAATGATTTCATGTATATTACAACCATCCATCCATAGTGAGTGATCCCTTCCTTATAGGGTGAAGTGTTCTTTCAGTTCATCAGATCATGTTTATTTTATTGTAAAGTTCAATTCTTGATCTTTTTTATTCCATTTCTATCATTTAAAGGATATATTAATTTCTCCCACATTGTGTGTTCTTCTTAATCTCTGCTTATGATTCTGTGCATTTGTTTATATACAGAGAAGTTAAGATGAGGTGAATACATATTTAAAAATCCTCATTTTCCTCCTAAATTTGTGTTTTCAATATATAATTGTTAGTAAGCCTTCCCCCACCCACCCACCCCCACTCTATTTGGGGGTAAATAGTTGCAATCTCTTTCTCACTTTAAATAATGAAATTGCATGAATTTCATTTTTTATTTCCTTTTTTCCCAGTCAAATATTAAGAATTTCTTCCATTTACTTTTTTTTATATTTTAGAAATATTGCTCATGATGATTTTTATGTGCTTTTTTATCATTTATTCTCTTCTATTTTTAGTTTTGGTAAATAATTTTAGTCCTTTTTACCCTGTGCAAAAATCTTTCTGTGGACAAAAATTACGTCTTTTATTTCTAGGTCTATCTTTACTCTTTTGCTGAACAATGTAAGGAACTTACAATCTTTTAACACTTACTTGTCATAAATAATAACAGTCTTGTTCAGTCTTTTAGTTCTAACTGTTCTTACCTTATAAATTATCATTATTTTTATAACTGATGCAATCTACATTAAACATCTACATGTTTAATTTTTTTTCACTATTCAGCCATCCATTACAGACATTTTAGGTGATTTTTTTCTTAAGTTCTTTAGAAATTTTTTGTAGTTTTATTATATAATTGATATATATCAATTATATTATGTATCATTAATACGTTATGATTTTGCATAACATTGTAATAATGTATGCAACATACCATTATCAAAATATCAAGTTGGTAATTTGATTATTATCACAATATATGCATATAAGTTAACATTCATTTCACATAGTTAGGATATGTATTTTTCTCATGACAGGAACTTTTAAGATGTATTCTCAGCAACTTTCTAATATAGAATATGGTATTTCTAACTATAGTCACCATAATTGTTTTTAAAGTCAATAATGTGGTCTAATATGGTAGTTTCTAGCCACATGTAACCCTTTAACACTCGAGATATTGTTACTGTGACTGAAGAAATTTCTTTTAACTCATCTAAGTTATTAGTGGCTACTATATTGGACAGTGCCAGTCCTGTTTTAGTATTTTTATTGCCTGTCAGAATTTTAATAAAATATGCTAATATACTACAAAATGTCTAGAGCTTTATAGTCAAAACTATATTCCAAATTTTATTAACATTTTACTGTATTTGCATATCCAACTCTTTGTGTGTTAATCCCCTAATATTCATGTATGTCAAAAGAATGTGCAGATATAACTACATTTCATCATACTCTGTTTAAAATTATCATCACAAGGCTATTGTCTCCAATTTCCTAATGTTCCAGATAGTCTTAAATATGACACTTTACACAGAGGCTTTTCTGAATCTAACTGCTATTTGTATTATGGATATTATTTTGCTTGAGCCAAAGATTTTCATCACTATATTTTTTTAAAGATTTTATTTATTTATTCAACAGAGAGAGAGAGAGAGAGAGAGATCACAAGTAGGCAGAGAGGCAGGGAGAGAGAGAGAGGAGAAAGCAGGCTCCCTGCAGAGCAGAGAGCCTGTTGTGGTGACCTGAGCTGAAGGCAGAGGCTTTAACCCAATGAGCCACCCAGGTGCTCCCATCACTATATTTCTAAGCATTTCCTAAACTAAGAAGTATCCTCTTTAGAGATGGGGTTACTGTTTTGATAGAGATGAGGTTACTGTTCCTTGAGAAATGCATAAAACTCAAATGAATCTTGTGTCACCACATTAGACTCATGAATTGCTTTTAGAAATTCATAACTTTCAAGTGAGGGTGGTTTCTTCTATGTTGAAGTGAAGATGTGTAGGTAATCTTTTATAAGCACTTTTCATTTTTTGGTTGAACTGGTCCTGTGTATTGCACATGCACTAAGATTAGAGCTAACTTCCTTCAGTATTTCCATTACCTGCCAAATAATATTTTTTTCTTGCTGGGGACATAATTATTGCTGATATTTAAATAAAATCATATTTTGTATTTCTATGATAGCTTTTGTTGTGTACATAAAACATTAAAGTCATGCAAATAAAGTATAATATTTGATTATGTTTTAAATCTTCATTCTTTCACAGTTTTGGTATATGAAAATATTTCAAAGTAGTTAACCATTCTAATGCAACCCTTTATCCACTAATAGGAGTATTAAAGTTACTTATTTTTGCTTCTCTATTTGTAAATTCTGCCCACTTGTTTTTCATTTCAGAGTTAATTCTGTTTATATTCATTTGAAAGTGACTTTCATCTATTAAGGTAGCATTTACAAGTTTTGGAAAAACTATTTCCAATATAAACTATTAGGTATTCCTAGAAGAATCTATTCCATTAGGAAAAGTTTTTTAGACAGTTCTATCTAATTCTCTGGGAAGTCAACAAAAATATGTTAGGAACCTAATATTGACATTGTTTATCACAGGTCACCAACTTGAGAACCCTAGGATTAGTAACTTTCCACAAAGTCTTAAATGTTTAATACGCAGAATGCAAATGCTACCTCTATGGAAGTTAATTTTTTCACATAATCACATGACTATGTGTATTGTAGTGTTATAATTTTGGATTTAAAACATTAACTTCTCAGTAATTACAAACTCAAAGGAATTTCCAAAAATACAAATTTCTGTGTATTTTTTTACCTTAATGGTAAGATCTTACAGAGATAGAGCGCAATATCAAAATTTTTTTAGCCAGTATTCCTTTAAATATATATTTTTAAGTCTTGCACTCTTCACCCCTCCTGAGACTCTTAGAATGCATAGGTTAGATTTTTACTGTTGTGACAAATCGCCGAATTCATTGTTTTTGCTACCAGTCTGAACAGAAAATTGAGTAACATCTACCAGTTTGTCTTGAAATTGACCAGTTCTTCCCTCTGTCCTCTCCAAACTACGTTTGAGCCTATCCAATGAAGTGTTGTTTTTTGCTTCTTTTTTTGAAGACATTTATTTTGTGTGTGTGTGTGTGTGAGAGAGAGAGAGAGAGAGAGAGAGAGAATGCAAATGCACACATGCACATACAATGAGTGGAGTAAGGAGCTAAGGCAGAGGGAATCTCCAGTGAGTTGAGCTCAGAGTCTGATAAAGGGTTCCATCTCATGACCCTGAGATCCAACCAGAGCTGAAACCAAGAGTCAGAGCCATCCAGGTTTCCCTGCTCAGTGAGGTTTTTTGTTTTTGTTTTTGTTTTTAAGTAATTTAGGAGGCACCTGAGTGGCTCAGTCAGTTAGGTGTTGGTCTCTTAATCTCAGCTCAGGTCTTGACCTTGAGTCATGATTTCAAGTTCTGCATTGTGTTATCTATTAAAATTTTATTTATTTTTTATTTTTTTATTTTTTTTTAGTTTAGCTCTAAAGGTCTCCTTTGATTCTTTATCGTAATTGTTTTAATTTCTTCTCAGATCCATGTGAGTTACCTAAGTATTGGCATCTTTTTGATTGTGTTTTCTCATTCAATTGAGAAATCTCTCAATCTCATTCAAATTCTTAATATGATGAATTTTTTTAAAAAATTCTAAACCATTTGGAGTATTAAGTTGTGAGATTGTGAAAACTTTTTTTTTTTTAAAGATTTTATTTATTTATATGATAGACAGAGATCACAAGTAGGCAGAGAGGCAGGCAGAGAGAGAGAGAGGAGGAAGCAGACTCTCACTGAGCAGAGAGCCCGATGCGGGGCTCAATCCCAGGAACCTGAGATCATAACCTGCGCTGAAAGCAGAGGCTTAACGCTCTGAGCCACCCAGGCACCCCCAACTTTTTTTTTTTTTTTTTTTTTGAGCCAGTGGTCACTATGTTTAGTTGGAGCACAAAGGTCTGGTTATTCTGTCCAGTTTTGGTTGAGGATTGATATTCAGCTCACCTTTTAGGCCTCACACCTCCCAACGGAAATGGAATGCAGCTTTGACCCACAATGTCCCCGAGGAAGAGTTGACACTTGGGTCCCAACCTATTATATGGCCTAAATCTACATCCAGTTATTCATCTCAGTTAAAGCTCTCAGACCTTTTTTTTTTTGCTTTACTTTATCAAATGTCTTCCATTAGTCTGGTCACAATCTCTTGGAAATTATAATAATTACTTTAAAATATATAAAGTTACTTTGTCAGTTTGGCTATATAGGGAGCTTTACTTGGTTCCTTTCCACTGTAATTTTGTTTCTGGAAAACCATACTATTCTCACTTATAATTTGGGCAATCATAATATCTATGATAAAAAGAGCTAGTTAGGTTAAAAAGAAAGGCACATGCATCTAAATTCCCTTAATTTTGTATAATCTATTAAATTTATGTAATCTATTAAACCAAATCTAAAAGACAGAAATGATTGAGTTTCTATTGTGTTTTATACATTTGATATTCATTATACTAATTCTAGGAACAACAATAAAACCTACATATATTACTTGTTGACTTTTCACTTATTTTAACTACCAGGAAATCAGTGCTCAGAAAACTCAAGTAATTTGTCCTAAACCATGGAATTAACAACTGATGGGCTCTAAGTATGTTTCATTTCAAGACAATCATCCCTCAGAAGTTCTTTCTAATTTTCAAAGAAGGGTTTCCTTAAAATGTTAATAATTTTGAAGGAAGTGAATAACCACAGACAAAATATTTTTGTAATAGAACATACTTGAATTTTCAAAAAGGCCTAGATTAAGCATTCCTAATGATCGTGGAAATGTGTATTTAATTTACATTTTTAAATAAGCAAAGTGTAATTTATATATTGAAAATGGACTCAGAAAAATGAACTTAAATATTTTAGTTTGTCTTTATATACACACCTGAGAAATCAGATCTACTTGCCATGGAGCAATATGTGCTTTCAGCATTAAGAAAATTAGAATCCTTCATATCCTGGAAGTAGCGCTATTCCATTAAATTACTGTAAACAGATTCCTGGTTTATAATTGCTTAATCACCAATGCAGCAGATATTTGAAGAGCTGTGTTGCTAAATTTACTTTGTAATTTTAATTAAACTTTTTTTGCCTTTCTAATTAAATTTGCTCTTGTTATTTTTGATGGTTTAGCACTGGTAGAGAATTAGCTTTGTTGGCAAGACATATTTTCATCAGAAATGGTCAGGTTCAACTTGAAAGAATTTGAGTGCTTTAAACACTACAAATTGGCTAAAAATAGAGATATTTTTTAAAGTTATGTTCATGTTATAAAAATCAATCTTGAAAAGGAGCTATAAATATCTGGTACCTAAGTATGTCAGTTTTATTGCATGTTTTTTTTATAAGATTATATGCCATGAAATTTAAGTACTTCAATGTGATACTTGGTTCAAAGTAGATTATATAAATATAGGCACTTCTTAAAAGCTAAGATCTTATTAGCTAGTTATTGAAAATACAAGTTTATCAGGCGCCTGGGTGGCTGAATTGTTAAACATCTGCCTTTATCTCAGGTCATGATCCCAGAGTCCTGGGACTGAGCTCCACATTGGGTGCCCTGCTCAGCGGGAAGCCTGCTTCTCCCTCTCCCACTCCCCCTGCTTGTGTTCCCTCTCTTGCTGTGTCTTTTTCTGTCAAAAAAATAAAATCTTTAGATATATTTATTTGACAGAGAGAGAGAGAGAGAGAGAGAAAGAGAGATCAAGAGCAGGAGGAGCAGCAGGCAGAGGGAGAGGGAGAAGTAGGAACCCCACCCATAAGGTAGCCTGATGCAGGGTTCGATCCCAGGATCCTGAGATCATGACCTGAGCTGAAGGCAGCTGCGCAACTAAGTCACCCAGGCACCCCAATAAATAAAATCTTAACAAGAAAAAAACTACATAAAGTTATCTAAATTACTATTTCCTTTTCCTTAACCCAGTATTCTTCAGCCATTTCTTTACCTGTCTCCTTTTATGTACAAATTTTCCTTAGTATTGTTTATTATTTGCTTGTATTTCCTACCTATAATCAGACTCATTACCACTGTTTAATCAGGTATTGGTCTTCTAATGTTTAACAGCTCGATTTACTGTAAATACCTCCTTGATCCAGAGTCATCTGAACTTCTCTACATGTGTTGCTGAAGGCATGTAATTGAGTAATTTTTCTAAAGCCAAATTTACTTCCAGTTTCTGTAAGTATTCTACCAAATTGGGGCTTAAACGCGTCCCAAATTTTCTCCTTTTGCAGATGAGCATTTATGTGAGCCTGGTTTTCATTTAATTCTATCAATAGTTTTATAAATCCTTTGTTATACCAAATATCTACGGTGGAAAATTAATGTTTGATATAAACTACTTTGGCTAAAACACACTCTTTCTCTCCCAATAGAAATGACCTTTCCTGCTGTATCACATTCCCAGTAACTGAGATGGTAATTTAAGACCATTTTTCTGTAAACTCTGAATTTGAACTGCTTTGTGGACATTATCATATCTCAGTTATTATAACTAACTTTTAGAGACATTGGCTTCCGGGTGCCATTATGTAACACTACCTATCTATCCTACCACCCCCTGCATATAAGGATGACATTGTGGTGTTTCTTTTTCTGTCTAATGCCATTTGCAGCACAGGAACAGTAAATTAATTTTTAAACAGTAAATTTTTTTAAAGCATACGGTACTAGACTCATTAGAGGATAATAAAGGTGGTACTATTCAATAATGTCCTGCCATTATTTAAGGTTACCATTGTTTTCCTACAAACACTTTTTAACGGTGCATATCCAGTAATCTTTACTAGGTGAGTCTGCTACCTCCTTGTACTACTGCTGGTAGGTATGCTTCTCCATTAATGGCATTGTTCAATTCCCTGCTCATTTATAGTTGTGTTCTCTCTCCAGGCTGGTTTCCAGTTGTAGCTTGTCTCCTGGAAGATAGCTCCCTCTAGTGTCCCTTCTTGAGTTAATAAGTATTTTTGTAATATGTAAAATGAAATATGAAATATTTATAATATTGGAAAAGATCTGAACCCTCAAGCATTTAATGTTCCATGAGACTACTAGTTGATACCAAATATAGTTCTATTTGGGAGTACCGTAGTGTTTGCCATACTCTACCTAACTTTGTGTACCTCACCTGTGTACCTCTGTAGGGGAATGACCTATAATAGCCAAAATCAAACATCAGCAAACTAGAGTGATAGTTTTACCTTAGCTGGGAGAGAATTATGCTTGGAACACACAGCAGTCCATGTGGAAAGGACACTGTAATTGTCCCCATAGGGAGAACAACAACCTTCTATTACGTGCTGTGGACTTCTTCCCTTTGTGTATTCTTAAAAATACTATTTACTCTTTATTAGTAAACATTGCCATACTATCTCCTCCTTATTTGGATGTCTTTCTGGCATTACCTGAGGGATAATTTGTAACTTAAGCATCAGAATGATAAGCCCATGGTGGTGGGAATGGTTTCAACCCGAGTCCAGTAATATACCATGATTAGTTTCTTAATCGGGCTGTATCAAATATAGAACTGTTTTCCACTACAGATTTGTACTGAAGATGTAAGTGGCAATATTAAAATGTGACTTGATATTGAGTAGTAAAATAGGACAACATGGAAAATGTGTGTAACTGAGTAAACCAATATTTCCCAAAAGACCAATGTGTGTTTTCTGGGAGTTTTGCAGTTTCAGATCTTATGTTTAAGTTTCTAATTGATTTTGAGTTGTTTGGGGCATGGTAGAAGATGGTGGTCTGATTTCATTATTTTAAATGTGGAAATGCAGTTTTCCTAACACCATTTGCTGAAGAGTATTATTCCCCACTGTGTATTCATGGAATCCTTATCAAGGATGAGTTGATCATGTATAGGCATGCATTTATTTTATGTGCTCCATTCTGTTGATCTGTGTTCTCTCCTCTTCAGTTTTTCAGAGGAATTTGAGGATTTGGGTTAATTTTTCTTTATACGTTTGGTAGGATTCACTGGTGAAGCTATCTGGTCCTGGGCTTTTTTGGGAACAGGGTTGGTTACTGAGTCAGTCTCCATACTAGTTACGGAATCTGTTTAGGCTCTATTTCTTCATAATTGTTCTTTGTAGGTTGTATGTTTCTAGGTATTAATTTCTTCTAGGTTATCCAGTTTATTAGCATATAATTTATTCAAAACAAACTCTTATGATCCTTTTTATCTGTGGCATTAGTTCTGGTGTCTTTCATTTCTGATTTTGAGTCTTTTTTTTTTTTTCCTTAGTCTAGGTGTTTTAAGTATTCCTTTTCAAAATAACTTGTTTTAATCTCCCCCTTTAATTTCTACCCTAATCTTCCTTTCTGCAAGCTTTGTGCATAGTTTTTTCTTTTCCTAGTTTGTGATGTGTGAAGTTGTTTTAGATCTTTTTATAGATTAGTTATTTTTATTATCATTTGGAATCCTGGAAGAATCCTGGGGCTTTATTGTTAGACAAGCCTTCATTTAATTTCTGGACCTCAGTAAATAATACCATATTAGTAAAGATAGGTGATTTGTCTGGGTTTCAATCCTCTGATCTGTAGGATAAGAATAATAACTTCTTTATACTATTGTGGGGATTAAATAAGCCAATACAAGTAAATGCACATGCAACATAGTAGGTAGCTCAGTCTTTTTTAATGTAGATGTTTATCATTCTGAATTTCACTCTTGTGTAAGAGGTTACAAAAATGGTACAAAATATTAGTATATTTTTTTATGTGGAGGTATTTTTTAAATTCCCACTTGATTTTTTCTTTGAGCCAATGATCAGCAATATGTTTTAATATCTACATATTTGTGAATTTTTCCGTTTTCCTTTTATTGATATATACTTTCATTCTATTGTGGTCAAAGATACTTGGTATGACTTCAGATTTCTCAAATTAAAATTTGTTTTGTGACTTAACACGATCTGTGTAGGAGAAAGAGCTATGTGCTTGACAAGAAAGTGTATTCTGTTAGTGAAATGTTCTATTTCATAAGTCCATTTGGTCTATAGTGTTAGTTCCTATGTCCTTATGGATCTGTCTGGATGCTCTATTGAAAATGAGGTAGAAAGTCTCTGACCATTACCATTTTGCTCTCTCTCTTCCTTTTAGTTCTATCAATCTTTGTTTTATGTATTTATATGCTGTGATGGTAGGTTCATAAGTTTTTATAAACCTTATGTCTTCCTGATTGAGCCTTTTAACATAAGGCCCTCATTTGTATCTTGTGACAGTTTTTTCTCAGTCTGTTTTTTCTGGTAAGTATAATCATCCCTGTTCTCTTTTGATTACCTTTTGCTCAGATCGTTTTTGCATCTCTTTCAGCCAATGTGTGTTCTTAAATCTAAAGTGAGTTTCTTGTAGACAGCATATATTTTGATAATTTTTTAAAATCCATTTAGCTACTATATCCTTGAGTTTAATTCATTCAAATCTCAAGTAATTGATAGAGAAGGGTTTACTATTGCCTTTTTTGTTTGCTTTTGTTTTTGTTGCTTGTCTTAGAGTTCTTTTGGTCATCCTCTCTTGCTATCTTTCTGTGCATGTGTGCGTGTGTGTGTGTGTGTGTGTGTGTGTGTGTGTGTAGATCTGCTTTGATTCCTTTCCCTGTAACTTCTATAGATTTCTTCCTTCCTTCTTTCCATCCTTGTTACCTTGGGGCTTACATAAAGTATCTTATAGTTGTAACCTATTTTAAGCAGATAATAAAAGTCTAGAGTTTTTCTATAGGATTTAATGAACTTCTTTCCTCCACACCTTGTTACTATTGTCCCAGTTAACATCTATTCATATTGTGTACGTGTATCTTCTGACATATTTTCGTTACTAATACTTTAACTTAACTATAATTGAAAGTGATTTACTGGCATCATTACAAATTTGCCCAGGATTTGTTGGTGAATTGATGTGTGTGTTGGGAAGAAAGATGCAGTGCTTCCACTTTACTATCTTGGTGTCACTCCTGAAAAATGTTATTTAAACCCATAGTGGGATAGTTATATTTTTCAATGTTCTTTTTCTCAAGTTTTTTAAATTTTATATAATTTTTTCAGTGTTCCAAAATTCATTGTTTATGTTCTTTAATTTATCAGTTTTAGCTTCTTTTTTAATAAAGACTTTATTTTAGAGAGGGTGAGAGAGCACGTGCGAAAGTTGGGGAGGAGCAGAGTGGAAGGGGGAAGATGGGAGAATGAATTCCAAGCAGACTCCCCGCTGGGCATGGAGCCCTGTGTGGGGCTCTCTATCCTAGGACCCTGAGATCATGACATTAGCGACAACCAAAAGTTGGATATTTAACTGACCGTGCCATCCAGGTGGCCCTATCAGTTGTAATTTCTAATAAGGTGTATATCAATAAATCTATACAAACAAAAGTTCTTTGGGGTCCTTAACTTTAAGAAACAAAAGAAACTAAAGCAAAAATCGTTGAAAGCCATTGGTTTCCAGGAACATTCTTCATTATCTAGAGACATATCAGACTATTGAAAAGGAATTTAGCTTGGGAATCAAAATTCCTATCTGAACAAAATATTTAATCAATATAATATCTGTTGTTAGCTTCTGGACTTCAGTTTTGCTTAATGCTTAGTAATAGGTGGTCTGGGACAATTTTAAAAGTTTGCATTTGTCCTAATAAAACAAGAGGAACTCAATACATATATGAAAAGCACAAAGGCAACATGATTTAGTGACACACAATATCTAATATCCATACCAGTTATGAAGTCAAGTAAAAGCTACTTAACCATCAGATCACTCCAGTTGCATTTTCAGTTTTTAATATCACCTTATTTTACCTTCTACAATAGCATCTCTATATCCATATAAAGGTTCATCTTAGAGCATTTTCAGAACCTAATTTTATTCCTCTTTCATAGAAATTTTTTAAAGTTTTTATTTATATTTCAATTAACATACAGTATAATATTAGTTTCAGGTGTACAATTTAGTGACTCAGTATTTCCGTACACACCTGGTTCTCATCACAAGTACCCTCCTTAATCCCCATTACCTGTTTAACCCACCCTCTGACCAATCCTCCCTTCTGGTAACTGTCAGTTTGTTCTCCTGGAAATTACTGTATATCGAGATTCTTTTTAATAGCCACTTAACTGAGACAGATTAGTTACTGCCTCTTACATTCTTGGCTTCTTTTTATTTATTTATTTTTTAAGGTTTTATTTATTTGTCAGAGAGAAAGAGAGCACAAAAGGGGGACAATCAGGCTCCCTGCTGAGCAAGGAGCCCAATTCAGGACTTAATCCCTTAACCCTGGGATCATGTCCTGACCAAAGGCAGACGCTCAACTGACTGAGCCACCCAGGCATTCCTGTTCTTGGCTTCTTAAGACCAAGGTTGGCTAAGGCATCCAAGACTAAGGACCATACCCATCAGAGCACCTACCATCTCTGTGTCGATGACCTTATATTTAGTATTTCTTGCTAATATTCATAAAGACAGATTAAAGTACCCTGTACTCTAACTACATTCTTACTATGGAATTCAGTATCCCATTTGTGGGTTTGAAAGGGGTAGGGCAGTAGCCCTCTCAGACCTCACAAACCATTGACTTTACCCACTGTAGCAGGTTTGTCATTATACTATCTGAAGCCTATGCTCACAGACATTTAAATCCAGATAGGGAGTAGTTGTCTACACAAATAATCACTGCATTTTGTGATACCTCAAATACATGTCTTAGCCCTGATAATTAAGAAACCATTTCAGTAACTTACCAGGCTTCTGCTGAAATTCTTAAATGTTCAAATTCTTCACCCTCATGTGACTATTGAATACTCTTAACATTCTGCAGTTACTTCATCTGGTCAGTAGTTAATCTATATAGCTTTTGAGTAATCAGTAACCTTGATTATATTTATGAGTGAATATAATAGGTTTTTAGGTAGTATGGATAAGAAGGCCTTCAAGTAACAGGAAAAAGGTCTTTACAGTTTTTCTTCTGCTACCATCTTTTTAAGGTCTCTTTTACTAGTACTAGTAGAAAAAGGAAAGGGCATTTTTTTCCCTCTCTTCTCTTGACTTTGACCTATTAATACACTTAGCCATTCTTCTTAGATCCTAAATCTTTCCTTCATTTTCCATTCTTAAGACTTATCTGTCATTAACCTCAAGTTTTGCCGCTTCATGAAAAGTATGAATAGGTAGCTCTCCTGGCATCTAGTCATTTTATTTTTCCATCTCCTACTTTAACTTGCTAAAAAGTGTCTTCATCAGTATTTGTGCACATTAAAGGTAAGACTTATTACTGCACCAATCTAAGTTAACAGAAGAGATTGAATTATCGAATAAGACTCACATAAAACAAATTGTACCCTTCCATTTGCACAAGCCAAAAACTTTTAGGTCCTTTTTAATTTTGCTTTTTCTGAAGCCCTGCCAGCTTTATATTCAAAACATCTAAAGTGGGATTTGAACATCTTTTACAAGGTCTACTATTAACATGCCAATACAAGCCACCTTTGTTTTTATTGAAATAGCATCCTAGCTTATCTCTCAGCTATTCCTTGCCCACTCTATCTATTTTGAACACAGCAGTCAAGGGTGTATAAATCATCTTATGTTAATTCTCTGCTCAAACTTTCCAACTCCCTAGAGTAAGAGCCAAAGTTCTCATTATATTCCTCCTTGTCTTCCCTGATTTGATCTTGCATTACTTCCGCCCTTTTCCCCATCTCTGAAAATGTCATTCCACTCTGCTCCAGCCTTGCTGACTTCCTTACAGCTATTAAGAACCCCCGGCACCCCCTCCAGTATGCACCTACACATGCTGAGCTCAGAGTCTCTGTACTTAACTTTCTCCTCTTCTGGAATGGTCTTCCTTCAAACATATGATGCCTTTCTTTACTTTCATGTCTTTGTTTATTTGTCTGTTAGAAAATCCCACCTGAAAATACCCTCTTCCTCACCTCCATTCCTGCTTTATTTTTCTCCTTGACACTTATCACCATCAACTATTGTATAGTTATGGATTCATTTGTTTAATGCTTATTTTGCCTTGCCAAAATGCAAAATGTGAGGCTGGAGATTTTTCTTTTGCTTCTAGTACTCTATTGTGGATACCAGGCACTAAAATATTAATATATCCAATATTTGTTGAATAAATGAATGGCTTGGATGAATGCATGGATAAACAAATAAATTTTTTTAGAAGTAGATTGAGATAATATTCTCAAACATTTTCCCAGATAATTCATGAAAGACAATAATGTAATTCTGACTACCTTAACTGTGTTTTCCCACACAGAAAATGAATAATTTCAAATTTCTTTATATAACATTTAATGCTATGCTAGTGTAGAGAAGTTTGGACCTGCCAATCTAAATAAAGAAAATATATATACATATATATATACTAGCCTCTTAGTAAGTTAACTTAGATTTTCAAGATAAACTTTTATCAAAATCCTTGCACTTTTTTCCTGAAGTACCTATAAAAATGTATGAGCATAAAAGACTTCTTTAAAAAGGCCAAACCATTAAAAATGAATCAACAAATGTGCCAATATTAAAATTAAAATCTCTCTTGTATGTTAAATGTGAATTAATAAGGGGAAAAATGCAAGCCACACCCTGGGAGAAGATATTTTTAAACTTTAGATAATGCTGTAACAATGTTTACAGTGGTGGGAAAAACCAAAGCAACCTGTTTCTCAGTAGGGGAACAGATAAAACGGGGCTTATACAACACTACTGTTAAAAATGAAATTTAGCAAAATGTAAAGAAGTGCATAAATCTGAAAATAACATTAGCTAAAACAAGTTACAAAAGTATATGTATGTATGATACTACTTATGTAGTTTAAAATACGGGACAAAAGCATTTATTATATAAGCTTGTAGGGGGAAAATAATACAGAATGGGGCTTTAAAAGTATCATTTCTTAAAAAACCAACTAGCAGACATGTTAGCAAGTTTTATCTTGAGCTGTGGGTCTCTTTCTGTTTCTGTACCTTCCCCCCTCAAGTTTGAAACAATCTCAAACTTAAGAGAAGTTTGATTCAAATAACTTTTCAAAACCACTTGAAAATGCTGTTTACCATAAATACTTTAGCATTTAACCCCTTTTTTCAATATAAGAATCAGAATAAAAAATTAGCAATACTTTAATGTTTAGATTCCACTGATGTCTTAACAGTTGTCAATATTTGCTTCCATTCAAAAGAAATCAGTCTTTAAAAAAAAAAAAAAAGGAATCCAGTCTAGAATATCACATTGCATTTAATAGTTTTCTATTTCATTCTCTTCAATTTACATAATTTATTTATCCTTTACTTTCATGATCGTGACACTTTCAAGGATTATACAGGACAGTTATTTAGCGGAGTGTGCTGGGGAAATTAAAAATAAAATTATTTCAATTCAGTAAACCTCTCCATAAATCTAGAGAAAGAAAACAGTTTGTGTTTTTTTACTGAATAAGCATTAAATGTGGATGTGATGAGAATCACAGTCAATACACTAAGATTGAAAAATCTCACTCTTTGACTTAATCTAGCAGATACAACCCATTACACACGTGTTTTCAAGATAAACTATAGTCCTCAAGGAAAAGGACTCAACAGCACCATCTGTCACATAGTTCATCCCAAATTCACTTGGTAGTTGGGATGGTCATCTATCTTGGCTAATATGTTTTATCCAAAGGAAGATAGATCTAATTTATAAGACTGGTATTAGTACTGCAGCTGGAAGCAAAGTTGGTCCAGAAGTTAGACTACCTTGCCACAGGGACTAGAAAAAAGGCCTTTATCTTTTTTGATATCTTTCAAAGAACTAGTCCCCAGGTTTTTGAGAAAGATATTCTTGGGTCTGTAAAGCCCACAAGAGGTTTATTTGGCTTTTCAAAAGATTTACTTATGAAGAGAAAGAATGTAGAATTAGAAGTTGTCTCAAGTAATTGCTCTAAGAAAAGGGCGGTGGGGGAAATCTCATTTTCAACAGGGATTTTTTTCCTTTTAGATTTATATTTAAATTTATAATTCTCCCTTTTGTTATTATAAAATAGTAACACTACAGACTTCCAATGAATTTTATTGCTGTTGAGTTGCAGCCTTCTAAGTATCCATCAATTCCAAAGTAAAATAGAAAGCAAAGCAATTGTCAAAATAATAGAATTGCTAAATTTTTAGACAGTGTTAATTGCATTGGTGGAATGACCTTTGAAAAAAATTGTACCAATTATGATTAGTTCAATTAGATTCTTGATTAAAACTGCACAAAAATTTTTTCACAGTGATTTATTAATTTTACAAATTGATGTGTTGTCTTTGTTGCTTGCATTTTGAGATGATTCACTAAGCTTTATTGTTCCTTAAGCTATTTAGGCTTGGATTAAATAAAACTTAACTTTGGAGTCTGATAATCTAAATTTTAATTCAGAGCTTTCCTTGTAATGCCCAGTAAATTTGTCCTGAATTTTAGTCATGATGAAAGTATCATCACATTTGTATGGCAATTTAGGCTCTCTAGAATTGTTCTGTCTTCACACAACTTTTCCCAGAAGTGAAATGCTATCCTTGGCCATCCTGAGTATCAAACCTCTAATGTGTCATGCTCATTTGAAAGGTACAGATTGAAATCCTGGTGTTTAGTGCATGTGGATCTAATGTCTTGAAGACAAATCCATCCAATGATAATTTTTGCCTCAGGTCTAGGTCCATTTTAATAGTCATTTGAATCTTCATGTGTTTATCTATATTGGGATTGTCTGAGAATTGCACACCAAAGTTTATCGGGTGCCATTGCACTTGTGTTCTGCAGTATCTATATGTAAATGCCAGAGTTTTGTGTCTGTTATTTAAATATTTTTCTTATTAATATCATTCTTCTAATCAAACTAGTTAACAAGAACATGGGAAATTTAAAGCTTAAGTACCTGGATGCATATTAGTTGCTTTGACTTTGTTAATATTAAAAAAAAATGAGGACAGTCCCATATTTACCGTCAGATTGTTGAATCTGTTTATGTTAGTATTACAGTCTAGAGGTAATCAGAAAGAAGATTGAAAGAATTACTTTGGAGTGCAGAGAGAAGGAGTAACACAACAAGTAACATGTTTGTTTTCTAATATAATGTGATTCTCTTAAAGTAGCTAAAATAACCCAACTGTGAATACACCCGCAAGACATTCTGTAAAGATAGTAATAAGTTCCCTAGAATATCTCCTTTCAGTGAAGTTCAGTACCAACATCCACTATTATAGAAAACTTAACTTTTCTGTTCTTTGTGGGAACCAGAGGCCAGTCCTCTTGAGGAGCTGGCTTCCCATGAGATGGACAAGTCCAGCTATTTGTTTGGCCATTACTTTGATAGGCATATAGGTTGTCAGTAGTACTTGAACGGTCTTTCTGTGTAATAGCAGCTCATCTTTCCTGCAGAACATTTATGTAGGTGGAATCTCCTGGTCTGTATGGTTGAAAGACTTCTTCTTTTTTTTTTAAAGACTTAATTTATTTTTTTGACAGACAGAGATCACAAGGAAGCAGAGAAGGAGGCAGAGAGGAGGAAGCAGGCTCCCTGCTGAGCAGAGAGCCCAATGCGGGGCTTGATCCCAGGATCCTGAGATCATGACTTGAGCCGAAGGCAGAGGTTGAACCCACTGAGCCACCCAGGCACCCCGAAAGACTTCTGATGGGTCTTTCCAGGTCCTTTTGACTTTGTCTCTAGGTTTCTAAGCAATAATGAAACCCAATTAAAGTATTGAACGTGATTTTGAGGCAGTCCAGCTAAATTAGTCCCAAGATGTTGCCTCAGACTCCACTATATAGGCCCATCAAATATAAGTCCAGAGGAAAAATATTCAGTACTTGTAGAGATGATTGTAATTTTTAAACAGCCATTTTAGCCTGGTAGATTATTGAATTGTAGTAAATGAGGTATGTTTTGTGAGGTTTTTGTTTTGTTTTGTTTTTTGAGTTTGAATTTGCTACATGTGTCTAGAGGGCAGAAGATGATAGGGTGTATGACAGCTTATAGGAAACTGTGAACATTTGCATATTCTCTAAAGAGCAGAAATAGAATTTTCTCTGTCCTCATCAGTATGCTCTGGTATCCCCAACACGGGAATTATGTTTAATATGAGTTTCATTACCATTGCTTGAACTTTTTTTTTTCTACTTGAAGAGAAGTCTTCACTTCATCCAGACATCAAACATAACTAGCCCAAATCACTTGCCTTTTACTGGTATTAGTTTTATGATATCCAACTGCCACCAGGCTCCTGGTAAAGCTGGCCAAAGAGGACTTCTTATACTTACCTCAGAAGTGGCACGTACGTATTTCTGCTGACAAATAGAGATCTCTTTAATATGTTGTGAACAATTTTATCTCTTTGGCAGGTTTAATAGGAGCTTAGTGTCTTTAAAATACCTCTTACTAAATGATTTTGTTAACGGCATGACAGTGCTAGTCAAATAGGGACTATGCTACAGGAACAGTTTTGTTAGGCTAAAAGATATTCGATTAGAGAGGCACCTGGATGGCTCAGTGGGTTTAAGCCTCTGCCTTCAGCTCGGATCATGATCCCAGGGTCCCTTGGATTGAGCCCCACATTGGGCTTCCTGCTCAGCAGGAAGCCTGCTTCCCCCTATCTCTCTGCCTGCCTCTCTGCCTCCTTGTGATCTCTGTCTCCCTGTCAAATAAATAAATAAAATCTTAAAAAACATTATTTTTATTAGAACATGGGAATTACCTATTTTATAATCCACTTGTCTTTTCTTTTGAAACATGTTTTTGAAATTCAAGAGCTCTTACTGTATTAAAAATGGAGCTTCTAAGTTTGGATTCTACTTTTTTTTTTTTCTAAGATTTTATTTACTTAGAGGGAAAGAGAAAACAAGTGTGCACAATTTTGGGGAGGGGCAAAAAGAGGGAGAATTTCAAGCAGACTCCATGCTGAGCACAGAGCCTAACACTGTGCCCAGTTTCACCCACCCTGAGATCAGGACTTGAGCCAAAATCCAAGAGTTGAATGCTTGACTGACTGAGCCACCCAGGTGCCCCAGATTCTGCTATGTTTTAACAGAAGATTTTTTTTTAAAGATTTTATTTATTTATTTGATAGACAGAGATCATAGGTAGGCAGAGAGTCAGGCAGAGAGAGAGGAAGGGAACTAGGCTTCCTGCTGAGCAGAGAGCCCTATGTGGGGCTCAATCCTAGGACTCTGGTATCACAACTTGAGCCAAAGGCAGAGGCTTTAACCCACTGAGCCACCCAGATGTCCCTTAACTGAAGATTTTGAAGCTCTATCAAAAATACTCCTATCTGAGCAGCCAATTTTAAGACCTGTGGTAACTTAGGTATTTTCCATGAGATATTTTGGTTACTACTGAAATAAAAAATTCTTTCTTTCTTTATTATTTGTTTGTTTGTTTGTTTATTTATTTTATATTTTATTTTATTTTTTCAGTTTTCCAAGATTCATTGTTTATGCACCATACCCAGTGCATAAACGTGCCCTCCTTAATACCCACCACCAGGCTCAACCATTCCCCACTCTCCTTGCCTCCAAAACCCTCAGTTTGTTGCTCAGAGTCCACATTCTCTCACGGTTTGTCTCCCTCTCCGATTTACCCCAATTCACTTTTCCTTTCCTTCTCCTAATGTCCTCCATGTTATTCCCTATGCTCCACAAGTAAGTGAAACCATATGATAATTTACTTTCTCTGCATGGCTTACTTCACTCAGTGTCATCTCCTCCAGTCCTGTCCATGTTGACACAAAAGTTGGGTATTCATCCTTTCTCAAGATAAAAGTCTTCTTCACAGCAAAGGAAACAGTCAATAAAACAAAGAGGCAGTCCACGGAATGGGAGAAGATATTCACAAATGACACTACTTAAGGCTGATATCCAAGATCTATAAAGAACTCCTCACACTCAACACCCAAAAAACATAATCATGTCAAAAAATGGGCAGAAGACATGAACAGACACTTCTCTAAAGAAGACATAAAACAGACACATGAAAAAATGTTCATCATCATTAGCTATAAGGGAAATTAAATCAAAACCACATTGAGATACCACCTTACACAAGTTAGAATGGCCAAAATTAACAGGACAGGAAACACCAAGTGTTGGAGAAGATATGAAGAAAGGGGAACACTCTTACACTGTTGGTGGGAATGCAAGTTGGTGAAGCCACTTTGGAGAACAGTGTGGAGGTTCCTCAAAAAATTAAAAATTGAGCTACCCTATGACCCTACAATTGGAGTACTGGATATTTACCCCCCAAATTCACTATTTAAAAAAGAAATTGTGTTGTATGGCATACCAAACATATACACCATCATTTTTAAGGCCATAACCAAGAATTTGCAGCTCTGGTAACTACTATTAATTAACCTTTCTCCTTCTGTAGACTTAATTCTGTACAAAATACAAGATTTTAGAATTTTATAAGTCACCATAGCACAAGAAGCCGTAGCTTGCCCACTTTTGTACCAAGTACATGAGCCATTAGAAAATAGTATTAAATATACAATATAAATAGGCTGATTAATCAAGTTTTAAAAAACTTGGAATCCCCAGAACTTTAGAAGAAGTTATTGCCAATTTCAATTGCTCAAAAGCCTCTTCATATTCTAGGGACCAAACTGGAGGATCTGGAGAATTGGCATGTAATTTATTTCTCTATCAGGTGTTTTATCTACTTTGCAAAAGCTATAATCGACACTGTCTACAATATTGCACTAGTCTCCCAAATTGTATAAGGTTTTTTAAAAATTTTTTTATTGTTGCCCATTTATCTGTAAAATACATTCTTCAAAATATTCTGTGGTCTACACCTGGCAGCTGATGCCTTAAATATTGGACCTCAGTTGTGCAATAGTATAATTTGTCCAGTGAGGCCTTATGACTATATGAAGTAAATAATTTTACCAAAGCCATAGTATCTGTTTTACATTGCTTATTAATTTCTGAGGTTATTAGCCAATTATATGCATATTGAGCACTCATACATTTCTCTGGTAGGACAAATTTCTAAGATTTTTTGTAAGCAACCAAAGAAAAATAGTAGGTAAGTCCCCAAATCCTTAAGAAACCCTGCCTAAATACTAGAGTCCTTCATAAGCAAAAGCAAAAAATAATTTAGACTTATTAGATGAATAATGAGAAGGTGAGGTAGGTGGGGAGAGAGGAGGACAAAGAAGGGAAGGAGAAAAGAGGGAGGAGGAGGGGAGGGGACAAACAGATCAAGTACAGAGGAGAAACTGCAGAGAAAGGCAGTGAAGTCAGAATAGTGGTAGACATAGGTATTTCAAAGGTTAATGGAATGGCAAACCGGATATATAAATCTATATAGTGGTAAACCATTTTATCAAATGTAGTTTCATTCTTCATTGGAAGTACTTAAGTATTACAGTGTAAGTGTTCGTTGTGAATTCTTTTTCTGATTTGCTTATACCTAGTTTTATCCTTTTTTTTTTTTAAAGATTTTATTTATTTATTTGAGAGAGAGACAGTGAGAGAGAACATGAGTGAGGAGAAGGTCAGAGGGAGAAGCAGACTCCCCAAAGAGCTGGGAGCCCGATGCGGGACTCGATCCCGGGACTCCAGGATCATGACCTGAGCCGAAGGCAGTCGTCCAACCAACTGAGCCACCCAGGCGCCCCAGTTTTATCCTTTTTAATTGACTTTCTACAAAGGATATTGTGGTGTTTTTTTTTTTTTAATTTTTTAAAAAGATCTTTATTTATTTATTTGAAAGACAGAGATCACAAGTAGGCAGCGAGGCAGACAGAGAGAGAGAGGAGGAAGTAGGCTCCCCGCAGAGCAGAGAGCCCAGTGTGGGGCTTGATCCCAGGACACTGGGATCATAACTAGAGCTGAAGGCAGAGGCTTTAACCCACTGAACCACCCAAGCACCCCAAAGGATATTATTTTAGACATGGTCATGACTTGTTTCTGGTACATTTTTGTACATTCTCTATCTTGCATTAAGGTAGTATCATTGTTTCCTAGAGCCCAGAGCTATGTATCAGTCTGTTTCAGTTAGGGGATTTTTCCAGTATGGTATGAAAAAGGCACACGCTGCCACATTCTTTTTTTCTTTTTTCTTCAGAAGACTTCAAGTAGTAACCAAATTAGTTCTCCTCTTTTTCCAAGGAGATCCACAGACATTTTTTTCTGGAGTGCCAAATATGGTACTTTTAACTTGCACAGCAGGTCTCTCTCTCAATGAATTTACAAAAGGATGAGGAGAAAGTAAGAAAGTGTGTCCCTCAGTTAGAGGAGCTATGTGTAGGGGGGCCTGGAGGAAAAGGAAAAAGTAGAAGGTTGACCCTAAATACCATCAGTCTGTATTGATCTATCACCAAATGGAAAGTGAGAAATTCCAGAGAAAATTGCAACATAAGGAGAACCAGTATCCTTATTTCCAACCTCTGAGATTCCCTAACTCTGTCCTTTTTTAAATCAGTTGAACATTATTCCCTAGCCTTTCGGGTTGTCCTGATTTTTTTTTTTTTTCCCCTACCATTCTTGGATCCCTCTGTCTTTTCCAGTCCCTTCTGGCTTCCTGCAATGATGTCATAGTTTTCCTCCTTCCTTTGCTCTCTTCATAGGTTGTCTAAAGCAGGTGTTTTCTCTTTAGTAAAGATTTCTGGTTAAGCACCTAACACAGAAGTTTGAACTTTTCTTCTCTTCCTTTTTTGGCTCCACACCCCCCCCTCCCCCCCCGCCCATTGTCCCCAAGCTAAGCAGATCTTCCTGTGGTTTGAATAATAGTCTGTTCTTGTCTTTTTAAAAATCACCCTTTTCTTTTCTTGGGTTTGATTAATTAACAAGAGAGTGTAGGCAAAATTGCATAAGAATAAGTGCTCCTGGGTCCATAGGAGTGAATTTTGAGAAAGCCCTAAGAAACTTCTCATGGAAATTAATGGGGGAGTTACCTGTTGGTGAGTCCACCACTGCAACTTCTTCCAGATCATCTTTGTTGAAAAGGCCTCAAAGATGGTTCCCTTTTGACTGGTCTTTAATGCACTTTGATCTTCAAAGTTGTATGTGTGGGGAGTGAGAGGTAGTAGATAGTTACTTTCTTGGCCACTGTAGTCCTTGTGATGATCTTCTGGAGCTGATGTGCCTGTTGCATCAGAGGAACAAAATCTGCAGTTGAATTCTACACAGTAGGCGTTGCATGTCCCTATGTGTAGGGCTACAAACTGAAAACACTTCATGAAGTACTTCAGCAAACTTCTAGGGCAACAGAGTAAAGAAGACTTAAAATGAATAATCAGCTGGTGACAAATGCATGTGACTTCCTGGGAGTCTCAATGTCCTCAATTTTGCTGGTGTTCCAAATAGGAAGGCTGGCGTTTTTTGCATGAAAATAAGAAAAATGTAAATTTTGTAGCACTTCAATTTCCCTTACCATGTTGACATTCATCAGCTTAATACCTTGTTGGCCTTTTCCCAGGGCGCCCAAGTTCTCAATTATTCCCACACCAAGTTTCCATCACATCTGCTTTCTTAGCTGTAGTATGGCCAATAAAGTGGATGTGAAATTTGGGGCTGAGACATTTAGTGGCCTGAGGGTAAGGCCAGGAGGCACACAAACTTGAGTCCTCAAAGCAGGTAATTCATCACTAACTATAGTTGTACCTCACCCTTTTCAGGGAAATCTACTCATGAATGAAGTCACTTCTCTAAAATTCATTACCTTTTTCTTTCTGTGAAACAGTCTGAGACAGGAAGGGATAAACAGATGCTGGGGAAGCAGAGGGAGAAGGCAAGGCAGAAAAGTAGAGAAGGGTTCTGGGAAGGGCAACAGGCTCTTCACTTTCTCAGTTCCCTTTTCGATGGTTTTCATTCTTTCCTTTTGGCTACTGAAATCACTTACAGCTTTTCCCTTAGAATGGCATTTATCTCCTAAATACCAGTAATTGATTTGGTTGGAATGAGGCCTGTAAAGACTCCAGCAATTATGTTGATTTATTCAAATCAGAAGAACCATCCTTGGGTCATTGCAAGCTGGATTTTCATTTACCCATTCCACATATGAAGAATAGTAGCCCTTTAAGAGAAAGACCTTCAGACAGCATTACTGGTTTACTGTACGGTGTAACCGAATGTTAGAGGCCATATTATCCATGCTTATTCAACAGTAGAGCAGTGAATTTGGGGGAGATATCTTCAGACTTCTGTTTCAAGAGTGGAATTGCTATAACGGAAACTGGAATTCAGATTCTCTTACCTGCCTGCCATTTGGCTGTAGATCTTCAGCACGTCTGCTTAATTCAAGAACTGACAAATGTTTGTCCTCATCTCCACATTTGTTGGGGAAATAAAATTAAAAGCCATTTCTTAACAAAACTTCTCCATAAAGGTATAAGAGAAAGATAAAAGTTGTATTATTGAGTAAGCATTAAAATAGACTGTGATGTGCATCCTAGGCAATCCAATAGGAGATATGAAGACAAATAGATATTTTTGTACAGTCAAGCGGTTACAACCCATTGCATACATGTTCTCAAGATAAACATCTAGTCCTCAAAGGACTTGACAGCATTATTTTTCACACATAGTTCATCCCAAATTTACTTGGTAGTTGGGTGACCATCTGTGTTTGCTAATTGGCTTTATCTAAGGGAAAAAAATCAGCTGCTTATGTCTTTATGACAGGGGGTGGTTTTACAACTTGGAGTGAGATGCCTGCCCACCAAAGTTAAGCTGTTACCCTCCCACAGAAACTGAGAGATGAGGGTGCTCTCCTTGATTTTTTTTCCTTGATAACATTTCAAAGAAATACTCCTCAGGTTCTTAGACATTTTTGAGTCTCTAAAGCTGGAAAGAAGCTTATTTAGCTTTTAAAAAGATTTACATATATCTCAAAGAGGGGGAAGAAACTTATTACAAGTTGTCTAAGGTAAATGCTTTAAGAAGGGAGATGGGGAGTCTCTTCCCTTATTTTCAACGAAGAATTTTTTTTTCTCCATTTGCATTTAGCCTTAAAGTGCTCCTCAGTTTGGATATATTTAGTGTATCCTTATGATTATTTAGATTCTGTACCTTTGTCAGGAATAATATTTATTTTGTTTTCTTTTTTCATTCTGTCAGTTGGTACCTGCTTTCCTTGTATCTCATTACCAGTGGTGTTAGTTTTGAGCACTAGATTAGTTTTGATCACTAGATTAGTGCATCAGCCACTTCTATTTTAAAGTTAACTCCCCGCCCTCATTAAAATAACAGTTCATGGCCAGGTACCTTAAGAGCTTTGGATATTCCTCATCACACTTCTAGTGTATTCACATACATTTTTTTTTTTTTTAAGTCAGTAGGGACTTGTGGTTCTTATCTTCACCCCCAACCCCTGCCTGCAATGGAATAAAATCTGCTATTTTTATGTTTTAATTATTTCTAGCTAGACCAGTTGAAGCCCCTTCAAACTGGTTTATATTTTCTTTTAACATATTCCTTTATTGAAAGACTTCTTTCTTTACAGCAAAGAATGATATTCCAATGTCAAGTTACACTTTTTCTCTGCCTGAACCTTAAAATCAGCCAATTCTACAAGGTCTGCTCCTTTCAGGAGAGAATTATTCATAGAAACCAATATCTGGGAGCTAAATTGTTTGTTACTATTGGTCTGTCACTGTTCCTTAGCCTATTCAGCAGACACACCTAGAAGTGTGTGTATACAGCTATATTTCTGTTTGTATCTATATTAAGGATAATGAATTCACACTATCCTCTCTAATTCCAGTGCAGTAACACATGTTATATTCTTGCCTATTCTGTGTTTGTGAACTTACTTTCACTTAATTTTTAAAAATTGAGATATAATTAACCAATACATTGTTTTAGTGTACAGTTTAATGATTTGAAATACATATTGCAAAACAATTCCAACAATAAGTTAACATCCTTTACCCCACATTGTTACACATTTTGTGCATGATGAGAACTTCTAAGGTCCACTTCCTTAGCAGCTGGATGGAAATCTATATCCCTCCATCCTTCATATACCTAGTTATATAATGAAACCCACATTTAGCAAATCTATCACCACTGCCATAAACAAACCCTTACCCCTCCACTGTGTAGAACCCTTCCATAAATTGGGAGGCCACTACCAACCCCCTATTTGGATATTCTTCTATATTTTTCAAGTTCAAAATCATGTGTTGGGCTGTGTCCTTCTATGGACCCCCCCCCACCTCATTCAGGCTGCTAGACCCCATCTTGGAATGCCTTCCATATGAGGCATCATCTGATACAACACAGGTTCTTACTTTCCAAGGGAGAGAGAGTGAAATTCAAGAAGGAAGAGAAATATTAAAATCCAACCACATTAAAACACACACACACACACACACACACACACACACACACACACGATTCATGTCTTTATCCTAATTCCAGGAGTTTTCAAACATACTTAGGTTCAATTTTGCTAGGACTTAAGACTGAATCATATAGTTATATTCATGACTATAAAAGTTACTGGGAGGGCGCCTGGGTGGCTCAGTGGGTTAAGCCGCTGCCTTCGGCTCGGGTCATGATCTCAGGGTCCTGGGATCAAGTCCCACATCTGCTCGGCGGAGAGTCTGCTTCCTCCTCTCTCTCTCTCTGCCTGCCTCTCTGCCTACTTGTGATCTCTCTCTGTCAAATAAATAAATAAAATCTTTAAAAAAAATAAAAAATAAAATTTACTGGGAAATATTGTTTATTAGGGAAGCTCATTAAACACCTAACACTCAGTGTTTATTGGGAGCTGGTCGCATAGGTAGGTTCTGTTTGGCACACAGAAAAATTCCAGTCTCCCAGAAGGAAAGCGGGTGCTCAAAATAAACTATATTGCTTATAAAAATAGTATAAGCACAATAAGCCACCCTTTTAAAGTTTTTTTTTTTAAAGATTTTATTTATTTATTTGACAGAGAGAGATCACAAGTAGGCAGAGAGGCAGGCAGAGAGAGAGAGAGAGGAGGAAGCAGACTCCCCGCCGAGCAGAGAGCCCGATGCGGGACTCGATCCCAGGACCCTGAGATCATGACCTGAGCCAAAGGCAGCGGCTTAACCCTCTGAGCCACCCAGGCACCCCCTTTTTAAGTTTTTAATTCCAGTTAGTTAACATATAGTGTTATATTGGTTTGTTGTACAATACGGTGATTCAGCAGTTCTGTACATCACTTGGTACTCCCCACAAGTGGACTGCTTAACCCTCCTCTTTCACCCATCCCTTCACACTCTTTCCTCTGGTGTAACTGTCAGTTCTCTATAACTGAGTCTTTGTCTCTTTCTTTCTTTTTTTTCCCCTTCATTCATTTGTTTCTTAAAATCTACATATGAGTGAAATCATATGATATTAGTCTTTTGAAACTTTTTTTGCTTAACAGTATATTCTCTAGCTCCACCCATGTTTTTGCAAAGATAAGATTTCATTCTTTTTGATGCTGAATAATATTCCATCGTGTGTATACATATATACATATGACATATATACATAGACACCACACATTCTTTATCCATTCATCAATTGATGGATATTTAGTTTCTTTCCATAATTTGGCTGTTGTAGATAATGCTGTTGTAAATATAGGGGTGCGTGTATCCCTTTGAATTAGTGGTTTTTAATACTTTGGGTAAATATCCAGTAGTGCAGTTACTAATAGTTCTGTTTTTAACATTTTGAGGGACCTCTGTACTGTTTTCCAGAGTGGCTGTGGTAGTTTACATTCCCATCAACAGCACAAGAGTGTTCCTTTTTATCCATATCCTTGACAATATCTATTTCTTATATTGTTGATTTTAGACATTTTAGCAAGATGAGATGGTATCTTATTGTAGTTTTGATTTATATTTCCCGGATGAGTGATGTTGAGTATCTTTACATGTGTCTGTTGGCTATCTGTATGTCATCTTTAGAGGAATGTCTATTCGTCTTTGTCCATTTTTAAGTGGGATTTTTTTGGGGGGGTTGAATTTTATTTTATTTATTTATTTATTTAAAGATTTCTTTCTTTTAGAGAAAGAGCTTGTGCATTTATGCATGGGGGAGAGGGGAGAGGGACAGAAGAAGACTCCCCACTGAGTGTGGAGCAGGGATGCCAGGCTTTTGGATACTAACTCTTTGACAGATAACATTTGCAAATACCTTCTCTTATTCTGTAGGTTGCCTTTTACTTTTATTGATTGTTTCCTTCACTGTGCAGAAGCTTTTTATTTTGATGAAGTCCCAATTGTTTATTTTTGTTTTTGATTCCCTTGTCTCAAGAGACATATCTAGTAAGAAGTTACTACTGCCAACATCAAAGAGGTTACTGCCTATTCTCTAAGGATTTTGGTGGTTCCCTGTCCAAAGACATTTAGGTCTTTCATCCATTTTGAACTTATTTGTGAATGGTGTAAGAAAGTGGTCTAGCTTCATTCTTTTGTATGTCGCTGTCTAGTTTTCCCAGTAGCATTTGTTTCTTTTTTCCATTGGGTAATCTTTTCTGTTTTGTTGAAGAATTAATTGACCATGTAGTTGTGGGTTCATTTCTGGGATTTCTGTTCTGTTCTATTGGCCTATGTGTCTATTTTTGTGCCAGTACTATGCTGTCCTGATCACTACAGCTTTGTAATATAAATTCACAATTGTGATGCCTCCAGGTTTGCTTTTCTTTTTCAAAGTTGCTTTGGCTATTAAGGTCTTTTGTGGTTCAATACAAATTTTAGAATCGTTCTAGTTCTGTGAAAAAGACATTGGTATTTTGAAAGATTGCATTAAATGCGTAGATTGCTTCAGGTAATATGGACACTTTAACGATATTCTTCTAGTCTATGAGCATGAAATGTATTTCCATTTCTTTGTGTCTTCTCCAATGTCTTTTCAGAGTACAGGTCTTTAACCTCTTTGGTTAGTTTTATTCCTGGATATCTTATTCTTGATTCAATTGTGGATGGAATTGTTTTCTTAATTTCTTTACCTGCTGCTTCATTATTACTGTATAGAAATGCAGCAAATTTCTGGACATTGATTTTTGTATCCTGACACTCTACTGAATTTATCATTTCTAGCAGTTTTTTGGTGTCTTCCAGATTTTCTATATAGAATATCATGTCATCTGCACATAGTGAAAGTTTTGCTTTTTCCTTGCTGATTTGGATGACTTCCTGTTGTCTGATTGCTATAGCTAGAATTTCTAGTGCTAAGTTGAGCAGAAGCAGTAAAAGGGGACATTCTTATCTCCTTCCCAATCTTAGGGGAAAGGCTCTGTTTTTCCTTTTGATGATGTTAGCTTGGGTTTTTTTCAAATATGGTCTTTATTATATTGAGGTATGTTCCCTCTAAGCCTACTTTGTTGAGGGTTTATATCATGAATGGATGTTGTACTTTGTTATATGCTTTTTTGACATCTGTTGAAAAGATCATGTGGTTCTTATCCTTTCTCTTATTGATGTGATGTATCACACTGATTTGCAAATCTTGAATCACGCTGGCAGTAAATCCCACTTAATTATGGTGAATAATTTTTTAATGTATTGTTGGATTTAGCAATTTTGTTGAGGATTTTTGCACTATGTTCATAAGAGTCATTGACCTGTAGCTCTTTTTTTTTTTTTTTTTTTTTGTGGTGTCTTTATCTGGCTTTGGTATCAGAGTAATGCTAGACACAGAATGAATTTGGAAGTTTTTCCTTCCTTTTCTGTGTTCTGGAATAATTTGAAAAGTACAGTATTAACTCTTTTTCAAATGTTTGGTAGAATTTCTTGTGAAGCCATCTGGTCCTGGACTTTTGTTGTGAGTTTTTTGATATTGCTTCAGTTTCTTTGCTGGTTATTGGGTCTGTTCAAATTTTCTATTCCACTTCAGTTTTGGTAGATTATGTTTCTAGGAATCTTTTCATTTACATTGTCCAATTTGTCGACATGTAGCTTTTCCTAGTCTTTTATGATTGTTTTTCTGTGGTATTGGTTATTTCTCATTTGTGATTTTTGAGTCCTTTCTCTTTTTTTTCTTTAAGCCTGGCCACAGGTTTAGTTGTTGATCTTTTCAAAGAATCAGCTCCTGGTTTCATTGCTGTGTTCTATTGATTTTTGTTGTTGTTGTTTTTAGTTTCTATGTCATTTATTTCTGCTCTAATCTTTATTTCCTTCCTTTTGCTGGTTTTAGGTTTTGTTTTTTTCTAACTCCATTAAGTGTAAGGTTAGGCAGTTTGAGATTTTTCTTGCTTTTTAAGGTAAGCCTATTTTGCTATATACTTTCTTCATAGAACCACTTTTACTGCATCCCCAAAGATTTCTTCTTTGATTTCCTCATTTACCTATTAATTGTTTAGCAATATGTTGTTAATCTCTTGTTACAATTTTTGTTTTAAAGTCTAGTTGTTTATTTTAACTATTGCTACCCTGGCTTTCTTTTGACATCTATATGCCTGATAAATATTTCTCCATTCCTTTTAAATTTGTGGAAGTCCTCAGGTCTAAAATGAGTCATTTGTAGGCAGCATATAGATGGGTCTTGTTTTTTATTCATCCTGTTACCCTGTGTTTTGATTGGAGCATTTAGTCCATTTACATTCAAAGTAATTATTGATATGTATTGTTATTTTATTTTGTAGTTTCTGAAGATTTCCTCTGATCCTTTCCTGTCTTTCTCTTTTATGATATAGTTAATGATATATTTGGATTTCTTTCTCTTTATTCTGTGCATATATTACTGGTTTTTGATATATGGTTACCATTTAAGTTTGTATATAACTTCTTCTGCATACAGCAGTCTATATTAAGTTGATGATCTTTTCAGTTTGAACTCCTCCTTCTCTCCTCCCTGTATTTTAGGTATATGTTGTCATAATTTATATCATTTTATTTTGAGTTCTTTGATTTTTCTTTTCCAGAAATGTTTTTTTTCTGCGTTTGTGTTTCTTCCCTCCATACTATCACTTTTGGTTTCTCTTTTCCACTCTGTCCCCTTTAATATTTCTTGCAAAGTTGGTTTAGTGGTCATGAACTCCTTTAGTTTTTATTTGGGAAGCTCATCTCTCCTTTTCTGAATGATAGCCTTGCTGGATAGAATATTCTAGGCTGCACATTTTTCCCATTCAGCACTTTGAATACATCATGCCACTCCCTTCTAACTTGGAGAGTTTCTGCTGAAAAAATCCCCTGGTAGCCTTATGGGGTTCCCTTGTATGTTACTGCCACCTTTTGTCTTGCTGCTTTTAATTTTTTTTCTTTATCAGTATATTTTGCCAGTTAAATTACAATATGTTTTGGTATGTATCAGCTTTTATTAATTTTGTTGGGGGTTCTCTGTGCCTGCCAAATCTGGATATCTGTTTCCTTCCCCAGATTAGGGAAGTTTTCAACTATTATTTCTTCCAAATTTCTAGACCCCTTTCTCTTCTTCTTCTGGGATCCCTATAATATGAATGTTATTATGGTTGATGGAGTCACTGAGTTCCCTAAGTATTCTCATTTTGCATGATTCTTTTTTTTCTTTCTTTGGCTCAGCTTGATTACTTTCCATTATTCTGTCTTCTAGATCACTAATTCAGTCCTCTGCTCTTTTTAGTGTACTGTTCATTCCATCAAACATGTTTCTTATTTTGTTTATTGAGCCCTTTATCTCTGTGTTATTCCTTATCTCTATGTTAAGTGTCTACTCATGTCTTCCACTGTTTTCTCAAGTTCAGTGAATATCCTTATTATCTTTGCTTTAAATATTCCATCAGACATGTTACTTAGGTTTATTTCATTTAGATCTTTGGCCTTTTGCTGTTCTTTGATTTGGGACAAATTTCTTTGTCTTATTTTGTTTTTCTGAACCTGTTTTTGTGTGTTAAGAAAGTCTGCTAAATCTCCTGTCCTTGAGGGTAATGGCCTTATGAAAAAGAGATGCTGTAGTGTCCTGCCACATAGCTTTTCCTGTTCCCCAGAATAGCACTTCAGAGTGTCTCCAATGTGTTCTGAGTATGCTCTGCTATTGTGTTCTGGTTGCTTTATTTTTTGGACCAGTCATCTTTAGAGGCCCTCTTTTGACCTGTTGTGGGCAGCATTTGGTCCCTAGCCTGAATGTGGTGCATTTTAGCTAAGTGTGCTCTGGTCTGCTTTTGAAATGAAACCTGTTTCTCATGCTGCCAGAACTAAGTCTCCACAAAATGTTCTGTTTGGAGATGCAGCATGAGCAGGGTTTTGGGCCCACGACATTGGAACTGAGGCAAGCATGACTGAGAAGGACAGTTCCACTGGAGCATGGGGGATAGGGTTTGGTGTAAGCAAGTTAGGTAGCCAGTGTTGACACTTCACTGGTTCCTACAGGTGGCGCTGTACTTCTGCTGAGTGGCAGGGGAGGGAAATGGCACTTGGCAGTTCCTTTGTTCCCAGAGGGGTGTCTCTGTGAGTGTTGCTTCTCTGGGACATGCTTTAAAATGAGAAAACAACAACAACAACAACAACAACAACAAAAACTTCCCCATTTTGTGCTCCAGGCTCTCTTTAGTTCATAGTTTCCACACTGTGTGTCCTTGGGTTGTTTACCTGCCTTCTTTCCAAAAGCAGTGTAGTGTCCTCCAGATTCTATCCCAACCATGCCTGCTGATATTTAAAACTCCAGGTTTTAAGCCTCCCAGGTTACAAGAGCTCAAAAAATTTGGCTCCTTTTGCTTTTTCAAGCTACTTGCTAGCAGGACTCATTTTTCCTGTTCAGTCCTCTCTGTACTAGTCTCTCCCTCACCCTTGTCCATGTCTGTGCCTCCTTCCCTGCTGCAACAGACACAGTTACCCCTTTCTCTTCCAAACCATATCTCTGTTTCCTACCTTGTTGATGGGGTCTCTTCTCTACCCTTTAGTTGTTTAATTTCTTCTGCCAGTATTCAGGCCAATTTTTGGGGTATTTAGGATGATTTGATAGTTGCCTAGTTGTATTCATTGAATGAAGTGAGCCCAGGGTCCTCCTACTCCTCTGCCATCTTCCAGCCACAATAAGTCACTCTTATCAGTTCTGGTAATGATGGCAGCTTTGCTGAAATCCAAGTTCCAGAATGCCAGCCAAGAGTCAACCTTGCACATGGGCCGTTGAAAGAGAACAGTTAGGCTTGCGCGTATGTAAAGTTGTTTCAGCACATTCATTGACCTCTATTTTTATTTGGGTGTCACTTAATGTTAAGTGCATAAATCTTAACTGACCTGCTTCATAACTTCTACATCTGCCTCTCTCATGTCACCATCACTAGATGAGTCTATCTATACTTCCAAGAATAGCCATTTCTCGTACTTCTATCATTCCAGATGAGTTATAACTGGTTTTTGTCACCATGCTAATGGAATGTGTAATATGTACTCTTTTGTGTCTGTTTTGCTCTCAAATTCTGAGATTCATCCATGTGGTTGTATATATCAGTAGTTTGGTCTCTTACGGATATATAGTATTCCCTTAGATAAATACAGTACAGTTGATGTACACATCCTACTGTATTTGAGTTTAAAAAAAAATTCAAAACTTACAAAAGCTGATGAACAAATATGTTCAAATTTTTGGGTTTAAATCTTGGTTTCATTTTCTATTCTATATCCAACAGTGGAATTGTAGGGTTATAAGGTATAGCTAAACAGCATATTTTAAGTTCAAATGCATAATTTGGATTTTTATGACTTTTGTATTCTGACAAGCTTTGTCTTTTAATCAAAGTGTTTAATTATACCTAATATAATACTGAACACTGGGCTACCATCTTTCTCTTTTCTCATGGTCCTTCTGCTTATCCTTTTTTATTATTCCTTATCTTCTTTTGACTAACCAATATTTTTTTTTCCTTGTGCATTAGGTTTTTAATTGTACCTTCTCTTGGCACTCCTTGAGTGTGAGCCCTATTTTTTGGTAGGCAGTTCAATTACTACAGAATCATCTTATTAATACTTGTTGCTAAGTAATGTTAAGGGTGGTCTGTTTCAGTTTTTCCTTATTCTTTGAGTATGAGCTTCATTCTGTTGTCCTGATTCCTATTCCTAGGACTTGGCCTTTCTGGGATCTCGACTGAACTGTGTTGTCTGCTATAGAGCTTTCACTCTGGATGAATTTGAACTATAACTTTTCCTATCCTTGAGTGGCCTCTGAAATCTCTGCTCATACATTTGAGTTTCTGTTCTTTGGCTCCCTTCTCCTGTAAACTGCTATTAGATGCCATCTTTTTTGACATCTTTTAACCATGTGAGAGTAATGTTATATATCATTTTCTAAATCTTTGGGAAGTACTTTAAAAAATGCAGTCAGGAATAAATCTGGAGTAAAATGGTTCTCATGTCTTGTGCTTTCTTGCTCTGAAGAATTGCATCCCTGTACTGGTTTCTTCCCAATTCTGTGAATAGTTGTTTTGAATATTTGTCCGTCTTTTCAAATTATTTGTGGGAAAGTGAGTCCTTATACTAATTATATTCAGCATGCTGGTTTTAGGTTTGAACCCTGCATTCAGTGGAGAAAACTTGCTTAATTTATAAAAAGCTCTGGTGTATTCAAAATAGTCACCTCAATCAGATTTTCTTATGACTCCCCTGATTGTGCTTATTTTAACTTCTGATGTCATTGTAAATTGAACATGCTCTTCTTATACATAACAGTTCTTAAAGAATCTAGGAGATACCTATGAAATTCATTAATCCTTTTTCCTGCCTAAGTTGGCTCCATACATTTCAGTTGGTCTTCATGTACTCCATTCATATTCTGTCATCATCTTGGATTCTTCTTTAAATGTGCCTCCAGTTTTTAGTATTTTTTTTTAAGATTTTATTTATTTATTTGACAGAGAGGGAGATCACAGGTAGGCAGAGAGGCAGGCAGAGAGAGAGGGGGAATCAGGCTCCCTGCCGAGCAGAGCAGAGAGCCCAATGCGGGGCTCAATCCCAGGACCCTGAGATCATGACCTGAGCCGAAGGCAGAGGCTTACCCCACTGAGCCATCCAAACACCCTAGTATTCTTTTTAATATTAAAACCAGATGTGGTCTGGGTAGCACAGAAAATTTCAGGACATTTGCTTAGCTATATTTGAAGACCAATTCTATTATGGTAATCTAATGTAACAAAGTCATTATATGGCATCATTTACTCATATTGTGTTTATATTTAACTAGGCAGTTAAGTGATTTTACTTTTATACTACATTGTGAGGACCAAATGCTGTTTTACAAACTTCTGTATGTTTTATCTGGTTTTGTTTTGTTTTTGTTTTTTTTTTTTTTTTTTTTTTTTTTTTGACTTATTCCAGCTGCTGATTACATTTTAAAACTTAATTGTTAACTGACATATTTATTATCTCCTGCCAAGATTTTCTAGCAGTGTTCTAAAAACATCAGTAAACTGGTGTATAACATGTTTAAAAAAGAATCAGTGGGAACCCATCAGACATACTATTACTTACTGTTATTAATTAAAACAATAGCATAAGAACTTATTCAGCTCCCACTCTGTCAAGCATTGTTTGCACATATATTCTTCATTCAAGTATTATAGAATGACTTCTGTATGTGCTTTTGTAGCAACTCAGTAAAATGTATTGAATTTTATGTGACTTATCTGGAAGGTACAGCTTGTCAGCTAATAATGTGGGATCCAGAATTTGAATCCACTCTGCATTCTCTGAAGCTCATGTACATGTCATTACTTTAAACTGCTTGTCACTAATCAAAGATCTTTGATTGTGATTCTTATTGCCTAGTCGAGTAGGTTTCCAACCTTCTATTGGCAATCAAAATTCCATGAAATATTTTGAAAATTACTGATCTGTGTAATATTTCTCCAGATTACTAAATCATTCTTAATGTGTTTTCCATGGAACACTAGCCACTTATATGGTTCATTAAAAATGAATACTGTGTTTAAAAAAATGATAAATGAGCAGGCAGTCAACTAATCCTGCACCTTCCCTCATGGGTTCTGAAACAACATAGAATTAGACACAGGTGTGAAATAGGGACTAAAATATCTGCTTGGTAATTAGTAAAACTAAACTGGAGAACAGAGTTTGGACCCAAAATCAAAATTATGCCTCCTACACTTGACACAATTTCAGGCTGCTTCCCTTATAGAACAGAACATAGTATGGGAAGCTTACCAAGTATATGATTGGAGTGGACATTACAATTTATTTGGTCCATCTCCTCTGTGAGAGCGTGAATGTCAACAAAGGACTTAGCTCTTCTTGCTTAGTACTTATTTTTGTATCACCAATTAAAAAATTGCCTCTCATCAGTGAATAAGCAAGTAAGAGATAAGTGTTCGGCAAGTATTACTCTTTTCTCTTAGAGAAAAAAGTCTTAACCTCCCCCTAGAAAATGTGGGAATTAACATAAAAAGCACTCTTCTCTAAAGCGCCATCAATTTTTTAAAATCAAATTTTGAAAAAGAATTTAGCTTGTTTTCAAATTGTAAAACTACATTCTAACAAAAGGGCTGAAATAATATGCAGGTAGACTGACTTCTGGCAGTTATAGATTTTATGCAGTACCTATCCCTATTACATGTATAAGAGATACTTGAGAAATGGAAGATTTTCCACTGTGGGTCTTGCATGTACTTGGTACCCACTACTCTTGCTATTCTCTTACACATGACCATACATCCTATCTCTTCCTTCCAATTCCTTTTTAATAGAATACCCAACCAGCAGTTGCTAATACTTGAGTAATTCTTTTCTTAGAACCATTTATGACAAGTTATCCCCCCTCAAAGTAAACTTAATATCATCTGAACTCTCTCACTAATGCTCCCTAAAACCTTTGTCTCTTTTTTTCAAGTTAGAATGCTAATACTGTGGCGGTAATCATGTTGCATTATAAATGCTTCAACTCATCACATTGTGTACCCTAAACTTTGAAAATGTTATATCAATATCTCAATGAAAAACATAAAATAACAAATGCCATTATAGGATTTATTTTAAAAAAAAAATGCCATTGAGGATGATACCAACTTCAGAATGGTATCTCTGGAAAGGGAGAAAGAGAAAAAGAAGGAATAGCAGATAAGTTAATTGTCTTAGTAACACTGTTTAAAAAAATATCAATCACTATAGGAAACCATATTACTTCTTGTGAAACCTACAAGGTAAGTAGATGAGAAAATGTATCATCCTTCAAATTCTTGAAGTTATTTCAATAATAAAAACAATTGAGGTATTAAAAAACCCAAATACAATTTTCCCAATTAAAAAAAAATGCTACTTCAGGGAATGGGTGTGATGACCATTTTGAAATGCATTTTGAGAAGTGTTTAAAACATATGTTAAGAAGTTTGTAAGAGTGCTACATGTTCAATGTGTTGAAGTGTTATTTCAGTAAATGCACAGAAGGGTCACTCTGTAATGCATAGAGAGAAGTGTTTGGAAAAAATCATGATGGAAGTTTCAAAAGAGGAGACTTTATAACTGGGTACCACAGAAATACACTGACATGAAAACAGGCACGTAAAATAATGGAAGGATTGAGAACCTAGAAATAAACCTATTCATATAAGGTCAGCTAATATTCAGCAAGGGAACGAGGAATAGTCAATGGGGAAAGGACAGCCAAGAATACCCAGTGAGGAAATAAAGGGCATTGGGAAAACTGGGATTTATGTTAAATGAAATTGAAACCCTATCTTAAAACATTCACAAATTAACTCAAAATGGATTAAATAATTAAATGTCAGACCGGAAACTATAAAAATCCTAGATGAAAACATAGGCAAAAATCTCCTTAACATTTGACAATGATTTTTTTTTATATAGAATACTAAAAGCATAGGCAACAAAAGCAGAAATCAGCATGTCGGACTATATCAAACTAAAGTGTTTTGCACAGCAAAGGAAACAGTCAGCAAAACTAAGAGGAAATGTATGGAATGGGAGAAAATACTTGTAAACCAGGTATCTTATAAGGGGTTAATATCTAAAATATATAAGGAACACTTATGAATCAATAGCAAAAAACTGAATCCAAAATATTGGCAAAAGAATGGAATAGACATTTTTTCCAAAGCTATCCAAACAGCAGACTGGTTCAGGAGAAGTTGCTTAGCATCACTAATCCTTAGGGAAATGGATATCAAAACCACAATGAAATATTACTGAAGAAAGGGAAAGCTGTGCACTCTTGGTTGGAATGGAAGTTTGTTTGGCTACTATAAAAAAATAGTAGTGATGGTCCTCAAAAATTAACTGCAGTGTGATCCAGCAAACCTATTTGTGGGTATTTATCTGAAATAAATAAAAATACTATCAGACCACAGCACCTTTGTGTTCATTGTTGAATTATTCACAATAGCTAAGACGTGAAATGATGTGTCCTCTGATGAAGAAAATGAAATGATCTATCTATGTATCTATCTATGCTCACTCACATATAATGGAATATTAGTCATCAAGGAAATCCTTTCATTTGTGACAACATGAATGGATCTTAAGGGCATTCAACTAACTGAGAGGAGTCAGAAGAAGAAATAGTATAAGATCTCATTTTAGTGTGGAATCTTAAAAATGCTAAACTCATACAAATAGGAGGATGGTGGTTGCCAGAGACTAGGGAATGGGGAAATGGGGTGATGTTTAGGAAAACTTTGCTATAATCACTCACACCTGTTTTATAGAAACAAGCTTTAATTCCACCAAAATATGAATTGTTTTCCCTTACATGAATTAACCAACAATAAAACTCAAATTATGCCTAGGGATAATATTAAGCTTTTGAAGCAAAGTGTTTAATATAGGTACCTGCAAATTTTTTTTTATAATATGTAGAAAATTCTGTATTTTGATAACATTTTGATTCACTTGACATCAGAATGTTGCCATTACTATGTGTCGGACATTATTTTTACTTTAAAGTAGTCATAACAACCACATGAGGAAAATACTATTTTATATACCTATGAGAAAACATATATCCATTTTACATATGAGGAATCTGAGGTGAGGGACACAGAGTGTTGGGTCTGTAATCAAAGGAACGAGACTGATACAAAGCGAAGGTCAAGAAAGCTTTATTTTCGCGCCAAGCATCAAGAATCAAACCGTCTCTTGCAAAAAGGCAACCTCTGTCTGCCTTACAGACTAGCTTTTAAGGGCAAAGGCCATGTGGTTGGGCCTGGCCATGCACAGGTGGCCAATGAGATTGTAACACACAGAGAAAGCTGCACAGTCATGCTAGGTCACATATAAGTGACCAATTGAATTATAATTTACCCTATAGTAGATACTTGAATTAGCCTATCACCTTGGTCAGAATTAGCGCCCAAAAGGCACCCAAAGGGCATGGCCCATACTCCTTGGTAGCTAGGGAGACAGTATGCACCCCCACTGATTGGATACCTCCACCTGGCCTGACCCACCCTTGTATTTGGGCTTTGTTACCTGGGACTGGTTTCCGGGACTTGTTTTTAAGTAAGTCCCCTGGGGGCAGGGGGGACAGGGACAGTTTATACGTTTTACTGCATAAACAAAATCACTGTTTAACAGGATAGAATCGCTCCAGCTAAATAGGCCCTTATAAGGTCAAGTGTCTTCTCCCAACTAGTAACTAGTAGAATCAAAATCTGAGCATAGGATTTCTGGCTCCAGAATCCAGGCTTTCTACTACCATGCTGGGCATCCTACTAGAATTTTAAAACAAGGTACTTTATGTTTATTTTTGTGGGCTTTAGTGTTATAAGAAAACTTCAAATTATAGGGTTTCTTTTACAAATAAGATTCCAAATTTATTACATTATCAGTAAAGAGAAATAACCATGTAAATAAACCAGCTGTTTATCTTCTGGCTATTAAAACTTGCAAACTATAGCAAGTTTGTATTTGAAACAAAGTGAAAGGTTGTTCCTGTTTGTATTAGAGGTGAACACTTAAAAATTCAATTTAAGCAGAAAATATTTATAGGATAATAAGGCAGCTTTAAATTCTAAAAGGGAGAAAAATCCAACAACTTATCAATGAACAAACCAAATTAAAATAATAAAACCATATTTGAAGGAAGAATGAGAGCTAGTCTCCATGTGAAAGTATTATGATATGCTAATTATATCCTGACGTATGTGCACTCTGCTAACTTACCTTACAAACCAGAATCCACAAGATGAGTACCAAATAAAACTGATTGAGTATAGGAGTCATAACACTGTCTAATTTTCTTCTATAAATGCAAATCAAACCACAAGATGAATGTGACATACCTTAATTTAAATAACAACACTTGACAGTGTACAATACCAAGTACTCTAATGCAGTTTTGGAAAAGTAAAATATTTATCATTTAAAATTGTCAGTTATTATTTTTTCAGACCAAGCTCACAGTAGAGCACATCGTGCATCATCCTGCATTAATGGAAAAGCTGTATTACCAAACAGTAAAAAAAAAAAAAAATAAAGTAAAATAAAAAAAATCATTTTTATAAAATCTTATTGTGTTTTTCTTTTTTCTTTTTTTTTTTTTGGACCTGAGTGTGTTTGGTCAGTGGTTTGGGGGGGGGAAATTCCTAAATTACTTGCTCCTGATTCTTTTGGAACTTGTTTAGAAGAAATAAAAATTAGGTAAATCTTAAGGAAAATTTCTTTTTCTTTTTTCTTTTTTTTTAATTTAATTTTTTTTTCACTGTTCCAAGATTCATTGTTTATGCCCCACACCCATGCAATATGTGCCCTCCTTAATACCCACTACCAGGCTTACTCAACCCCCAAACCCTCTCTCTTTCCTCTCCTTTTGTAACTGCTTTCTCAAGTAATCCAGGCATCTGTGTATTTGGAAACTACTTTTCTAACTAATTCACGCAGGTTTGAGAAGTAATTGCAGCTTATTGCCTATTTCTTAAGAGAGTATTGGGGCTTTCACATGAAAGTTGACATGCAAAAACAAAGGTAGGGCTAATAAAACTTGAATGTAAACAAAAATCAACTGGGAAATGTTTATAAGATGTAGAGTCTAGAACACCTTCACCAGATAATCTGAAGCAATAGGTCTGAGATATAGTTTAAGGAAATAGGTTTCCGAGTATACCTGGCCCAATTAATTAGACTCTGAGGAGACTTGTGAGATGGACATTTCTGGCACTATAGGGAGTGGGTACAGATACTTGGGGCAGTTTTTGCTCAAGCATATTCGTTATCCCACTGATGTATGAGAACCTTTTAATATTGCTATTAAGATAAGCTTAACCTTTTATTACATTTTATGTATTAGAACAGTATACAGTTGGTTGTGTCTTTGTATGATATAGCATTAGATTTCAATTGTTACATGCAAAACAGATGGTAGAATGAGATACTCTGTTGTTTTGAGCTTGAGTATTTTATAGTACCTTTTATCCAGCTAAAACTCATATTCTCTAAATTATTTGTCCAGTGGAACCATTGGAATTTATTTTATGAAAAATGCCTGCAATTAAGCCAGAGCAAATATTACTAAATACAAGTAGATTTTAAAATAATTTTAACACAGGATTTGTCCACGTTAGTTCATTTTCTCAAATGATAGTTTCTCCATACCAGTTGAAGTGCACCTTTTCAAGGTTTTTCCTTAATGGGAGCATTGACCTTTTTTAGTCTCCCAATCTTCATATTGTTGCACCACTTTAAGGTGAATTTGAAAGCCCCTACTTTGCACATAAATAAAAATGCAAATTTGAGAGCTTCCCTTGGAGGTGAGTGAAAAATAAGACAATCTGCTCTACATCTCAAGTGGAGCACTATCTCTGCCCTATTGAGAAAACTTCCTGTCTCATATTTTACTTTAACAAAGACTCTATTTTTTAAAAACATGCACCACATACTTTACATAGATCTTTATACCATATAATACATATACAAAAGTGAACTTACAAAGTACTCTAAAGAATATAGACTTAGCCTAGTTTTATTACCCAACAAAACCCATATGAGGATTTGGTTCTCTTGAATAAATATAGAAGATAAGCTATGGCTCTGCCTAATTGGATACTTCAATTATTTAAAGTCTCCCCTTAAATTATATTTTAGATGATACTTAGAATATTCAAAAATTAACTTTTACATATACTAGTCTGTTATATAATTGGAACAATTGCAGTTTCCCTAAGACTGACATTCTTTGCACTGTCTGAGGGCAAAGGCTTTTTCTCTCTAGAACCTATCACACAGTTTAGTAAAAAAAAATTTTTTGAAGTTAAAATGAGTTGAACTTATGAAATAAACTTGTTACATTTATCACAAAGTTGATCAGGGCTTTTCTTAGGAAGACTGCTACTGTGTATATTAATAAATTTTGATATTATAACATTCCCTGAAAAAAATAATATAAATTAGACTTTATTTTTTAACTTAAGCAGATTATTAGCATAGATTTTGGAAGAAGGGAAATTGAAGCATTTTCTACAGCTTTATGAGGTCATGTTTCCATTTTATGTCTAAATCTACCTTAGGCTGTCTGAATGGCTCAGTTGCTTAAGCATCTGCTTTCTGCTCAGGTCATGATTACAGGGTCCTGGGTTGAGTCCCACATCAGGCTCTCTGATCAGGAGGGAGTCGGCTTCTCATCTCCCCCTGCCCCTCTTCACTAGTTGTGAGCTATGGGTGCATACATGCTCACACGCAGTCTCTTTCTCTTTCTCTCTCTTGCATGCGCTCACTCTCTCATGCTCTCTTTCAAATAAAATTTTTTAAAAAATCTACCTTAAAATTTAATATTCATACCTCAGATAACAGTTTAATTGGAATCTACCAATATTTTAAATTAGTTTACAAGTTAGTTTAGATGAACAAAAACTATTTTATAATGCTCACCAATTTTGTTATTTTTGTTATTTAATTAAGAAATATGAATACTAAATTATACTTTATATTTAAGTGAAATAGCAGATTGAATATGAATGGAAAATGGGTGGGATACTTAAAGTTTAGTTGAACTCCCTCTCAAGCATCTACTTCAACATTATTTTGCATGTCCTCTAAAACCTTGAGTACAAAGAACAGATTTTCCCAGACAGAGGATAGTTTTTGGTCAAGTATATATAACTCAGATAATTACTAATAAATATGAAAATACTGACTTTAATTACTTCTCAAATTTTGAGAGAAATATGGATTTTGGAAATGTAATATAGAATTCACCAAAGACAAGTGTTTGCATTTGATGTTTCCTGAAAGAAACTTTCATACAGATGAAAGAGAATGCAAAATAAAACTTCAAATGCTATTTATAAGTGACGGTACATAGTAAATCCAGGGACTGAATAAAATAGCCTTATGCACATAGCAGATGCAATGTCTGCCCTGGAAGGAAATATGAAGTCCTTATAGGAAGGCTAAAAACACACACAGGTAAATCTTCTTTATACATATTTATCCCACCAAGTTGATCTAGAATATTATGTAAAGTTTCTTGTCAAATTACTCATGAAATATGAATATTTCTGCATTTGGGGCAGAAATTCAATCTTAAAAGACATCAAGAAAATAATTTTATTAGAGACAGGCTAGGATGCGGGAAGATAAGGTGTTAGAATAATAACTATTTAATAATTCATGATTAAACATCTTATCAGAGTACTGTTTATGATTTCTATTAGGTACCTTAGATTTTAATTTGAAAAATAATTAAAAAATTAAAATTCAAATAGTTATCCTGGGCCATGATCCTAACCTAATTATCTGCTGGCCCAAATTCACACTAAAGTCAGAGGAATGGAAATTAAATTTTTATTTTCCTTGAGGTTAAAGTTTTTAACATGAAAAGAAATGCCAAAATGGAAAATGTATCTAAAAACGATTTAACTTCAAATGTATTTAATAAAGTATGCAGAAAGTGGAAAACATGTTGTTGAACAACTAGAAACAAATGAGTTTCAAATAAACTGTATTCCAAGACAAATTAGTTGTCTTATTAAAAAATTACTGAAAAGTTCTGGAAGCATTGTGATAAAACTATTTTGTAAGAGATTTATAAACTTCTGCTAAAAAGGAAGAAAACAGTCCAATTAGAGATGGGTCATAACTCATATGGTACTTTGGGCTAGTCACTAGTCTAAGTGTTATATTTAAAAGCTAAAACTAAAGTATGAGAAGCCATATTTATTGCCATTCCCCTTATATAGATAATGCAATGGAGGCAGAGACAAGATTTTTTGCCCTAGGCATCAGAACTTCTAAATTGTTGAGCTATGGCATAAACCCAGGTCATCTGGCTCCTGAAGTACATGCTGTTGCCATTAAATGCTGCTTCTAATGACCAGAAAGAAACTGGACAATATTACCAGCATAGCAACAGTTAAAACTGTAAATTGGAGGATAAGTAAACTAAGATACTTTTGTCTAGTTCTATGTGGCAAATGGTTCATAGACTGTTTCAGGCTACTGCCCACTGTTACTCTTGAACTAGGTCATATGAGTTTCTAGCTTAAAGTTGCATCTGTAGGTGTTGCATAACTTAATTTTAATTATAATTTTGATTCAGTCTGCTTCAGACAAGTCAAGCAAAAGCTGTGGGAAGAAGAGAAGAAAAATGCCATTTTAAATGCATACTATATGCCAAAATGATTTTTGAAGACACTGACTTTTAGTATCTTTGAGGTTAAAATTTGACTAGGATTGTGGATCTTCTGCTTAAAAATGAACTAGGAGACCCATCTTTATTGGTGAAAAGTATAGCCATGAATAGAAATAGAAGCTGGAGGCAGGAGGGAGAAAGAAACTAGTGGCTACTATGATAGGAATTCATTCAGTAGATGTTTACCAAGGACCCCCTACATGCCAGGTCCTTGACTTTATGGCACTCGTGGTAAACATAGGATAATAGTGAAGTTATAGGCTGTATCACTTAAAGGCTTTCCTATTTTTAGATTCAGACTATAAATGATAGCCATAAATAGTTCTCTTAGAGCATTAAAATAGGGTGATTCGACCTTAGTAAAACTAGTTACTTGGCAACTTCAGTGAATTGAGATTTAATTTTTGAGAAAGCCATTCAAATAACTTCATCTTTTGGCATTGTATATTTCACCTGTCAGAAATGGAAAACACATTTTGAGCAAAGATTATACATATACTACTCATACATAAAACTCACACATCTATACACCCAACTACAGAAGATGTTAGGCTTAAGTTATGTTTTTCTTTGAAAAATACTTATTCTATTTCTTTCCTGCTATTTAAAAAATAGTATTGTCTTGAGAATCAAAGATTCCTGTACTCCTTCCTTTGGATAAAAGCCAAACTTATGCTATTGTTTATAAGCAGAGAACAGTAAATAATTTTTAAAATAAAATACTTTAAAAGAAATGAAGTCATTATCAACCTGCTGAATAAGGAAGCAATTCATATTCTCCTGGACCACAGAGGTCTTTAGAAACAATGAATAACAAGTCTAATTGCCACTGAAGTCATTAGAAAACACATTAAAATGTTTACTCAGGCTTACTTAACAAAATACGGTAACAGGTAGATTTATGTGTAATGAGGGATTCCAGTTTATATATAATATGACTCTCAATTCCAAATCTCTTTTATGTCTTCTCTGTGCTTTAAAGGTGAGTCCGATACTTTTATATTTCTAAATTCTACATGCTTAATCAGTTTTTTTTTCAACAACACTGCATGTTTATGGAAGATACATAGAGTGGCCACTGTATGCAAATTCCTATTTGTAAGTAGTGGCTGAGAAAAAATGTTTTCCGGCCTGATGAGCTAAGTAAAACAATAGTAATAGAATTACTATTTGATAATTGCTAATATTCATGAAATATTTATCAAAATTGTGCTAAATGGTTTACATGAACTAACTTGCTTAATCTCTTAATTAAATTGGCATTTTTATCATCACCCTTATGTTACAACTGAGGAAGGTCAGGCTAAGAAGGCTTAAAGAATTTGGAAAGTTCACAAAGTTACCATTTTACAAGGCCTGAATCTAGTTCTCTAACTTCATTCAACACCCATATTCTCATTCTCTTGTCTCTTGTCATGCAGCTTTAAAAAATTTTTTTTAATATTTATTTGAGAGAGAGAGAAAGAATCTCAAACAGACTCCCTGCAGAGTGGGGAGCCCTATGCAGGGCTTGATCACACAACCCTAAGATCATGACCTGAGTCATAATTAACTCTGGCACTTAACCAGCTGAGCACCCGGGCACCCCATATCATGCACAACTTTCCTCCAAGGCCTCTTTCACAGAGATGGCTTCCATGACCACTCGATATGAAGGTAAGTGTTCTGACTCAATCTAAATATAACCTTGTGTATTTTGATAGCACTAACCATTACCTATAATTACCTTGCTCACTCATTTAATTACTGTTCATCTTTTGTTCTCTGTAGCAGACCAGGCCTTAGCTAGCATGTTTAGTGCTGTACTTGTGTTGCTAGGATACTAGTTGGGCTATAGAATAAATGCTCTGTAAGTAGTTCTTAAGCAAACAAATGAACCATTTGGTATCTCTTCACCCCAGATAATCTTTATTAGCTTCATATCCCATGTAACCAGCTCCCCATATACATTTACACTTAATAATTTCAGATATCTTCAATGTAATACATCTATAAGTGAACTCATTTCTGTCATCCCAGTAAATAAAACTATTATCCTATGAAGTTTGAAACTTGGGAGTATTTTTCTTTTTTTTTTTTTAAATCCCAACATACCGTTAAAGTAATCACATAGATTCAGTCTTCTAAATATCACCTGGCTCCTTCCACAGCTCTCTATTCTTTGCAGGTATCTATAGCTATTTTGCTTAAATTTCATTAGCAGTTTTTTATGTCCTTACTTTCTAGTATAGCCTTCTTGCAGTCTATTTTCCAGACTACAAATTGAGAGAGATTTAACTCAATGAGCATTGAATTCCTGAGTTTATAATGGCTTGAGTCTGCACTGTTTATAGAATTAAATCCAAATGATTTTTAACATGGGTAATGAAATGTTCAGTATCTAAATTCTGTTTCTTTGTTCACTCTTCTCATCTTTTAGCTTTATCTTACACTAGATAACCCAAGGAGTAGTGGCAAGGAGATTTTTGATTCAGATTTTCTAGGTTCTGTATGAAGACTCATTTACTACTTAGCTGTGTGACATGGACAAACTACTTAATCTTCTTGTGTGTCAGATCTTTTTTTTTTTTAACAAATATTTTATTTATTTATTTGATAGAGTGAGAGAGCACGAGAGGAGAGAAGGTCAGAGGGAGAAGCAGACTCCCCATGGAGCCAGGAGCCCAATGCGGGACTTGATCCCAGGACTCTGGGATCATGACCTGAGCTGAAGGCAGACGCTTAACCAACTGAGCCACCCAGGTGCCCCATTGTGTCTCAGATCTTGACAGTAAAATGGGGAAAGGATGGTGATGGTAATGATTGTACCTATGCAATCATTAGGGAGATATATTAAATGATTAAATCATGTAAAGCATAGAAACAAGGGGTTTATATTATAAGCAGCTTTTTTGTGTCATTTACTTTCCCTTTTTTTCTGTCCTTTTACTTCTGTGAACTATCATGTCTTCTTACGTTCATGTAGTATTGCAATGTTAACCTTAAAGTGCTAGAACTTTATCTAGGTCCCATTTTGTCAGACTATGTCCTATTTCTTCTACATTTAGAATAGACATGCCACTACTGGTAAGTCTTTGCTTATCTCTCAGAAGATTGGATGTTTCTAACTTGGGGTCTCTTATAACTCATCTGTAAACTACTCTATCTGTAAGCACCTGTCAGTGTTTTTCCATTGTTTCTTTTATGCATTCCAAAATATGATCTTCTTGAACTTGGAGTCTATGCATTGCCCATGGGTATGTATAGTTCTAACACAATTCATTATACCAAGAATATATTCAGTCAAATGTCTGTTAAACCAATCTGAAAGAGTTCGCATAAAAGTACAATTTCTACAAGGGAAGATATTACACAGATGCAAGATATTTTGATATTATCTCATTCTCATTGAATATCCACAAAGATTTACTAGGAGTTGAAGTGGTCATCAGATGATGTCACCTGTTATTCCCCAGACTTTCTGTCAGGCTTCACTTCCAACAAAGTGATAATAGTACCAGTTTTCTCCAGGCAGATAAAAAAGTTGGTGATGCATGATTTGATTTTTCCCTAGAACATGTGCCACTCTGACACTTTTAGGAAGTCCCAATGATGTAGTATTATCTGAGGTTAAAATATTTGTAAAAAAAAGTTCTTTCTGAAACTTGGCAAGATCAAAGGAAATTGTATTGAGCTGTGCAACTGCTTCTGCAATTTGTGACTTTCACTCATTCTTTTAAAAAGTAGGTTGAGAAATTAATACATTCTTACTTTGTAATGTCTGTTTCTATGTGAGAGAGTGGGGACCCTCTCTTTCCAGTTTATAGTGTATCTGAAATGATGCAGGAAATTAACCATTATTATATATCATGGAACAGCTCAACAAAATAATGTACTATGCCATGTGAAATGACAGATCAACAAAATTAATGTTAATTGAGTGAAAATCTAGTGACCTCATTATGAGATCAATGAGTATATTACTATTCTCAAGGTAAAAACTTTTGTTTGTGTATAATATGGCCTAAGTACTTTTTATTCATGATTGAATTTAGACTTGATAAAATCTCATTGATATAGACATTACCAGTCTATTAATCTATAAAACGGATATAAAAGTGATCTTTTCTTGAGGTTATTCTCTTCTGCCTCTCTCTTAAAAAATACCAGTCATTGGAAACCAACTAAGCCCTCCATTTCAATAAATTTAATATTAATCTTGACCTTTTGTCTCTAATTTTTTAGTACAGTTTTCCATCAATTCAAACATCAAATATGTACAGTCAACCACAAAATTCATTGACTAAAGCTAAGTATAATATTAAATATAAGACTAGGGCTGGGGAAAAACATGATGTATATCAGGGCCTCGTGTTCATCTTCCCACCTAAGTTATAAATTATTAAACATAACACATAATGACAAACTGTAATATGCAAGGAAAATGAAGCTACTTATTAAACATAATGGTGGTGGGATTAATACTGATTAAAATTAGAAAAGCTATCCTAATTTCTATTTGAGATATTGACTCCTCCTTGAATCCTCATCAATTCATACCCCTTAGATTTTGATGTTATGGTGTATATTTATTTTTTCAAGCACCTTCTACTAAAGATTGAGATGAACATTTTTGGGACAATTCATATCCAAAGTGTCTTAATTTAACAGTTTGTGTATTCAGGTACCTTCAATGATCTTGTCTTTCACAGATAAAAATACAATAATCATTGCAGGATTTTTAAATTCTTCTCTCTAGCCAAAGCATAAGAGCAGTCTATTGCAACTAGAGAATTCAAAGGCCTGAGGACAAGATAAAGGAAGACTCTTGCTATGTTTTTCATTTTATTTTACTTCTTAGAAGACCTTTCATTCCAACTGTAAAAGTAACACCAATGTCTACATAGAATTACATTAAAAAGCAGAAAATATAAACTTTTTCTTTGAAAGGTATGCTTTTCATTCAATGGCTGTTGATTCATTTACTTCCTGGAATGTTTTGAATATTCTGAAAGTCTAGTCTAGCTTTTAGCAATAGAATTAATTTAAAATTAGAAGACCTCTTGAACCCATAAACCATTCTCATTAATGACTGTTAAATAACAGCTAGATTAACAGGCAAATACTTAATTACTGTCTCTCTCTTTTTTTTTTAATCAGGCAAGCAATTCTAATCCAAACTGACAAGTCATTTATTTAGGAAGGTACTTACTTTAAATAGTTACTGACAGTTCCAAAGATTTTCTTTTAAGCTCCCTAAAATGTCCATTAGAGATCAAAAACAAACAATAAAGTTGAATAATTGAAAAAAAAATCTGGTTTCCAATATTTTCTACTTCAAATTTTAAAAGTTCCTTTGTTAAATTATAGAAAGTTGAGGAAATGAGAAGTCATGAGTTAATGGAAAATGCCATGAGTTATGGCAGAAGGATCTAAGGAAAACCAAGTTCCCAACAGACCTCCAAATGAGTTACTTTAGCAACTAACCCTTGCTCAATGTAGCACTTATCCCTTTCTGTGAAAGCTGGACTGTTGATTTGTTATGTGGGTTCCATCTCTCAAGGCAGGATTCATAATATCCAATCTCAGAGCTTGTTGCAAAAAGCAAGAATGCCCATAGATTTTAATGTTACAAAGGGGTCATTTGAACATGATAGTTTTTTTGGCCAGTGATTTTTTTAATCCCTATTAATAAACCTCATTGGTTGTGCAATTATAATTGCCTGGTTATAGTCATTTTATTGATAGAGGTAGCAGGACTAGGCTGACTGTAAGAAGTGTTTTAAAGTTTCTATAAAAGTTTTTACAGACCAATGATAATATCCATGTTTTGAGTATTTAATATGTTTTAGTCATGGTGTTAAGAAGTTTCCAGATGCTATATATATAGCATCTGGAAACATTATATGTGTATATATACATATATATATATATATATATATATACACACACACACAATATAAATATATATACCATATATATATAGTATTAACACTATATATGTATAGTATTAAACAGCATTACCAAGTAGTCAATGTTCATAAAATAAACTAACTAAAAAGTATAGTAGACATTGGCCATTCTTATGGTTGCCTAATATTTCTTGAACAATATGATTCTAGGTTTTTAGTAAATCCTTAACTTTGAGTTTTGACTCCCAAGGTAGAGGTCAGAATTCATTAGTTGAGCCTGTCTTGCCACTATCTAAGCAGGTATACCCTCATGAGACTTCATTTAGAGGGGGCTATTTGAAAAAGATGGTGAGAGGTACCTGTGTGGCTCAGTCAGTTGAGTGTCCCACTCTTAATTTTGGCTCAGATCTTGATCTCAGGATTGTGAAATTCAGCCTTATATCAGGCTCTGCACCAGGCATGGAGCCTGCTTAGGATTCTCCCTCTCCCTTTTCCTCTACCCACCTCCCACCCCTCTTGAATACATACACACCCCCTTTAAAAAAAAAAAAAAGACAATGATCAAGAAATCTTTGGGAGTATAGATGTGGGAGACTCTTAAAGAGTAGCAGGAGTGGGGGTGCCTGGGTGGCTCAGTGGGTTAAAGCCTCTGCTTTCGGCTCAGGTCATGATCCCAGAGTCCTGGGATTGAGCCCCATGGCAGGCTCTCTGCTGAGCAGAGAGCCTGCTTCCTCTTCCCTCTCTCTCTCTGCCTGCCTCTCTGCCTACTTGTAATTTATGTCTGTCAAATAAATAAATTCAATCTTTAAAAAAACAAAAAAAGAGTAGCAGGAGTTGAGACCCTGGATGCCTTCCCTGAAGATTTTGTGTTTCCAATCTTCAGTATTCTGGTTGTTGTTCAGAGTAGGTTATTTTGTTTGCAACTAAGAATCCTGACTGATTTAATGCTGCAAAATCTGTGCAACTTAAATATGATTTATTTTTTTCTCTAAGATTTCAACCTAGGTTTGTCAGATGCCTTAATAAACAGCTCATAGAAATCAGCTTTCCAGTGTCTTCAGTAATCTGATATGTTCAGCAACACTGCTTTGGGAAATTACTAAATTATGCTGGGAAAATTTCTGTGGTAGTTAGTACAGCTTATTAGATTCATGACTTTTCTTCACAAACTACTTTTATTGCTCTCAGATTAATCTTCCATATGAAATGCCTACAATGTTTATAGTGTTTATATGTAAAGACACATTTTAAACAATTCTTTGCCTCTTTTTATTTCCTATGACATAAATATGGCTCCTGTTGCGTAAGGGTATTTCTAGTCACAAAAATGTATCTTCAAAAGCCATGTGTTAAAATTCCATTTAGATATGACACAATGAAAATTCTGTAAGGATTTCATTTGTCAGAAACCTTAAGGTCATGGGAAAGTCCTTTGGCATTTCTATAAGGACTTCTATGTTTTCTTAAAAGCTTTTTTGAAATTAGAAATAAATCTAGAGTACCTGCATTCAAAATGATTTAAAAAGGAATAAGTTTTGAAAAATAATTGTTAAAAATTCATTACCCATGTATATTTCAACCATATTATATATTTAATCATTTTTTATCAATCTAGTTTTGTTTTGAACTTTGTGTTTATATGAAAAAAAATATGCATCTCAACCAACTCACAAATGTACTTGTATAGCAGACAGTAAGTATCTCATTTTTCAGGAACTATCTTATTTTTAGTTTGTTTGTTAAATAAATCTATAGATCTTCTCCTGAATACCTGACTGTTTTTCAATGTGTAGCTTAATAAATACCAGGCACATACACCGACCAGGTAGATTTTTGTGTTTAAAAATAATTTGAACTTTAGAGTGGTTTTTAATTGAAAAATATATATATATATATTTTCTAAATAGTAAATTGAATAAGCACATAATGTATTTTTTGTTTTTATTTTTTTTAAGATTTTATTATTTATTTGAGATAGGGAGAGAGGGAACACACAAATAGGGGAAAGAGCAGAGGGAGAGGAAGAAGCAAGACTCCCCACTGAGCCAGGAGCCTAATGCAGGGCTCAATCCCAGGACCCTGGATTCATGACTTGAGCAGAAGGCAGATGCTTAACTGACTGAGCTCCTGTAATGTATTTTTTAAATAAGCTTTTAACTTTAGAAGTTTTAGATATACAGAAAAAGTTCAGGATAGTGCAGAATTTCAGCTGCCCCATACCAAGTTTCCCTTTTAATATCTTATGTTATATGATGCATTTGTCAAAATTGAAATTAATATTTAAAATTGGTATATTATTAAATGTATATTTAGACTTGCTTAATTTTTATGTAATATGATTTTTTCTGTTCTAGGATCTCATGAATGTTATCAAAGTAACATTTAAAAGCATTAAGTTTCTCATTAACTCTGTTTCTAGCTATAGTATAGGTTTTAGGTTTTTATGTATCTTCAACATGTTGTGGTGGTTCTTGCACAGTTGTAGTTTGCTCAGTTTTTATCATGAATTGGTGTTGGATGCTGTCAAGTACTTTTTCTGTACCTATTAATGACCATATAACATACCTTTTTTAGTTTTTTTTTTAATTTTTAAAAAAATTTTTAATAAACATATAATGTATTATTAGCCCCAGGGGTACAGATCTGTGAATCGCCAGGTATACACACTTCATAGCACTCACCATAGCACATACCCTCCCCAATGTCCATAATCCCACCACCCTCTCCCTACCCCCCTCTCTCCAGCCACCCTCACTTTGCTTCGTGAGATTAAGAGTTTCTTATGGTTTGTTTCCCTCCCAATCCCATCTTGTTTCATTTATTCTTTTCCTGTCCCCCAATCCCCCACATTGTGTCTCCACTTCCTCATATCAGGGAGATCATATGATAGTTGTCTTTCTCCAATTGACGTATTTTGCTAAGCATAATACCCTCTAGTTCCATCCATGTTGTCACAAATGGCACAATTTCATTTCTTTTGATGGCTGCATAGTATTCCATCGTATATATATACCACCTCTTCTTTATCCATTCATCTGTTGATGGACATCTAGGTTCTTTCCATAGTTTGGCTATTGTGGACATTGCTGCTATAAACATTCAGATGCTCGAGCCCCTTCGGATCATTACGTTTGATCTTTAGGGTAAATACCCAATAGTGCAATTGCTGGATCATAAGGTAGCTCTATTTTCAACTTTTTGAGGAAACTCCATGCTGTTTTCCAGAGTGGTAGCACCAGCTTGCATTCCCACCAGCAGTGTAGGAGGGTACCCTTTTCTCTGCATCCTCGCTAGCATCTGTCATTTCCTGATTTGTTAATTTTAGCCATTCGGACTGGTGTGAGGTGGTATCTCATTGTGGTTTTGATTTGTATTTCCCTGTTACCGAGTGATGTGGAGCACTTTTTCATGTGTCTGTTGGCCATGTGGATGCCTTCTTTGCAGAAATGTCTGTTCATGTCCTCTGCCCATTTCTTGATTGGATTATTTGTTCTTTGGGTGTTGAGTTTGCTAAGCTCTTTATAGATTTTGGACACTAGCCCTTTATCAGATATGTTGTTTGCAAATATCTTCTCCCATTCTGTCAGTTGTCTTTTGGTTTTGTTAACTGTTTCCTTTGCTGTGCAAAAGCTTTTGATCTTGATGAAATCCCAATAGTTCATTTTTGCTCTTGCTTCCCTTGCCTTTGGTGATGTTCCTAGGAAGAAGTTGCTGCAGCTGAGGTTGAAGAGATTGCTGCCTGTATTCTTCTCAAGGATTTTGATGGATTCCTTTCTCACACTGAGGACCTTCATCCATTTTGATTCTATTTTCGTGAGTGGTGTAAGGAAATGGTCCAATTTCATTTTTCTGCATGTGGCTGTCCAATTTTCCCAACACCATTTGTTGAAGAGGCTGTCTTTTTTCCATTGGACATTCTTTCCTGTTTTGTTAAAGATTAGTTGACCATAGAGTTGAGGATCTATTTCTGGGCTCTCTATTCTGTTCCATTGATCTATGTGTCTGTTTTTGTGCCAGTACCATACTGTCTTGATGGTGACAGCTTTGTAATAGAGCTTGAAGTCCAGAATTGTAATGCCACCAACTTTGTCTTTCTCTTTCAAAATTCCTTTGGCTATTTGATGTCTTTTCTGGTTCCATATAAATTTTAGAATTATTTGTTCCATTTCTTTGAAAAAAATGGATGATATTTTGATAAGGATTGCATTAAATGTGTAGATTAGGTAGCATAGACATTTTCACAAAATTTTTTCTTCCAATCCATGAGCATCAAACATTTTTCCATTTCTTTATGTCTTCCTCAATTTCTTTCATGAGTACTTTATAGTTTTCTGAGTACAGATTCTTTGCCTCTTTGGTTAGGTCTATTCCTAGGTATCTTAGAGTTTTGGGTGCAGTTGTAAATGGGACTGACTCCTTAATTTCTATTTCTTCTGTCTTGTTGTTGGCGTAAAGAAATGCAACTGATTTTATATCCCGACTCTTTACTGAATTCCTGTACAAGTTCTAGCAGATTTAGAGTGGAGTCTTGGGTTTTCCACATACAGTATCATATCATCTGCAAAGAGTGATAGTTTGACTTCTTCTTTGCCGATTTGGATGCCTTTAATTTCTTTTTGTTGTCTGATTGCTGATTCTAGGGCTTCTAGTACTATGTTGAATAGCAATGGTGATAATGGATATCCCTGCTGTGTTCCTAACCTTAGCAGAAAAGCTCTCAGTTTTTCTCCATTGAGAATGATATTTGCAGTGGGTTTTTCATAGATGGCTTTGATGATATTGAGGTATGTGCCCTCTATCCCTACACTTTGAAGAGTTTTGATTAGGAAGGGATGCTGTACTTCATCAAATGCTTTTCAGCATTTATTGAGAGTATCATATTGTTCTTGTTCTTTCTTTTATTAGTATATTGTATCGCATTGATTGATTTGCGGATATCGAAGTAACCGTGCAGCCCCGGAATAAATCCCACTTGGTTGTGGTGAATAATCCTTTTAATGTACTGTTGAATCCTATTGGCTAGTATTTTGGTGAGAATTTTGGCATCTGTGTTCATCAAGGATTTTGGTCTGTAATTCTCTTTTTGGTGGGATCCTTATCTGGTTTGGGGATCAAGGTGATGCTGGCCTCATAAAATAAGTTTGGGAGTTTTCCTTCCATTTTTCTATTTTATTTTTTGGAACAGTTTCAGGAGAATAGGAATTAATTCTTCTTCAAATGTTTGGTAGAATTCCCCTGGGAAGCCATATGGCTCTTGGCTTTTGTTTGTTTGGAGATTTTTTTTTTTTTTAAAGATTTTATTTATTTACTTTATAGACAGAGATCACAAGTAGGCAGAGAGGCAGGCAGAGAGAGAAAGGAGGAAGCAAGCTCTCACTGAGCAGAGAGCCAGATGCGGGGCTCGAAACCAGGACCCTGAGATCATGACCTGCACTGAAAGCAGAGGCTTAACGCTCTGTGCCAATCCCCAGGCACCCCCTTTTTGGAGATTTTTGATGACTATTTCAGTCACCTTACTGGTTATGGGTCTGTTTAGGTTTTCTATTTCTTCCTGTTTATATGTCTCTAGGAATGCATCCATTTCTTCCAGATTGTCAAATTTGTTTGCATAGAGTTGTGGATAGTATGTTCTTATAATTGTTTGTATTTCTTTGGTGGTGGTTGTGATCTCTCTTCTTTCGTTCATGATTTTATTTATTTGGGTCCTTTCTCTTTTCTTTTTGATAAGTCTGGCCAAGGGTTTATCAATCTTATTAATTCTTTCAAAGATCCAGCTCCTAGTTTCGTTGATTTGTTCTATTGCCTTTTTTTCCCTATTTCATTGATTTCTGCTCTTTAATATTTCTCTTCTCCTCCTGGGTTTAGGTTTTCTTGTTGTTCTTTCTCCAGCTCCTTTAGGTGTAGGGTTAGGTGGTGTATTTGAGACCTTTTTTGTTTCCTGAGAAAACTTGTATCGCTATATATTTTCCTCTCAGGACTGCCTTTGCTGTGTCCTATAGATTTTGAACCGTTGTCTTTTCATTATCATTTGTTTCTGTGATTTTTTTCAATTCTTCTTTAATTTCCTGGTTGACCCATTCATTCTTTAGAAGGATGTTGTTTAGTCTCATGTATTTGGGTTCTTTCCAAATTACCTCTTCTGATTGAGTTCTAGCTTCAGAGCAATGTGGTCTGAAAATATGCAGGGAATGATCCTGATCTTTTGATATCAGTTGAGACCTGATTTATGACCCAGGATGTGATCTATTCTGGAGAATGTTCCATGTATTTCTTTGGTTAAAAAGGTTAAAAAAAACTAGAAGAAAAAAATAAAATTAAAAAAAAATTATTAACTTTGCAAGGCTAAAGAATTATGGGGAGAAAGCCATGAATTCCATGCTTTGCTTTCTCCTCCTCTGGAATTCTGCTGTTCTCCTTGGTAAGTGAATTTGGTCTTGGCGGGATTTCTTGATCTTCTGGGGGAAGGGCCTCTTGTAATGATCCTCAGGTATCTTTGTCTGAGGTAGAATTGCACCACCCTTACCAGGGGCAAGGCTAAGTAATCCACTCGGGTTCACTTTTGGGAGATTTTGTTCCCTGAATGCTTTCTGTAGAGTTCCGGAGGATGGGAATGAAAATGGTGGCCTCTCAATCTCCGGCCGTGAGGACCCAAGAGCCCAGGGCCCCACTCCTCAGTATGCCCTCAGAGAAAAGCGATCGATCACTCCCATCTCCCCGGTGTCCTCCTGCACTCCAGCTCACCCAGTGTGTGACCAGGCGTCTGTCTCTGGCACACAGCTCTGCCTGGAGTCTCCAACACCACAGATCTCTGAGCTTTTATTGGGGGTGTCCATCTGGAACTTGTGGGGGCCTCACTCACAGAGCAGTGGCTTGTGCCATGGATTACGGTTCAGGGTAACCCCGAGTTGAGCGCTCACTCCATGGCTCTGCCTCTATAGCTGGCTTCTCCGCTCTAATACTTGTGAGCTCTGCGACACTCAGACACCCCTGATCCTTCTGTGACCCCGCGGGACCTGAGGCCACACTGTCCCTGAGTGAGCTTCTCCCCAGTTTAGCCTCTGGTGCGATGTCCCTCAGTGGAGCAGACTTTTAAAAGTCCTGATTTTAGGAGCACCTGGGTGGCTCAGTGGGTTAAAGCCTCTGCCTTCAGCTCGGGTCATGATCCCAGGGTCCTGGGATTGAGCCCTGCATTAGGCTCTCTGCTCTGCAGGGAGCCTGCTTCCTCCTCTCTCTCTCTCTCTCTGCCTGCCTCTCTTCCTACTTGTGATCACTGTCAAAGAAATAAGTAAAATCTTAAAAATAAATAAATAAATAAATGTCCTGATGTTGTGCTCCGTTGCTCTGCTGCTTGCTGGGAGTCTGCCCCTCCCCCCACGGTCTTTCTTCCCGTCGCTTTGGATTCACTTCTCCGCCAGTCCTACCTTTCAGAAAGTGGTCGATTTTCTGTTTCTGGAATTGTTGCTCTTTTCGATCTCCTTTTGGATTAATAGGTGTTCGGAATGGTTTGATAAGCTATCTAGCTGATCTCCTGCTACCTGATATCGTCTCAGCCTGCTACTTCTCTACCATCTTGACTTCTTTTTTAGTTTTTGATGCAGTAGATTACATGAGTTTAAAAATGTTGAACCAATCTTGCATACCTGGAATAAATCTAATTTAATTTTAATACCGTTGGATTTTTTTTAATATAAATATATAATATATTTTTAGCCCTAGGAGTATAGATCTGTGAATCGCCAGGTTTACACACTTCACAGCACTCACAATATCATTGGATTTGATCTGCTAACATTCCATTAAGGAATTTTGCATATGTTTGTGAGAAATACTAGTCTGTAGATTTTGTTTCTAATGTATTTTACCTGGTTTTGTTATTAGTGTAATGCTGGCACCAGAAGTTTTCTCCCCACTTCAATTTATGTAAGACACTGTGGAGAGTTAGTTTTGAGTGTTTGCTAGAATTCATCATAAAGGTATTGGGGCCTGGTTTTCCTTTTTTTGGAACATTATTATTTATTTTTATTTCTTTAATTGTGGGGCTGTTCAGGTCATCTGTCTTTATATAAAATGTGCTACTTTGTGTCTTTCAGGGAATTTTTGTTTCATCAAAATTATCAAATTTGTGAGCATAGTTTTTATAATATTCTTTTATACTTTTAATATCTATACATCCTTCTTTCATTTCTGATATTGGTAATATGTTTTTTTTTTTTAATCTGGTAGAGGTTTATAATTTTTTCAGAGAAGCAATTTTGATGCCATTATACTATTTTCCTTTTTTTGTTTAAAGAGCTAAAATTTAGACATTTATTTGATTTTATTCTCAACATATGAATTATGAGATAATGCAAATATAGTTTTTTTCTTTACTCATTCAACAGTGTTTTCAAGATTTATTCATAATATGCTAGTAGATTCTTCTATAATTTCACAAGCTATGTAATGATTATACTATATGTTTATTCCATATTTGGGTGATTTTTTAAAATTTAAATTCAATTAATTAACATACAAAGTATTATTTGTTTCAAGGGTACAGGTCTGTGATTACTTAATCTTATATAATACCCAATGCTCATTATAATACATGGTCTCCCCAATCTCCATCACCCAGTTACCCCATCCCTCCTCCCCTCTCCCCTCCAACAACCCTCAGTTCGTTTCCTATGATTAAGAGTTTTGTATGGTTAGTCTCCCTCTCTAGTTTTGTCTTGTTTCATTTTTTCCTCTCTTTCCTTATGATCCTGTGGCTTGTTTCTTAAATTCCACATATCAGAGAGATCATATGAAAATTGTCTTTCTGATTGACTTACTTTGCTTAGCACAATACCTCTACTTCCATCTGCATCATTTAAACGGAAACCTTTCATTTTTTATGGTTGCTTAATATTGCATTGTATGTGTGTGTGTGTATGTGTGTATTTATCCACCCCACATCTTCCTAATCCATTCATCTGTTGGTGGGCATCTGGGCTCTTTCAATAGTTTGTCTATCATGGACATTGCTGCTATAAACACTGAGGTGCATGTGCCCCTTCAGAATACTAAGATAAATACCCAGTAGTGCAATTGCTGGTTGGTAGGATAGCTCTCTTTTCAACTTTTTGAGGAACTGCCATACTGTTTTTCAGGGTGGCTGCACCAACTTGCATTCCTACCAACACTTTGGAGGAATACCCTTTCTCCACATCCTCATCAACATCTGTTGTTTCCTGACTTAATTTTAGCCATTTTGGCTGGCTGTTAGGCAGTATCTCATGGTTTTGATTTGTATTTCCCTGATGCATTTCCCTGATTCCGTGTGATATTGAGCATTTTTTTGTGTGTCTGTTGGCTATTTGGATGTGTTCTTCAGAGAAATGTCTGTTCATGACTTTTGCCCATTTCTTGATTGGATTATTTGTTCTTTGGGTGTTGAGTTTGATAAGTTCTTTATAGATTTTGGATACTAGCTCTTTATCTGATAAGATATTTGCAAATACCTTCTCCCATTATGCTGATTGTCAGTTGGTTTCCTCAACTGGTTCGTTTGCTTTGCAAAAGTTTTTATCTTGATGGAAGTCCCAATAGTTCATTTTTGCCTTTGTTTTCTTTGTCTTTGGAGACCTGTCTAGCAGGAAACTGCTGCGGCTGACCTCAGATAGGTTGCTGCCTGTGTTTTCCTCTAGGATTTTGATAGATTCCTGTCTCATAGTTAGGTCTTTCATCCATTTGAGTCTCTTTTTGTGCATGGTGTAAGGAAATGGTCCAGTTTCGTTCTTCTGCATGTAGCTGTTCAATTTTTCCAACACCATTTGTTGAAGAGGCTGTCTTTTTCCCCATTGGATATTCTTTCCTGCTTTGTTGAAGATTAGTTGACCATAGAGTTGAGGGTTCATTTCTGGGTTCTCTATTCTGTTCCATTGATCCTTTGTGCCTGTTTTTGTGCCAATACCATACAGGCTTGATGATGACAGTTTTGTCATAGCATTTAAAGTCCTGAATTGTGATGCCACCAGTTTGGGTTTTCTTTTTCAGCATTCCTTTGGCTATTCCTGGTCTTTTCTGTTTCTGTATAAATTCTAGGATTATTTGTTCCAGTTCTTTGAAAAAAGTATTTTGATAGGGATTGCATTGAATGTGTAGATTGCTCTAGGTAGCATGGACATTTTCACAATATTTGTTCTTCCAATCCATGAGCATGAAATGTTTTTCCATTTCTTTATGTCTTCCTCAGTTTCTTTCATGAGTATTCTGTAGTTTTCTGAATATAGATCCTTTCCTTCTTTGGTTAGGTTATTCCTAGGTATCTTATGGTTTTGGGTGCAATTGTAAATGGGATCGACTCCTTAATTTCTTTTGTCTCATTGTTGGTATATAGAAATGCATTTGATTTCTGTGCATTGACTTGATATCCTGCCACTTTAATGAATTCCTGAGTTCTAGGAATTTTGAGGTGGAGTCTTTTCGGTTTTCCATGTAGTCATCATACTGTTCTTATCTTGGCTTTCTGTTAATTTCTTCCACTTGATTTATTCTTAAACTGTTCTGCTCTACTTGCTTACATTTCAGGGTTAGAGTTTTGACTGATTTGTCTTTTGTTCTAAGAAGAGTTTTTTTAAATTAACATATAATGTACTTGTTTCAGTGGTATAGGTCTGTGATTCTTCATTCTTACACAATTATTCTAACAGGTATTTAGTACTGTAAGTTTTCCTGTAACTACTATTTTCACTGTGTCCTGAAGATATTGTATTTGTATTTTTAATTTAAGATATTCTTAATATTATGTGTTGGAGAATTTTCTTCTCTATTATGTAGTGCTCCTCTTTGTTCCTGGTAATTTTTCTTGTTCTGAAGCCTCTTTTTTATGAAATTAGTTACGCCAGCTTTCTGGGTATGTGTGTGTGTGTTATGATAGCATGTGTTTTGATTTTATCACTTCAGAGTATATTTAAAATGGGCTTCTTGTTAGCTTTGCGCAGTGGCAGTATCGTAGCCAATGAGGTTTATCCGAGGCGCGATTATTGCTAATTGAAAATGGGTTTCTTGTTGATAGTATATAGTTGGGTCCTTCTTTTATTTCACTCTGATAATCTGTCTTTAATTAGAAACTCTAAAAAATTTACACTTAATATATTTGTTATAATTGGATTGATATCTACTGTATTTTTAATTATGTTCTATTAGTTGCATTAGTTTTATTATTCTTTTTTCTGTATTCTCTTCTTTGTATCTACTTCACTTTCCTTGATAACTTCACTGGATATGGAATTCTAGGTTGATTTTTTTCCCCCAACACGCTATATATTTTATTGTACCTTTGGTTTTTCGGACTTCTGAGAAAAGTCCGATTTCATTCTTAACCTTGTTCCTCTATAGGTAAGTTGTTTTTGGCAGCTCCGTTCCTTTTGCAAGATTTCCTTTTTGCTTTTGTCTTTGGTTTTCTGTAGTTTAACTATAACATGCCTGAATGTAGGTGCCTTTTGTTGTTGTTGTTTTTTGTTTTGTTTTTTTTTGTTTTTGTTTTTGTTTTTGTTTTTTGATGTGGGATCTTTTTTATCCTGCTTGATATTCTTTCAGGATCTTTAGTTTTTGTCTGTCACTAATGCTGGAAAGAGCTTGCTCAGCTCTTGTGTTTCAAATACTTCTGCTTCATTCTCTTTATTCTTCTGGTGTTCCAATTACGTTTATCTTTTGAAATTGCCACATAGTTCTTAGATGTTCTCTCATTCTTTCTTTTCTTTTTTCTTTTTTTCTCATTTTTCTCTCTATGCTTCATTTTAGGAAGTTTCGGTAAACTTATCTTCAACATCAGTGGTCTTTCCTCAGCTGTTTCCAGTTTGCATTGGCATCAACGTCATGTGTTACTATTCCACTATTTATTTCTAGCATTTCCTATTAATTCTTTCTTAGGATTTCCATCTCTCTACTTATGTTAACCTACTGTCTTGAAGATAATTTTTCTATTAGGCACTTTAAAATATTAATGATAGTTATTTTTGTTTTTATTTTTTTTTAGTGCTCCAAGATTCATTGTTTATGTACCACACTTAGTGCTCCATGCAATACATGCCCTCCTTAATACCCACCACCAGGATTGCCCATCCCCTGACTCTTCTTCCCTCCAAAACCCTGTTTGTTTCTCAGAGTCCACAGTCTCTCATGGTTCTTCTTCCTCTCCGATTTTGCCCACTCACTTCTCCTCTCCAACTCCCAGTGTCCTCTGTGTTATACCTTATGCTCCAGAAGTAAATGAAACCATATGATAATTGACTCTCTGTTTGAGTTATTTCACTTAGCATAATCTCCTCCAGTCCATCCATGTTGATACAAAAGTTCAGCATTCATCCTTTCTGATGGAGGCATAATATTCCATATATATGGGCTGTATCTTCTTTATCTGTTCATCCGTTGAAGGGCATCTTGGCTCTTTCCACAGTTTGGTGACTGTGGCCATTGCTGCTATGAACATTGGGGTACAGATGGCCATTCTTTTCACTACATCTGTATCTTTGAGGTAAATACCCAGTAGTGTAATTGCAAGGTCATAGGGGACCTCTACTTTTAATTTCTTAAGGAATCTCCACACTGTTTCCCATTAGCTCTGTTGTAGAAGGCCCATTTTTAAATTCTGTTGGGCATTCCTTCTAGTCATTTTGGTGAGAAATGACTGAACGGATGTAGCTGGATGTATTGACCGTGGTGCAGTCAAGGTGCACCCTGGAATGCTTCTGAGCAACCAGGATTCCCCACCCAAATGAGAGAAAAAAGAAAAGAAAAAGAAGAAAAAGAGAGAGAGAGAGAGACAGGAAATAAAGGAAAGATAGAAGGCTCAGCCCATATGGGCCCAAGGTAAGGTTTATGAAGTGTACAAACAAAAACAGACAAAGAAAAAGACTGATAAAAGTATATGACAAGAGGAAAATAAATATATATATATAAGCAAAAAAAAAAGAAGAATCTTGTCAAAAAGAACCCCAAGTATAAGATTTATATACTATCATGGGGCTGCCTGGGTTGCTCAGTGGGTTAAGCCTCTGCCTTCGGTTCAGGTCATGATCTCAGGGTCCTGTGATCGAGTCCCACATCCGGCTCTCTGCTAGGCAGGGGGCCTGCTTCCTTCTCTCTCTCTCTCTCTCTCTGCTTGCCTCTCTGCCTACTTGTGATCTCTCTCTGTCAAATAAATAAAATCTTAAAAAAAAAAAAGATTTATATACTATCAGGACAAACACAAAGACACAGAAACACTGGCGGAAGAAAAAGATGGGAGAGTGGTTATAAATTCTCAGTGTAGGTGAGGATGGTTATTTTGATTCTTCCTGGATGTATTTTGATGTCTTTGTTAAAGGACTCAACTTTCCTAAGATAAAAGGGGATTAAAAACTGGTTTATCTATAGGGGTAGCATTGATTGGGGAAAACGGATTACCTTGAAGTTTAACTCTATATGAATATTAGAAAATAAAAATAAAAAAAGAATAAAGTAGACTAAACTAAAATTTTTAAAAAAATTAAAAAAATAGAAAAGCAAAAGAAAAACATGGGTGGGTGTATCAAAAAGTTCAGGTTAGAAGGTTATTATGGAATTTGATGTACCGGACATCTCACTGTGATGGTAAATAGGTTAAAAAATAAAAGTTCTATCTATGAAGTAGTGATGGTTGTTTTCTTGTCATTTTTTTTTTTTTTCCTGGTTGGTTTTCTGGGAGAGGGGCCTGCCACGTGGGTTTTCAGTCAATGATGTTCCCTGAGTTAAGTCCTCCTGCCCCCCTCAAGGGGGTGGGCTCTGAGGAAACTGGTTTTTCAGGCTTTTGTTCTCTGGAGGTTTTTATGTTTGTTCATTTGTCTTCTCTCCCCTTGTCAACTTTTGATGGCTTTGGGAGGTTTAGAGGAAAGCAAACTGCACCCCGACCTCCCTCTCAGAGAGAAGCCTCAGTCTGTTCCCCTCTGGGTCTCCAGAGAACAGAAGGTCCCCCTTGGCCACTGGCAGAGCAGGTTCCAAGTCACGGTCCCTGGGGACGCAGGATCTCCTGTTTGTACCCAAAACCACGGCAGCGGTGGCTCTCTGGGCAGCTCCAGACTGCCAGAGAGGTTCCAAGCAGCAATTGCACACTGAAATTTTCCCGCTGGCCCGGGCTGGGAGTGCCTGGTCTTTCCGGGTCTGAGAGCGCCGGGCTGATGCCTTAATGTACCTCTCTCAGGGGAAGGGTGTGGGGCGCGTGTGTCTCAGGCTCTGATTGCATGGCGCAGCATTCTGCCGTTTGGTGAGGCTCCCAGCCCCTCACGGGAGCCGGACCCCACGTGTTCTCGGGTGCGCTGGCGTCTCAGGGACCAAGACCTGGTTTCTCCGCCACACTCTCTCTGGCTTAGGGCCAGGGGAGGCTGTCCTGAATCTGGGGTCTTAAGCCCCTGTCCCTAACTGCCCTGATTCTCACAATTTCCCCCCGTAATCCTTTGCTCTTTTTGAGTGCTTTCAACCAGACTTCAAGTTAATGCTGGTCCCCAGAAGCAGGGCACTCTTGTATTGGGGAAGTACTTTCCAATTTGTTGCCTCTGGTGGCTCCTTCCCCCTTTTGTTTATGTTCCCATATCAGTCCGACGTTCCCACTCCACTTTACCTGCCCACTGGTGTCTTCTGCCCCCGTAGAGATCCAGACGTATATAATTCTGATCTCAGGCTGATTTCATGGGTGATCAGAGTTCTTTGGTAGGTAATCAGCTCATTTTAGGGTACAGGTTGAAACAGCACCTCCTCCTACTTCCCTGCCATCTTGTCTCCTTCAGTCCACACTGTTTTCCAAAGTGACTGCACCAACTTGCATTCCCACCAACTGTGTAAGAGGGTTCTCCTTTCTCCACATCCTCTCCAACACTTGTTTTTTCCCGTCCTGTTTTGGCTATTTGAACTGATTTAAGGTGGTATCTCAATGTGGTTTTGATTTGAATCTCCCCAATGGCTAATGATGAACATTTTTTCATGTGTCTGTTAGCCATTTGTATATTTCCTTTGGAGAAATATATGTTCATGTCTTCTCCATTTTTTGATGTGATTATCTGTTTTTGGGTGTTGAGTTTGAGGAGTTCTTTATAGATCTTGGATATCTGTCCTTTTCTGTGGTGTCATTTGTGAATATCTTCTCCCATTCTGTGGGTTGCCTCTTTGTTTTGTTGACTGCTTTGCTGTGCGGAAGATTTTATCTTGATGAAGTCCCAAAAGTTCATTTTTGTTTTTGTTTCCTTTGCCTTGGAGACATGTCTTGAAAGAAATCGCTGTGGCCCATGTCGAAGAAGTTACTGCCTATGTTCTCCTCTAGAATTTTGATAGACTCCTGCTTCACACTGAGGTCTTTCATTCATTTTGAGTTTATCTTTGTGTATAGTGTAAGAGTATGGTCGAGTTTCATTGTTCTATGCATAGCTGTCCAATTTTCCCAGCACCATGTATTGAAGAGACTGTCTTTTTTCCACTGGATATTTTTTCATGCTTTGTCAAAGATTAGTTGACCATAGAGTTGAGGATCCATATCTGGGCTCTCTGTTGTGTTCCACTGATCTATGTGTCTGTTTTTATGCCAGTACCATGGTGTCTTAGTGATCACAGATTTGTTATATAGCTTGAAATCGGGCGATGGGATGCTCCCAGCTTTGTTGTTGTTGTTGTTTTTCAACATTTCCTTGGCAATTTGGGGGTCTTTTCTGGTTCCATACAAATTTTAGGACTGTTTGTTCCAGCACTTTGAAAAATGCCGGTGGAATTTTGATCAGGATGGCATTGAAAGTATAGATTGCTCTGAGCAGTATAGACATTTTAACAATGTTTATTCTTCTGATCCATGAGCATAGAATGCTTTTCCATCTTTTTGTATCTTCTTCAATTTCGTTCATTTGTTTTCTGTAGTTCCTTGAGTACAGATCCTTTACTCCTTTGGTTAGGTTTATTCCCAGGTATTTTACTGTTCTTGGTGCTATAGTAAGTGGAATCAATTTGCTCATTTCCCTTTCTATATTTTCATTGTTAGTGTAAAGAAAGCAAATGATTTCTGTGCATTGATTTTGTATCCTGCCACGTTACTGAGTTGATGTTTGAGTTCTAGTATTTTGGGGATGGAGTATTTGGGTTTTCCATTCAAAATATCATTTCCTCTGCAGAGAGAGAGAGTTAGACTTCTTTGCCAGTTTAAATACCTTTTATTTCTTTTTGTTGTCTGATTGCTGTTGCTAGGACTTCTAGTACTATGTTGAGCAATAGTAGCGAGCATGGACATCCTTCTTGTGTTCCTCATCTCAAAAGGAAGGCTGTCAGCTTTTCCCCATTGAGGATGATATTTGCTGTGGGTTTTTTTATAGATAGATTTTATGATGATAAATAATGTTCCCTCTATCCCTATAATTTGAATCATTTTAATCAGGAACAGATGCTTTATCTTGTCAAATGCTTTTTCTGTATCAATTGAGAGGACCATGTGGTTCTTCTCTCTTCTATTTTTGATTTGTTCTATCACACTGATTGATTTGCAAATGTTGAACCACCCTTGCATTCCAGGGATAAATCCCACCTGGTCATGGTGGATAATCTCTTTAATATACTGTTGAATCCTATTAGCTAGGATCTTTTTGAGAATCTTGGCATCCATAATCATCAAGGATGGTCTGAAATGCTCCTTTTTCATGGGTTCTTTGCCTGGTTTGGGGATCATAGAAAGAGTCTGGAAGTTTTCTTTCTGTTTCTATTTTTTGAAACAGCTCAGGAGAATAGGTATTATTCTTTCTTTGAATGTTTGGTAGAATTCTCCAGGGAATCTGTCAGATCCTGGGCTTTTCTTTTTTGGGAGGGTTTTGATCACTGCTTCAATCTCGTTACTACATATTGGCCCATTCAGGTTGTCAGTTTCTTCTTGATTGAGTTTTGGAAGATCATACGTTTCCAGGAATGCACCCATTTCTTCTAGTTTGCTTAAGTTATTGGCATATAACTGTTGATAATAATTTCTGATGATTGTTTCTATATTTTCTTGGTGTTAGATATGATCTCTCCCCTTTCTTTCATAATTTTATTAATTTGGGTCCTCTCTCTTTTCTTTTGGATTCATTTGGCCAGTGGTTTATCAATCTTATTGATTCTTTCAAAAAACCAGCTTCTAGTTTTATTGATATGTTCTACTGTATCTTTAGTTTCTATCTTATTGATCTCTGCTCTTGATTATTATCTTGATTATTTCCCTTCTTTTGCATGGGGTTGGCTTAATTTGTTGTTGATTTTCCAGTTCTTTAAGGTGTAAAGAGAGCTGGTGTATTTTGGATTTCTAAGTTTTTTTTGAGTGAGGCTTGGATGGCTATGTATTTCTCCCTTAGGACTGCCTTTGCCATATCCCAAAGGTTTTGGACTGATGTGCCTTCATTCTCATTGGTTTCCATGAATTGTTTAAGTTCTTCTTTGACTTCCTGGTTGATCCAAACATTCTTAAGCAGGGTGGTCTTTAGCTTCAAAGTGTTGGAATTCCTTCCAAACTTTTTCTTGTTGTTGAGTTCCAGTTTCAAAGCACTGTGGTCTGAGAATATGCAGGGAATAATCTCAATCTTTTGATATTGGTTGAGCCCTGATTTGTGACCCAGTATGTGGTCTTTTCTGGAGAACATTCCAGACGCCTTTGAGAAGAATGAGTATTCTGTTGTTTTAAGGTGGACTGTTCTGTATATATCTATGAGGTCCATCCATCTGGTCCAATATGTCTTTAAAAGCTCTTGTTTCTTTATTGATTTTCTGCTTGGATGATCTGTTACTGAGAATGGCATGTTAAAGTCCCCTACTATTAATGAATTCATATCAATATTACTCTTTATCTTGATTAGCAGTTGGCTTATGTAGTCGGGTGCTCCCATATTGGGGACAAAAATGTTTACAATTGTTAGATCTTCTTGGTGGATTGACCCTTTATGAATGATGTAGTGTCTTAACTACAGTCTTTAGTTTATCTCTGACCGCAGTCTTCAGTTTAAAATCTAATTTATCTGATCTGAGAATCACTACCCCAGCTTTCTTTTGAGACCCGTTAGCATGCTTCTCTTTCCCTTCACTGTCAGTCTGGATGTATCTTTAAGTTCCAAATGGGTCTCTTATAGACAGCATATGGATGGGTCCTGTTGTTTTATCCAGTCTGCAACCCTATGCTATTTTATGGGAGCATTTAGGCCATTCATGTTGAGGGTGATTGTTGAAAGATAAGTTTTTATTGACATCATGTTGTCTGTGAAGTCCATGTTTCTATAGTTTGTCTTTGTAGATTTCTGTTCTATGTCACCTTGAGTTCTTTCTTCTTTTATAGACCACCCCCCCCTTAATATTTCTTGTAGTTACGGCTTTGTGGTCACATACTCTTTTAAGTCTTGGCAGTCTTGGAAACTTTTTATTTCTCCATCCATTTTGAATGTCAGCCTTGCTGGATAAGGTATTCTTGGCTGTATGCTCTTCTCAGTTAGTTCCCTGAATATGTCTTGTCAGCCCTTTTTGGTTTGCCAGGTTACTGTGGACAAGTCTCATGTTATTCTGATGGACTTTCGTCTGTAAATAAGGAAACTCTTCTCTCTAGCTGCCCTCAGAAGCTCTTGTCTAAACTTACGATTCATCAGGTTCACAATCAAGTGCCTCGAGGTCTTTCTAGATTCATTGACCTTGGGTTTTGTTGTTGTGGTGGTTATTTTTCTGCCTTAGGACATGAACACTTGTTACATTTTGCAGACTGGGAAAATTTTCATCCAAAATTTTTTCAACTATATCTTCTACTCTTCTGTCTTTTCCCACCCCCTCAGGAATCCCAATAATTCTGATGTTGGAACATTTCATAGTGTCATTTATTTCCATAATTTTGTTTTCATGGCTTCTGAGCTATTTGTTCCATGCCTCCTTCTGATCCTTTTTCTTTATCATTTTGTCTTCTAGATCACTAATTCTGTCTTATGCTTCGGTTACTCTAGCTGTTAGAGTATTTAGATTAGATTAGATCTCATTGATAGCATTTTAACTTCTGCCCTGGTGGCTCTCTCTTCTGCCCTTAGAGATTATATGTTGTCACTAATGGTTTTCTCCAACCTAGCCATTGCCTGGATAACTATTACCCTGAATTCCCTTTCTGATATACTGTTGATGTCTATATCCAATAGTTCTGATGGAGAGGGCACAGTCTGATTTTTTCCTCTGTTGGGTGTTCCTCCTTCTAGTCATTTTGGTGAGAGGTGGTTGAGGAGATGTATAGCTGAATATATCAACTATGATCCAGGCAATGTGTACCCTGGAATATTCTTTTACATTCTTTTCTTTGGGAGGTTGCTTCAAGCTGTGCTCTGGCAAAATGAAAAGGTAAACCAAGAAGTAACAAGCAAACAGTGGATCCAACCTCTTTTACACTCCTTTCTTAGGGAGGTTGCTTCAGTTTGTTCTCTGGCAAATTCAAAACGTAAACCAAGAAGTAATAAGCAAGCCGTAGATCCAACCACAGTAGAGACTCTAGCAGAAATCACCACTGAAGGAGAACTAGGGTAGGAAAACCCGAAGTGTAGTAGCTGAGTTCCTAGCGGCTCAACACAAACAGCTCTGAGAATTAAAAACTCCTGGGGAGAAGAACTAATTGTAGTTATTTTTAATTTTATATCTGATAATAACAAAATCATGTCATTTGCAAATCTAGGTCTTATACTTGTTTTGCCTGCTTAGAACACATTTTTTTTTTTTGTAATTTTTTAAAGAAAACCAAGAATATTTTATTGGGTAGTGGAGGCTGAGGTAAATAATACCTTTAGTGTGAGGTTTTATGTTAATTTGAGCTGTAGAAATTGGGCTGTGTCAAATGTTTGCAGTAGCTGGAGATGTTAGAAGCTTCCTGTTTCTCATGATTCCTTGTATTTGTCTCCTCTCTTTGTACATTACTTTTACTCCAGTACTCATCCTTGGAGACAGTCTGAATAGAGATTGTGAAATTATGATAATCATTCATTAACATATCACCTCATATTGTTCTATTTTTGTGTATGTGGTGAGAACACTTAAGATCTACTCTTAGCAGATTTCAAATATATAATATAGTACTAATTATAGTCACCATGCTGTATATTGGGTTACCAAAACTTACTCCTGTGATAACTGAAAGATTATACCTTGTGACGAACATCTATCACTTTCAGCATTAGTGGTTGACTAATGCAGGGAAGTAATAAAAGCAGAGGACCCTGTGTGACAACTTGTGCCTATGAAGTCAACTATGTATTGTTAAATACACATTCTTGAAACATTTTCTTCTCTTGGCTTCTGGATTCCCTGCCTTTATTTTATTTTTCCCATCTCCTGATTTCTACTTACTTATGTGTCTCAGGATCAGTTCTTATATTTTTCTTTGTCCGTACGCATTCTTTAGGGAACATCAACAGGTTCCAAAACTGATGCCATCTAAACCTGTTTATCTCCTCCTAAATTCTCTGCCAACTTCCAGATACAGGTAATCTATCTACTCAAACTCTCCTCCACTTACATGTCCAGTAATTATCCCAAAATGTACATGGCCAAAACCTTTTTTTCATTCTTAGTAGTCTCAGAAAGAACACGTCTATTCTCTCAGATCAAAGATGTTAGCATCATTCTAGTTTCTTTCCTTAACACCATTCATCAAATACATTAAATTCTTTCAACTCTACCTTCAAAGTATTGCCCCAGTGCAAGCATTTTTTTTTTTAACCTCTATATTACTGGTATATCTTAGTGTAAGCCATCATTGTCTTACACCTGAATTACTAAAATAGCTTCCTAACTAGGTTTCAGGAGTTCTCCCTTCCCTCCAAAATGAAGCAGCCAAAGCAATTCTGTTAATATGTAAAATAACAGCCCTTATCAGCCCTTTAATGGCTGCCTTAGAATCACTTCTGAAACCCTGAGGTTCCACAAGATTCTTTCTCTTTTGTCTCCTTCAAATCCTGTCCACATTTTTACTCTGTTCCAGTTTCAGTGGTCTCTAGAGTTGGATTTCATGCAGCCAGTGAATCTGAAATTTCAGAACTCCTCACTTGCTCCTTACTTGTACAGCCCCTTCCTAAGGCCCTGGACAATATGGCCACCTGCTAAAAAGGAAGATAATTCAACTACAAGTCTTTAGGGCTGTTGCCTTTTTTCCATGCCAACTTACCTTTTCACCTCTCTGCTCCTGTAAGATGACAATAGTGAGGTTTCAGAAACCTATTTATATGAAACCTTTTTCTTTATCATCATTGAAAGTGACAGCTATGTCAATGCAATCTCTAATGGGAAAGTTCTTGGAAATGTATTTGTGCACAAGAACAGGTAACAATAACTTGAATATATTTATGTTTGTTGAGGTGACTGTGAAAAAATAAAAGTGCCTCTAGATACTTACTCAGTATCATTTCAAAAATTTGATTATCATGCCAGTCACGCTTGGTAGCATTGGGGCAATGATATTTTATAAACTCAAACACATATTCAAAAAAAAATGTTGATAATGCTTTAAATGTAATTGAAAGTTTAGAAACATTTCATCAAAACAAGTAAGAAATTAGACTTTTGACTTAATGCATATATGCAGTACTTTCATAATGTATATATGCAGTACTTTTAAACAATCATTATAGAGAAACTCAGAGAAAACAAAAATTTACAGTCTCTAAAGGAAGATAAAAAGTATGAGTAAGGAAGTCAGTTACAAAGTTAGGGTTTTAGAAGGGAGTGGGGTAGAGGGATGGGTGAGACTGGTGATGGGTATTAAGGAGGGCATGGATTGCATGGAGCACTGCGTGTTACATACAAACAATGAATCATGGGACACTACATCAAAAACTAATGATGTACTGTATGGTGACTAACATAACATAATAAAAAAAAGAAATCAGTTGAATTATTTTGATACCAAGAATCAAAATGAGAAAGAAAAAAAATATTATGTCCCACCAAAGAAATACATTTTGAAAAGAAGTGATGGATAGAATCTTGAGTCGTTTGATAATTCAGTTAATGAAGAAGATAATAGTTTGCATAGAAGGTGGAAAAAATTAATTTCTTGCTGATTTAACATGAAATACTGATATTAAGAAAGATAATGACTATTAAAATAGCATTATAGTGAATCCACATATCAATGACATGGATTGTTGTCAGTTCAAGTAAGTTTTACTACTACTTTAGAAGAAAAATTAAAATGCCCCGAGATTTAATAACTTACATATAAAAAGAACTTTATAGAAGTCTTCAAAAGTTTGATAGTAATACTAAAAAAATTACATGATGCTTTTCCTACCCATTTTATAAGTGAAAGGCAGTTTTCTAATCCCTCAGTAAGGAAAAGTAAATTTTGGTCAACAGTGCTTAGAAAAATTAACCTTTCACTCTTAGACAATCATTGCCATATAGAAGCTATTTAACAGTGTGCAGCTAAAAAATATAAAAAAATAACATAAAATGGTATCAGTTAATTAATAAAATATATTAGGATTTTTCTTATTTGTACTGGTTGTGCTATTTTTCAGTTAATATAAAGTTCTAATTTATTTCTTTTTAAAAAACTTCTCTTTGGGGGCACCTGGGTGGTTCAGTCGGTTAAGCCTCTGCCTTTGGCTCAAGTCATGATCTCAGGGTCCTGGGATTGAGCCCTGCATCTGGCTCTCTGCTCGGCGGGGAGCCTGCTTCCCCCTTTCTCTCTGCCTGCTTCTCTGCCTACTTGTGATCTCTCTCTGTCATATAAATAAATAAAATCTTTAAAAATCTCTTTGTAGATCAATCTATTCTGACATTCTTCATTAAAAAAAATGGAGGGGGGCAAAGATTCAGCACTTACTGAACCTTGATTCATCTCCAGTGGCTTTGCTTAGCTGTACATAAACTGTTCTTGGAATTCCCTCAGGTTGGAGGGTTCTATCTTTGCTCAATTCGAGTCTTCAGTGATGACCCCGTTAAAACGGCGGACCTCCCTCCTCACACCATGCAGTCGCTCTCTCTCCTTTTTTCCCCTATTTATGTGTTGTCTTGACAGTTATTCCTGACACTGTAAAGTTAATGAGGGAGGTCCATTGTCAGTTTTAATCTCCAGTGTAACTGTCCATCATAGAGAAGTGTCTGGCTTATGGGCCATTAGATAAAGTCAATCTGGAACATGAGATTATATATTATACTCTTTAAAATATATGTTTATGTGTGTATATTAATATATATTCTTTTTTTTTTTTTTGGCTTTTATACCATCACATGTAAAATGGGGTTCATGGTAGAATTACACTATACACTATATACCATATATAATATATATATATTTAGAATATCATTAAGCAAGTGTATATTCAGCAACTATTATTCATGAAGCTCTGTACTCTGTACTGTCTTTACTTAAATGAATACATGTAGGATTTTAAAAGCTCTGTATGCCATATACCTGCAATATGTTATGGGAGACAAAGGCATATATATCCCTGACACACAGAGAAGTAAAGTAACTCCGTTTAACACCTTGGGGGAATAGGAGAACTGAGTTTCAGCCTCTTGAATCACTTTGTTGTACTGATGTGATTTGAAGGTTTTCTTTTTTTTCCTGCAGCACAAACTTCCTTTTCTTTTTCTTTTTCTTTTCTTTTCTTTTGTTTTTCTTCTTTCCTTCCTTCCTTCCTTTCTTTTCTTTTCTTTTCTTTTTCTTTCTTTCTTTCTTTCTTTCTTTTTTTTTTTTTTTTTAATATTTCATTGTTTGAGAGAGAGCACATGGAAGAGAGAGTGGGAACATGGCATGGGGCAGTAGGAGAAGGGGATGCTGACTCCACCCTGAACAGGAAGAGGGACAGACACAGCCAGTCCCAGGACCCTGGAATCATGATCTGAGCTGAAGGCAGACCCTTATCGAGCTGAGCCACCCAGCTGCCATGGACTTTATTTTTCTTAATAAAGTTACATTTGTTATTTACCCATTCCTGATTGAAGATTAGGGAGGTGGGACTTTGATTAGGGCCAGTAATTTTTAAGACCTAAGTCTTCTGGGAGAATGATATGAGACTGCCAGTATTTTAAATACGGAGTGGGGAACTGCTATTTTTTTATTCAAATGATCTTGGAGTTACAGACTACTAAGAAAACTTTTTCTAATATTTTGATATATGAACTCTAAAAATGAATCTTGATTATGTCTTTATTGATCTTTGCACTATTTTGTTTATTCAAGTAGGGTTTTGGAGTAATTTTGCTTTCTACCCACTTTCTCTGAGGGCTTTGTTTTGTAGAATGGAGCAATTTGCAGATACTCAAAATATTGCCACTGTGGAACTCCATATCGAATGTTTAGTAGTTAGTGTGTAATCTTTATTTTTCTTTTAAGATAAAATAACATACATTTTGAAGATAGGTCTGCAATTCAGCCAGCCCTATGAACTTGGGCTGTTTACTTGACACTTCCAGGGTTTATTTTCCTTATCTGCAAATTGAGCTGCTTATATCTTCCTCAAAGGATTGCTGAAGTGAAGACTGCATTTGATCGATTTGAATCACTTAACATAGAATCTTAAAAATGGTAAACTATCAAAATATTTAGATATCATCTAGTTGAATTTAACTGATTCTGCAAAGGAAGGATCTTGTCACTTGTCCTCATATTTTTATGACATGTGGTATATCTGATAATAAAGGAGTGTAGAACTTTGTCCTAGCAAGCAAGTGAAGCAAGAACTCCAGCATCTCTGGACTTTGGATCATGTGATATTTTGCATATAGGAGAGGCACTGGAACAGTGTAATTTTTGAGAAGAATAAAGGACTTGAGCTGTCTATTGTTTCTTGAATAAAATGGAGGTAAGTATGTATCATTTCACGGAGAATTGAAAGTAGCTAGTACATTGTGGCTCCTATTTAAATCTTAGAAAGCAACTACTTCCTCTCACACACAGCTACACATACACACTCTGACATCTTATTTGGAGTGGCGGTGTTTAAAACTGCATGTGGGATAAGATAGAGCGTTAAGTTGTTACATATATATATATATATATATATATATATATATATATGGTTATATTGTGCCTTTTCTATATGACTTAGAAAATAGATACAGGTGAGCACCATCCCACATATCTGGAAGGCCAGATGCTGGTACTCTCCTGATGATACTTCCTCCTCTGTAGTCCTCTCAAGAAACCGTGACTTTATCTCCTATATTACTGTTCACAGTCCTTTGGACTTAGAACAGAATTGTCTGTCTTGCTTTTCATTGCCATTTTCAGACAAATCTTTCTCTCAAAATGTACAGCACAGAAGCTCATGAGATGATATTTTACCCCTCACTTATCCTTGTTGCAGATATCTCTATGGCCGCCTAAACTCCTCTTCTGTCCTCGATTTTGAGCCCAGTTCATTGTTATTTTCTCCAGTAGTAACCTTCTTCATGAATGATTTCAGTATATTCAGGGTACTTCTAATTTCTTGATCATATTAATAGTAAAGTGATGAGAGCATTATACCTCATGTACAGGTAATAAGAGGTGAATTGTCTGTGGAGGATTTAAAAATAACACTATGTTTGGTCTGCATGTTATTACCATCAGGCAGCAGTTCTAGACAGTGTCAGTAAGAATACACTGCTCCCTCAAAAAATCTTTTAATGGGCTACATTCTAGTCAGTTGTAGTTACAGTTAGTTTTAAAATATCTCTACTTAGCTTCAAGTTAGTCTTGTTGATTTTCTTTACTATTTTAATTCCTATGGGAACTGATTAAGAGAACTCTCTTTTCTATATAATTGACCCCCACACATTTAGACTTGGCTATGTGCACCTTTTGTAGGAGAAAGTTCATAATGTGTTTAATTGTTTTGATTGTTCCTGTTTTCCTTCGTACTACATAATACCAGTGTGAAAGCATTTGGTGATGATAAATGAAGATTCAATGAAAGAAAAATTTAAATGACTCCATGTTCTTCTTTTCGTACACATTTCTATGGCTTTTATGGCTATGACTCAAAAATTTTTGTTACATCGAGAATTTCTAATACCCTTTCTCTTAAGTGTTAAATGCTAAGATGAATAACTGTTTGACTTGCTTAAATTTCTGCCCTCAAAATACTTGATTTCATACATTTTAATTCAGCAGTCTATGAAAGGCATAGCTTGGGTATTTATTTCCAATAGTAGCTGTTGTTCATAAATATATTTTTTTTTTTTTTTATTTTTTAAAGATTTTATTTATTTATTTGACAGAGAGAAATCACAAGTAGGCAGAGAGGCAGGCAGAGAGAGAGAGAGAGGAGGAAGCAGGCTCCCTGCTGAGCAGAGAGCCCGATGCGGGACTCGATCCCAGGACCCCGAGATCATGACCTGAGCCGAAGGCAGCGGCCTAACCACTGAGCCACCCAGGCGCCCCCATAAATATATTTTTAAGCATTTTCTTCCCACCATTTCATATCTTTCAGGACCATGCCTGCTAGTAGAATGAACATAATTTTCTCTCCACTTTGCTATGTATAATTCATTGAATATATCACTTTTACATGGTTCTTCTCTGTCTTTTAAAATGTTCTTTATCAGGGTGCCTGTGTGGCTCAGTGGGTTAAGTCTCTGCCTTTGGCTCAGGCCCTGGTCTCAGGGTCCTGAGATTGAGCCCTGCATCGGGCTCTCTGCTCAGCAGGGAGCCTGCTTCCTCCTTTCTCTCTGCCTGCCTCTCTGCCTGCTTGTGATCTTTCTCTCTCTCTATCAAATTAATAAACAAGATCTTTTAAAAAAAATGTTCTTTATCCACATTTGGTCGAAGGTCTATCACAGTGTCACTCTGTTTTATATACCTTCCAGCTCTGTGTCTCATAAATTTTTTACCTGTTAAAATTAAGTGCTTGTTAAATTTGACTCTCTGCCTACTTTCTGTTGCAACTTGGGCACCTAACCTTACTGGAGAAGTGCGTTAGGATGCCCACAGTTCTTTCTTTAATCTCTGTTACTCTCAGCTTCTCCACATATCCTGAGGCTGTTCAACTTCTCACTCTACTAAGTGACTCATATTTTCCTCTCTCTACCAGTCTTCAAAATCTCCTCCCCAGTCCTGACCTAACTACTTTCCTTATTAATTCTCTGGGAAAATTGTTTCAGTCATATCCCATAAATTGCCATCTTAACATCCTCTACCTACCTGCCTACCTCCCCTTCTATTATCATAGATGAGCTGTTTGTTTATATTCCCAGCAAGGTCAGTTCTTTTACTTGTGTACTAGATCCTATATCCTCCCACCTGTCTTAGGGAAATTGAGTCAGGAATTCTCCCATCTCTGTCCTATATTATGAATTGCCTCATCTGCTGAGTCATGCCCATCATGATCATACTCCCTGGTATACTGTTTCATTGTCTTTGGGGGCGGGGGGCTGTTCTCCCCTGCATATGTTTTCCTCCAACTACCATTCCATTATTGTGATCTAACCAATCATCTTTAAAGTTTTTGGTTTGTATTCTCCAATTTTTATATGGTCTTATTTCCTTCAGCTTAGACTTGCACATCTACCACTTAACAGTGAAATAACTTTCATGATGGCCTTCTATGTTGCTTTGGGTCATTTCCAGTCCTCATTTTCCTTGATTTCTCCTACAATTATTTTTACACCCTCTTTAATGAAACCCTTTCTTCATTAGGTCCTGGAATAACCCTCTGTCTTGTTTTGTATCCTGTTCTTTCTCAGTCCTCTTTGTTGGATTCTGGTATTCTCAAATGTATCCAAATGTTAGACCTAGATCAGGTGTTCAGACCTATTCCTCTCTACGTCATCATCCGTTTTCTCTATAACATCATTTGGTTTTGTGATTTTTATATTCTGTTAGCTCACTGAAGACTCCCAAATGTATATCCCTAGTGCAGAACTCTGTCTTGATCTTTGCACTCAGCAGTCTATTATACATCATCCCTTGTATATCTCGAAAAATAAAACTACACATGGCCAAAATCAGTCTTAACTTTTTTTAAAAAAATATTACAAATCAGCTGCACTTACTGTATTCCCCATATCAGTAAATGGAAATCTTATCCTTTGAGTTATTCAAGTAAAAATCCATAGCGAAACTCTTCCCTCTCTCTACCCCACCCCACTTAGTCCACATCTAATCTATCAGCAAATTCTATCAATTTTACTTTAATTTCTTTCCCCAAAACTCCATGGCCACTAACATAATCTAAGCAGTCATAATTCCCACTTTAATTTTTCTGAAGTCCACCTAAATGATCTCCGTTTCTATTTTTGCCACCCATATGCTAGTCTATCTCAGTATAGAAGCCCGAGTTATTTTAAAATACAAGTCAGATGTCCCGTCCACACTCAAAACTCACAGTGATTCCTATTACACTGAGTCACAGGCACAGTTTGTTCTGTTGCCGACGTAGCCATCCAGTTCAGGCCCACTGTCAACTTCATGACCACCTCTTCCCTCAGCCTACTATCTGATCACACTGGCATGGGCACCTTGTCTCTGATTTTTCCTTGAATACCAAAATATTCCCTGCTCCATGTCACCCTTGATAGCTCTCCCATAGATACCTGCAGGACTCCCAACACACAATCACATTTCAGAATTATTAATGTGCCTCATCACAAGGTGCTGGGAGAGACCAACTTCAAGTATTACCTTAAAAGATACATGAACATTTTAGCTTTCTAATATACAAACTCAAATGCCTTTTGATCTAAAAGGTTATAGGTGGGTATCGTATTTCTGTATAAGGATTATATGTTTAGCGCCATATATATTCTTATGAGAAATGTAAAGGTTGTATTCCCAAAAGTAGGTTTTATTAGACTTGCTTTTTTCATAAGGACTAACATTAGAACCCAACTTCTATGTAAGATGAAATTTTCCTGGACTTTATCTAGATCCATATCATAACACTTCACATGTTATCGCCCTCAGTTTTGGAAGATACATTGAGACCTAAATTTGTATACCGAGTTTAAGATGACAAAGATTGAGAAAAATTAGCATTAAATAAAAACAAAGTAAAACTTGCTCCAAAGTTGATTTATGCTCAAAAATATTTTTGAAATAATTATGAAAAATCTACAATAAGTATAAACGTCTTTCTCTCAGTAGGTAAGATTTGGTCTAAAATCTGTTAAGGCCTTCTCAATGAAATAAAAGTTACCATAGTTAACAATAAATACTTTAAAAAAATTAATGTGAATAATGTGAGACCTTTGGCAAGTATTGGTTTATTTTTATACCTGTAAACTTAGTACAGGAAGGAGTTGATAAAAGGTTTGCCCTGATAAATAAAAGACATTTGTAATTCAGAAATAAGTAAGATACGGTATCGGTATTCTCAAGGAATGTAAAAGCTATCAATGAAAGTAAAAGAAAAATCAACCTTGTTTCAGTTTAAGCAGTTAGTTTGCCTACAATGTGACTTTTGCCTTAATTTGAATGTATATTATCATCAACAAAACAACTTCTGCAATTAATTTGTTTCATTTTGTTCATTTTTTTGAAGGGCTTCATGATTGATTTATGGTATATTCTGTACATTAAAACTCCACCCTAAAATTGATAGTAATTAGTTATGTTAAAGTAGGTATTTTAAAATTTTAGTTTATCTTTATGTGAGCATTGCATATTTTAACTTCTTAGATGTGCTTATAAAAATATTTAGTGTGATAGCATTTATGTCAATTTGTGATAAATAGAATTAGGAGTTCTGAATTCTTCTACTTTTCAGATTAAAATACATATGTGAAATTAATTTTCTCTGTTTAAGTTTCACCTTGCTATCTTAGAAATTCATTTTTCTACTTTTCCTACCTATTTCTATTTTTCCTTATGAAAATTTATGTAGCGTTGAGAACACTTTATCACAGATGTACAACAAGCAGTTCACACCAACCATTCTTGAAATTTCTAGTTTTACCTTCAGAGAGCAATATTATAACAAGCAAATTAAAGAACCATGAAAGTAAGGAAAACAAGTTTATGTCAAAGGAATAAATGGTAGCAATTGAAAATGAGCCACCTGTTTCTCATTAAGCAGACAAGTGATTCAGCATATAATTCAGTGACTGAAAAATCTATTTTGCATCCCAGGATCTCTCTTAATACTATAATTTTAGGTTGTTGAAAATGATAGCAAGGGAACAATGTACCATAACTTTCTCTTACAGGATCCTCAATGTTGTTCAGAGGGATCCTCAAAGACAGAAGTCATTTATCAAGTGATTATAGACAGTGCTGCTTCTACTGCAATTCTAGAGTTATCAGAGAAGGAATCAGGAGCAAATAGAGGTCGTGTCGTGACATCTCTGCCAGAGATGACAGTCTGAGAACCACCGTTTTAGAGAATTACTGAATAGGGAACACAAAAGAGCATTAAAGAGTTTTAAAAAAAATTATGAAAATAGAAATACGAACACACATAACCATCCAACATTTAATCTCTTGTAGTTAGAAAACTTGATTTGTATCAAGTGGTAGGTAATTCCTAAGTAAATAGATGCCAAATCTGAACATCAGTTCAGTTCATACTTCTAGTTCCATGATTCTGTTTACAAATATACAAACAACTATTTTGGTGTTTATTTAAAATAATTCTTTGCCAACAGTGACTTCTTTCTAAGAAATTCTATCTGAAATCCTAAGGATGTCATGACAGCAAATGAAATAAAAAAATATGCACATGATTGTGGAGCACAGATGCCCATATAAATCATGTAGAAATTAACAACACAATTCCCTGGTGGTGAGGTTGGGAGACATAACAATAGGAAAAAGCAGGCGGTTTTCCCTCATTAGATTTTGATCTTAAAATCAAAAGGACTGCTTGCTTATTCATCTAACAGTGTCTTCTATTTATTAATGTGATGAAGGAATAACATTTAGTTTCTAGACAGAAAATAACTGCCATGATATCCATATTTCTTTGCAATAATGAAGTTGTGTGTAGTATACCCCTTCTAGAATCTACTGTCAAAATTTAACAGCATAAATGGCCATCCAATAGCTGGTGAAATAATGAAGGGTAATGCTAGGACCAATCCAGTGTAGAAAAGCAAACAAAGCAGAAAAGCTCCTCTTTCTATCTTCCTGAACATAATGAGTTCATTTTTCCCTTTGTAGCTTTGCTTAAGTTTAATTACTTAAATGAACTGATTTTCTCTCCCATACTTTTTGACCTTCTTCACTTATTTCTCCCACCCTGCATCTCTCTGCTTCTGTTAAACACCAGTGTATTCCTGTATCTATGAGTTTGTTATTTTTGTTGTTTTTTTCTATGTCTAACCTTTTTTTTTAAAAAAATAAAGATTTTATTTTATTTATTTGACAGACAGAGATTACAAGTAGGCAGAGAGGCAGGCAGAGAGGAGGAAGCAGACTCCCTGCTGAGCAGAGAGCCTGATGCGGGGCTCAATCCCAGGACACTGGGATCATGACTTGAGCCGAAGGCAGAGGCTTAACCCGCTGAGCCACCCAGGCGCCCCAATGTCTAACCTTTCTTTTGTTTTGTTTATTGGAGTATAGTTGATATACAATGTTATATTACTTTAAGGTATACAACATAGTGATTCAAAAATTCTATGTATTATGTAATCTTCATCATAACTGTAGTTACTGTCTATGACTGAAATTATTACAGTATTCTTGACTATGCTCTGCTTTTCATCCCTGGACTTATTCATAGCTAGGAATTTATAGCCCTTCAACCATTTTGGCCTCTCCCTTCCATTTCCTCCTCTCCAGCAACCACCAGTTTTTCTCTGTATGAGTTTGTTTGTTTTTAAAATCTGCATATAAGTGAAATCATGTGGAATTTGTGTGACTTATTTCACTTAGTGTTATACCTTTTAGGTCCATCTGTGTTGTCGCAAATGGCAAGATCTCATTCTTATGGCTGAGTAATTTTCCATTTTATGTGTGTGTTTACCACATCTTTATCTATCGGAGAACATTTAGGTTGCCTCCATATCTTGGCTATTATTAATAATGCTGTAACAAACATAGTGGTGCATATTTCTTTTCAAATTAGAGTTTTCTTTCTTTTTCAGGTAAATAACTAGCAGTAGAACTACTGGATCTTAAGATATTTCTAGTATTAATGTTTTGAGGAAACTTCACACTGTTTTCCATGTTAATTGGTGCACCAATTAACATTCCCACCAACAGTGCAGAAGGGTTCCCTTCCCTCCACATACTTAAAAAAAAATTTGCTATTATCTTTTTGATAGCCATTCTGATTGGTAATATCTCATTGTGATTTTGATTTTCATTGCCCCATTGGTTAGTGATGTTTTTCATCTTTTTATGGATGTTGGACATCTCTGTCTTTTTTGCAAAAATTTTCTCTTCTGCCCATTTTTTAGTCTCGTGTGTGTGTGTCTATGTGTGTGTGTGTATGTGTGCTGAGTCGCAGTTATATATATATTTTCTAAATCTCTATATATTTTGTAGGAGTTCTTTATATATTAAGACTTCATCAGAGATATGATTTGCAAAGATCCTTTCTCAATAGTTTCTTTTTATTTTGTTGATGATTTCCTTTGCTGTGAAAAAACTTCTTATTTTATTGTAGTCCCAGTAGTTTATTTTTTTATTTATTTATTTTTTAAAGATTTTATTTATTTATTTGACAGACAGAGGTCACAAGTAGGCAGAGAGGCAGGCAGAGAGAGAGAGGAGGAAGCAGGCTCCCTGCTGAGCAGAGAGCCCGATGCAGGACTCGATCTCAGGACTCTGAGATCATGACCTGAGCTGAAGGCAGCGGCTTAACCCACTGAGCCACCCAGGCGCCCCCCAGTCGTTTATTTTTGCTTTCATCATCCTTGTCAGAGATGTAGCTGGAAAAATGTTGCCAAAATTAATGTCTGAAAGAGTAAACTGCCTATATTTTCTTTTAGGATTTTTATGGTTCCAGCTCTTATATTTAGGTCTTTAACCCATGAATGTGGACCAGATTCATTGTTTTTGTATATATTTAGTTTTCTCAAGACCATTTATTGAAGAGACTATCTTTCCCTCCTCGTATATTCTAGCCTCCTATGTTGAAAATTAATTGACCCTCTAAAGATGGGCTTATTTCTGGGCTCTCTGTCCTATTCCATTGACCAATGTGTCTATTTTTGTGACAGTGCTATACTATTTTGATTACTATAGCTTTGTAGTATAGCTTGAAATCTGAGATTATAATACCTCCAGCTCTGTTTCTGTTAAGATTGCTTTGACTGTTTGGAATCTTCTGGAGTCCTATACATTTTAGGATTATTTTTTGTAATTTTGTGAATTTTTGCTGTTGGTATTTGGATAAGGCTTACATTGACTCTCTAGATTATTTTGGGTAGTAGGAGTTTTTATGGGTGATTTTAACAGTATTCTTCCAGTCCATGAGCATGCTCTATCTTTCCATTTGTGTCATCAATTTCTTTTACCAGGCCTTACAGTTTTAAGAGTACAGGTTTTTTGACCTCCTTGGTTAAAATTGTTGTTTTTTTTTGTTGTTGTTGTTGTTTGTTTGTTTTGTTTTTGTTTTTGTTTTTTTAATGTTATTATAAATGGGAATGTTTTCTTAGATTCTTCTTGCTACTTCATCATTCATGTATAGAAATGCAGTAGGTTTCTGTATATTAATTTTGTATCCTGAAACTTTATTTTTTATTTTTCTTATCTGGTTGCTGCAACTAGGACTTCAGTACTACATTGAATAATAGTTGTAAGAGTGGACACACTTGTGGTGTTCTAGATCTTAAAGGAAAAAAATCTGTTTTTTACCATTGAGTGTAATTTGACTGTTGATTTGTCATATATGACTTTTATTATATTATGCTATGTTTCCTCTAAACCTACTTGGTTGAGAGGTTTTCTTTTCCTTATCATGAAAGGATGTTGAATTTTGTTAAATAGTTTTTGCATCTATTGAGGAGATTATATGGGTTTTTTTTATTCATTTTTTAAATGTAGTGTTTAATACTGAATTTTACAGATATTAAACCATCTTTGTATTTAGGAATAAATCCCATATGAACATGGTATATGATTTTTTTTAAGATTTTATTTATTTATTTGACAGAGAGAGATCACAAGTAGGCAGAGAGGCAGGCAGAGAGAGAGAGGAGGAAGCAGGCTCCCCGCTGAGCAGAGAGCCCCATGCGAGACTCGATCCCAGGACCCTGAGATCATGACCTGAGCCGAAGGCAGCGGCTTAACCCACTGAGCCACCCAGGCGCCCTGGTATATGATTTTTCTGATGTATCACTGGATATGGTTTGCTAATACTCTATCGAAGATTTTTGCATCTATGTTTATCAAGGATATTGGCCTATAGTTATCTTTTTTTTTTTTTTTAGTAGTGTATTTACCTGGTTTTGGTATCAGTGTAATGCTGGTCTCATAGTTAAATCCAGATGTTTCCTTTCCTCTTGTATTTTTCGGATAGTTTGAGATGTATAGGTATTAACTCTTTAAATGTTTGGTAGAATTTACCTGTGAAACCATCCAATCTCAGATTTTTGTTGGGAGTTTTGATCTTAATTACTAGTAATTAGTCTGTTCAGATTTTTAAATTTCCAATTCAGTTTAGGAGATTGTATGTTTTTAGGAATTTATCCACTTCTTCTAGGTCATCCATTTACTGGCAAATAATGTTTCATGGTAGTCCCATAATTCTTCATATATCTGTGGTATCAGTTGTTACTTTTTCATTTCTTATTTTGAGTCTTCTTCTTTTTTTTTTTTTAATGATTCTGGCTAAAGGTTTATTTTATTTTTTCAAAGAACTAACTCTTTGTTTCATTGATCTGTTCTATTTCTTTAAGTGTCTGTTTCTGTTCATATCATTATTTCTATTTTTCTAACATTGGAATTTGTTCTTTTTCTAGTTTCTTTAGATATAAAGTTAGATTATTTTTTGCTTTGGGCTACACATATAAGAGGGATCATATAATGTTTCTTTGAATTATTTCACTCAGCATCATGTCCTTAAGGTCCATCCATGTTGTCCAAAATGGCAAAATTTTGTTCCTTTAAAAAGTCAAGTAATATTCTGTTGCATATACCAGAACTTACTACTTTAAATCTGAAAACATTTAAAAACTTTTAATCTTACTGAAATTCAGATTCTTTTAAGGTTTTTATTCTGTGTCATGTATACACTTTTTACCAATGAATGCTTGTTACATAAAAATCACTTTTAAATTTATATTTACTAACAGAATTTTGGAGGTAATATATAGCTTTAATTTGTCCTAAATATGAATCACCAATACTAACTAGTATTTCCTTTTCACCCAGTTCTTTCTGTATTTGAAATGAATGCTTAAAAAAATTAGTGCTCAGTATGGACGTTCCTCAAAAAGTTAAAAAAAGAACTACACTACAACCCAATAATTGTTGTACTAGGTATTTATCCAAAGGAAACAAAAATAGTGACTTGAAGGGGCCCCTGCACCCTTGTTTATAACAGCAATATCCACAATTCCCAAAACATGAAAAAATCCCAAATGTCCATCAACTGATAAATGGTTAAAGACAATGAGGTATGTGCATACACACACATACAAACACACACACACACATACACACCAATATTAGTCGGTCATCAAAAATAATGAAGTCTTGGGCGCCTGGGTGGCTCAGTGGGTTAAGCCGCTGCCTTCGGCTCAGGTCATGATCTCAGGGTCCTGGGATCGAGTCCCGCATCGGGCTCTCTGCTCGGCAGGGAGCCTGCTTCCCTCTCTCTCTCTCTGCCTGCCTCTCCATCTACTTGTGATTTCTCTCTGTCAAATAAATAAATAAAATCTTTAAAAAAAAATAATGAAGACTTGCCATTTGCAACTACCTGGATGGAACTAGGGTATGTCCATGCCAACTGAAATAAGTCAGTCACAGAAAGCCAAATACCATATAATTTTTCCTGTGGAACTTTATGAACAAAACAGATGAACATAGGGGAAAGAAAGGAAAAATAAAGAGAGGGAGGTAAATCATAATACTCCTTATGAATGAATGGAGGGCTGCTGGAGGGGCTGTTGGCAGGGGAATGAACGGATGGTTGCTGGAGGGGTGTTGGGTAGAGGAATGGGGTAACTGGGTGGTGGGCATTAAGGTGAGCATTTGATGTAATAAGCACTGGGTATTATATGCGAGTGATGAATCACTAAATTCTACCCCTGAAACTAATACTATACTGTATATAGACTAACTTGAATTTAAATAAAATTTTGAAGGAAAGAAAAAATTAGTGTTTAATTTTACAGGTCTGTATCTTATTTCTCCCAAGACTTCTTTTCTAACCCATTGTTAGACTTTTTTAAAATGTGTTTTATGCCCCCCCTTTTTTGATGGGACTAGTAATTAAACTAAGTATTTAATTTTAATAACATTTTTATTAAGCAAAGATGCCATCTCCATAAATCAACTCTAATATTTTCTTGTTTTTTTGCCATAGCACCATAATAAACCTAAATTCAAATACCAATTTATGTTTACCCACATATCTAAAAATAAATGTTTAAACATAACATTTATGTTTAGATAGAGGTACTTTAGGTAGTATAATGCACACATGTTACTTATAGTTAGCCAATGTCTTTTGGATGATTATGTAACATTTTGATAATTATCAAGTTATGTCTCTTGATTACCCAAAGTAGAACTGAATTAAAAGAGCACTAAGTGAAAACAACCAACAAGAAAATTAATTCTAATTTCTTAAGCTCCTGTAGCCATATGCAAGGGATGTGTGTTGCCACACTTTTTCTTTAACCTTTGGTATGGTATTGTATAGCCAGTGTATTAGTTTGCTAGGTTTGCCGTAACTAGGTGTTAGTTTGCTAGTATTTGTATTAGTTTGCTAGGCATTGCAAACTGAGTCACTTAAAACAATAAGAATTCATTATCTTTGGAGTCTAGAACCTTAAATCTGGTGTTGGCAGTTCCATGCTCCCACAATACCTGTAGGAAAACCCTTCCTTGCCTCTTCCTAACTTCTAATAGTTGTCCAGCAATCTTTGGCTTTCATCTGCCTAATTCCAATCTGTTTTCTGCATGGCATTCTTCCTAGGTGTCTTTTTTCACATAGCTATCATTTTTTAAGAACAGTAGTCATGCTGGATTAGGGTCAATCCTCCTCTAATATGATCTCATTCTAATTTAATTATTATAGCTACAATGACCCAAATAAAATTATGGTCTGTGCTACTCAGGGTTAAGACTTCAGCACCCTTTTTTTTTTTTTTTTTTGGTGGGGTGTTTAGGGCTTGGGGGGCACAATTCAAGCTATAACAGCCAACAAGGAAAGAATGAGATTTACATTAAGAATTGTAATATATTCTTTATCATACAAAATACATATTGCACTGAATTCTATCTGCATACTAAATGCATTCTGTGCTTCAAGAATTATCAGTGACCTATGTTCTTTGTTATTGGTGCTACTGGTGCTACAAATAGATCTAACAGTCACTTCTGATCATGCTCTCTTTCCAATGTACCTGTGTTCAGTCTACCAGTAATGTCACCTAATTGCCACTTTTCTAAATTATACTCATTATTAATAACTAGCTTATTCAGTATGCACTTTCTTACTTGCCTCTAGCGTAAGATAATCATCCTCTAAAAATTATAAGCATTTGTTATTTGCATTGCAAATTTTATTTAATGTCTTATTCTATTATTAAACAGGTGTTATGCACCTACTTTTATATTCTAAACGTGCCTGGCACAATACCTTTTGTATAACAGTTTTTCAGTAAATACTTTATTGTTATATCATTGAATGATGGAGCCAAAATATTGCATTGAAATATCCAGATACCTATTTCACTAGCTCATTTGGTACAGGTACATACTGACTAGGTAAATACATAGATAAATACAAAGCTGAAAATTAGAGCAAAGACTCAGAAAATAGAATGCACTGTGTGTTTGTAGACCAGAAAAGTCTGTTAGAAAAGCTAGTGATAACATTTACTTAACCTTACTTTGTCTTTGCCATGCACATAATTGTGTATAGTATTGTAATTTGCTAACATAAGAGTTCTGTGATCTTAAAATTGTTTTATTTAAGAGACTAAATGCACAGTTCTTTGAGAAATCATTTTAGTTGAGATATATAAAATCCTGCTTAAATACAAAACTGTAATAGTAAAAGGGATGAGTTTCTAAAATTTTTAAAATTAGGATGAGATTTTAAAATTAGGCCTAAATTTTAATGTGACAAAGTTTCAAATAATTCCATAATTAGAAAGAACTTTCATCATCTTTTAAAAATAAAAACTTAGTACTTAATTCTTTATTGCAGTAAGACATTGTGCAGCTGAAGAGAATTTAAGATAAAATTTATAGCAGGGCTGTTGAAACTTAATTTAATTTTCCTTGAACATCATTTGTATTTTCTTCCTTACTATCTCTAAGTGGAATTTTACTCAATTTAAACCACTTCCTATTAATTCTAAGGTAGCTAACCCCATACCATGCCTCTAAAGGGAGCTATTTACATTTCACAAGCAAAGAAATCAGTTTTCAGGATGTTTCTATATTATGACAGCAAGATTAGTTCAAAAATGAAAAGTTCAGACAATCAACCAGCTGTTTCATATACAAAATGCCAAACATCTGGTTCTCCTGACTTTTTTTTTCCCTCACTGAGTTGATTGAAACAGCAGGGTTGATTGTGTTGTGCAAATATAGCCTTGGAACAGGAAAATTAGGGAGTAAAAAATCTTGACTTTATTGTAGATTTTTTGAAAATCCCAGATTCAGAGATTCTTAGGCTATAGTGTCAGCTATTTGAACAGACTGCCTTCTATTGTTTTCATAGTTGACTCAGTAAGTTGTTTATGGAAGAACTCCAACTGCAAGATAATTTTAATTACCATAGTTATTAGCATTTCTGTTCCCCAGATACCTTCAAAACATGCTTTTCTTAAGGCTAGACAAATGAACTAAGGACTGCTTCGATCGATCTTCATTACAATCCCAGGTCCATATATAAACCCATGTAATGCCTCAAGAGCTGGTCATCTACTAGATAAATATTTGTTCATTAGAATGGATGGTATAAGACCCTATCTCATTCTCCCATATGAATGTGAAATGTAATCTGAGGCCATCAAGTCAATGGAATTGTAGTTACTCACATTTATGATAATATGCTGTTGCCAGCACCTGCTATGCATTTCTTACACAATTTACCTTACCACTTGAGAGAACTTGGAAACCATTAAAATGATAATTGGTATATTCATAACAAAAGTCAACGGACTGTCAGCTATCAACAAGAAGGCTGTAGTGGGATGATAGAGTGAAAAGCAGCAGACAGGGGAAGAAAAGGGAAAAATATCAAAAGGAAAAGAGAAGTAATAGGAGAAAGGCCTCAGACCATAGTCAAGAGCATGCTTCGGTGGAAATATGTCTTATATAAAAATTATCCCTTTAAGTGTTTTGTCTACATAGTGAAGGTTCTAAACAGCTAAGCTTTTTTCATGTCTTGTGTGTATATGTCTATAATATTTATCTACTGAAGTGGCACTAAAAGGTAAAAGCAAGGTTAGTAATATAGCACTTAAAGAAATGACCTTCAGCAGCTTATATTTGTAATTGCCAAATTATGTAGGTACACTTTGCTAATCAAGGTGGAGATGAAAACTAAAAAACCAAAACCCAAAAAACAAAACTAAACTACAAATACGAAAGAGAGAAAGAAATTTAATTACAGGTGCCTTTTCAGTATTTTCCATACTTGAGAATAAATTTCTTCTAGCTTTCCAGCTGTGAAGGCAGCCATTGTTCTCAGGGGAGCTAATTATACTAAGAAGCTTGCCTTCCTGGTGGGCTCTAATAAGCACAGTTCATTGCAGAACTTTACCAGTGTGTGTCAAAGACCCACAACTGTGTGTGGCTGATGCTAGGGGCATGCAGTACAAAGCTCTGTAATATAGCTGCCGTAAACACACACACCATTACTAGGGAACTCTAGGAATAGTACAGAGGCCTCAGGAATGGGAAGTTATGGTTTCATTAATGCTGAACTGTAGGGGTCAAAGAGTTAATGAAGGGGCTAAAGGGCTAATGATCCCACCTATGATAAACACTATTTACCATGTAGTCTCCAGCAGACTTCTTATGTTAGCAGGAGTTGAATGGAGGGGACTGTGTTAGCCATCTGCTCACTGCTCTAGTTACCGTTTTTTCATACTTGCTCAGTTACTATAAACAGTGACCTAAAAGGCAATGGAAAGGCAAACAGTGATGTGCTGGAAGGGATTTAAAAAAAAAAAAAAAAAAAAAAGGCGCACCATCTAAACAACTTTACTTATAATTTTGTAGTTAGAGCTTTATAAAAGAGTGCTCATTTAATTATACCCTTTAATTTTTTAGATATTTACCTACTGAGTTTCTCAAAAATGTGACTCTTGGTTCATGTAGTAGGTCTTCATGTTGTTTAAATTGGAATATAGTTAAAACCATTAAAAAGCATTTAAATGAATGTTATGGTTAGACTTCCTAGTCTCTGCAATGAAACAATGGATACCAGTTTATACAACCAAATTAGCAGGCTATAATTTTACTGTAAATTTCTAAACTCTGTTTGTATTGTGAATTTACATTTGATCACTTTAGTCTTTGGGAAAAATACATATCACAGAATATGGAGAAAATGTTTACTTTTCTGGTGCCATAATGAAAACTCTTCAAGAATTTTTAAACACCTAATTCTTTTTTTGTAGTGATTCATGCTTTCTTTCCTTATATTCTCCTAATGAATGGTAAAAGACAAACAAACAACAAAAACAAAAACAAGAAACCTATTTGCAGGCAAATATGCTCTTACAATGTTTATAAAAATAAAGTTCTCTTTATATTTGACAACAAGCAATAAAATTAAGAGACAATCAAAATTTATAGCCAGTGTAACCTATGTCAAGGTCTTAAATTCCTCAGATAACAAAAGTTGCTATGCTTAGCTGTGAATATACAGAAGATTGCTACCTTAGGTGGAATGAAGCATCCGTGCTCCATAGGAGAATTCTCTGAAATTTTCTACTGGCAATTCCATGACTGAGCTTCATAATGACCTTATGGAAACAGCCTGGTTTTCAACACATCCCTGTTGCTTCAATTGAGCAAAGTTGGCCAGCTGTAACAAATAGCACAGCAGTTTACTTTTCCGGTGTCCAATTCAAATCCATTTCATCCCACTTGGGAGGAAACTGCAATTTAGTCTTAGGATTTATGGCACAAAAGCATATGTACTACTCAAAGTCCATGGAATTGACAACAAACATATCCCCACTATGATTTTAGAATAAAACTCTTTACCAAGTTCCATAGAAGAATCACATTTATTTTATTATACTTATTTTTTAAAAGATTTTATTTATTCATTTGAGAGAAAGAGAGGCCATAGCGGGGCAAAGGAGCTACAGGAGAGGAAGAAGGAGACTCCTCACTGAGCCTGGAGCGTGACACGGGGCTTGATCCCAGGATCCTGAGCTGAAGTCAGATGCTTAACCAACTGAGCTACCCAGGCACCCCTCACTTTCATTTTATAAAGAGAAACCCTGGTGTAGAAGTAACAACAAAAAGAATAAAAACAAACAGATGCATAAAAGTAATTCTTTTAAGGAAATAAATCCTTAATGGAATATGGGGGGAAAAAAGTATAAAACCAAGGAATTTCAATTCCATGGGATCAAAATTTATCAAAATCATGATTCTATCAAAATTACGATTCTGTCGGGGCGCCAGGGTGGCTCAGTGGGTGAAAGCCTCTGCTTTTGGCTCAGGTCATGATCCCGGGGTCGTGGGATCGAGCCCGGCATTGTGTTCTCTGCTCAGCGGGAGGCCTGCTTTTCCTCTCTCTCTGCCTGCTTCTCTGCCTACTTGTGATCTCTGTCAAATAAATAAATAAAAATTTAAAAAAAGAAATCACGATTCTGTCAAAATCATGATTCTGTATGCCACATATACTTACCCTGTAGAAAGCAAAACAGACAGTTTCAAGAATTATGGTATATAACTTCATGAGTATGTTAAAAAATGTCAGACTAAATTTATAGCTTTGAAAGTGAAATTGATTAGAATACATATTGTAGTTATATAGTTTGGTCATTATTGATATTCATTTTTAAAGTTTAGTAAAACAGATACCTAACTTTAGAGAATGATAAGCAGTTTAAATTTTGATTTCTTTTAACCAATAAAAGATTCAATGGAAATATTGGAAAAGCAAATGGAACTCTGGGCATCAGATAAAATTAAGTGTTAAACAGTGACCTTGATTTTTTCTAGCATTATTACTATGATCATTTCCTTATATATACAAATTGGATAAAGTCTGTGGTAATCTACATAAAATGTATACATATCTATGAGACAAATTAATATATTACTTGAAATATATATTTAGACTGTGTTTAAAAAAAAAAACAACTTAAGACAATACCTGAAAACCAGAAGGTGTGAGAATTCAGGACAGAATCTTCTTCTTCTTTTTTTTTTTTTTTTAATTTATTTGACAGTTAAAGATCACAAGTAGGCAGAGAGGCAGGCAGAGAGAGAGGAAGGAAAGCAGGCTCCTCTATGGAGCAGGGAGCCCGATGCGGGGCCCGATCCCAGGACCCTGGGATCACGACCTGAGCCGAAAACGCAGAGGCTTTAACCAACTGAGCCACCCAGGCGCCCCAGAATCTTCTTGTTTTTAGTTTGTTTGTTTTTAAGATTTTTATTTATTTGAAAAGAACAGAAGTGGGAGGTGGGGAGAGGAAGAAGAGAGGGAGAAGCAGACCCTCCACTGAGCCGGGAGCTCAGTGTGATGTGTGGCTTGATCCCAGGACCCCAGGATCATGAGCTGAAGGCAGATGCTTAACCCACTGAGTCACCTAGGGCCCATATCTTAGTTTTGTTTTTGAAGACCTGATTTACCTTTGCTGGAGAATTTTACCTGACCCCCAAATGTAAAACCAGTTTACAGAGAAATTCAAACTATTGTAACTAACGTAAAGCCAACTTACAGAGAAATAACTATTCAATAAGTGATCAGACTTTTTCCTAAGGAATTGCCTTTATGGCTGATGGTGAGTATCCTGCATTGCTAAAATCTGTGTGGCAGTATGGTTGAAATTTTATGGTTTCCATTCCTGGCATATTTGTTCCCTTTCTTTAGAGTAGTTCTGTGCCCTGAAACTCTGAACTGTTTCCCAAATTAATGGTTTCTTAGGCTGTCTTCTCTCCTGCATGTTAGCTCATAACCAGAGAGTCTTTATTTTTTGCTAACCTTCTGATTCAGTTCAACATACATGGTTATGAGGAGGGAGAAAAAGGAGTAGGCAGTGGGGCAGGAGAGAAAGAGTTGTATATAACCTGATTTTTTAAAAATGTAAATCATCTCATTGAAATTCTGTTTGTTGAACCTTAGGATACAGTATATCTAAGTACAAATCTGTGTATAATTATCATTTTTATAGGTAGATTTGGAAAGCTGCCAATCTTCAATTCGTATCATTTTGCCACTTAAGTTTAATAAATTTAAGGATCTTATGCTATGTGAGGTTATAAATACTGTTTATAATATTTGGCTTTAGTTTCCACATCTATAAAATAGATAAATATTAGCTACTCCAGTGTATTAAATATCAGGTATCTAGTACTGAGGCTGATCCATGACAATATATCTTTCTTTCCCCCATTTTTGTCTTACTTTAATAAATATGTGAATCTTTGAAGTTTCAAATTTTCATGATTAGAACTATTAGAGATTGTATTTATAGTAATTACTCCTGTGCAAAGGATGTGAAAACAACATAGAGCAGAGTTGTATGGGTTGTACATGTAATAGTATAATGTAGTACTTTGTGAGTGTAAACCCAGGGTTATTTATCATTATAGCCTAATCTAGTCCATTCTGACTGATAAGACCACTGTATTATGTTCTTTAGGGACCTTGACCACTTTGAAAAAGCAAAATCTCCACTACAAAGATGGCACTTAATATGGTCTAGTAATGACGGAATATCATGTGCCAGACCCTATTTTATGCCCTTTGCATATATTTACATTTGCTAAAGTTAGTTTCCATTTTTGCCTGGCATCTAATTGGGAACCAGTTAGCTAGCTATGTATGAATTATGAAATTAAAGGAAGAGGTTTTTTTATTTTTAAACATTAAATACATTGGAGGATCTAATGAAAAGAGTTTGCTTAAATTTGGATCATCTTTTTTGTTTTAGCTAGAATTCATTATATACATTTTGATGAATGTTGTTAGATAATCTGGCAGAGAATTGAAAATACTTTCTTCTTTGGTCTAGGTAGCAGTATGTCTTTAAGGTTCATTAATTTCCTGTTTTATTTCAGAAACTTAGGAAAGCTATAGCGGAATAGCCCATTTTTACTGCTTCCAGAAATAAAAATAAAGGAACAGTGATGGTTCTTATAAAGTTAATCTTCTATTTTAGGTAGAGCATGGCTACTTGAATAACCTGATGGCCTCTTTCTTTGAAGAGAATTTATGTACAGGTTGAGCTTAAGTTTGTCTATTCAGAGCAGTGCATTAAAGGAAAATTAAAATTTAAGAAACACTGTATTTGTTTGGGGTTAGGCACTTTTTCTCCTCACACTTCTTTTTATTTATTTAGAGAGAGAGTAAGCCAGGAGTTGGGGGAAGCAGACTCCCCACTGAGCAGTGATGAACCCAATGCTGGTCTTGATCCTAGGACCCCTGGGATTATGACCTGAATTGAAGGCAGATGTTTAACCAACTGAGGCACGTAGGTGTCCCTCTCCCTGAACACTTCTGTATTGACCTATATTATGAAAAGATCTTGAAGAACATCTTTAGCTGTTTATCACTAGAGGGTGACATTGCTTCACTGAGAGATAATGCCCATTCAATGGTGTACTGTCCATTTGGCCTGCAGCAGACAGAAGGATAGACTGGCTGTTCTCTTGGTTTCATCTCGATGGCCGTGTTTGGGAAAATGGACACAAATTTGAAGAAGTAAAAATTAAGATGCTCATCTTACATTTCCTTTTTATATTCCACACTCTGTCTCTTTTTCTATCAGGATTTTTAATTGCAGGATTACCTTCTTGCACAGTATGCAATATCAAATATTTATCTATACTTTGTTTCCCACTTGACTGGGGATGTTTAAGTTTATATTTCATCAGCAAGTAATTCTACTTGGGATGTGGGCAGTCAGAAACAGCTAACAGGCTAACAGAAACATCCTCCAAGGTTTCCATCTGGATGCCTTAGCGAATAATGTTGCCTTTGAGAAAGAGGGATGTTAAGAGGAGATGTTCATATGACAGTGAAGAGTAAATGTAGATGAGTTAAATTCTGGACCTGGATAGGTTTGAGATCCTTTTGGTGTACTGAGGGATGCATTCCACAATTATTGGGTGTTAGGTATTGGGCATTTCTGCAACCTTACATTTCACAATTGTGATAGAAAGTGATAATCTGGTATAAAAGAAAACTAAGGAGGGCTTTCACTTTATACTGCTTTAAGTTTTAAGAACATGCTTTCACAAACATGGCTAACAAAGGGGGACACATAAGATACCCCCAAGGTGAATTCTTTATTTACATGGAGCTTATACTGGAGTGAGAAGAGAAAGACTATAAACAAAAAATAGAGGTGGTAATTAAGAAAATCTAGACGAAGAGGATATAGAGAGGTGAAGGATGTTACTTTATGTAGTGATTCAAAGACCTCTGTGCTAAAGAGAATTTTGAGCAAAGTTTGGAAGGAAACAAGAGAGTTATATGAGTATCTTAGAAAAAACATTTCATTAAGAAGTGACAGAATTACTGATAAATATTCCTTTAAGACAATTAAAAATATGAACTTAGAATTTGAAAGAAGAGCACATATAAATTTAGCATCAGGACGCCCTAAATAAAGTATACTATGAACTCATGTAAATTGGGAAATAAGTTCACTGGCTTTGTGAGAGTCTTTAATTTGCATATGAGCATGCAAAATAAGACCCCTTCAATGATCTGATGGCAGACTCCCAAATAGGTAAATACTCTTTATAAAACAGTATGAATCATGATAATAGGTATATGCACAGAAGTTTTGAGGCAGTTGAGGGACAGTTAGGACAGGCATAGTCAGGAGAGGCTTCCTGGTCAAGATACTAGAAGGATGAGTAGGGATGGAGTCTAGGAAATAAGAGGGGAAATTGGCAGGATGTTTGCACAAATCTAATCTCAATGTGGTGTTACCAGAGGGTTAACTACAAAACAGAGTGGCATGTGATGAAGTTTAATGAAATATCATGCAGATGATGGGCATCCTTGTAGTGAGAAAACATCTATTTTGCCCAGCAGGTAAACAGGGAGCCTCGAAGAAGTTTTAAATAAGTTTAACTGTCTCACTTGCAGTTTTAAAAGAACATGGGAGCCGAAGGGAATATGGTTCTAAAAGAACTAGACTTGAATCTAAGGGATTACTGACAAAGTTGGGAGTCCTAGGAATTATGAGGACATTCATTTGTGCAAATTATGGCTAGAAAGACAGAAATCATTATCTGAAACAGAATATAAGGCTCATTTGTTCACTTGATTCATATAGTATTAAATCCAGTGTTTCTAAGTGGTATAAGCACTGTATAAGCTTACTAAATAAATACTAGAAAGGAAGCGACTCTTCCTTTCTTTCCTTTTGGTTTGTGTGAGGATTACAAACACATGGGAAAGATAAGGCAACACTGGGTCTTCTATAGGAAGTGTATTCCTTTAATTTTTTTAGATCATGTGTAATTGGAATACAGTTGAATGAGTTGAATGATGTCAGTATTTTGCAAAGTCTAACTTACACATGTTCCCCCACATACAACATACTGTTTTGAAGTGACCCAAAAGCAAGCTTTTTCACAGTTGAAGAGGAAGCCTGAAGAAAACCATTTAAAATTCTATAGAAGCTCTTTACCTTAATGTAGATGGTGGCTTATAGAGTTGATTTAGAGTCCAGATAGAGAAGCTGTAAGTCTTTTCTTTTGTATTAAAAAAGTTTTATAGGGGCGCCTGGGTGGCTCAGTGGGTTAAAGCCTCTGTCTTTTGCCCAGGTCATGATCCCAGGGTACTGGGATCCAGCCCTGCATTGGGCTCTGTGCTCGGCAGGGAGCCTGCTTCCTCCTGCTTCCTCCTCCTCCTCTCTCTCTCTGCCTGCCTCTCTGTCTACTTGTGATCTCTAGCAAATTTAAAAAATAAATAAATAAATAAATAATAAAAAAAATTTATAAATATGTACATCTTAGATTGAATTTTCAATTTTGATAGAAGTGATGTGTATTGAAAACAGAAGCCATTGAGTGCTTATCTCAAAGGAGAAAAAGCCACACAGATTAAAGCTGTAAAGAACCAGCTATAATTTGGGGTATGTTTTCTATTTATTTTTCAGGACCTCACAATTTCTCAATTCTGAGAGCTCCCCGTTTCTTTCTATGAGTTCTTGGTATTGCCTAAGATAGCAGGAATTTATCTCTGTTGCTTGCAATAAAAAACTTTGACTCTTTTCAGCAGCCTATCTTACCGGAAGTTACAGGGAAGGAAAAAAGAATGATGAAATACTGAGAAATCAAAGTGGCAGAACATTTTACTTTTGTTTCTGATTATGGAAGGAAATTGTGTTCACATAAAGTATGTGATACTGAAGAATTATACTCTTTTTTTTTTTTTTTTTTTTTTGGGATTTCAGCTTTTTTTATTTTTCCCCTTTTACACAAAACAAAGTAGAAGAAATAATACAAGATTAAAACTGCAAAAAGTAGTTAATTGGTAGATCACATATACACAAAAAAAGAATTATACTCTTTATGGTAATGCAGCAGAGTCTGTGGAAAACACTGGTAGAAGAATTAAGCCTTAAGTGTGTGTGTGTGGGAATTGTAGCATTGACATTAAAACTGGAGAATAAAAGACAGCTATAAACTATGATGGCTACTCCTTAGGTTTTCTGAGTTGGAGAACTAAGATCCCAGTAGATATTCATTTTTGGACATGATGTAAAAGAGGTGGTGTGGCTTAAGGAAGGATTAAAAGTTTGGTGCCTGGATGGCTCAGTGTGTTAAGCCTCTGCCTTCAGCTCAGGTCATGATCTCGGGGTCCTGGGATGGAGCCCCACATTGGCTGTCTGCTCAGTAGGGAGCCTGCTTTTGCCTCTTTCTCTGCCTGCCTCTCTGCCTACTTGTAATCTCTCTCTCTGTCAAATAAACGAAATAAAAATCTTTAAAAAAAGGAATGATTGAAAGTTCTAAAAAGACTGTGTGGAGAAGCAGTAAGGAAGATACTAAAGACAAGAACCCAGACTGTTAAAGAAATTTTAGAGCCGGAAAAATTACAAATAGAGTCTTGGTTTGGGCCATAGAGCACATAATTATGTTTTGGTCCTTAACTTTATAGACACTTATTTTTTTTTATGTTTTAAGTGTTCCAAGATTCATTGTTTATGCACCACATCCAGTCCTCCAATATGTGCCCTCAATACCCACAACCAGGCTCTCCCATTCTCCCACCCTCCTGCCCTCCAAAACCCACAGTGTGTTTCTCATAGTCGACAGTCTCTCATGCTTTGTCTCTTCCTGTGGTTTACCCTAATTCACTTTTCCTTTCCTTCTCCTAATGTCCTTCATGTTATTCCTTATGCTCCACAAGTAAGTGAAACCATATGATAATTGACTTTCTCTGCTTGACTTATTTCACTCAGCGTAATCTCTGGTTACGTCCATGTTGATACAAAAGTTGGGGATTCATCCTTTCTGATGGAGGCATAATATTCCATTGTATATAGGGACCATATCTTTATCCATTCATCTGCTGAATGACGATTGTGGCCATTGCTGCTATCATCATTGGGGTACATATGGCCGTTCTTTTCACTATATCCATATCTTGGGAATAAATACCCAGTAGTGCAATTGTAGGTTCATAGGGAAACTCTATTTTTAATTTTTTGAGGAATCTCCACATTGTTTTCTAAAGTGGCTGCACCAACTTGCATTCCCACCAAGAGTGTAAGAGGGTTCCCTTTCTCCACATCCTCTCCAACACTTGTTTCCTGTCCTGTTAATTTGGCCATTCTAACTGATGTAAGGTGGTAACTCAATGTGGTTTTGATTTGAATCTCCCTGATGGCTAATGATGATGAACATTTTTTCATGTGTCTGTTAGCCATTTGTATATCTCCTTTGGAGAAATATATGTTCATGTCTTCTGCCCATTTTTTGATGTGATTATCTGTATTTGGGTGTTGAGTTTGAAGAGTTCTTTATAGATCTTAGATATCAGCCCTTTTCTGTGGTGTCATTTGTGAATATCTTCTCCCATTCTGTGGGTTGCCTCTTTGTTTTGTTGACTGTTTCCTTTGCTGTGTGGAAGATTTTATCTTGATGAAGTCCCAAAAGTTCATTTTTGTTTTTGTTTCCTGTGCCTTGGAGACATGTCTTGAAAGAAATTGCTGTGGCCCATGTCGAAGAAGTTACTGCCTATGTTCTCCTCTAGAATTTTGATAAATTCCTGCTTCACATTGAGGTCTTTCATCCATTTTGAGTTTATCTTTGTGTATGGTGTAAGAGAATGGTTGAGTTTCATTGTTCTATGCATAGCTGTCCAATTTTCCCAGCACCATGTATTGAAGAGACTGTCTTTTTTCCACTGGATATTTTTTCATGCTTTGTCAAAGATTAGTTGACCATAGAGTTGAGGATCCATATCTGGGCTCTCTGTTGTGTTCCACTGATCTATGTGTCTGTTTTTATGCCAGTACCATGGTGTCTTAGTGATCACAGCTTTGTAATATAGCTTGAAATCAGGCGATGTGATGCCACCAGCTTTGTTTTACTTTTTCAACATTTCCTTGGCAATTTGGGGGTCTTTTCTGGTTCCATACAGATTTTAGGACTGTTTGTTCCAGCACTTTGAAAAATGCCGGTGGAATTTTGATCAGGATGGCATTGAAAGTATAGATTGCTCTGGGCAGTATAGACATTTTAATAATGTTTATTCTTCTGATCCATGAGCATGGAATGTTCTTCCATCTTTTTGTGTCTTCTTCAATTTCTTTCATGAGTGTTCTATAGTTTCTCAAGTACAGATCCTTTACCCCTTTGGTTAGGTTTATTCCCAGGTATCTTATAGTTCTTGGTGCTATTGTAAATAGAACAGTACATGGACAAAAATAAGCTTTACATACTGGTCTCTGATTTTCTTTTATCGTAACTTTACTTATTTTCAATTCACTTAAATATTTGCTTTAAAGTCTATTTAAATTTCTTTTTCACAATGTTTCTGACAGTTACATTGTGTTAATTACATCTTTTGCTACAGTTCTATTACTTTTATCTACCACAAATCCAACTAGTAATTCTTAAGGTAGTTTATATCAACTGCTACACCAAAGATTCTCTTGGGATTGCAGTATTGGTATTGCTTTTCATAAGTGCTTTGGTTTTTTGGAGTAGCTTCTCTTTCTCTTGAAAAAAAAAAGGAGAAACTTGAATTTCTCAAACTATGTAAGAATCTATTTCTTGATAAACTATTTCAATGCAGAGATTTATTCATTTTTAAAAACAGATTAGTGTTTATTCTGACAATGAATATTTCCTAAAACTAATACATACCTAGCAGGATACATTACTTAAATTTATTCCATGCAAAATATATGATACTTTGTTGCGTAATGAAATAAACAATGCCCGAGTGCTTGAGTTCAGTAGTTTATTCTGCCGTTGATTTAATATTCAACTTAAGGCAAGTTGTTTTCCTGCTTTGGTAAATTTCCTAATCCATAAAATGGAATAGTAAGTCTGACTTGCCTTGGGGTTTTTCTGAATAAATACTAACAAAACTGTTTATTAAACAATTTTATATCATAATATTCATTATCAAGTAGAAGGTGTTTAGAAGCAAATGAAACCTTTGATAATCCATAGCTTGAATACTGGATATTCAGGAGAAAACCATCACTGATTCTTTTTTCTTTCCAGTGTTTTTTATAATATCTTCAATTTATTGAGCTATTTGGTATCAGTGGCTTAAGATATTAGACCAGATATTTATTATTTGCTTCAAAATACTAAATTCTCCATAGTCCCACTGCAAGGGCCATTTCAGTTTAATCAATATGCTTAAAAATAAAAATACATCTTTTAAGGGCTGACTCAACCTAAACCTAAAAAATCAGGAAAAAAATCAATACTTATTAAGCATTAAGACATAGAATATTGTAACTTAATGACTTTATGGGGAAAAATGTGGTATGATATACTATTTATATTTTCAAACAAGCCTAACAGATGTTCAGAAAGTAATTTTACAAATAAGTTTAAAAATGTATATAATCTATCTGATCCTTAAATGTTAAGCTATCTAAGTTTCTAAAAAAATTTAATTTTCTATATTTAATTCTTAGGTAGACAAGAGTTCCCATGAACAGCATTAACCATTAATATGTGTACATTTAGACACCAATTAAGACCTTCTTGTTTTGATTTGGAGTTACTTTTGCTATTATCTAATATTTATATAGTTATTTTAAGGTACTAGAAAACTCAGGTTTAGTATCAGTCAACCATTTTAAAATAAAGATGTGACATTCAACCTTTTCAGGTACACATATACTTTGATATATGCATATAGTCCTGTAATCATCACAATAATCAACTCACAGAATATATCCGTCTCTCTTGAAACTTTTCTAAGGCCCCTTTGTTATCAGGGGCCTTACCTCTCCTTACCTCCTTGGCATTCAGCTTCTGGAAACCACTGATTTGTTCTCTGTCCCTAAAATTTTGCCTAAAAGAACTGAATATTCTGAAATGTATCTTTGGTGAGTGCTGTGAAGTGTGTAAACCTGGTGATTCACAGACCTGTACCACTGGGGATAAAAATACATGTTTATAAAAAATAAAAAATTATATTAAAAAAAAAATTTACATTAATTTTTTAGAGTGTGTGCACAAGTTGATGGTGTGGAGGGGCAAAGGGGGAGAGAGAATTTTTTTTTTAAGACTTTATTTGTTTGACAGATAGAACAAATAGTCAAAGCAGCAGGCAGAGGAGCTGAGCAGGGAGCCTGATGCAGGATGTGGACTTGATCCCAGTCCCTAGGATCATGACCTGAGCCAAAGGCAGCCACTTTAGCTGACTGAGCCACTGAGGCATCCTGGAGAGAAGAAATCGTAAATGGGCTCCGTGTTCAATGCCAAGCCCAACATGGGGCTCCATCTCACAACCCTGAGATCATGATCTGAACGGAAACCAAGAGTCTGACACTTAACCAACTGAGCCACCCAGTCACCACCTCTTCAGAACTTCTTTTAACATTTCTTCCAAGGCAGAGCTATTGGTGGCAAATTTCCGGGGTTTTTTGTTTGAGAAATCTTATATTTTCCCTTTGTTTTTGAAGATTAATTTTTCTGGACACAGAATTATAGGTTGGTGGGTTTTTTTCATTCAACATGTTGAATATTTCCTTCCACTCTTGCTTCTTGTATGGTCTTTGATGAGAAGTCTAATGTAATTCTTATCTTTGTTCCTCTAAAAGTAATGTTCCTCATTCCCCTAGCTTCTTTCAAGATTTTGTTTTTATTTTTCTACAACTTGAATATATGCCTCCATGTAGTTTTTTTGGCATTTGTCTACTAGGTATTCCCTGAGATTTCTAGCTCAGTGGTTGTTGTAATTATTCTTGGTCATTATTTTCAGATATTTTTCTTTATCTGATATTTAAATCATGCATACGTTACACCTTTTGTATTTCAGAAGTTTCTGTTAGCCCATCTGCAAGCTCTGATTCTTTTCTTGGCTGTGTTCACTCTAATAAAACCCAATCAAAGGCATTCTTCATTTATGTTGGTGTTTTGATTTCTGATACTCTTTTTTTCAGTTTTCTCTTTTTGTGTAAAGTCTGATTTTTTTTTTTCATTAGAGCCTTTAACATTTTAAATCACAATTATGTAAAATTCCTTATCAGGTAATGTGGAAACAAATGTCTGTCATATGTGAACCTGGTTCTGATTCTTGGTCTCATGAGACTGTGGTGGTGGTTCTTTTTTTTTTTTTTTCCCCTAACATGCTTCATAAATCTTTATTGAAAGAACATGATGTATTGGGTAATTAGCATAAAAATATAAAAAAATCATAAATATATCTCTTTTCTATATACTTCATCCCTCTTGCCACAACCTTGGACTATATCTTAATGTTCTCTGTTAAATACAGTTCCTGCTTCTTTCCTTACACTTGTACTGGCTAAAAATAAAAGTCTGAATCTTCAGTCTTAATAAGAAGTCCATATTTAATGGTTTTACTCAGAGGAGTATAAGTTGCAAAATGTCATTGCTCCCACTCAATATGAGAAGTTGTATCAACTAAAAATAATATAGCTTTAAACAACCTGTCAGATTTAAAAATTAACAAAATTCTGGTAAGTAGCCAACCTTTTCAGAAGAAAAGATAACTGCTTTTATTCTGGCAGCATGCAAAAATAGACATGAACACCCTATATGGAGTTAAAGAGAATCTTACTATTGCGACTTGAAGTTTTTTTTTACGGATGCATGTGGTCTTGTGTGATGTATTACAATACCAAAGATCTCTAACCATGGAGTCAGTGTGCTGTGCTCCTCATCTCTTGTCTGGAGTCCTTCACTGCGTGGATAGTGTAGTAAACCAGAAGCTGGAGTTTGTTCGGGAGAGATGAGCTCCATTCAACATACTCTGGGCCATCAGGTGTGTTGTAGTGACTCTGCATCCTCTAGGAGTAAGATTGTGATGTAGGAAAATGGAGTGCGAGGAGAACTCACCAACAGCTAAAAAAACTGACAGGTAAGCTATAAAGAAGAGACTATTTCATAGATTGGAAAGTTACAGGTAAACTGAAAACTGTTTGGAATTTCTGAAGTCTGTGGTAATTAAAATTCTAGATTTCTTAGGGATCAATCCTGATCTCATCTTCAAAATATTTGATACCTTTAGTTCACTTGTAAGCTTATGAAAGTTGCCAGAAGGCAAAGATCCGGTTCAAATATTGAATTGGATTGAAAGAGCATTGGAAAGAAAGAGCATGCCTTCTTGCATGGGTAAATATTTCTGTTAATCTTTAAAAGAAATCAACAAACTATGGCTTATGGGGAAATTTTTAATATTGCCTATTGGCTAAGAATTGTTTTTACATAATTACGTACTAAAAATAAAGTTTTGTAAAGCTCTAACTTTGTAAAGCTCTAACTTGTAAAGCTCTAACTTTAGTGTTTATAAATATTTATTAAAATTTAGCAATTCTTATTTATTTGCATATTATCTGGGTGCTTTTGTGCTAAAATGGCTCTTCAGAAGTAGTGATGAGGACTATATGGCTTGTGGAGCCTAAAGTATCTATTATTTGATCCTTTACAGAAAGTTTTCCAAACACTAGTCACACTGTTTAATATATTATGTCTGGTTATAATATTTTGAGTATCAAGAAAATCTAAGTCTTGGGAAAGATGAGAAACAATAAAGTTTATCAAGGGACCAAGAAAAGGTACAGAAGGTTGAGATGCTTTTTATGTTAGAGACCTGGAAAAAAAAATTCTGATCTAGTTGAAAAGGTGGACAGTGATTAACACAGGGAATTCCATTAGAGTGATATTGAAATGATAAATAAAGGAATGCTAAAAGGGAAGAATGCATTATCAAAAATGGAGAATTCATTAGTTATACTAAAAGACAGAGCAGATTTTATGAAATTAATAAAAGGTCAACAGAAATGAGCCAAACTGAATCAAATATAGGAAAAACAGAAATGAAATGAAAGAGCTTTGTGGCATCTGTGGAACAATACCAGCTAGTCTAATAAGCATGTAACTAGAGTCCCAGGACAGGAGACAGTACATGGGGCAGAGAAAAATATCTGAAGTGATAACTGGCTGAGAATATTGGAAAATGGATGAAAATTTGAACCTGTGTATCCAAGAAAATATGTGAACCTAAAGCAGGATAAATACAAAGAAAACTAAACCTGAACACATCATGTCTCAATTGGTGACAACAAAGAGAGAAAATATTAAAAGTTGCCAGAGGAAATGGGCACATCACAGGCAGAACAGTGATAAGCCCAAAAGATGACTTCTAAGCAGAAATGGATGCCAGAGAACTAAGAAAGAAGTGTAATGTGTAAAACAGGGAAGGGGGAAGATCCCCTCGGTCCGGAGGTCTGTGTCCAGCTAGATGAGCGCCTGCAGAAGCCACAGAAGAGCTAACTGTCTCTTTCCACTCTCACTTTCCACTAGTGCATCCCACTCATAAACAACCAGAAGGCAGCTGGCAAGATAGCTTCGGAAATGTAGTTTTGGGATACCAGCCATTCTAAAACAAAACAGATCACAGAGGAGTGGAAATGAATCCTTAGAAAACATAGGCAAAGGCTAGAGTTGTTACCAGTCTGGGCCAGCTGAATGAGGAGTGATCCATTTACTTACTCCCTTAATGGGTTTTGCTCAGTGTTTAGTGGATGGCAGCCAAACGACACTTTGTTTTATTGTGCTGTCACTCTAGCTGTTTTCTGTTTAAAAATTTCCATTTTTTGGGAGGAGAAGCCTTGCTCCAATTTTTAGTAGTTATGTGGCTATCTGGAGTATATCTTACCTCACTTCCAGACTGGGTTAGATAGGCTTACAGGCAATGGAGGTCATAGACATCAAACTCCACTTACTTCCATGTTGGGTGATTGCCAACTGAATGAAATCATCTAAGCAATAGCACATGAATGCAGACGAAGTTTATTTTAGCTAATACTATGCTAAATACAAATGTGTAAATAGGGTAGGTAATTGTCATTCTAATCATAGTTAGGACATTAGGACATAAATTTGAAGGCCAATGAAGTGCTCTGTTTTTGAAAAAGTACACCAAAACCTTTTGATTAGTGATATTTGTTGGAGGCTTTAAATATACTCACTTCTTAATTAAAATTATTTGCTATTTCAAAAGTTGACTTCAAAGGTTTTGAAAGTAGAACTCACTGGCCTGAACATAGGAATGGCAGGAGGATAAGAGTGAAAAAGTTGTCAAGTAAAATCAAATAAAAAAAAGTTGCAAGAAATAGGCCTATCTCATTTAGAAGCTGCCTAACATTCAATAAACCTATGTAACTTTTTTCCTGAAGAAAAGTGGCCATCAAAGTTTAGGATTTAGAGGTTGAAAAACTGACCTGGCAATTTCAAATCCTGAATCTCAAGTGGTATCTGTGTAATAGCAATTTGAGAAGGTGTTACATCTGACCAGTGTTACATGTATATGCCAGCTGAAAGAATATTTTAACTCTTTGATCAACAGATCCTTGGAGTTACATAATATTCTTCAAAGTTACTCTTACTAGGCCATTTTTTTTGCAATTATATTAATCTGCACTAGGTCCTATTCCAAATACTATGCAAAGGTATAATGAGGTAAACCTGTATAGTTTAATAACCATTTAGTGACATTGTGAGATAATCCCTATTTTATAAATCAATAAAACGAGATTTACAAAGATTGTTTGGCTTTACTTGAGCTCATAATCTTCATGTTGCTTGATTTGGACTTAATTCTACGTTATGTGAACTATCAGAGAACGTCAGAATTAGATATTAAGAAATTTCACTTAGTTGGTTGGGCGGCTGCCTTCGGCGCAGGTCATGATCCCAGCGTCCTGGGATTGAGTCCCACATGGGGCTCCTTGCTCAGCAGGAAGCCTGCTTCTTCCTCTGCCTCTGCCTGCCTCTCTGTCTGCCTGTGCTCACTCTCTCTGACAAAAAACAAACAAACAAACAAACAAACAAACTACAACAACAAAAAAAGAAATTTCATTTAAAAATTCAGTTGACGGATACTTGGGTGGCTCAGTGGGTTAAGCCGCTGCCTCCAGCTCAGGTCATGATCTCAGGGTCCTAGGGTAGAGTCCGTATCGGGCTTCTTGCTCAGTGGAGAGACTGCTTCTCTCTCTGCCTCTGCCTGCCACTCTTCCTGCTTTAGACATTACAAGATTCACTTGAAATTCAGTATACCAAAACCTGAGCTCTTTAGGCAAAGGTCAAGGTCTGGGTAAGTAAGTGACTTCCATATCTCCTTATCTTTGGAGAGTATTACAGTCAGATGCGGAGACATTAAATAAATCTCTAAAGCTGCTCTGGAATTCTTTGATACCTGAACATCTTAGGTGGGCTTAAAAAATTCTTTCGAAGTGTTTTCTCAATGTCTTGTATTTAAGTTAAAAGAGGCAGGATGAAGAAAGAGGGGCAAGAAGTTAGGATATAGATGAAAGAGCAATTGGCCACAGGAAAATAAAAACTAAAGGGTGAGGGACAGTTAAATAGGTTGGAGCCTATGTCAAGGTAGAGGGTTGATGGAGTACTAGGAAGAGTTAGCATGAAGGATGGGAGATGACGTTCAGCAAGAGATGCTTTTAACTGGGTTAGAGGATGGTTTGCACTTATGATAAGACATATGGAATGCCAGAAACATGAGTACAGGCAGAGAGATTGACAAGTATATTAGTAGATTAGAATTCAAAAATTTGAGAAGCCAGAGTATTGAAAGGATCATGTACAGAATATTTCAGTGGCCAAAAACCAAGCTATGAGTGATATTAATGGCAGTGACCCTGGAGATAAAACTTTCAAGCTGCTTGAAAGAATTGATGTATGAATCCGTAAGTGACTATAATGTAGAGGGACACTTACCCATCACCACATATACTACCACTATGAGAAAGGTAGAAGAGAGCCGTAAAGATTCAAGGGTGATCCTCATTTGAGAGAGACCAAAAACATGAAGGGAAGCTTCAGAGAAGATTATAACAACATTTTGGTGGGACTTGGAAACTAATGGAATAAAAGAGATAATTAAGAATGTGGGAACTCGGGGCGCCTGGGTGGCTCAGTGGATTAAGCCGCTGCCTTCGGCTCAGGTCATGATCTCAGGGTCCTGGGATCGAGTCCCGCATCGGGCTCTCTGCTCAGCAGGGAGCCTGCTTCCCTCTCTCTCTCTCTCTCTGCCTGCCTCTCCATCTACTTGTGATTTCTCTTTGTCAAATAAATAAATAAAATCTTAAAAAAAAAAAAAAAAAAGAATGTGTGAACTCGATGGGAATGGACTGTTGGAGATAAAAGGTGACCATGGAGTTAGCAGACTTTTGGAGTGACCACCATTAGTAAGGTTACAGGCAGCCATGAGATTTTTGGGGGGCTCTTGAGGCATACCATGGCAAGGAGGTGGTGGTAAGTTTTTAGAAGAGGAATTGGGATATCAAGGGTCTTCTTTTCATAATGGTCTATATAGAAGTGGAAATTTTGCTCTGAGGAATTTGAACTGAAATTTTTTCCCAGGTGATTCAGAATTGTGAGACAAAGGATGTAAACTAAGAAATAGACTTTGCAGTAGAAAAATATCACTTCATCTAATTATAAAGTACTCACTAAGTATATCTTTATGATATAAATTCAAATGGTGTGAACTGGATATAATAAATATACAAAGGATACAAACATTTTGTAAACAAACAAATACATTTATAATTTTAAAGAAAGCATATTTGCAAATGCATATATGTTTAAGTTCTGTTGAAATATAATTTAAATCTCATACAAATCATTCACTTAGAGGGTATAATTTAATGGCTTCTTTCAGTTAACATAATGATTTCAAGGTTTATTCATATTATAACAGGTATAAGTACTTCATTCCTTTTTTTACTGTTGTGTAATTATTATATAGTTATGCCACATAATTATCCATTCATAAGTCTACAGACATTTGGTTTGTTTTTTTCAGTTTTGTTATTGTGAATAATGTTGCTATTAAAAACTTCTCAAATTTTTGTGTGGATGTTCTCATATCTCTTGGATTTATACCTAGGAGTGGAATTGCTGTGTCATTTGATTTACTCTGTTTAATCATTTGAGAAACTTCCAAACTCTACCAGTGTTTTCATGTGAAAACATGAAACCAGTAAATTCATGTGCTTATTATCATTCATATATCTTCCATGTATAAATGTTTATTCAGGTTATTTGACCATTTTAATTTTTAAACTTTTAATAGTTTTTTATTGAAATACGATTAACATACAGTATTACCTTAGTTTCAGGTATACAACATGGTGATTCTATATATATGTGTATGTGTGTATATATGTATATATATATGAATATATATGTGTATGTATATGTACACTCAGATATATATAGAACAAAGTAATCACAGTAAGTCTAGTTTTCATGTCATCTTAAAAAGTTTTTGTAATAATAGTGGCTATCTTCCCTATGATGTATATTATATCCCCATGTTTTATTTATTTTATAACTGGAAAATTGTAGCTATTAATCCCCTTCACCTATATTGTTCATCCCCACACTGCCATCCCCTCTGGCAATCATCAGTTCTCCATACCTGAGTCTTTTTTTTTAAGAGCATGAGTGCAATGGGGCATGAGGTAAGTATAGAGGGAGAGGGTGAGAATCTTTTTTTAAATGGGTTATTTTATTAGTAATAAAATATCTGGTACTTGGACATTATACTTATGTATACTAGAAATCAAGAGAAAAAATTTTAAGACATTATATTTCAACATGTTTTTTTGTTCTTTTTTTTTAATTTTAGGTAGTTAATATAGAGGGTGATATTGGTTTCTGGACATAGAATTCAGTGATTTTTACATTACATACATTATACATATTACATCATTACATACAACACCCAGTGCTCATCATAACATGTGTCTTCCTTCCATTCCCCATCCACTTCTGTACATCAACCCTCAGTTCTCTATTGTTAAGTGTCTCTTATGGCTTGTTTCTCTTGTTCTTTTTTTTCCTCCCCACCTCCTTCCTATATGTTCATCTATTTTCTTTCTTAAATTCCACATATGAGTGAGATGATACAGTATGTGTCTTTCTCTGACTTATTTCACTTAGCAAAATACACTCTAGCTCCATCCATAAATTTTCAAATGGCAAAATCTCATTGTTTTAGATGGCTGCATAATATTCCATTTTGTACATATGCCACCTCTTCTTTATCCATTTATCAATTGATAGGCATTTGGGCTTTCTCCATAATTTGGCTATTGCTGATAATGCTGCTATAAATATCAGAGTGCATATATCTCTTCAAATCTGTGTTTTTGTATCCTTTGGGTAACTAGTAGTGCAATTGCTGGATTGTAGTTCTATTTTTAACATTTTGAGGTACCTACATACTATCCTCAAAGTGGTTACACCAGTTTGCATTCCCACCAGCAGTGAAGAGGAGGCACCCTCTTGCATCCTCACCAAAACCTGTTGTTTCTTGTTAATGTTAGCCCTCTTGACAGGTATGAGATAGTGTCTCTTCATGGTTTTGATTTGTATTTCCTTGATTATGAGTGATGTTGGGCATCTTTTCATGTGTCTCTTAGCCATCTGAATGTCTTGCTTGGAAAAGCATCTATGCATGTCTTCTTCCCATTTCTTAACTGGGTTATTTGGTTTTTGGGTGTTGAGTTTGTAAGTTCTTTATAGATTTTGGATATTAATCCTTTATCAGAAATGTTTATTGCAGATATCTTCTCCCATTCCATAGGGTGTCTTTTAGTATTTTTGATTGTTTCCTTTATTGTGCAGAAGGCTTTCATCTTGATGAAGTCCCAGTAGTGGCTCAATATTCACAAATCAACATGATACACCATTAATAAAGGATAAGAACTGTACAATCCTGTCAATAGATACAGAAAATGCATTTGACGAAATACAGCATTCATTCTTGATAAAAAATCCTCATCAAAGTAGGGATAGAGTGAACATACCTCAGTATTCTAAAGGGCATGTATGAAAGACCCATAGCTAATATCATCCTCAATGGAGAAAAACTAAGAGCCTTTCCCCTATGGTCAGGGATAAGACCTGTTCAGTCTCACCATTACTATTTAACATAGTACTGGAGCGACTTCAGCAATCAGACAAAAATAAAAGGGCTTTCAATTCAGCAAGGAACAAGTCAAACTTTCCCAATTTGCAGAAAACATGATTCTCTATGTAGCAAACCCAAAAGACTCCACCAAAAAATTGCTAGAACTGCTACATGAATTCAGCAAAGTTGCAGGATATAAAATTAATGTGCAGAAATCCGTTACATTTCTATGCATCAATAATGAAGAGGTAGAAAAAGAAATCAAGAAATTGATCCTATTTGCAATTTTCCAAAAAAAAGTAAGTTACATAGGAATAAATCCAACTAAAGAAGTAAAAGATTGATATTTTGAAAACTATAGAATACTTATGAAAGAATGTTCTTTGCTTTCATATCCTGGCTATTATAAATAATTCATTTATAAACATAAAGGCACATATGTCTCTTGAAATAAGTGTTTTCATTGTCTTCAGATAGATAGCTAGAATTAGAAATGCACAATCTTGGGGCACCTGGGTGGCTCAGTGGGTTAAGCCTCTGACTTCGGCTCAGGTCATGATCTCAGGGTTCTGGGATCCAGCGCATGTCGGGCTCTCTGCTCAGCAGGGAGCCTGCTTCCTCCTCTCTCTTTGTCTGCCTCTCTGCCTACTTGTGATCTCTATCTGTCAAATAAATAAATAAAATCTTAAAAAAAAAGAAAAGAAATGCACAGTCTTATGGTAGTTCTATTTCTAATGGTCAAAAGAACCTCCATACTCTTTTCCATAGTGGCTGCAGCAATATCTATTTTCACTGACAGTGCACAGGGGTTCCCTTTTCTCCATTTCCTTGATGACACTTGTTTCTTCTCTTTTTGGTAATAGCCATTCTGAGAGGTGTAAGGTCATATCTCATGGTTTTGACTTGTATTTCAGTGATGGTTAGTGATGAATATGGTTTCATGTACTTATTGGGCATTTGTATATCGTTTTTGGAAAAATGTCTATTCAGGAGCTCCATTTTTTTAAGGGATTTTTTGTTGTTGTTAGGGTAAGAGTCTTTATATATTTTGTATGATAATCCCTTACCAGATACATCATTTGCAACAATTTTCTCCATTCAGTAGATTGCCTTTTATTTTATTGGTTTATTTTGCTATACAAAAGACTTTAGTTTGGGGTGCCTGGGTGGCTCAGTGGGTTAAAGCCTCTGCCTTCAGCTCAGGTCATGATCCCAGGGTCCTGGGATCAAGCCCCACATCAGGATCTCTGCTCAGCAGGGAGCCTGCTTCCTCCTCTCTCTCTCTGCCTCTGCCTACTTATGATCTCTGTCTGTCAAATAAATAATAAAATCTTAAAAAAAAAAGACTTTAGTTTGATGTAATTCCATTTATTTTTGCTTTATTATCCTCGCTTAAGCAACATATCCAAAAAAATATTGCTAAGACTGATATCACAGAGCCTACTGCCTATGTTTTCTTCTGGGAATTCTATGACATGTGGTCTTACATTTACGTTTTTACTTTATTTTGAGTTTATTTTGGTATATGGTTTAAGAAAATGATCAAATTTCATTCTTTTGCATGTGGTTGCTTAGTATAATACATCTTTTTATATCCTAGATAGATAGATTGTTTATCAGATAAATGATTTGCAAAATTTTTCTCCCATTGTATGAATTATCTTTTCACTATGTTTATAATCTCTTTTAATATCTAAATTTTAATTTTTATATTTTGTTCTTGCTTGAGATTTTGGTATAATATCTAAGCAACTATTGCCTAATCTAAGAAAATGAAAATCTACACTTAAAAGTTTTTCTAAGAATTTTATACTTTTAACATTTAGATTTAGATTATTGAGTTAATTTTTCTATATAATGTGAAACAAGAGTTCAGTTTCATACTTTGCATATAGATAACCAACTTTTGCTGCCCCACTTTTTGAAAAAAATATTCTTTCCATATTTAATTCTTTGGGCATAAAAATAGCTGGAACAATGTTTTAAGATGTGTCTTAAACATATTAAGATATTTGTAGAGATATTTGTGAAACTAAAACATTATGGCAAAATAATGTGGCAATATAAAAGAGTCAATATCATGATGGTTTCAGTTCTACCTAAATTGTTCTCTCTAAATTATTGTTTCTTATTTTTCTTTTTTTAAAAAAGATTTTATTTATTTGACAGAAAGATCACAGTAGGCAGAGAGGCAGGCAGAGAGAGAGGAGGAAGCAGGTTCCCTCCTGAGCAGAGAGCCCGATGCGGGGATCAATTCCAGGACCCTGGGATGATGACCTGAGCCGAAGGCAGAGGCTTAACCCACTGAGCCACCCAGGTGCCCCTGTTTATTATTTTTCCAATCAAAATCTTAGGATACCTGTTTTCAGTAAAATTATTGTCTAGCTATCTTTAAAAATTGTTGTAATTTTAATGTGGAAAATCAAGGAATAAGAAGACCCAAGTCACTTATAAGAAAATAGAAAAGGGAGTAATTATATTATCAGATATTCTTATTATAAAATTATAGAAATTAGTGATACAAGTACATGATAAATGGGACAAAGTAGAAATCTATAAACAGGTCTCTATCTCAATAGAGTATCACAGTAATAGCAATGTAGATCATTGGGGAACAAGTTGACTAATCAAAAAAATGTATTGAAATATTCAAAAAATGGCAGGCTATATATTTAACAATACTATAAGACTTTTCATCTTGTATGCAAAAGTCAGTTCTCTATTAACTTTTTAAATGGAAAAGACAATTCTTGAAAATTATTAGATGATACAGGAGAATAAATGAATTAGAGTTGGTGTTATTAAATCAGAAAAAATACCATTCATAAAAGAAAAACTTCAAAATATTAAATATTTGGACATCTCTTTGTCAAGACACCAAAATGAAATGAAAATGGGAATCAAAATTTCAAGAAATATTTTTGTCATCTACATAACTGACTTTGTCATCTACATGACTATACAAAAATAGAGATCAAAAAAGAGAAATATCAAATGAGAGAGGTGACAAAATTTCTCATAATCATAAATATATCGCATAAGCTACGTACAAAAATAAGACCTAAATAAGCACACCAAAATAACTTTGTAAACAAATTCCAAAAACATTAAGAATTTTACAATACCAATTGTTGGCAAAAATATGGACCAATGAAAACTCTTAAACTTTGCTTGTTAGAGTGTATTTTGCATAATCAATTTTGAAAATTTGGGACTATCTATAGAACTATGTGTTTATCCTACTACCAAACAAAGTAATCTCATTACAGTAGAGAAAGCTTTGATGATTATAAATTTTATTAAGCATGTTACCAACAACATTTTTTATAATAGTAAATAAGCTAGAAATAAATATCCATCAATAGGAGACTATTTTGGTATAGTCACAGAAAGGAATATCTTACAGAAACAGAAATGAATTAGCCCTAGTTGGTTGTGGCATGAATGAATCTCAGAATCAGAATACTGAATGGAAAATACAAGTTTCTCAAGATTACATACATTAATACTATTTTAGTAATATCCAATTTTATTGTACATATATATATATGTATATATATATTTTTAATTTTATTTGACAGACATTACACAAAGAGGAGGGGATGGTGGCAGAGGGAGAAGCAGACTCCCCACTGAGCAGGGAGCCTGATGCTGAGCTCCATCGCAGGACTCTGGGATCATGACCTGAGCCGAAGGCAGCTGCTTAACCAACTGAGCCACCCAGACACCCCAATAATACACAATTTTAAGCAAAAGACACAAATAACTAAATTATTTTCCAGAGATGAGAGAATAATAAATCTAAAATTCAGAGAAATGGCAACCTCAGAGGAAGAAAATCAGGTAGCAAAGAAGTACATACCTAGTACATTGGCAGATGTAAATGTTATGAGTGTTCTACTTGTTAAATCACATATTAGATGCATAAATATTCATGAAACTATAATACTGTATTAAATATGTTCTTTATTAACATATAATTAATATTCACTTTAATTTTATTTTCTTGGAAACTTTGCTTATTGGATGGGGAACCTTTGGGATATTATGTTGTTCATAACAATAAAGTAGAAATTGTCAAAGGGTATGTCCTTGAATTAGAATCCACTTATTGGTTTATTTATTTATTTTTGTATAAGATTTTATTTATTTATTTGACAGAGAGATACACAGTGAGAGAAGGAACACAAGCAGGGGGTGGGTGGGAGAGGGAGAAGGAGGCTTCCTGCCAACCAGGGAGCCCGATGTGAGGCTTGATCCCAGGACTCTGGGATCATGACCTGAGCCGAAGGTAGACACTTAATGACTGAGCCACCCAGGTGTCCCTAGAATCCACTTACTGGTTTAGAAGTTGATTCTGATTTAGTAACAACATAAAATGTTTATTAAATACTAAAAGTTTATACAGTTGAGTAATTTTGAAGCATGCATTAATGTAATGTGTTTATTTTTTTTTTGTAATGTGTTTATATTATTGTTTATTCCTATTAGAGGAGATCTATTTGTATAGCTTAATTTCAGAACCTTTGAGAGACCTAGGCTCCTTTTTCCTAGAATCAACAATTGTGCATCACAAAAATTCTGTTAGTACTGAGTAAATACTTGCCAAATTTTGGTAATACAAACATTATTTAAAGCAAACTTGGAGCATTCATTTTTAACCCATGGGAATTAATATTTATGAGTTTCTTGAGATTTTAGAGGTTGAATATTTCACATCAATCCTTTTATTAAAGCAAGCTTAATCAAGGGTTGATTTCTAATCAAGTTTCCAATCAAGAACAGAACAGATCTCCTCTCATAGCTGGTCTTTTATCTACTTGAGTCTAAGGAAAATGGGGCCCAGTTGTTAATTTTGACTTTTATTCAGAGACTCAGGACCATCAGTACCCAAAGAGAGACCTCAGCTAAGCTGTACTGACTGCTGTACTGACTGCTGACTCAGCACAACTGGGAAATAAAAAATGGGTTGCATTAAGACACTAAGATTGTGGAAATACTGTTCCATAGCACTCGTAAGCTAACACTTTCTAGGTGTGAATTCTAGGTTGGCTACTATCTAGTTACATAGTTTTTATGTTAAAACTGTGTCCCATGAAAAGCATATATTATTAATTATTTATTGTGTAGAATAAATGAGTTAAGGTATATTGAATTGCATATTACATGTCATTTGGTAGATGCTAGATAAACACTAGCAAACCTTTCACTTTCACTCTTATTAAATTCTTTATTAATGTGTGTGTCTTAAGAATGAATGTGCCCCCAGATGCGTCTCATCCAAGAAAACCATGTGGCTAATAAAAATAACACAATGGGCTTGATTTTGAAAGAAGCCTGTACTGTATACTCTCCATATGATCTGGTATAAAACATTAGCAAAGCATACTGTACAGGGCTCACATTGAATTCTGACAACCAGATGTAAGATAAATATATTTCTAAAATTGTTAGAATACTTTAAAAGGTGTCAAGTTTTATTTTGCCTGAAGGTACCATAAGCTTTTTTTTTTACGTTTTTAAAATTTTTTAAATTTTGTTAATATTAGGGAAAAGGCCAGTAAACTATGGTATATACACATACAACTATAGTCTCAAAATGAAAAATATGCGTTCTTGAAACAGAGAAAAATGAGTGAATCAAGCTTTAATGAATACATTTGTAGAAATTTTTCTTAGTGATATGTGTAGCTAGGTAAGAAAACACATATGTTTTAATAGGTAGTGGTTTTTCAACTCACTGAATAGTCTTTATCTTTTTTCATATGTCAAGATATCCAACATAGCTACGCTGTATGGTGATGAGGCAAGATGTTAAGTATTAATAAGGTGATAAGTAATTTTATTGTAAGCATTTTTTATGTACAAGTGCAGATGTTTAAAAAAACCCACTCTTCTCAATTTATGGATGTTTCAGTCTTGAAATAACACTATTATGGGATAATATGTTCCATAAGTTGTCATAGAATGTCATCTTCATATATATATGTATTTTTTGATATATATATGGTGTTGGTTTTGGCTTTAGCTTAGTAGGTGTGTTTGGGGAGGGTGGGTTGCTTTCCTTTTTATTTAGAGCCAAAGGTCAAGAAGAATGGAAATATGTTAGAATATATTTGAAGAATGAAGAATGGAAATAATACTTAATTTTAACCGATAAAGATGAAATGGATGAGGAATAAATCAGCTTATATATAAGAAAGATGAATTGTAAAGAAATTAGTAAAACATGATTTTTCTAATTCCAAGTTTTCAAAAGTAATATTTGTAAGTAGTTTTTAATGTAAATTGGAGATACTATCTATAACACTTCACTGTGTATGTGTGTGTGTGTGTGTGTGTGTGTGTGTGTGTGTGTGTGTATTTTGCCCTATTAATGCAATTTTAATTCTGGAAACTAGAGAAACTTCCAGGAGTCTTAGAACCAAATAACTTGGACATTGTATTAATGTTAAAATTTGGAAACCATGAAAAAATTTGGTAATATCTTAACTATATGCCATTAATTTTTAAAATCTATAATGAACACATGTCTTAATTTAAGGCTCACTACTTGTGATGAAATTTGAAGGTCATTATAGTTCTTTATATAGATGTTTTAATAGCAAAGGATATTAGGAAGAGAAGACAATGCTCATTTTACTGGACTTTTAAAATTCTGTCAGAGCATTTTTGACCTTTTAGTTACTGATTAATGTTCAATATGTTGATTTGATTGATCAGCTAAACAGTTTTGTTTAAGTTGTTACTTAAAACAGTTTTCTGCTTCATGTTATTTCTTTTAGTCAGAAACAAAATGTGCAATTTAAAATATTAGCTTGATATTTTTAACAATAATGATGAATATGATGTATTTATAAATATATTAACCTCTTAAGATGAGGTAGTACAATGAAGAAGAGCTAGAATACCATTATTTAGCTTGAGAGGTGACATAAGCTAAGTCATGTAAAATCACTAGCTATCAAGTTGGTCTACTGTTTCAACATTTTCTCTGTCAAATTTATGTGACAGGTACGTACTTTTATGGATAAAATCCTATAAACATTTGTATCTGGCATGCTATGAAAACAACATAAATTTACTTTCCACTACTTTTAGTATACAGCATAGCAGGAAACAGCAACTTAAATATGGGTATTAATTTTACACATCACTAAAGCAGTGAAACTTTCAATAAATTTAAGATGCAAAATATCAGCAGACACCCATTCTGTCTTTTATTGGCATTCTTTCCTTTTCTAGAGCACTTACAGACATCATAATAGTAAATCTATAATACCACAATATTGTTAGGAAGAAAAGTTTATTTAAAAAATAATTCAGAAGCTACAGTCTACAGTCTGTGAAATTTTACTGAGAAAATCTGTGTTCTCGCAAATTGCTTTGCTCTTAGTCTTTATGTTCATTTATTTCCATAAGATATGTTTAAATTCAGCAAAATAATTTCTTTCTTTATAATTTATTATAGCTACCTAGGATTAATTGGATTTCATCTATAAATCACTCTTCATTATTTGCCACATACTTAGAACAAGACACTATGTTTGACTTTTGGATGGATTGCCACTGACATCAAGTGGTATAAGTTTTCATATAGAAACGAAATATGAAGTTCATAAAATCTAAAGGGAATGGTGTTGTAACTGTCATAAGTAAATGGGATGTGTAATAGTGTAAGAAGACAAGTTACTGTGCATGATATAGTCAAAGAGGAAATGGGTAGATTGTGAAGCAAACACTGTTTCTCTAGGAATTCTCTAGGGATGAGCATGTGAATAATTGTGATTAGGTTCTTACAGCAGATAAATATTTTTCTTTTGGTGGGGGTGAGGAGAAAAAAGTGAAGGGTAGGTCAATAGAGATGAAGCCACATTTATTCTACATCTAGAAAAGACTTTTTGCCTCAGATACTTCTCATTGTTACATAGAGGATATATGTTATTTTTAAAACTGTTAGAATAATTTTTGAAGTTAACATTAAAAGGCACAATTTGAAAAGGGCATGGAATTAAATGATGAGTTAATGCAGCTTCATGATGACAGATGGCGTGTGCATTCAGTACAGGCTTTAATGGTATCTAATAGCAGTCCACCACAACTAGAGTTTAAGTTGTCAGAACCTCACAGGAAAAACAGATGTTTTGTTGGTTTCATAATCCCAGCCTATTATACATTTGGAACAGTTATAGCTAATGGCTTTTTATTCATGTTCCCTCTCTGACATCCAAATAGGATGTTTTTTGCTTATATAGCAAAGCACATAGATGAAGAAAAATAGCATGACTTGATCTGTTTCACTCTTGTAACCAAAAAATACTTTACTCTTAGATTTATTATAACTATAAATTCTGAAGTAGTAAATGTTGGCGGTATGCCCAATTAAATATTGGTTGCTTATGTAAAGTTGGAAATAAAAGATCTACATATTTTATACATAATTTGTTCAAATAAATCATTATTTGGAGTAATTTCTGTAAATTTTTTACATTTAACTATAGAAATGCTCAGTAATTTCTGTATATCTTAACCTTGCTACATTCTATATAATACATATATATACATATATATATATTCAATATTATAATTTAGTTGGAGTATCAGTGTAGTAACATATTGATAATAGAAAATTTCTGGGGTGCCTAGGTGGATCAGTTGGTTAAGCATCAGACTTCAGCTCAGATCAAGATCTCAGGGTCCTGGCATCCAGCCCATTGGGAAGTCTGGTTTGTCCCTCCGCCCCTTCCCGTGGTTGTGTGTACTGTCTCTCAAGTAAATAAAAATCTTTAAAAAGTAAACCTGGTAATTCACAGACCTGTACCCCTGGGGATAAAAATATATGTTTATAAAAAATAAAAAAATAAAAAAAAATTTTTCCTAAGTACTACGTAAATATAAGTTTTAGCATTGTGTGAATCAATGGAGATAAAATAACATAGGTGGCAGTAAAACATCACAATTGTGTGTTAAAGCAGTATAGAAGATCAGAAAGGAGGAAGTCATAATGAGTTGAAAGAGTGTGCACAAGAATGAAGACTTCAAGACAAGATCTGGTTGGGTTGAGGAAGAAGGGAAAAGATACGTATTAGGATGAAAATGTTTTTCATTCAACAGTTATAGTAGACAAAATGCATAGAGTACACAGGAAGAAGTTCTGCGATCACATCGCCTTCGTTCTTTTTTTAAGATTTTATTTATTTATTTGACAGAGTGTGAGCAAATGCATACAAGTAGGCAAAGTGGGAAGGAGAGGGAGAAGCAGGCTCCCCGCTGAGCAGAAAGCCCATTGTGGGGCTTGATCCTGGGATCATGACCTGAGCTGAAGGCAGATGCTTAACTGACTGAGCCACCCAGGTGCCCCACATCGCCTTAGTTCAATACCAGCTCAGCAGTGTATTTAGAGTCTGATATTGGAAAAATGACTTAATCCCACTAAGTCCCCACATACTCGTCTGAAAAATGATGACTAGTGGTAAGCCATTGGGTGAACTAGTTCATCGTGTATATATTGAGGTGAATAAAACATTTTTCTTGCCTTCAGGGAACTTAGAACAAAAACTGACAGAAGGGAGGGTGTTGGTAGGTGGTTGGACACCAGCTTGTAAATGAATATAACTGAAAATTCGGAACCTCTTTCCCTCTAGGAATGCAGGGTGATCCTTTAAATGAACTACAACACAAACAAATTTAAATTTCTCCAGAGTACTGTCTTATAGTCTAACTATAAAAGGCTGAGTGAGAGGCATTGAGAAGCAGAGGGTAGGGAAGGCAAGAGAGAGGGGGTGTGTGTCCTGGCACTTCTTACTAAAATGGAGAAGATCGTAAGATAGGGAGAAATGGGAGAAGGAAAAATAAGAGTGATGGAGCGGAGAAGAACAACAGAATATTTGGCTGAACACCAAGTTGTAGAAATGGCCCAAGATTCTCTGGTAATTGCTAAGTCTAATACTGAATTTTTAAATAGCTTGCTACTGATACGTAAATAGTCTTATTTTCCCCAACACATAAACTAACTTTTTTGACCTAAACAACATCTGGACCCAAAATTTTATAAGCATTTCCAGGAAAAATTTTAAAAAATATTTCTAGTGAATTTGTGCATTCTGTGTTCTGCTTCTCTGAACCCACATAATTGAATACAAATGGCAGTTACATTTGTCTACATGAATTTGAACTCTCTATATATGTATATCGCCTTTTTACTGTTTCCTTATAATTCCAGTGACTTCAGGTATTTAATGCGTTTAACCTTACTAAAGTTTTAGTGTCTTGAGGAAAAAACATACTTCAGGGTAAACTATCATCTGTTATTTCTAGGTGCTGTACCTTTTTTCCCATATTTGCCCGCCTGACTTCTAGGTTATACACATTACTAAATGTTGCCATTTAAGGAAGTTCTATTCTAATTGGTTTTGGAGGCATTGAAGAACATTGTCATGAACAAAGTTCAGGGAGGACAAGGCATCACACAGAAAAATTGTAAAGACCTGGAGATCATTTTACTCCTTAAATGGAAAGTATACATTGGTATATAAATTTTATAGAAAATTTAGTAAAATAAATTCCTCAAATTTAGAAGAAATACATTAAGAACTGTATTTCTATATGAGTGTTATTAAGGCACTATTTTCAAAAAGTTAAAAACATGACTTTCATATTTTTATAGAATTAGCAAAAGTAAAATTTAGTCAAGTTATTAATGAGGGTAAAGTTCATCAAAGCTTAATTGGTAAAGCTTATTTCAAGATATTTTTGTGTAAGAGAGTATCTATAGTTCACCAGGAAAGCAATCTTGAAATGTTTTCTGAATTATAGATAAAAATGGATTCGTATTATAGAAGACATTATAACTATAACCTTAGGCATATATTTTTCTAAATGGTGAACTCTGAAACTGGCTCCCTTTTGCAGAGGGTAAGGGGCAACTGAAGAAAGATGCTAATCACTCCAGATGAGTTTGGTGACAATTTAAATAAAGGGACTTACGTAAAGGTTTGCCATGGCACCTGTTAAGTTGACTAGATCTACACACCTGCCCGCCAGAATCTTACACGTTTATATAGAGGCCTTAAAGGAGTTTACTGATCTATACAGACCAGATGGTTTCAACAACCCCTTACTCTTTCAAGACTGAGGGGGTTTTGTTTGTTTGTTTGTTTGTTTGTTTTTTCTTTTTTAAATAGGCTCCATGCCCAACATGGAGCTGGAACTCATGACCCTAAGATCAGGAGTCTCACTCTGCCACAAAGTTACATATTTTAAAACAGCTCCTACTTTCGGAAGGTAGGCAAATGCACATTCCAACGGTCGGGCAGGGAGTGAGGAGCCTCCTGATTGCTGGGTCCGTCTTGAGGGTCAACCAGCAGTGCACATCCTCTCAATTAATTACCTTATCCAAAAGATTCTAAACTCCTAAGAGTGAACAGCACAACACAGGTATATTTTACTAAACAACTTAATTCTTGTGTGAACTTATTAAACAATGGCTCTGTGTGACAGTGAAGGACATACTACCAAACTTTGGCTATATCTGAGTAATTTTTTACAGTGTTGATGGTAAATGTAAGAGATGAGTGTGACTTATAACTCTTCTACTTTTTAATTATTCATGGGGTTTTATTTGCATTTACTCTGTTTTCAATATATTCAATATGTTTTTCAATATGTTCAATATTACCCTATTTTTCCTAACTGCCATAATCTCTTTTTTTTCATTTATTTATTTTCAGCATAACAGTATCATTTTTTCACCACACCCACTGCTCCATGCAATCTGTGCCCTCTATAATACCCACCACCTGGTACCCCGACCTCCCACCCCCTCGCCACTTCAAACCCCTCAGATCGTTTTTCAGAGTCCATAATCTCTTGAATACACAAATACGGTCTCAACAGAAAAGAAAAAATATTAAAAACATAATTACATGTACCTAAAGTTTAGGACTTAATTCATATTAAATAATCCTGTAAGTCAACTCTAAAAATTTGTACACATTTAATTATTTTAAAATAGAAGGTTAAGATTTGGGTTTTCCAGTAAATCTAATTATATAAAATAGACAGTACCAGATTTCTGGGGATAGCTAAGATCATATTATTTCTGTTCATGGTTGAGTGCCTAATACTGTCAAACACTGAGGAATACCAAGACATAAGTCTTGAGAAAATGGTGCAGCGTTGGGCAGCTCTTTGAATCTGAGCTAGAACAGTGTGTGTGTGTGTGTGTGTGTGTGTGTGTATTTAGCAACATTTTTTTTTCAGAGAAGATATCTTTTATATTTCCTCAAAGCTTATAAAATAACTAGGGTAGTATAAATTAATGCTAGCAAATTATGTCACTGTGGACATGGGAAACATTGTCTTTGTTCACATTTACTAGTCACAAATAGGTTATGTTGTTGAATCAATTATTTTGATAACATATTTTAAATGAAGGTAAGATTTCATTTAGTGAAATACTCAGATCTCAAGATACAATTTAGTGAGTTTGGCAAATGCATACATCCATGTATTCAGCAGCTGAATCAAGATATAGCATTTATCTCCTCAAATAGTATTCTAAGCCACAATTTTGACTTCATCTGTCATATGCAACCCCTTCCTGATTTCCATAACCATAGATTAGTTTATCCTACTCTTGAACTCATGAATTTGTAGAATATATACTTCTTATATTGGCTTCTTTCACTCATTTTTTAGATTCATTCATATTATTATATATGCCATATTTCTTTTTTATGTAGTTGTATTCCACTACATGGATATACCATAATTTGTATATGAATTCTTCTTTCATGGATGCTTGAGTTGTTTCTAGTTTGAGCCTATTAGGAATGATGTTGTAATAAATATTACTCTAGAATTACTTTTATAAATAAATGTTACATTTTTCTTTTAAAGGTCCTGACCTTTTTGTTTTTTAAATTTTATTTATTTATCAGAGAGAGGGGGGGGGAGCGAGCACAGGCAGACAGAATGGCAGGCAGAGGCAGAGGGAGAAGCAGGCTCCCCACCAAGCAAGGAGCCGATGTGGGACTCGATCCCAGGACGCTGGGATTATGACCTGAGCTGAAGGCAGCTGCTTAACCAACTGAGCCACCCAGGCGTCCCAAATGTTACATTTTTCTTGAGTAAATACTTGAGTAAATTTTTCATGAGTGAAATTGGTGGGTCATAGGATGCTGCGTATTTTGTATATAAGAAACTATTAAAGTTAGTTGTACTATTCTTTTTTTTACATCTGCATGCTTGCCAGTACTTAATCCTGACAGTCGTTTCATCCTTTTACCTTTATGATAGCAATGTGAAGAGAAACCCAGCTTCATTTTGATTTGCATTTCCCTGATTAGCAATGATAGCACCTTTTCATGAGCTACTTGGCCATTTGTATACCTTATTGGTGATGTTAAGAACATTTCAAGTTTGTTGCCCAGTTTATTGGGTTGCTACTGATATGTAGGATTTTATGTGACACACTCTTGTCAGCCTATATGTAGAGAGATGGTAGATCAATTTGTAGAAGTGGCATTTCTTTTAAGTCTTGATTTTTTCATTATACTTATGATGTTTTGACAAGCAGAAGTACTTAATTTTGGTAAAATGAAAATTATCTGATTTTTCCATTTATAATTATTTTTCTATATTAAGAAAAATTTATATATCCCAAAGCAAAAAATATAATCTTTATACAGCTCATCTTTATAATCTTTATACAGCTCTTTCTATAGAGGTCGTGATTTATCTAAATTAATAATTGTGTATAGTATGAGGTCACAGATTCCCTCCCCCCCATGCATTTGTCCTGTTTAATTACCACCATTTACTGAAAAACAAAGCAAAATTTTATATCTACCAATAAGTAGTCTTGGTGGCTTTTGGAAAAATCAGTTTAGTCTATTCTGTGCCTATAATCCCTTCCATATACTTGACATTTTTTCTTCAGGACTACTCTCATCATTACTGTTGCTTTAGAGTAGGTTTTGAAATCAAGATGAGGAAGTTCTCCAAATTTGTTCTTTTTAAAGATTTTTTTGGCTATTCTGTGTGCTTAAGATGTAAGTTTCAGAATCTGCTGCTTACCTAAAAACTTTTTGGGGGAAAAAAAAAAACCTGTTTCTTGTTGTTGTTGTTGTTTTAAGATTTTATTTATTTATTTGGGAGAGAGAGAGTGAGAGAGCATGAGAGGGGAGAAGGTCAGAGGGAGAAGCAGACTCCCCGTGGAGCTGGGAGTCCGATGTGAGACTCAATCCCAGGAATCTGGGACCATGACCTGAGCTGAAGGCAGTTGCTTAACTTACTGAGCCATCCAGATGCCCAAAACTTTTGGAGTTTTTTAAAAAAATCAGAATGCATAGATCAGTCTCTGGGATAACTTATGTCTTAATGAGATTGAGTTTTCTTGTCTATGAACTAAAAATATCTCTTTAATTTTTCTTTTCTTTTTTTTTTTTTCTCAGCAAACTGTTATGGTTATTATTTTAGAAGTCTTAAACATCTTGGTTAAATTATCCTTACAGATTTTATTATTGTCCCTGATGTGATCAGTATTTCTATTTTCCATAGTTTTAGTGCTAGAATATATAATTGATGTGTATATTGAACTTGTATCCTGTAACCGTTTCTATACTTAGTAGATCTTATTAAGGTTTTCTTTATAGACAGTCATGTCTGCTATGTATAATAACCTTGAATCTTTTCTAATATTTTACTTTTTTATTTGTTTGCCTTATTAATGTTTTCTAAAATTTCCATTATGGTGGATATAAATGCTGAGAGAGGACTTCCTTACCTTATGAGGCATGAACAAATTTCTTTCATTTTTAATTTAATCAATTTTTTCAAAATTTTTATTAGAAATGGTTATAGTTACTGAATTTTAATCATTTTCAGAATTTATTAAAGTTATCATTTTCTCTTTTATCCAATATTGGTAAATTATTTTGACACTTGATTGTTACAGTTACCTTGGAATTATTCATATTTATGTGTATTATACTTTTAATATATTACTGGATTTGTTTTGCCAATATGGGAGGATTTTTATTTCTAATTTTAAGAACTATATTGGCTTATAATTCTCTTGCTAGTGTTTTTATCAGCTTTTGATACCTATATTATTTGTTTCTCTTAAAGTGAAATGGAAAGTGTTCCTTATAGGAATTCCTCTGTGGGAATTTTTAAACATTGGTACTATTTCTTACCTACATACCAATGAAGCCATCTGAACTTCGAGTTTTCTTCTTGAAATTTTTAATTAGGTATTTAACAGAGTGCTATTTGTACTTTTTATTTACTTCCATGTCATATTTGGTAAACTATATTATTTAAAGGATTTTCTTATTTCATTCATCTAAATTAGCAATATTTTTGGATGAAGTTCTTAATGTTCCTTCATTATGCCTTCAGCGTTTGTAGAATTTGTAGAAATATCCATTCCCAAAGTGTGTAATTTATGTTCTCTATCTCTCCTGTTTCTTTTATCAATTTTAAACAGCTTTTGGGTTTGTAATATTCCTTTATGGATTTATTTTTATTATTCTCCCCTTTTATTATGCCATTGTTTCTTGTGTTCAATTTCCTTTTTTACCCCCTTAGCTTCTTTTTTTTTTTTTAAATTTTTTTTTATTTTTTATTTTTTATAAACATATATTTTTATCCCCAGGGGTACAGGTCTGTGAATCACCAGGTTTACACACTCACAGCTTCTTAAATTAGGTATTTTGATCTTTACTTCAAATCTTTTATTATATGAGCACCTAAAGTAACTGATGTGTTATATTTTCATTATTCTGTTCAAAATATTTTCTAATTCCTTTCACTGTCGCTTCTTTGACCTATAGGTTACTTAAATATGTTTTTTCCATTCCAAAATATTTGAAATTTGCTTCAAATCCCTTTATTTCTAATTGATTGTATTTGTGTCACAGAATATACTCAAGTTTTTAAGTCCTTTGCAATTGATCAAGACTTATTTTATGGACCAACATATGTCCTATTATCTGTTGGGGACATAGTTTTCCATAAATGTTGATTCACACATACTGGTTAATAGTGTTCTTTAAAAATTCACGCATACTGGTTAATAGTGTTCTTTAAATTTTCTATATACCTACTGATTGATTTGTTTACTTGTTGGTGACATTTCTTCAGATTGGAGTATTCATTCAGTTTCCATCAAATATGTTTAATCAATATATTTGAGTAAAATATACCATGTTAATTACATTCTTCTTTGTATCTGGTCTATATTCTTTTTTTATTATTACCCTGCCACCTTTTGATGTTTGAATATTTCTTATCCTATTTTCCCTTTATTTAATTTGTTATAGATTGGGTTCTATTAGAATCATTCCTTGAGAGTAAGATGAATTAATATTTTATATGAGAGGTTATATAGGGAAACCAGTAGACTGTGGAAAATGACACAGGAAAAGAAGAAAGTCCACCTAAGTGAGTTACTGCTGAGCATGGTAGTCCTGAGAGCTAATAGGTTTTAGTTCTAGTGGAAGCCTCTTGGAAATGCTGTAGAAAAATGGGTTTTACCACCCAAAAGGCAAGAAAAATGGTTTATTTATTGATTGTCCCATTTATTGTTGATGAGTAGAGTTCTTTAGCCAGAGAAAGACTCAGCTGGAGATTTAAATAAGAAAACACTAGTGTTAAAAGAAGTGTTAATTTCTCGGGGAATACCAACTGATGAGTTATATGTTCTCTGTTCTTGTTACCCTAAAAATTATAGATAATTTACCAGAGTCCAAAGTTAATACTTACATCCTTTAAAGAATATGCAATTGCCTTTGAAAATTATAACTCCACACACTGTTTGAAATTATATTATTGTCATATATTATATATAGTCATATATATATACATATATACGTAGTATATATACTACGTATATAATATACATTATATACTAGTTATATAATATACATGTACATATATAGTATACATATATTATATATAATATACATATGTAATATGTATATATTTGATATATATACATAGTATATATGCATATATAATATAGATAAGTATATACATATATACATATTATATGCATATTATATACATATACACATATTATATACATAATATATGCATATTATATACATATATACACATACATAAGTATATATACACATATATGTGTATATATTAATATGTATATAATATGTATGTGAGTAGACATTATTCATCTTTATAGTCATTGCATATTTGTTTCATATTTATTACCTTCTAAATTCTTGAATCTTATCTTTTATATTAATTTACCATACTGGATCAATTCTTTTCAACTTAAAGTATATGCTTTTTAATTTCTTTTAGTGTAGTCTGGTGATGAAATTGCTAGCTTTCAGTTTATTTCTTTCATAATTGTGCCTTAAAAGACACTTTCACAAGTAATAGAATTCTAGGTTCCTGTTGTTGTTTTTAGTGCATTGAGGGTATCCTTCTACTTTCTTTTTATTGTTGAGATAGAGGATTCATTGTTAGACTAATTAACTCTCCTTTGAAGACAATCTGTTTTCCCTTAGTTGATTTTAAGATTTTTTTTTCTTTTGCTATAGGACAGTGTGACTAATTTAGAAGTTTTTATCCTAGTTTTTGGTGGTGGTTTCCTACCCTGCTAGAGATCATTAGAGCTTCATGGTTCTATGAAGTATATGTCAACAGTTCTTAAAACCTTTTTTATCTGTTATCTTTTCAAGTATTTTCTTTGTCCAATTCTCTAACACTAACAGGACATTCAAGCTCTAAGGTCTCTAAATATTTCCAAACTTACACATCCTGTTGTTTATTCATCTCTCCAACACAGATGACCAGATTAATCATGATTGATTTAAACTACCTTCTTGTGTATTTACTGACAGTGCTTATTCTCTTTACATAGTTTATTTTCTCTATCTAAAATAATTGAAATATTATTTTTTACAAGTAAAAGACCAACATGGATAAAGTTTGCTGATTCCTCCCCTCTGAAGACTGTTCTTTCATAAGGTCACAAAGAGTGAAAAATAAGATGAACAGATCAAGTCCTGTAAATGGGCTTAATTTATTAATATCATAACTCAAAACATCATGGAGGAATAAAATTAGGATGGTATAACCTTAAAACTCATCATAGATCATTCACCACAGCAACAGTATATGAAAGGACCCTGGTTTTTAAGCATGTTATTAAATGCATGTTTGAATAAATGAATGGAAAAAGAGCTATGTAGTAATGATTTTGTACTGATGTTCAATACTTGCATCACCCCATGATTTTGTCTTGATTTTTTACTTTCTTGATTAATCTCAAGAGTGTAGCCCTAAAAGTATTGGCTCTAATGTAAATTCAGGAGGTTTTCCATACTCACAGGTTCTTCCTTGAACATTTCAGGTGAATTTAGAAATTTTGAGGCATTGGTATCTTACACAGTGAATATACCTAGCAATACTTTTCATAAACCTAAAATAGAATAATCCCCCACAACATCTCAATCTTGGATCTGGATTATTTAGTGATAAACTTTTAAGACCAAGTTACCTATTCTTCAAGGACCATGAGCTAGATATGTGATTTTTCTTCCTTCTTGCGACATTTAATTCTGTTATACTATCAATATCTCAGCTGACCCCCCCCCCAATTTAAGGATTGGCTCTAATTCCCAAAAAGGGAAGAAACTTCAGTCACCATTTCATATGATGCTACAGAATTTCCGAATATAGTTATTATACTAGTAAGTCAGGGAATTACGTGTATACACTGATGTAGATTTTGGCAAGGTATTTGACAGTTTTTCCTGATTTCTTTGGGATAAAGAGAAGATGATAATGTAGTCAGGGGCTGTAAGTGAATTGCTATTCCCAAGATGTGTGAATCAACGTATGTGTTTTACTCTGGTAAGAGTACTCACCAGTAAATTGCTAACTTGCTTAGTAATTTACTTTTTTAAAGCAATAGTTTAAAAAAATTGAAGTGCTAATCAATTATTTGGAGGGTTAATAAACACTTCAGAAGATGAAGTTAAGATCTGAGATGATCTCTGATTGGCAATTACATTATTGCTTGATCTGTATTAAAATGAAAATTCATGAAACACAGCTCTTAGGCTTTAAAAAGAAAAACAAAAATATCAATTGGGGAAATACTAGTTAGGGAATTAAGGACTTTAAGGATTTCGTACAATTTTGTAACCAGCACAAGAGAGATGTTTTTGAAGTTGGATCTAACTATCTAACGTGGATGACTCTGGTTTGTGTGACCCCATAGTTGGTGGAAGTTTTATGTTTCTCAGCTTTCTCTGATATTCCCCTTCAAGGGTTATTAACCCAGATCTTTACCTGAGGCCCACTTTTATAAGTTCTTAAATGAGAACTGAGTTTTTTAATTGTTTTTATATGTTTAATCTCTTAAGGATCTGTGTTATTTCTCTGGCTGGGAGTTTGTTCTTTTATTGAAGATTTTTACTGGAAATGTTTTATATATTCCTTTTATTGAGTACATGCAATATTACTTTTGTTTTATTTATCTTTCTATACTTTAGCTTTCATGTTTAAATGAAGTTTAGGGTATGGTAGATGAAAAGAAGTTATGAGAAAGTCCCAAGTCAAGACAGGCTGGATACTACCTTTTCATAGGTTGCATCTCTAAAGTATTTTCATTTATTTCTAAGATTAAAAAAAATTATTCGATAAATTCTTTCATTCTGAGGTCATTTTGTGAAAGTATGGAGTTTCTACTGTCTATCAGGCACTGTGTAAAGGGGGAAATAGTAACTCTGTGCTCAAATATCTCAAATTGAGAGATGCAGGGCTACATGTCACAATCATGAGGAAGGTTTTGAGATTTAAGCTGACTAAAAGTACAATTTAATGGTGGTGTGCTGGGTGTGCCAAAAAACCTAGTATAGTTGTCCATTTAAATAAATGTATGATGTTCATCACAAAGCATGCTGTATATATATTCCTATATGTGCTGGTCAGATGTCACCTTTAGCATTGGATAGAAAATTGGAACCTATGCGTTGAATACAGGTAAAAAAAACCCCTATTCACTATTCAAGTTAATTACACAGTATTCCTTCCATCTAGGAATTGATAAACAAGAGATATACACTAAAGAATGAAGGCATGAAAATTTAGCAACCAAAAAGCAGTTTTAATTTAGACAGGGGGAAAAAGAGTTTAAACTGTGTTACATGAATATAATACCTCATGAATTATGTAAATAAAAATTCATATGATTATCCATATAGAATGTTTCTTAGTGATGTTACAGAGGACAATGAGTATACATAGCAGTTGGTGTATGAGTTTTAAATAATCTTTTAAGTTCCTCCTTATTCCAGAATTCTTCTGGAAAAAAATATCAGAAGAAAATGAAGTAAGATTGAAGAAATGCAAATCAATAAGGATTTAAAGGCATTACAGAGCAAAGTGGACTTCTGCTTGCCATAAAAATAGGAAGAGTGGAAACAGGAAGGGAGAGAAGGCAGTGTTCTATGAGGGCAAGGCCCTGTACACTCTGGTATAGGGACAGAAGGGTGTAGAGAGGGAGGCTAGAAAAAGAAGCAATAAACCCTAAAGATGATTTTGAAACTTATTTCACTATTTAGTGCAAAAATGGATAATTGTTTTTGGATATAACAAAGCAAACACAATGATTAATATCTTGTACATTTTGATGTTTAAATTTATCTTTCTAATATATCCTTCCATGTGGTTTTTTCTATTTTTTTTTTTTTAACATTCAGGAATGTATTATTTCTCATAAATGAGAATGGGATTTTGGGTCTACAGTATATTATCAGACTGGTCTATTTGCTCAAAATTGGGTAAAGTGGATAATACAAGGCTGCCTCTCCCACTTAATTAGCCTATTAATAGTTCTAAACATGTTAATATCTAGAAGTCTTAAAATATTTCAATGCAACAGTATTTTATTTCTAATAGTATAGCATAAAAAAGATCTACAATAGGAGTACACATATGTAGGGGCACCTGGGTGGCTCAGTGGGTTAAAGCCTCTGCCTTCAGCTCGGGTCATGATCCCAGAGTTTTGGGATCGAGCCCCGCATCGGGCTCTCTGCTTGGCAGGGAGCCTGCTTCCTCCTCTCTCTTTACCTGACTCTTTGCCTGCTTATGATCTCTGTCTGTCAAATAAATAAATAAAATCTTTTTTTTAAAGATTTTATTTATTTTTATTTGACAGAGATCACAAGTAGGCAGAGAGGCAGGCAGAGAGAGAGAGAGGAAGAGAAGCAGGCCTCCTGCCGAGCAGAGAGCCCGATGTGGGGCTGATCCCAGGATCCTGGGATCATGACCTGAGCCGAAAGCAGAGGCTTTAACCCACTGAGCCACGTAGGCACCCCAAGTAAATAAAATCTTAAAAAAAAAAAATAATTAAAAAAAAGGAGTACATATATGTATTTACAGTATCTGTTGTCCCTTTCCAGTTCCCTTTGACTTTTGTCTCACCTTCACATTCTAATCATGGGACTATATGATATTGTTTGTGACTGTTAGAGAAACCCATATCAAAGTACATGGTCCACTATAGTACAAGGTAATAAATAGCATCTAAACAGAGAAATAATTTGATTATTTGATAATTTTGAATAACTGCCTAATCTTAAGAGAGGGCAGGAAATCATTCTATACATTTAAGAACATTTAATGAAGTCCTCTAAGGTTTATTAACACATGGGAAAAAAGAAAGATGAACATATTGACTTTATTTAAAATCATGTACATAGTACTCTGAACGATGAGATAGATGAGATTGGAAGATATGTGTTATTTTTGTCTCTAGGGAAATTGCTTCATTTATAAGATGTAGTGGTTTTTCCTATTTTTTTTTTTTTACTTTATTCCAACTCTCACAATCAAATATAATTGGATTTTAGACCCTGAAGCAAAATAGAACTTTTGTGTTGTGTTGTCATTTATACTAAGATTTTATCATATTTAAAAGAGTAAAACCTCTAGCAAAACCCTCAGAAACCTCAAAGAGAAAAATACAAATATTTGTTCCAAAGAAGAGTTTCAAAAAAGGTATTTAATTATTAAAGTTTTAGAATATGCATTAATTAGCTTAGTTTTGGAGCTTGCAAATTGTCTGCTTTGAAAACATTTTAGACCTGCATTAGCATAATTTCATCATGTTTAGAGAAATAGTTTTCAGTTACTTGAGAAAACTGAGAACTAATGGTATAGATTTTACTCATGTTATTACCAATAATAAAGAAAAAAAATAATAATCTAAATACTAGGAATTATAAACAAAGATAAGATTTTCCTCATGCATATTTGAAAGAAGGAGGACTAGTCTTTGATTCAACACATTTATTGATCTTCAGCTATGTGTAAGGCACTGATGTAGACAGTGGGATAGAGTAGCAGATATTTCCTGCAGGTAAAGCTCTGCATTCATCTTATTCCAGGTGCCTGTAATTCCCCACTTACATCTCCACTAGGATGTTTAATAGACATTTCAAACATGATGTATACTAAACATAATTCTTGAATTTTTCCCCAAAGGGGATACTAAAATTCAGAGTTTCTCCAGCCTGAAAATTGAACATTTATTATTTATTTGCCTCCTTTCTTTACTCCCCATAAAATCTACCAGTAAGTATAATAGACTCTATTTCTAAAATGTATCTCAAATTTATACATTTTTCTTAGTTTCTTTACCTCAAAACTAGCATCAATAGCCTTGAACAAGAGAGTTGCCTCCTAGTCACCTTCTGGTTACCACTTCTGTTCTACTACAATTCATTTTCTTTTGGACACACTGAATGAACTTTTAAAATATCCAAATTTGTCACTTTCCTGCCTAAACCCTTTACTGATTTCCCCTTGGTCATGAAGGTTTTTTTGCACTCAATTCCTTTGGTTCCTAGACCTATGTTACCCTGTCCTGCAGTTCTGTTTTGTTCTTGCTTTATCCTGTATGAAATGACATTTATACAATCTCTCCTTGGCTGTTTCATTTATATCTTTTGAGTCTCAATTTAAATGTATTTCTTGAAGTAGCAAAGAGGATATTCCTTACCCTGCTATCTAACGCAGCTTCTGATAGACCAGCCTCATTCTAACACAGCATTTTATTTAACTTTTTTTCACAGTAATTACTATCATTTGAACATATTTTAAAAAAAAATTATTTGGCTTTCTTTTTTACCTTTTCTCTGACCAAATAATAAGCCCCTGTACAGCTTGGACTTTGTCAACTCCTACACTACTTTATCTGTTAAGGGAACTATATTACAGTGTAGGAATTCACTAAATACTTGTTGAATGAATGAATATATATGAAAATCCTAAAGGATAGGCAAGATGTTTTACTTTACATTTTTTAATTTGGTTTCTTTAAACAAATATGTTAAATATTATACTCTAGTGAATATTTCAGTTGTGACTGAACAATAAAAAGGAGATAAGCATGTTTATGCCAATGGATAGTACTTTCTAGTAAATAGAGACAGAATAAACAAGATAAATCAGCAAAAGTTATGGTATATTAGATAGTGGTAGGTGTTAAGAAAAGTCAGAGATTAGAAAAAGAATATTGTTGTAGGATAGCAATTTATTAAAAAGTGACGTGGGAGAGGTTTCATAAGAAAGGGATACTGGAGCACACACTTGAAGTAGAGGAGTAAGATGAGAGAATATGTTAGTGTTTTCAAGCAAAAAACTAGTGACAAGGCCTTGAGGTGGGAGTTAACTGGCATGTTTGAGGAAGGACCTGGAAGCTAGCCAGTTGGCTGCAACTAGAGAGAGTGGGGTTTAGTGGAAGGAGATGAGGTCTTTTATTTATTTTTATTTTTATTTTTTTATTGACATATAATGTATTATTTGTTTAAGGGGTACAGGTCTGTGAATCATCAGTCTTACACAATTAACAGCACTCACTGTAGCACATACTCTCCTCAGTGTCCATAACCCACCCACTCTATCCCCCATTTCACCCCTCAGCATCCCTCAATTTGTTTTCTGAGATTAAGAGTCTCTTATGGTTTGTCTCCTTCCCCAGTCCCATCTTGTTTCATTTTTCCCTCCCTTCACATCATGACCTCCTGTCCTGCCTCTCAAATTCCTCATATTATAGAGATCATATGATAGTCTTTCTCTGATTGACTTATTTCGCTTAGCACAATAACCTCTAGTTCCATCCATGTCATTGCAAATGGCAAGATTTCAGGGTTTGATGGCTGCATAGTGTTCTATTGTATGTATGTATATATATACACATATACCACATCTTTATCCATTCATCTGTTGATGGACATCTAGGCTTTTTCCAAGTTTGGCTATTGTGGACATTGGTGCTATAAATATTCAGGTGCACATGCCCCTTCAGATCACTACATTTGTATTTTTAGGTTGAATACCCAGTAGTGTAATTGCTGGATCATAGAGTAGCTCTATTTTCAACTTTTGAGGAACCTCCATACTGTTTTCCACAGTGGCTGCACCAGCTTGCATTCCTACCAGCAGTGTAGTGGTGTTCCTCTTTCTCCGCATCCTTGCCAACACCCATGGTTTCCTGACTTGTTAATTTTAGCCATTCTGACTGCTGTGTGGTGGTATCTTATTGTGGTTTTGATTTGTATTTCCCTGATGCTGAGTGATGTTGAACACTTTTTCATGTTTCTGTTGGCCGTTTGGATGTCTTCTTTGCAGAAATGTCTGTTCATGTCTTCTGCCCATTGCTTGATTGGATGATTTGTTCTTGGGGTGTTGAGTTTGATAAGTTCTTTATAGATTTTTGGATACTAGCCCTTTATCTGATATGTCATTGCAAATATCTTCTCCCATTCTTTCAGTTGTCTTTTGGTTTTATTGGTTTGCTTTACTATGCAAAAGCTTTTTATCATGACTTAGGGGAAAAGGATATAAAAAATTAAGATAATTAGGCTAGTAAGAGTTTCTCTTTTACTATTCATGAGCTGTGAAGCCAGTGAAAACTTAGGAGTACAGGAGTGACACAATCTAACTTCCATTGAAACAACTCTAGCAACTGAGTAGAAAAGAGAATAAAGGATTATAAAAGCAACTGTAGGAAGATGATCAGAAGATGACTATTTTAACAATTCAGGTGATATATGCTGGTAACTAGGAGCACAGGGGTAGCAGTGAATGAAATGAGAACTATCCTTATTTTGGATGCATTCTGAAGATAGAGCTAGCAGGATTACCCAGTAGATTAGATATAAGGTTTGAAAGAAAAATGAAAAGTAAAGATAAACCCAAAATTTTAATTATGAGCAGCCAGAAGAATTTCCACTAATGGCAATGGGATAATTGTAACAACAACAAAAATCTGCTCTTTACTCCCCTCATCTCCTTGTGACAATTTTAAATTTGAGATGTCAAGTATACACTGGAGTGATAATATAGGCACTGGAATATGCGTCTGTGTTTCACAGGAGTCCAGATTAGATACACAAATTTAATTTATCAGCATATTTAGGGCGTTTAATGTAATAAGACTGAATGAACTGACTTAGAAAGTGACAATAAACAGCAAAAGAGAAAAGGTACAAAGGCTGAGCCTTGGAGCAGTCAAAATTTTATGGAGGGGAAGCAGCAAATGAGATGCTGGAAGAGCGGGCAAGGAGGAGGGAAGGGAGTCTTCACTCTGAACGAATGTGGAAGCCTCAAAGACAAGGGGAGAAAATAATCTCAAAAGAGGAGACTGATCGGCTAGATCAGTACAGCTCATAACTCAGGTTTAATGAGGACTGATGATTGAGCATTATATTTAGGAGAAGTGTAGATTTCCATTTGTTATTTAAAGACCTACATACTTATTTCCTTGAGACTGTTGGAGAATGCAAATAGAAACAAGGCACGGATAATGCAATCAAATATCCTTGATTGAAGGATATTCCACTCCTGACTGGAAGGTAATACTTATCAAAAAAGCACACTAGTTTAAGAAGTACCTTGATGGAGTATAGAGAAACAGGGCACTTGCATACTCAGTCAGACAAATCAGCTCTAATGCTTAATGTGGGGATACATCTCCAGCCAGCTCTTCCTCATATCTTGCTATCTAGGAGTTTAGTCATGGCTGTAATATATACTAGAGAATAACAAGGAAGAACCCTGCAAGATTTAAAGAAAATTTGTGATTAAATATTTACACATATATTTATTATTTTATATATAAGCTAAATAAAGCACTGAATTTCCCCCAAATGTGGTTTAAACATAAAAGAAAAATTCTAAGTAGTTGAATTAAATTCACATAAAGTGCTTCTACTACAGGATAATTAGGGATTTTCGATTTTTTTTGAGGATTCTAATATGATAGGATACCAAAAAGAAAATTTTTTTTTTTTGAATCTGCAATAATGCATGATGGTTCATGGTTCAGGCTTTAGAATCAGAGGACTAGGGTGAAATTTCACAATCATCACTTGCTACCTCCTATGATTAATTACTTGATCTCCTATAGTTATCTCTAAATCTAAACACCTACATCCTAGGATAGTTTTGAAGTAGAAACAAAATATCAAATATAAAACACCACAGTGCCAATTACTCTTTAAGTGCTAAACAAATATTAGCTAAAATATTTTATAATGAAATATCCTCTTTAAATTTATTCCTTTTTGTTCTTAGAAACAGTATTCTGCTTTGGATGTCTTGAACTATTACTATTTCGTTATGTTAACATTTCATATTTCTTTTATATCAGGGACTAAAATTCTGTCATTATTTATGTGGCAATTAAAATCTAGATATAAAACATTTTTAAAATCATTTGCTCTTCAGAACATAAAGTCAGTAAAAACTATCTTGCTACTTTTAACATTTGACAGTTATACATTTTATCTCTAAAAATGTGTATTTGGTGAAATCTAAATAAAAAAAGTAGTGAACGAATTTAGTTTTTTTTTTTTTTAATTAATTTATTTGACAGAGAGAGAGATCACAAGTAAGCAGAGGGGTAGGCAGAGAAGTTGGCTCCCTGCTGAGCAGAGAGCCCAATGCAGGGCTCAATCCCAGGACCCTGGGATCATGACCTTAGCCGAAGGCAGAGGCTTTAACCCACTGAGGCACCCAGGTGCCCCAAGAACTTAGTTTTAAATACAACTTTGTCAAAGACTACCCAACCACTGTAAATTCCGTAAGATTTTCAGCATGCTGTGACTTTAGCTAAGTCAAAAATACAATATGAATTTCACGGGGCCTCAAAACAAACACTGCAATTCTTAAGAGCATTGTTAAAGTAGATTGTAAATTAATGCTAAGTTTGTAGAAGACAATTACCCACTTTATTTTCCATCAATGGAGCATGTTGCCTATGCTTACAGGACAATGTATACTTGCTAGACTAAAAAAATAAGCAAGTATGATATGGTCTTCACCTCTGTTCTTGTGGAAGCCATGAAGCTTTGAAAGTACTCTGAAATGATTCAAGGATTTTCTTCTGTGTTTTTATTAATAGAGGTTAGAATTGAAACATCTAGCCAAATACCAATACCCAAAAAAATAATTTGTTAGATAGACATGATAAATAAGAGTATAATTTATTATATAATTTTATCTTTATATATAACCATCTATTAAAAATAAGTTATTATGAATTACTTTCTATTGAAATTGTTATGTGGATAATATGTGCTGTATTACACGCTTAACTGATTATATGGAATATCTTAATATACTTGTTTTTAAACAGTCTAAATTTATACTGATGTGGAACTAAATTAGAAGTTTTCCTTACATTTCTTCTCAAGTTTTTTTCTTGCTGGGAAGCCCATCCTGTGTTAACTTTGAAAACATCTATGTGTATGTGTGTGTGTAGGAGAGAGGAAAGCAGGAAGCATTTTTTTTTTTTTAAATACTCAAAGTAGTTTTAAAAATTCATGATAGAGCCCAATTCTTCCTTATATATATTCAATTTAATTAACACTATTCAGATTCATTCTGCATTTCTTTGCAGACTTGAAGTCACATGTGAAAGCACAAAAGAATATAATCAATATTCACTAACTTTTCTGTAAAGAGAAAGGTTTAGTATGTTAGGCAGAATTTTAAATGACCCCTAAGATTCCTGCTCCATAGTATACAGGACCTATATAATCCCTTTTCCTTTTCCTTTAGTGTTGGTGGGACTTACATGAATATGATGGATTTCATTCCCATAGTCAGGTTATATTACATGCCAAAAGGCAATGAGTTTTTCAGATGTAATTAAGGTCATTCAACCATTGCTTAGCATTAATCCCAAGAGAGATCACCCTTTGGGTCCCTGGTCTCATTAGGTGGACTCTTTTTAAAAGAGAGTCTGGAGGTAAGAGACAACAGATGTCTTTAGTGTAATCTAGGAGATTGCAATTCATAACAAACAACATTCTGATAAGCAAGGAAATATCTTGGAATACATTTACAAAATTAAATTTTTTTTACTTTGATAACTTTTTGTATTTATTGCCTTGTTCTATTAATGTATTTGTTATACATCTCTTTAATCTCCGTGCTTTCTGCTTTTAGTCATCTTTGATCTGTTTTACAAAGTGTTTACATACCTTTCATTCTCAATCTATAATTTCATTTGTTTTTATAGTGGAAATTTTCATGAGTTTTAATACCACTCTAACACTCCGGAACAGATAGATTCAATCCTTTTATTTCCTTGTTTTTAACATATTTTCTCATTGTGCATGCTAACTGATCATTTATTCCTCAGTATAACTTTTATCTTTTTTAATAAGTTTTTTAAAATATTAAACTACATATATTTCATATTATTTTTTAGTTTTAATTTTATTTTTATTGAAAAATCCCTAAATTTTTCTTATATTTGATATCTAAGTTTACATTTCTTATTTTAAATCTTCTGTTACTTTTTGTGTGTGTCACTTAATCTCCCCCTTCCACCCTTTATGACGTCTCTCAGTATGTTTAGCTATAAAGTTTTGAATTCTTGTAGGAGAAATGTAGTCTTGCTGCTACAGGTGTTTCTGCAGCCACTACTTCCTGTCCCCCAGTGGGTTAACTATACAGATACTTGTTTTGTTCCCTTAAACTCCAGGTGAGTTAGGTGATCAGATTACTATGATAACTACACACAGTTTATATATATATATATATATAGTAAATTCCCAGTTGATTACTGAAATGGCATTGCTGTCCACATGACAAACTTGTTTTGTTCCCTTAAACTCCAGGTGAGTTAGGTGATCAGATTACTATGATAACTACACACAGTTTATATATATATATATATAATTAAATATATATTAAATATATATAATATTTTATATATTTATATATTATATATAATAATATATAAATTAAATATATATTAAATTCCCAGTTGATTACTGAAATGGCATTGCTGTCCACATGACAAACCATTGTTATTTAGATGAGGATCTTCTCTTTTTGGAATATATGGTATGGATCACAGGAAGTCATATCTACAAGTCAAGATTGTAAAGGAGGGGAGTAAGCCACACAGTCCCGGGGTGGAGCCTATCAGACAACACCCTTAGAATGAAATTTGAGAAACTAAATCTTGTCAAGTCCACTAACTGTTTATGGAAGAAGTGACAGTAGAACTCGTGGTTTGGTTCTTGAACTTCATGCAAGTGAACCCCTTTCCTATATAATGTATGTATTTCTGATTTACTCCCCTTTTTTCAGGGTCGGGGTGAAGAATTTGGTTGGGGGGATACTATCCACATGTTTCTTACAATGGTAGTGAAAGAAAAACTTCTCAAGATAGTTGGATATTTCAACTATCAATGGAAATAATTCTATTTCTAATTTTTTAAGGAACTTCCGTAATCTTTTCCACAGTGGCTGTACTGTATTCCCTAAAAATTTAATTTTTGACACTTTGTCCACTGCTACCACTTTGGCCCAAGCCATTGTAATCTCTGGATTATATTAATCACTTTTTTCTAGTCTGCTTACTTCCCATCATCCCCCTTTAGTTTATTCTCAATGGAGTAATTAGAATGATCTTATTAAAATTAAAATTTAGTCACTTACTTGCTATCATGGCTTCCCATCTCATAATTAAAAATCAGCACTTTTATAAGGGTAAAACAGCTTAGTCTAATCAAATCTTCCTGTTACCTCTTACCTCGTTTCTGGCTATTCTTCCCTTCGTTTGCTATAGCTAACTGCCCAGCATGCTTCCCCACTCAGGATCTTCGCTCTTTTACTTTATTCTTCCTTGAACTAGTCTTCCCCACATAATCCCCTGGTCCCTCTGCTATATACTTCCAGATATTCCCTTAAATACTATATTTTTTAAAAATTTTATTTATTTATTTGTCAGTCAGAGATCACAAGTAGACAGAGAGAGAGGAGAAAGCAGGCTCCCTGCTGAGCAGAGAGCCAGATGTGGGGCTCAATCCCATGCCTGGGATCATGACCTGAGCCGAAGGCAGAGGCTTTAACCACCCAGGTGCCCCAAATACTATCTTTTCAATAAAAGATACCCAAACTCCCTTCTATTGGCTGAATTATGTTCCTTCAGATATACCAAAGCACTGATCTTTCTGTGACTGTGCTGAAGATAATACCTTTAAGGATGTGATTGAAGCTAAATGAAATCATAACGGTGGAGACCCAATCTCATAGAACTGATGACCTTAATGATAAGGAGGGGTAGTGACACCAGCATGTGCTCTCTAGCATGTGAAGACAAGAAGGCAGCATCTACAGGCCAGAAAGACCGCCCTCCCCCAAGCTGTAATCCCAGACTTGGAGCTTCAGGGTTGTAAGGAAGTAGGTTTCTGTTCTTCAAGCTACCTAGTCTATGCTATGGTGTTGTGGTAGGGCAGCCTGAGCTAAGTAATACACTCTTTTTTTTTTTTTTTTAGATTAGATTTTAATTTTTTTTTTAATTTAATTTTTTTCAGTGTTCCAAAATTCATTGTTTATGCACCACACCCAGTGCTCCATGCAATACTTGCCCTCCATAATACCGGCCACCAGGCTCATCAACCCCCCACCCCCCTCCCCTCCCAAACCCTCTTTGTTTTTCAGAGTCCACAGTTATGGTTTGTCTCCCCCTCTGATTTCCCCCAACTCACTTCTACACTTTTCTATTTAAAATTCTAGTATCTTCCATCACATCCTAACTTTGGTCCTTTATTTTATTCTGTAGCATTTAGCATAATTCTATTGTGGTACATATTTTACTTATTGTTTATCTCCCAGTACAATATGATATGAATGATAACATAAATTTGTATGTGGGTCATTACTGTCATATCTCCAACATGTAGACCGACACCTAAAAATATTGGTGCTTAATAAGGATTCATGAAATAAGAGATAAATACAAAAATAAATTATATTTTGTTGAGAAAATTATCTAATAGAAGTCATTTTCTTAAACATTTACATGTATTAATTCATTTGATTTCACAAAATTCCTATGAGTACTATCATTATTTCTTACTTGGAGATAGAATATTGATAAAAACAAATGTTAAATAATGTGATCAAAATTACTCCCTGAGGAAGTGCAGGAACATGTATAGTGAGATTACTTATAAACACAGTTGTTCACCAGAGATCATGATTATCTCTGTGTGACTGATTCAGTACTGATAAAAATTTAACTTTCCAAAAAAAAAAAAAAAAAAAGAAATTTTACTTTCAATTTAAGTTCTCTGCTATTATATTTCTGCTTTTCAGGAATCTACCAAATGGGTGAATGCTACCCTTGAATGAACCTATGTGTCTGGAACTATAGTAGGTCCCAACCAGGCTCACAAATAATTTATACTTATGTCTTACTTGAAAGAATTATTGGGATCCTTAGATGGTGCTCATCCCTTGAGTGAGTCTATTTTCCTAAGGAAAACCCACCCATGTTTTCTCAAGACCCAGAGTAAAATTCTCAGTAAGAGCTGGTTTTTCTACCAGACAGCTATAATATATACTCTATCATTATTTGAGTCTGTCTGCTTCATTATCATTCTTAAGAAGGTTATACTTTACTTGTAATAAATTGTTAGTGCTGCTTTATTTTAACTCTTGGAGTATAGTTGAAGCACTCTCTCTTCACGATTAGACTGGAAAACTATGTAAGTGAACTTTGAAACAAATTTTCTATGGTAGTTTTATTTTGCTTTTTGTTTGTTTTGTTTGTTTTTTAAACCTACTTCAACTGTGTCAAGGCAGAGTTTGTCTGTTGGGCTGTTCATCTTTGAAAAGCCTCTTCTATCCATCTTGGCCCCTGAAAATTTGATGTTAAGAAAGGTCTTGTGATTTAGAAAACATTCTGGCAGTAAAACAAATAACCAAACACTGAAAATGTTAATTTAAAACATGAAAAATAAAAATCAGAAGAGGAACACAATATGCTATGATTGAATCTTAACTCTAAAATGTTTTTGCTTCAAAATCTTGAACAAAATAAAACCAGACCCCCTCTTCAATGTGAAGACCTGAGTTTGCCTGATAGATCCATGGTAAGGAAAGATTCTGAGGCCAACATTTTAGAGGATGAATTTAGTGAATGTGATTGCAGTAATTCAGATTTTCAACAGTATTTCTCTTTCTCAGCTTTACAACCCAAGGTTAACTGTACTTCAAATGCTTTTTGAGTAGTTTCAGGAAATTCTTTCATGTAATGCAATTTATTTGAAAAAAAAATATATATATATATTTTGTCCTCACAACTTCTCAAGGATTTTGAATGGTAGATTTCAAATATCACAATATTTTATATTTTTTATAAAACTTTTCTGGTATAATTCTGTCTGATTTAACACTGAAATTGTCAGAATGAGTAATGCTAAGTGCTGTACCAAAGAAAAATTTTCACTGCCTAACAAAATAAAAGTTTTTTCTCACCCATATCATAGTCCAGTGCAGACTACTAGGAGAGCTCTGATGCATATAATCAAGGACATTTACTTTTCCACTTTGTGGTACTCCTTCAGTAAGTGACTTTCAAGGTCATCTTGAGGTTGACATTAACAGATAGGAGTCAAGAAAATTCATAGAAGATTGCATGAGTCATTTTCAAGTTGGCCTGAAATTTGCATATATCTCTTCTGCCAACATTCCATTGGCCAGAACCCAGTGTTAAAACTCCACTTAATAAAAGTAGACTGAGAAATGCATTTTACCTGTATGTCAATGAAAAAAAAAGGAGATAGGCAGAGGATGGGGAACACAATTTTCTTTCTTTTTTTTTTTTTTTCCACAGACTACACACTTCCTTCACTACTTACTCCTTTGTTCTCTTCTTCACAAAGTATATTCTCTTCCTCCTCAAAAGAGTCATACCAAAGGCTCATCCAGCTCTTGGATTCTCCTCAAAGGCTAAAAGCTCTGGCCATTGTGTTCTCATCTACATTAGGCATAGATCTAACATTTAGAACTAATAATAGTAAGTTATCCCTATCAGACACTAACTCTTTTCACACCACACACAAAGAGTAAACAAAAGTGTAACATTCCAAAATGGAAGAATGGAAGACCCAGAAGAGTTACTTAACCAGAACTTTTTTTTTTTCCTTGTTTCAAGTTTTTATTTAAACTCTAGTTAGTTAACATATAGTGCAATATTGGTTTCAGGAGTAGGATTCAGTATTGATCACTTATATATAACACCCAATGCTCATCACAACTGCCCTGCTTAATACCCATCAAACATTTAGCCCATCCCCTGTTCACTTCCCCTCCAGCAACCCTCAGTTTGTTGTCTATAGTTAAGAGTCTCTTATGGTTTCTGTACCTTTCTCTTTTCTTCCCCTTTCCCTTCCCCTATGTTCATGTGTTTTGTTTCTTAAATTACACATATGAGTGAAATAATGTAGTATTTGTCTTTCTCTGACTTATTTGGCTTAGCATAATACACCCTAGCTCCACGCACATCATTGGAAATGGCGGGTCCATTCTTTTTGATGGCTTAGTAATATACCACTGAGTGTGTATGTGTGTGTATTGAAAAAAAAAGGAGAAGGGCAGAGGATGGGGAACACAATTTTCTTTCTTTTTTTTTTTTTTTCCACAGACTACACACTTCCTTCACTACTTACTCCTTTGTTCTCTTCTTCACAAAGTATATTCTCTTCCTCCTCAAAAGAGTCATACCAAAGGCTCATTTTATTCATGTGTGTGTGTGTGTGTGTGTGTGTGTGTTTATTCAGTCAGTGGTCTTTTGGGCTTTTTCCATAATTTGCCTACTGTTGATAATGCTGCTATAACATTGGGGTAAATATACTCCTTCATATCAGTTTGTATCATTTGGGTAAATACCTAATAGTGCAATTGTTGGGTCATGGGGTAGTTCTATTTTTAACTTTTTTGAGGAACCTCCATAGTGTTTTCCAGAGTGGCTGCACTGTTTAGCATTCCGACCAACAGTGCAAGTGGGTTCTTTTCTCTCCCCATCCTTGCCAATACTTGTTTCTTGAATTGTTGATTTTAGCCTTTTGGACAGGTATGAGGTCATATCTCATTGAAGTTTTAATTTGCATTTTGTTGATGAAGAATGATGTGGAGTATCTTTTCATGTGTCTGTTAGCCACTTGTACATCGTTTTTGGAAAAATGTCTATGCATGTCTTCCTGCCCGTTTCTTAAGGGATTATTTGGTTTTTGGATGTTGAGTTAGTAAATTCTTTATAGATTTTTGGGTATGAGCCCTTTTCAGATATGCCATTTGCAAATATCTTCTCCCATTCTGAAGGTCTTTAGTTTGCTGATTGTTTCCTTCATTGTGCAGAAGATTTCTCCCTTAATAAAGTCCCAATAGTTCATTTCGGCTTTTATTTCTTTTGCCTCCAGCAACATGTTCAATAAGAATTTGCTATGGCTAAGGTCTAAGAGATTGCTGCTTACTTTCTCTTCTAGGATTTTGATGGTTCCTATCTTACACTTAGGCATTTCATCTATTTTGAATTTATTTTTGTGTATAGCATAAGAAAGTGCACCAATTTCATTCTTCTGGATGTTGCTGTCCTGTTTTCCCAGCACTGTTTGTTGAAGAGATGTCCGTTTTCCATCGGACATTTTTTCCAATTGCTTTGTTGAAGATTAGTTGACCATAATAGTTGTGGGTCCATTTCTGGGTTTTCTTTTCTGTTCCATTGATCTTTATATCTGTGTTTTTACCAGTATCCTACTGTCTTGATGACTGCAGCTTTTTAATATAGTTTGAAGTCTACAATTCTCATGCCTCCAACCTTGCTTTTTTCTTTTTCAAGACTGCTTGGTATTCGTGGTTTTTGTGGTTCCATACAAATTTTAAGAATTGTTTATTCTACCTGTGTGAAAATTGCTATTCAGTGTTCTATAGTTTTCAGAGTAAAAATTTTAACTCTCTGGTTAGGTTTATTTGTGAATATCTTATGGTTTTTGTTGCAATTATAAATGGAATGGATTCCTTGATTTCTCTTTCTCATGCTTACTTATTGTTGTATAGATATGCAACAGAATTCTGTACATTGATTTTTGTGTCCTGTGACTTTACAGAATTTATCATTTCTAACAGTTTTTGATGGAAGTCTTTCAGGTTTTCTACATAAATAATCAAGCTTTCTGTGAGGAGTGAAAATTTGACTTCTCCCTTGCCAGTTAGGATGCCTTTTATTTCATTTCGTCTGATTGCCATGGCTAGGTCTTCCAGTACTGTGTGAATTAATAGTAGTAAGAGTGGACATCCCTGTTTTCTTCCTGACCCTATAGGAAGAGCTTGCAGTTTTTCCGCATTGAGGATGATGTTAACTGTGGGTTTTGTATGTAACCTTTAGGATGCTTTGTTGAGGGTTTTTATCAAGAATGGATGTTGTATTTTGACAAATGCTTTTCCCACATCTATTGAGAGATAACTCTTTCTTTTATTAATGTGATATATCGCATTGATTAATTTGTGAATATTAAACCACCCTTGCAGCCCAGGAATAAATCCCACTTGATTGTGGTGAATGATTCTTTTAATGGTATGTTGGATTCACTTTGATAGTATCTCGTTGAGGATTTTTGCATCCATGTTCATCAGAGATACTGGTCTACAATTCTCCTTTATAGTGGGACCGTTGTTTGGATTTGGAATCAAGGTAATGCTGGCATTATAGAATGAATTTGGAAGTTTTCCTTCCATTTCTATTTTTGTAATGATTTGAGAAGATGAGGTACTGACTCTTCTTTGAATGGTAGAATTTTTCTGAGAAGCCATCTGGCCCTGAACTTTTGTTTGTTGGGAAATTTTTGACTATTGCTTTAATTTCATTGCTGCTTATGGGTCTGTTCAAGTTTCCTATTTCTTCCTGTTTTGGTTTTGATAGTTTATATGTTTCTAAGGATTTATCCATTTCTTCTAGGTTGGCCAATTTTTTGGCATATAATTTTTCATAACATTCTCTTGTAATTATTTCTACTTCTGTATTGTTGGTTTTGAACTCTCATTTGTGTTATTATTCATGTCCTTACTCTTTTCTTTTTGATTAGTCTGGCCTAGGGGTTTACCTATTTTATTAATTTTTTCAAAGAACCAGCTTCTAGTTTCATTGATTTGTACTACTGTTTTTTGTGTGTGTTTGTGTGTGTGTCTATGTCATTTATTTCTGCTCTAATCTTTATTATTTCCTTCTTCTATTGGCTTTAGTCTTTATTTGCTGCTTCTTTAGGTGTAAGGTTAGGTTGTGTTTTTGAGACTTTTCTTCATAAGGAAGTGTGCAGAGCTATGTAATTCCTTCTTAGGACTGCTTTCGCTATACCTTAAAGGTTTTGGACTGTTGTGTTTTTGTTTTCATTTGCTTCATTATATATGTTTGTTAATTTCTTTTTTAATTTCCTGGTTGACCCTTTCATTCTATAGTAGGATGTTCTTTAACCTCCATGTGTTTGTGGTCTTTCCAATTTTTTTCTTATGGTTGACTTTAAGTTTCATAGTGTTGTGCTCTAAAAATATGCATGGTATGAGCTCAAGCTTTTTTTTTTTTTTTTTTTTTTAAAGGCCTGATTTGTGACCCAGTATGTGATCTGTCCTAGAGAATTTTGCATGTGCACTCAAAAAGAATGTGTATTCTGCTGCTTTGAGATGAAATGTTCTGAATATATTTAAGTCCATCTGGTCCAGTGTATCATTCAAAGGCATTGTGTCCTTTTTGATATATTGATTGAGTAAGTCGGGTGTTAACATCCCCTACTATTACATTATTATTATCAAAGAGTTTCTATGTCTTTATATTTGTTATTAATGGATTTATATGTTTTGGCACTTGCATGTTGGGGGCATATTTACAGTTGTTAGATCATCTTGTTGGATAAACCCCTTTATTATGATATAGTTCCCTTCTTCATCTCTTGTTATAGTCTTTGTAAAATCTAGTTTGTCTAATATACGTATGACTACTCCTCTTTTGTTTGATGTCCAGTACCATGATAAATGTTCTCCATCCTCTCACTTTCAATCTGCAAGTGTCTTTAGGTCTAAAATAAGTCTCTTGTACAAAGTATATGGATAGGTCTCATTTTTTTATTGATTCTGATACCCTGTGTCTTTTGTTTGTAACATATAATCAGTCCATTTGCATTGAGTGATTATTAATAGGTATGAGTTTAGTGCCATTGTATTAACTGCAAAGTCTGTGTTTCTAGAGGTTTTCTCTGTTCCTTTCTTGTGTTTCTTGATTTGGGTTCTTTTTTTTTTTCCCCAAAGAGTCCCCTTTAATATTTCTTGCAGGGCTGGTTTAGTAGTCATGAGCTCTTTTAATTTTTGTCTGGGAAACTCTATTCTCCTTCTATTCTGAATGATAGCCTTGCTGGATAAAATATTCTTGGCTGCATATTTTTTCCATTTAGCATGTTAAATATATCATGCCATTGTGTTCTGGCCTGCCAGGTGTCTGTGGAGATATCTGCTTGCCTGATTGTCATCCCTTGTAGGTTAGGGATTTCTTTTCCCTTATGGCTTTCAATTTTATTTCCTTATCTCTGAATTTTTATATTTTACAACAATATATCTTGATATTGGTCTGCTTTTGTTGATTTTGATGGGAGTTCTCTATGCTTCCTGGAGTTGGATATCTGTGTCCTTCCCCAGGTTAGGGAAGTTTTCAGCAATGACTTGTTCAAATAAACCTTCTTCCTTTCCCTCTCTTCTTCTGGGACTCCTTTGTATGAATGTTAATATGCTTTATGGGATTAGCTGAATTTTTGAAGTCTACCTTCATGATCTATTATTTTTCTTTTCCTCTTCTTTTCAATTTCATTATTTTCCATAATTTTATCTTTTATATCACTTATTCATTCCTCTGCTTTTCCCATCCTTTTGGCCATTATATCCAGTTGGTTTGTAAATTAAACTTCGAAAGAAGATTTTGTTCAATTAAAACTCTTGTTTGATTTTTGTCACCTAAATCTTTTTTATACTGTTTAATTATTCTTTGGAATTTAGAAGCACCTGATTTTTCCAACTTCCAAGTTCCCACATTTCTAGAATCTTTCTGTTTTTCTCTATTTCTTCCTATTAATGGCCACTTTGTTTTTGTATCTTGTTAACAAAGATAGTAGTAGCAAGGGAACATCCTCCAAACATATTGTTTTCCACCTTTTAACTTAGATGTAAATTCCCAGGAGAAATTAGGTTTGTCTTCCAAGTTTCTCAGGCAACTGTTCTAACAAAGTGCCACTTCAGCTAAACGGCCTGTTAATGTTTCTCTCTCTCTCTTTTGCTTCCCACCAAAAGTTCAAACTACACTATATCTTAGATTTTGGTTTTAGTCAAAACACAGACCCAAATGTGACTTTCTGTATCCTGAAATTTTCTGCAACAAGCCATAAGTGATTCTTGTCCTTTTTAAAAAAGAGAATAGCCATTTTCCCTCCAGTCTTAGATGTATTTATACAGAGCTTTTATGCAAAATGCTTCATACCATTTAATTACTTGATTAGTTGCAAGGGTTATCAAACAAAGTTCTAAAAGCAATGAAGCTTTAGAGGCAGCAGTTCTGTGGAGAGCTCTATTATGAGCAACATAATTGTTTTTGAGCTTTCATTGAACTTTGACTTATTGTCAGGAATCAATTATGAACTGAATTGTATAAGCTCATTATAAATCATGCTTCATTACAATGGTATTTCATTCAGACTTGGTATCATTAGGATAAATCTCTTAACATATGATATAGTATCTAATGGCATGAAATAGGAAAGGATATTCTGGTCCTATTTAATTGAATTTTTTCTTAATAATCTGATATCTAGATTACATATACAAATATACAGATACCGCAGTTTAGCTCTCCTCAAGTTGCCAGTATTTTGGTAAATAATTACAATCAAAGCAAGCTTTGCCCGAGACATTCTAATGAGTATGTACCTTTGTTTTGTAAAAACTGTTTAGAGGTGGTTTTTATTATGTGAATATTTGTGTATTCCTAAAACGGAAGCTAGAAATTGTTTCCCAGTCTCAGTATATTTGAGCCCATGGAGGCAAACTGAGTTTCACCAACCAAGTAAACTTACCCAGAGATGCAGTATAGAAGCTGGAGATATGGGATAAAGAAAGCACTGCACTGAATCCCTCCTAGAGATGCAGCTTTCAGTGATATCTGGTTTTCTGAGGGTAAACTGTCACAGTGAGAGACTATTCCTAGAGAGACTGTCACTGACTTTTAATCAAGAACCACTACTGAAATGTACTTGAATCTGATGAAGTAGCCTACATCTCTAGCTCTACCAGTACTTCTGGAAGCTTCCTTGTAACAATATTATTTTTTTACATGTAATCTTTTTGTGTAACTTTGTTATGTTTTCTCATTAACAGAGTAGGTTTCTCTTTGCAAATACTGGCTCATTGATAAGCCTAAAAATTGTCTGCATTTTTACTGTATACCACTAAAAGTTAATATTTTCTGACATTTCAGTTCATGCAGTTATATAAAATATTTTTTGCAAGCAGTTTTTCCTTTGATATTATTTGCTTTTTTGTCTGACATAGTACATGGAAATTATAAAAATGAGCATAACAGTGACACCAGACATGTAAGGAAGCCAGTATGGCCATCAAAATTTAAAGGTAAACTAAAGAATTATTCTTTTTTTTTTTTTTTTACTTTTAATTTTTTATTTTTTATAAACATATATTTTTATCCCCAGGGGTACAGGTCTATGAATCACCAGGTTTACACACTTCACAGCACTCAGCACTCACCAAAGCACATACCCTCCCCAATGTCCATAATCCCACCCCCTTCTCCCAAACCCCCTCCCCCCAGCAACCCTCAGTTTGTTTTGTGAGATTAAGAGTCACTTATGGTTTGTCTCCCTCCCAATCCCATCTTGTTTCATTGATTCTTCTCGTACCCACTTAAGCCCCCATGTTGCATCACCACTTCCTCATATCAGGGAGATCATATGATAGTTGTCTTTCGCTGCTTGACTTATTTCGCTAAGCATGATATGCTCTAGTTCCATCCATGTTGTCGCAAATGGCAAGATTTCATTTCTTTTGATGGCTGCATAGTATTCCATTGTGTATATATACCACATCTTCTTGATTAAAGAATGATTCTAAGATAAATATTTTAAATATCCATTTAGGTGTGACTAAGTTTTGATGCTGTTGACTTCAGTGCACAGGATACATTAGTGATTCTTGTTTGTTGCCTGCTATCAGTATTGGTTCATGTAGAACCCCTTCTATTTTAATATATATAATGTATGTGTGGATATTAAATGATATCCACAAATGGACAATTCAGTTCAAGGATGAGAAAACTGAAAATCACTTGCATGCAAGTATTTCCCTTCTTTTCCATTACCAGCTTGCAACCTTTCATCTGGTATAAACAGTATCCCGAACCTGGGAGATATTATCATCTTGGTAATTATTACTATTTTTTTTAACATATGTTTAGAATATGTATTTGGCTTTTAGTTATTTCCACACTTCTGAAAAAGTTGTCTTCTATGAATTTTTTGTGAGTCGGATTCACATATTTTGTTGAAAGTAGCTGACATGTAGTTATTGTTTTTTTTCACTGCTTTATACAATATTCCTTTGTGAGATTTGCCACAGTGTATTTACCCATTCTTTTAAGAATATTCAAGTTTGTACAGAATTTATTAGAACAGTTTTAGATAATCATAAAAGTAGTGAAGATAGTACAGTTTCATATACCACCTCTACCACCATAGTTTCCCTTTTTATGAATATCTTATGTTAGTGGAGTATATTTCTTAGTGTTAATTTAGCCAATATTGATATAATATTATTAGTGAAAGTCCATACTTTATTCAGAGTTCCTGATTTTTACCTAATGCCCTTTTTTTTTTTTGTTCTAGGATCCCATTCAGGACGCCTTGTTACATTTAATTGTCATGTCATCTTAGGCTTCTCTTGGCTGCAACAATTTCTCAGACTTCAAAATTGTATTTGATGACTTTGACAGTTTTGAGGCATAAAAGCCAGGTATTTTTAGAATGTCTCTCAACTGAGATTTCTCTTACTCTTTTTTTCTTATAATTAGATAGTGTTTATGAGTTTTAGAAGGAAGGACCACAGAGATAAAATATTTTATTATTTTTTGACATTATGGAATTGAAATAATCTTTCCCAAATTTTTATTTAAATTCCAGTTAGGGGGCACCTGGGTGGCTTAGTGCGTTGAGCCTATGACTTTGGCTCAGGTCATGATCTCGGTGTCCTGGGATTGAGCCTCGCATCGGGCTCTCTGCTCAGTGGGGAGCCTGCTTCCTCCTACTCTCTCTCTCTGCCTGCCTCTCTGCCTACTTGTGATCTCTCTGTGTCAAATAAATAAATAAAATCTTTGATAAATAAATAAATAAATAAATTCCAGTTAGTTGGCATACAGTGTAATATTTCAGATATGTATGAATATTGTATATATGTATGAATATGAATGTAGTGATTTAACCCTCATATATAACACCTCATACTCCTCACAAGTGTCCCCCCCCCTTTTTAAAGATTAATTTATTCTAGAGAGAGCGAGCATGCATGAAAAAAGGGGTGTTGGGTTGGGTGGGCAGAAACTGAGGGAGAAAAACTTCAAGCAGACTACCCACTGATCATGGAGCCCAGTACTGGACTTTATCTCATGACCCTTGAGATCATGACTTGAGCCAAAACCAGGAGCCAGATGCTCAAAAGGCTGAGCCTCCTAGGCGCCTTGACAAATACTCTTCTTAATCCCTGTATCTGTTTAGCCCTTCCCTCCCACCCAGCTTTCTTCTGGTAACCATCGTTTTATTCTCTATAGTTAAGAGTGTTTCTTGACTTTCCTCTCTTCCTCCCAACCCCCATGTTCATTTATTTTGCTTCTTAAATTCTACTTATGTGTGAATTCATTTGGTATTTGTTTTTCTCTGACTGATTTATTTTACTCAACATAACCCTCTAGCTTTGTCCACATCATTAGAAATGGCAAGACTTCATTCTTTCGTATGGTAAGTAATATTCCCTTGTGTAATATGCCACTTCTTCTTTATACATTCATCAGTTATTGGACATTAGGTCTCTTTCCATGACTTGACTATTAAAAATTGGGGTAGATGTATCCTTTCAAATTAGTACTTTGGTATCCTTTGGGTAAATACCTAATAGTGTAATTTCTGGGTCATAGTATCGTTCTATTTTTAAGATTTTGAGGAACCTCCATACTGTTTTCCAGAGTGGCTGTACCAGTTTGCATTCCCAGCAGTGTAAGAGGGTTCCCCTTTCTCTGCAGCCTTGCCAAAGCTGGTTGTTTCCTGTTGTTAATTTTAGCCATCTAACTGATATGAGGTGATAGCTCATTGTAGTTTGTATTTGTATTTCCCTGATGATGAGCTATGTTGAACGTCTTCTCATGTGTCTGCTGGCTATCTATGCTTTCTTTGGAGAAATGTCTCTTCATGTCTTCTGCCCATTTTTTAACTGGATTATTTGTTTTTTGGATGTTGAATATTATAAGTTCTTTATAGATTTTGAATTCTAACCCTTTTCAAGTATGTCATTTGCATATCTTCTCCCATTCCATAGGCTGGCTTTTAGTTTGCTGATTGTTTCCTTTACTGTGCAGAAGATCTTTATTTTGATGAAATCCTAATAGTTTATTTTTGATTTTGTATCCTTTGCTTCGGGAGACATATCTCTTAAGAAGTTGCTATGGCCAGTGTCAAAAAGGTTGCTGGCTGTGATTTCCTCTAGGTTTTGGATAGTTTCCTATCTCACAATTAGGTCTTTCATTATCCATTTTGAATTTATTTTTGTAAATAAGAAAATGGTCCAGTTTAATTTTTCTACATATTGCTGTCCAGTTTTACCAATACCGTTTGGTGGAGAGATTTTTTTTCCTCTAGATATTCCTTCCTGCTTTATCAAAGATTGACCACTTAGTTATGCATTCATTTCTGGGTTTTCTATTCTGTTCTGTTGATCTATACAGCTGTTTGTGTGTCAGTACCATAATGTCTTGATCACTACAACTTTGTAATATAAATTGAAGTCTGTGATTGTGATGCCTCCAGTTTTGTTTTTCAAGATTGCTTTGGTTATTCCATAACCATAAAAGACCCTGAATTTTAGGATTGCTTGCTCTAGCTCTGTGAAAAATGCTGCCGGCATTTTGATAGGGAGCACATTAAGTGTATTGATTGCTTCCGGTAACATAGACATCTTAACAATATTTGTTCTTCCTATCCATGAACATAGAACATAGAATGTCTTTACATTTCTTTGTGTCATCCCTAATGTCTTTCATCAATGTTTTATGGTTTTCAGAGTATAGGTCGTTCACCTCTTTGATTTAGTTTATTCCTAGGTATCTTATTTTTGGTACAATTGCAACTAGTATTTTCTTAATTTCTCTTTCTGCTGCTACATTGTTGGTATATAGAAATGCAACAGAATTCTGTACATTGATTTTTGTATCTTATGACTTTACTCAATGTGTGTATCAGTTCTAGCAGTTTTTCGTTGGGGTCTTTCAGGTTTTCTACATAGATAATCAAGCTGTCTGTGAAGAGTGGAAGTTTGCTTCTTCCTTGCCAGTTTGTTTGTATTTTATTTCTTTTTGTCTGATGGCTGAGACTAGGTCTCCCAGTACTGTGTGAAATAACAGTGGTAATAATGGACATCCCTGTCTTGTTCCTGAGCCTAGAAGAAAAGCTCTCAGTTTTTCCCCATTGAGGATGATATTAGCTGTGGGCTTTTGTATATTGCCTTTATGATGTTTGTTGAGGGGTTTTTGTTTATTTTTTTTAAATCAAGAATGGATGCTGTATTTTGTCAAATATTTTTCCTCTATCTGTTGAGAGGATCATATGGTTGTTATTCTTTTTTTATTAATGTGGTGTATGACATTGATTTGTGAATGTGAAAAGGGAGGACACAGCTTAGGAGCTGTTAGCAAACATTTAAAATATTTGCAAACATTTAAAAAATGTTAGCAAACATTTAAAAAATGTGGAATAAGAAGATTTATTATAAGTGTGAATATTATGTGTATGGCTGGACTTTCTTGGTGTCTTTAAATTTATCCTACTTTATGTTCTTTGAGCTTGGAAACATGGTTTGGCATCTGTCATGAATTTTAGAAAGTTCTGTATCATTATTATAAATGTATCTTAGTTTCTTTTTCTGGTTTTCCAATTACATGTATCTTATACCTTTTGAAATTGCCTTACTTCTTATATACTTACTTTTTTTAGGGTGGAAGGCAGAGGGAGAGGGAGAGAGAGAGAGACTCTTAAGCAGGTTCCATGACCACTGTGGAGCCAGATGCAGGGCTTCATCTTACGACCCTGAGATCATGACCTGAGTGGAAATCAGGAGTCAGACACTAACCCACTGAGCCACCCAGGTGACCCCATAGTTCTTATATTCTCTTCTTATTCTTTTCTTCCTTTGACTTCAGTCTGGTGTTTTCTCTTAATTATGTTCTAAAAATGTAAGTTTAGGTTTTAGCTTAAAAGATAGTAAGTTTTTTCTTATTTTATGTATTGACTGATCTTTCCTGTCCTCAGTGCTCTTCCATTACTCTTATGTCATGAGTGGAATTCATTGTGGCTGTTAGGCTTTTTCTGAGTTATTTTATGCCATTGATCACCTTATGTCTATATTTATATATATATATATTTCCATATTTTATATAAATATATATTTATAAATTTATAAATTTATAAATATATATTTATAAATAACATAATATATATTTATACTATATATATATATACAATAAATACATACAATAAATACATACAATAAATATATACAATAAATCTCAGTAGCTGGTATGCAATTTCCTCCCAGTTGCTCCACGTTTTTTTTTTCCTTTTTTAAAATCTTCATTGACTTTTTTTTTTTTTTAATTTGACAGAGAGAGAGAACAGAAGGGGGAGCAGCAGGCAGAAGGAGAAGCAGGCTCCCTGCTGAGCAAGGAGCCCCATGTGGGGCTCAGTTCCAGGACCCTGAGATCATGACCTGAGCCAAAGGCAGATGGTTAAGCATCTGAGCCACCCAGGCACCCCTGTATTCCACTTCTTTAGAAATCTCTTGTCTTCCCTCTGTATTTTATAATCTCATTGGTATGTTAAATGTCAAGACATCTACTAGATTTTTTTTAAAGATTTTATTTATTTGACAGACAGAGATCACAAGTAGGCAGAGAGGCAGGCAGAGAGAGAGAGAGAGAGAGAGAGAGAGAAGGAAGCAGGCTCCCTGCTGAGCAGAGAGCCCAATGCGGGGCTCGATCCCAGAACCCTAGGATCATGACCTGAGCCAAAGGCAGAGGCTTTAACCCACTGAGCCACCCAGGCACCCTGACATCTACTAGATTTTGAAATGGAGATATATCACAAGCAAAGGCTACATGAATTTTGAGTTTTGGGGCGTGGTCCCAGAGGTGTTAGGAATTGTTAGAGAAAGGACACTTTAAGTCATCTGAAGCCCTGAGAGTTCACAGCCAAAAAATGAGATTCTAGAGCTCAGTGTTTTATAAAATGTTCAGTTTATTGAAACATAAGTGAAGCATTATTGTGGGAAAAAGTATCTGATATTAGACAGAGAACAGGAACATTAGTGTGAGATAGTCAAGAGCACAGAAGTTAGAACTTGTATTTCAGAAAACACCATTTAGGTTTCATGTCAAATATCTTTCCTTTATCATCTGCCACCAATGTTCATTTCTCCACACTTTCCAACAGTTTAAGTTGCCTATTATTTCTCATTGCACTTCCTAAAATACTTCTCACAATTTTTTTTTGTAATTACATAGCCTCTATATCACTCATTAAAAATTCCAATAGGACATGAATATATTTTCCTTATCCATATACATCTTCTTTCTCTAACTAGAATCTGATACCAGGTAAAGATTCAGCAAGTATCTTTTAATGAAGTAATTATCATAGTATATTAATTTACTCAAGTGAGATAATAGGAAGTAACTTTTTCCGGGTTCTGTTCCTGGCTATGTCATAAATTGGCTCCGTGATCTTATATTGTTTATACGAACATCACGGACTCAGTGATGTTATTTATATATTAGACGGTTGAACTGAATTTTCCTTAAGATTATGTGTTTTTAAAACATTTTATAATTCTTAGTTTGCCTTTCTTGTATACACTGTGTGATAGGAGACAATTTTATAAATGCACATCTGCATTATTAAACACATTCATCAGGGAAGAGGGACATGAGGCACTTAAAGTTTACCTGTCATACAAATGTATCCAGGAAATACAAGGGGAAGTTAAAATAAACTAGTGATAAACTATAGCAAAGTATGGAAAATTTATCATTTTCTACCAGTCTCCTTGCCTAAGCTGATAAATGGCATTGTTTTTGCATTACAGGCCCTTTTCAACATGATAAACTTTTTGAAAGAAACCCAATTCCATGATAAAGAGATTTGGGCAGAAATGAGGAGCAGTTGCCTAGTTAGAGTGCTGTGCTGCAGTGTTTGATGAATGAAACGCAACTCCATTGTGGCGGGGAGCCAGAGCGCAGAAGCATAAATGCACTTGGCTGAAGCTAAGTATAGCTGATGTGACATTCTGAGAACACTGGGTGTTCTGATATGGCAAGCAGGCCTTATGAAATCTCAACAAAGCTGTAGATTTGTTTTATAGTTGTAAGGACATTTACCTTATACCAAAGTCACGTGGAATAGCTTCCTTAGAAAAGCAATCAGGAGATGCTGAGGCAGAAGAAGAGTGAAATTAACATCCTCCTTGCTTTCTTCCTTGAAGTCTCCAGATTTTCTTGAAGTTCTCTGAAATAAGATGAGAAATTGGAAAGTGGTATGGAGGAGACTGCAAAGCCAAAGCAAAAAGTAGTAGTACCTGTGAAGAAAGTTGGGAGAGAGACAAACATTCAGAAAACGAGTCGAGTTCAGTTTTACACACATACCCACATGTACTCACATGCACACACACATATTCATGTATCTATAAAAAGTTAACAATTCTTTTTTTATTTTTTTTTTAAAATTTTTTATTTTTATAAACATATATTTTTATCCCCAGGGGTACAGGTCTGTGAATCACCAGGTTTACACACTTCACAGCACTCACCAAATCACATACCCTCCCCAATGTCCATAATCCCACCCCCTTCTCCCAAACCCCCTCCCCCCGGCAACCCTCAGTTTGTTTTGTGAGATTAAGAATTCTTAATTACCTTCATGCAATCCTGTAATCAACTCCCTTGTACCCATCCCCCATTTTTTTAATGTTTTGTCTAAAGTCTTATAATCTCAACTGATTTTTCTCTGCTAAGATAGCTCTGGGCCTTTTTATTTGATTTCTGATGCAATGGATGTGCCACAATCATTGTCCCCAAGGTGGCCACAAATGCCATAACTCACCATGGCCTTGCTTAAAGTTAGGAGTAAAATCAAAGTGTTGGTTTTATAGTTACTTCCTTTCCATTCATTTGTGATCAGTTAACTTCTGATTAACGGGTGGTGCCACCCAAGCTGTACATGGATGGCATGTATCTCTGGGAAATGCAGGTTTTTTGTTTGTTTGTTTGTTTGTTTGTTTGTTTTTCTGAATAGAAAGCTAATGTCTTACCATGTGTTTTAGCACATTTTGTGCCCTGAGATTATTGTCAATGCATTTAAGAAAGGAGTCCATCTAAAAGGTGTCATGACTTTTGAAAGCAACATATTGTGGCTCATTTTTTCAAATAGGAAACTCTGCCAATTTTGTCAACATATAATTCTGGAATATTGAAGTTGTATGCAGCAGCATAAAGTATATGCTAATGAAAGCTATTATTTCTAAGCACGAAATGACATTTTTAAAATAATTTAGCAACAAATTAATATTTTCACATATCTGTGATTTTCTCAAACTGGATGAATAGAAGGTTTCTTATTAAAAACAAACAACCTCAACACTTCCCTTTTTCATTTTAAACTAAGTTACAAGTAACCTTGAATAAATGAGATGATGAATCACTACTGGTAATTAAAAGTAAAAAGTGAAGAGAATAAGAAAAAAAAAACAAGGAAAATTCTAGCATAGAAACAAAGTGGGTATCTAATAACAGTTCTATAATGATTGTTTAAACTCATGTTCCTTAAATATTGATATCCACACCATTTTTTATGTCTCAAAATTCTTTAAAATATATGGTCCTTAAAGCTAAATTTCACAGTAACTAAAACAATGCAAATTATAACAGTTTGAATGTGTATTCTGTATTCCTGCTTTACCTAATTTATTGGTGAGTCAGATCATATTGGGCTCCACTTTATATTTACTTAGTAATTTGTGAAATTATGTGATTAATTTTTAATGTGCAGTTACATCATTTTATATAAACAAAAAACCTTGAAGCAAAGTAATTCTAACTTTGCTGCTGTTCCACCATGCAAGAAGTATTCCTGTGTTTGCCTATGTTATTTCCTTATCAGTGCTCTTCCTAGTATTTTTATAGGTAAATGCCTCATTTCTGTCAAAGTTTATCTTAAAATACCCTTTAGGAATGTATTCCCAATCCTTTCAGTAAATGTGAACTCTCTGTGCCTTTAATATGCAACCATATAATTCTCTTTCACTTGAGTCTGTTGTATCCCCCAAACATCAAGAAGATATTATTGATAATTGAATTGACAGATACACACATATATACATTTCTGTCTACCATATCTATCAGTAATATATGCTTGGCACTCTTTTTTTAAGTATAGCTGACCATCAAACAACATGGGTTTGAGCTATGTGGGTCCATTTATATGTGTATGTGTTTCAATAAATACAGTGAAGTACTGTACATATATTTTCTCACATTTTTCTTAGCATTTTTGGGTTGCGTTTTTTAAGAATACAGTTTATGATATACAAAATACGTGTTAATTGACTGTTATTGGTAAGACTTTTGCTAACTATGCTATTAGTGAAGTTTTGGAGGAGTCAAAGATTTTCACTTATGGGGGGCTCAGTGCTCTTTGTTCAAAGGTAAATGGTATGCATATGTGTGTGTATGTATGTGTTTGTGTGTTTATACATATTATATATGTATATAATCCATACAAAGCTTTTGAAGGAACAGGATTTAATCAATACATTTGCCTGTATGTATGAATGTACGTATGTATGTATGTATGTATGTATTTAAAGGAGTCTCCATGCACAATGTGGAGCCTAGGGCAGGCCTTGAACTCATGTCCCTGAGATTAAGACCTGAGCTGAGATCGTCAGAAACTTAACCAACTGAGTACCCAGCTGCCCCAATACAACTGCTTTTAAAACTCAGTTAAATTTGTCTTTTGGGTGAAAACCTACTCACATTTGCAATTAGAATGAAATAGCCTATTTCCATTTATAGTTTTTATTCTTAATCCATTGTATTATGGATCACTCACACGTAACCCTGTACCTTAGATTTTTGAATTAATGAAACTTACCTCATGATCCTCATTTATGGTTACCTGATAAAATCTTCTAATATTTTCCTAATTAATTTTTTATAAAGATTTTATTTATTTGACAGAGAGAGAGAGAAAGCACAAGCAGGGGGAGTAGCAGGCAGAGAGGGAGAAGCAGACTCCCTGCTGAGCAAGCAGCCTGAGCAGGCAGGAACTTGATTCCAGGACCCTGGGATCATAACTTGAATTGAAGGCAGCCACTTAACTGACTAAGCCACCTAGACACCCCTCATAATTAATTTGTTGCTGCTAAGGGCCACTTGCGGTGGAACTGGCTTGAATAGTTAAAGCAGGAGCAGAATCCTATAGAATAGCTTAAATGGTTACTGTGTTCACTAAACTCAGGCCATTTATTGGACAGTTTCCAGTTCTCCTTAGCAAATGACCTTCTGTATCTGTGAGGAAATTGATCGGAAAGTGGTTTATAAGAAATCAGCCCCTATACATATTAAGGTCATTAGCATTGACAGTTATTGGTGTTTTGTAAGAACCAGGGAGTTGCTTTGTCAGCAGTTTCATAGTCATGAAAGGAGAGGGTACTACCCACTCTCTGTTATTTTCCAAATATTTAAATATTAGTGAGTTATTGACTCCATCCTAATTTTTACTTTATGTATCCAGAATGAATAGATTTTAATTTGCATGCCCACCTTAAACAATTGATATCGATAGACTGAAGAACTGTTGGGAAGGGTTTCAAGACTTTATCCAAGATGCATTTGAAGGAGTGCCATGATTAACTGTAAATATGTGCTGTCTGAAGAGCTGCCCTGGAGAGAGGCAGAGCTGCTCTGTGTTGTGAGTTAAGACAACAAACCAAAATAAAAGTAACAGCGAAGCCTCTAATCATTGCGCTAGTTTAAGCAAAAAGAGGAAGCACCAGCTCCCTCAATAATCCTCCCCCCACCAAAGGAATGCATCTAGGGAAATTCAGATGTCTGTATCAGCTTAAAGGGGGATTGTTGCGCGGCTGAGGGAACATCAAACAAGAGGCTCCTGAAGTGCCCTGGATGAGGGCAAGAGGTAAGACTAGCAAAGAAGTACTGAGTATCCGAGTGTCAGACCTCCTTCAGTAAGGAGGTCTCAGTAGAGGTATCTGGAGAAGGCCAAGGTCCCTTGGTAAGGAAGTTTATGAATGCATTGGTTTGTGCTAGGATTCCAGATACGCATCAGGTCATGGCTGGCCAGGGTGACCTGAGTTGTTGACTGCAACGTCCCTCAGAGACTGTGTATGGAGTCTGGTGTGGTGATGGCAGCATTCTACCATGAGCCTTCCCAGATAAAATCTTTTTAATGATCTTTAATGGGGGTGTAAAGATTATACATAGAATTTTCACCAGGAGTTGGACTTCTTATTCTGGACAAGTAGATTTGGGAAATGGCTACATATTTCACCTCTGCTGAATACAGTTTGAGGCGGGACATGCCATTCATTCCATACCTTCAACTGCAGTACCCATTCTGAACTATTAGCATCAGCTCTGAACTTTCTTGCTAACCCAAGAACTTAATTTGCAACTGCTTATTTTACTGACCATATATAATTGGCACTTCATTGTTAACACCCTTATATTTTTCTGTTGGTCTCCCATGCTATATAGCATGAAGTCTATAAATTCAGGGATCATTTCCTCCACATTTAGCAGCATTCTCGGCTCTTCAGGAATTTAATAGATCTTTAATGAAAGAAAACAGAAGGGAAACTATCAGATTGTCCAGTGGAGAAATTCTCAAATTCACTTGTGTAACAGAGTGTTGAACTTGTGAAATTCAGTTTCAAGTTAAATTGACTGAAAATGTGTAGTCTTTACAAAGTTCTTTATTTTATTAATCTCCACTTCAATTTAATTTTTTAAACCTGTGAAGTTTGAAACCTATCAATGATACCTATTTGATAATGCCTTTTTCCAGTTGAGATAGAATTTGCTTTACTGCTTTCTTTGTGTAGCAACTGGCTGCCTATGCTTAGATTTAGTTTGATCACCACTATCTCTAAGAGTTTTTTCGTTTTCCCCAATCTAAATCAGGGGCTTATATTCTATTTTAGCCTTTAGTTTTTGGGTATGAAGTTTTTCCCATTGCACTAATGTAAGTGTTATTTGGATGATGAATATATTCATATCTCTCCAAGGAGACTGCAAAAGGCAGAAATGACACCATATTGCTCATACCCTAGACCATGTACATATGAAGAAATGCTTGTTGAAGGCCTATGTTTATTTTAAAATTTTTGAGTCAATGTTTATTTTAAAATTGTTATAGCTACTAATATTTGATGTTTCCCTAACTTGAGTGCATTCCCTTCAATATCCTCCTATGTATTTGTTTTTACATATGACTCCGAGCATTTCAGCTTGTCTGTGATCTCTAATCTCCTTTGAAAGTCTCCTGTCCAAGACAAAATTGAGTTGTATGTTTGATTTGTATACTGTTATATAGAAAAATCAGTCATAAATATTGAATTGTGCAATACAGAATCATGATCAGGTTTCTGTCCACAATGTAACTCTCAACTCTCCCTTCCATTTCCAGTGATTATGCTGGAGTACTGCTGAGGTAGTTAAGGATCAGAGCTTTTAGGAATATTCTCTGCCTCCTGTGTTCATGTGTAAATCCTCTGTATCCTGTTTTATTCATAATACCCTTATATAGATATAATATATGCATATACATCATATACACTAAACTTTTATTACAAGTTTTTGGATTTATTTTAGAGAGGAAGGGAGTGGGGAGGGGCAGAGGCAAAGGGATAGAGAATCTTAGGCAGGCTCCACTTCCAGCATGGAGCCTGATACGGGGCTCAATTTCACAATCCTGAGATCATGACCTGACCTGAAATCAAAAATCAGGTGCACTTAACCTAATGAGCTACCCAAGTACCCCAGTGTCTGGATTTATTTTTGTTTGTTAGCCATCTTGAGAATAAAATATAGAACATCTTAATATTGGGTATGTAATAGGACCTTAGTAAATGTCTTCTTTAATGAATACATGAATGAGATACTTCTAAATTTATATACTATGTCTGATTTTTATCCAAAGATAAACTTGTGGATATTATAAGAGCCCAATTTAGAAAATGTAGAACAATTTTCAGTCTAATTTTTTTTAAAGATTATATTTATTGACACAGAGGGTGAATGAGCATGAGTGTACAAGCAGGGGGAGCAGCAGGGAGAGGGAGAAATATGCTCCCCATAGAGCAGAGAGCCCAACAAAGGACTTGATCCCAGAGCCTGGGATCCTGGCCTGAGCAGAAGTCAGAGGCTTAACCAACTGAGCCACCCAGGCACCCCTTTAGACTATATAGATAGATAAAAATATTTATATTTATATATTTATATATTTAATAATTTTATATATTCATTTATTATATTTAATCATACATGTTTATATATAAATATATAATTATATATAAATATATATTTATATATAAACATGTATGATTAAATATAATAAATGAATATATAAAATTATTAAATAATAATAATTATTGTTTATAATAAATATATAAATTTATATATATAAATATATATTGATAATATATAAATGATAACTATATTAATAATTAATTATAATTATTATATTAATAATATAAATAATAAATATATTAATAATATATAAATATATATTTGTATTTATAAAAATTATATATTTATATAAATTTATATATGAATTTATATATTTATATAAATATATATGTTATATATAATACATATATATTTTTAAAGATTTTTAAAATTTATTTATTTGACAGAGAGAGAGAGAGAGAGACAGTGAGAGAGGGAACACAAACAAGGGGAGTGGGAGAGGGAAAAGCAGGTTTCCCGTGGAGCAGGGGGCCTTATGCAGGACTTAACTTGGGTCTCAATCCCAGGACTCTGGGACCATGACCTGAGCTCAAGGCAGACACTTTATGACTGAGCCACCCAGGTGCCCCTAGACTAATATTTTTAAAGGGTAATCTAAACTTGATATGGAAATATATTATCCACAGTTTATTTGATTTTATTTTAAAAAATAATTTGTAAACTGAAGACATTCTGTATTGACTAATATTATGGAAACCTAATAAAAAACCATGCCCTGAAAGAATTTAACATTTAAATGTAGTGTCTTACTAGATGATATTTCTAGATATGTAGATCTATAGAAGGATGCTGTCAAAAGCACAGATACTTTATTTTACCACATTGGAGCTATGAAGGCATTAAGCAATTATACAAGTATTGGATCTCTTCCAGATTTGGGAATAAAGTGGCTGGGTATGGAAGAATATTGAATTCAAATAATTATGAGAATAGTTTTAGCTTGATCTTGATAATGATTTTATTACATAAGCCAACATTATACTCCACCCTGTTAAAGTTTCATGTTGTTGCAGAAACCACATTTTGAAATTTAATGGACTTTTTATTCACTGTCCTACTATACTTAGAGCTGTGTGACTTAAACAAAAATCAATGTGAGTGGGACAACTCCCTTGATTCAACATTCATGAAGATTACTAGGAACTGTTTTATAGTCTTTGTCTCAAAGTCCTGACCATTGGTCTGTGATCAAAGTGAATCAAGAGTTGCTCCCTATTACTGTTTGATTATACATCCAGCACCAATACAACTGACACAGTGAAAATGCCCCAACCTGAATAATTAAATCCTTTGGTATATTTCTTCAAAAGGCACATAGAAGTGGAAGGTAAATTATATTCTTGAAGACAAATGTCTTTCTTAAAGTCATCATGTTGTTTTATGGTATCTACTTCAAGTTACTGGGAAAACCTCTTTAATAGTACTTTTTGTTCATGTCATTGATCTTGGTAAGAGTCCTTGTGGAGAACAGCTGTGTGGTTGATAGAGTGCTTATGGGTAAAAATCAGCAACTTATTGGCAGGGATAATTTGCTATCCAAATCGTCAAGAAAGCTGTGAAGAATAAAACTGCACCAGTCACTTCTAATGTTTTGAATGTGTTTATCCAACATGTTTTTAAGGGATTCCTTTGAAGGAGCAGTTTATCCTCAAATATATATTTTTCATATTTTCATTAAAATTTAATTGAACTAAAGATTACACATCATAATTACATAAGTGATAAAAACCACCAAAATAACATACATGGTTTAGGTTTTAAAAATGTCTCATTCTTTGTATAATTTGCAATCATTTTGCAAACATTATTTCATAGTCCCCTAATATCATTTCATATATGAAATGTCCTATCCTACTGAACTGACGTTACATATATACCCACTTTAAGATAAGATCAAGTCACTGATATTTTAGGTAAGAGTATCGAAAATAATGGAATCTAGGTGGCCACACTGAGCAGAAACAGATGTGGCATGTCATGGGCCCCCACATTTCACAGTTCCAAATGAAGGAATGTTGCTGCTGTGACACTGATCCTGGAAGTGACTTGCTGAATAGGCGCTCAGTTAGTCACTGCACGTTCACAATTGAGGACTTTACAAGAAAAATCATCCATTAAAGAAATGCTTATAGTGACCGTGCTCCTATTTCATAAACAACCTCAACCTTAGCAAAGAGACACATCTTCACTTTAAATTAGAAATTCAAATCAAGTCAGGGTCTTCAGGGGCCCTGGGTGGCTCACTTAAGCTTTTGCCTTCAACTCAGGTCATGATCCCAGGGTCCTGGGATCAAGTTCCCTGTCAGAGCCTGCTTCTCCTTCTCCCTGCCTCTTGTGGTCTCTAGCTCTCTGTTTCTCAAATAAATAAATAAAATCTTAAAAAAAAAAAAAAAGTGGCCTTCAAAAATCTTTGACCCTCATCTTTCTAGTGTTCCCCAAAGCCCAGTTTCTTAGAACTTTCTTCATAAACATGTTTCCATGTTACTTCTCAAACTTTATAATTCATCTTTTTAATGTTAATAGTTGAATTGAATAAGCACTTTACATTTTAAGAACTGTGAGCTTTGCTTTACTACCACTTTATTATCTCAGGAATCCAAAAGGCAGGTTTTATTTACACCAAATATAAAGAAAACTTAGAAAAATTGGGAAATTTTTCAGTTTTTAGGCCTAAAAATGTATGTTATATACTTGCACTAAAGCATCCAAGTATACTTTATAATTCCTGTAATGTTGGATATTCATGTTTGTCCTTTTAAAAATATCTCAGAATTAAGCATTAACGTTTTTCACAGAGAATATTCTCTCCTTTGCTAGATTTATTCTTAAGTCCCGTACTGCTTTTTTATGCTAATATTAAGTTATATATTCTTATTTATATTTTCTAATGCTTTGTTTTATTAAAATGCATTTTATATGTATAGATTAATGTTGCGAGTTTTTTCTTTTTGCATTCCAGTTAGAAATTCTTTAATTTTATTACTCTGTCTGATTAGGCCAGCATCAAAAAAAGTAAATGCAGTGGTATCTCTGTCTTGTTTGATTTTAAGGAATGCTTTTTAACCCAGTTTGGATGGTGTGTGTAGAGTATTTTCTAATAGCTATGATTGGGCAGGACAAGATAACTATCTTTTATTCCCAGTTTACTTAATTTTATCATAAATACATAATGAGTTCTATCAATTTTATGTCTATGGGGAGGTTCAAATTTTGTAGCTTAACGTTTTATTGTCATAAATTGGTTTTAGATGTTTTCTTAAATTTTGTATTCTCAGTAGTTCAATTCATATTTAATATTTTGTAATGTTGCATTTTATTTGCTAATACTTTCTGTAACATTTTAAAATGTTTAATAAATGAAATGGACTTATAAATTTTTTCTATTTTATTGCCATTACCAAAACTATGCTGACATCCTAGCATGTATTATATTTATATTTATAGGCTTTTTTCCTATTGTCTAGAAGAGTTTAATAAGAGTCAAATGATTTGTTGCTTAAAGCTGGTAAAACCATCTTATAGAAATACTTCTAATTATTTGCATATATTTTGCCTTCTACTTTTTTTAGTAAATTATAGGATTACTTACGCATTTCTAGTTTTCCCCAGTTAGACTGTAGTTTTTCCTCTGGTACCACTCTTGTCATCTGACTTACGCCACCTGTTTGAAAAATACACTTTCTGGGTCAAATTTGCTTAATTTACACCTTTATATTCACCATCAAACTCTTTGCAAGTAATCACTTCTCCAGCAAATATGTCTGCAATACTGAACAGACTGCACTTCACTTTGCCTCTATTTTAAAGTCATCCTCTAAACTTAAGATGCACTTTCTTCACCTCTACTAATTGAAGTTTTTTTTTTTTAAAGATTTTATTTATTTAACAGAGAGAGATGACAAGTAGGCACAGAGAGAGAGAAAGAGAGAGAGAGAGAGAGAGAGGAGGAAGCAGGCTCCCTGCCGAGCAGAGAGCCCGATGCGGGACTCGATCCCAGAACTCTGAGATCATGACCTGAGCTGAAGGCAGAGGCTTAACCCACTGAGCCACCCAGGCGCCCTACTAATTGAAGTTTTATGGAGTGTTTGAGAACTTACTCAAATGGTAAATGCATGTCTGGGAAGAAAATTTTATAATGAAAGTCTTCTTGAATATTGATTTTTGTTAATATGAAATACTTCCACAACAACAAAAAGTACTTTATAAACTGTGGCACAATTGTTTTAAAAGCATTATGGAGAAGAATAAATGAAACAAGATGGGATTGGGAGGGAGACAAACCATAAGTGACTCTTAATCTCACAAAACAAACTGAGGGTTGCCGGGGGGAGGGGGTTTGGGAGAAGGGGGTGGGATTATGGACATTGGGGAGGGTATGTGATTTGGTGAGTGCTGTGAAGTGTGTAAACCTGGTGATTCACAGACCTGTACCCCTGGGGATAAAAATATATGTTTATAAAAATAAAAAATTAAAAAAAAAAAAAGCATTATGGAAACTGATAAAAGAGCAAAAGGGAATAGCCAGTTTCCCTAAGCAAAAAAGGAGTTAGAAGGAGGAGGGCTAGAATCTTTCCTTATGGCAGCGCCAGAGACTTTTGGCATGGGAACTGCTGCTAACTTGGGTTTTATCTCAAAGCAGAAAGAGACCTCAGGCCAGAACAAGGTAGGAGGTAATCTATAAATTTTTTTAAATCCAGAACACCGTTAAAATGTAATTCCAGAGTAAAATAGACTGATAAATGAAAATGTGGCAAAGAAGAGCAGATGAAGCCAAAGTAGTTTTGGATGGGAACACTATAGTTCTGGGTAGGAAAAAAAAAAAGCCTACAAGGTATAAAATACAAAATGTCACTGTAATTTTAACGTCCTGTTAATTTTGTGTGAAGTAGAAATCACCTTGTCAAATTACCATAAAATTGGTCTCAGGTGGTAATTGCTCTGAATTACTATGGGCAAATAAATGTAAAACAAATCCTTCAATTAATGCTTCAGTGGATGAAGCTACAATGTTCACAGAGACATTCTTGTGATGTCAAAATAAAAACCCTGCAAAATACAAATTTTTCAGTGAAATTTAGCAGACACTAAAAACTTTGGAAATAGATGTCTATTATTTGTTTATCAATCCTTAAAGATTTCATTTTTAACTAATCCCTACACCCAACATGGGTCTCGAACTCCACCCCGAGATCAGGAGTCACACACCACCCACTTAACCAGCCAGATACCCCAAATCCCTATGTATTTACAAGGTAGATAAAAAGTGTTTTAATTGACAAAATGTTCCAAAACAGTTTAAATCTCTAAAAAGAACACAGCAGTTGAAAATAATGACCAGCTGTGAAAATAAAATTTTAAAAGAGATAAATAATGATGAAAGTTTTTAGATGTTAAAATGAGGTTGAATGAAGCAAAATCCTTAATTATGAATTGCAGTATTTAAGGAAATTATCCCCAAATAGTGAATAGTGATAAAGTGATAGGGGATTTGAAAATGAAGGATAATTCTAAGTAAGGATAGACTATTTTAATAACATTATCAAAAGCATCATCTAATAAATTACAGGGCACTCTTCCTAATAATAGCAGAATACTAATTATTTTCAAGTGCTGATGAAACATTTACTAAGATACACCATATGGTATATCATATGAAAATTCTCAATAAATTGAAAAATAGTGAAATGTAGAAGTATTTTCTCTTATAACAGAAGTAAAATGGAAGCAGATAGCCAAAAACTAATTTTTTAGTAAATATAAAAGTAGGTAAGTGCGTCAAAAAATACTTTAAAATGAATAAAAATGAATATACAGTATATTAGCATATGATGTGGCTGTTTTGAAGAAAATTTATAGCATCAAATTTTAGAAGAAAATATAAAATTATATACAAAATTCAAATCAGATTATAGAAAGAGTGGAGGAATTATTTGTGACTGTGTGGTAGGGCACAAAAATATTAATCATAAAAATTATGTTGATTAGAATTCATAAGGTAAAATTTATTTTTAAGATTTATTAGTAAGAAAAGGATAAGACAGAAGACCTATATCTGACATAAATATTTGACAAAGGACTTGTGTCCAGAATATAAAACATTTACAACTCAGTTAAGTCAAATATTACAGTAATAGAAAAAAAAATATTTAGATAGATACTTCACTGAATGAGCTATACGAATTCTAGTATACACATGAAAAGTTGCTCATAATATAATTCGATGGGGAAATACAAATTTAATCCATGATTATATACTTTTACTACTTGCTAGAATGACTAAAATTAAAATGGATTGACACTTCTAAGTGTTGAGTAAGATGTGGAATAAGTTTGGCATTTTTCCTGCAACTCTTTGTTAGCCACTTGTAAATAACTGCAATAATTTTTCACATACTTTAATAAGCATTCCTTAAAATAGGAAGTGATCCATATAGATTTTGGATATGTTTTGCAGTTTATTGTATTGTGTGTGTGTGTAAAATGCCAATTGAAGTGTAACTTTGACCTTATTGTTTAGAACTGTATGGTTTTCCGATGTCGTGTATTAAGCAGAAATTATCCCATATTTTCATAGAATATGAAAAAGAGAAGATAAATGGAATTTCAGACACTTTTTGGACCTGGAAGACTATTCTAAGCAAAGGAAATTCACTGTTATTTCATGTCAGTAGAGACTGCTAATTATCCTGGGTGACAAAGAGAGAGGTCTTTGATCTTCTTCCTTTACATCATACCTTGGAAAATATTACTGCATTGCTCTATATAGATCATGAGCTCAGGGATCTCTAGATATTAAGTATCTTTAATAGTCTGGAGTATTATTCAAAATATTAAGTCACATGTGCTTGTGTGGGGTGTTCTCTGTGGTTATTGGGGTATTGTGATTTTTCTTTTTAGCAAAATTTATTAAATCCTGAATATTTTTTCTTTCATTTCTAAGTTGGTTTTTATTTAAAAAAAATTCGTGTATAGGTCTAAATACGTTATTTTAAATATAAGTGCTTAGTTTTTGTGCAACGGATAAATGACTACAGGGTAATAAATTCACATGCTTTATATTCAGCTCTTAGCAAACAGTTAAGTGAAATTATCAGTGATATTTCTTCAACTGATTATTTCAAATAGATTAACTGATATCTGGGGTCTGAAATGTTTCACAGTCAGTAGTTTGGTCATGAGAGTAACACATGACATAGTAAAACTTTAAAAGGCAAATTTTGAGTATCAGAAGAACTCTTCTAAAGTAGTTTTGCTATTTAATAAGGAATTAAAACCCCACTCTTAGTTAAATCCCTGGTGTTTTATGCTGTGCAATTTCATGAATTAAAATTCAGTTATCTGTGTGGAGGGGAAACAAGTATTTCTTCTCTCTCTGCCCCCAAATAGTCATTGATCAGAAGGTTACTTGTGGCAAATAATATGCCCAAGGTGAGAGGTATAGTTACTGATACACAAAAAGATAACCCCAGATTGTCTGTATCCTAGATGTCTAATTTCGTATCTAATTGATGCTACTTTCTTTAACTTCCTCCTATTTTAAAGACTATCATCACTTTTCTATAATCAAAAAAAGGTAAAAATAAATCTCTATATTATTGATTACTTTACAAATTTTTAATTCTAATACCAAATGATTTATTTTTTCCACTGTTTAATTATGGAAAAAATATTTTGACTTTTACAAAAATATGCACTCTTTTCTGGGCTAACAATGGTGTAATAACCCTTTTGGTTTAAATGGGTTGAATAGAAATGTTGCATGTAATTAATCTATGACATCCTTTTATTTTTATTAAATGTCTTCTAAAGCTCAAAGATGCTGTATGAAAAGAGTTGTATGCATTAAAAGAAAAGAATACCTTGTTTTGGCCCATTCTATGGAAAAGAAACTACTTTGTAATTTAATATTTCATTAAAAGTAAAAACACCTTGTGAGTGCTATGTCTTATAATTGTGCTAAGTACAGGAACAGTGATGAATTAGGTAGATAAAGCTTTGGTTTCATGAATCTTAAGAATGTAGTCAACGCAGTCAAGCTAGACCTTGTAGACAGATTCTTTGTAATCATCTTGTCACAAAGAATGGCAAATCAGATTAGGGATCCTCTTATTAGGAGTTAAAAACCACTAAATGACTAAGAAAATGACTGTATGAATTCATACATGCATGAGATTTGTGCAAATGCTTCCAAATATATAATTTACTCATTACTATAAAATTTAAAAGATTTAAATGATAAAACAACAGCAACCCACTCTAGTGAATACAATTGAGATTAAGGTTTATTAAATTCACTTTTGTGAATACATTTTTGATAACTACATATTTTAAGAATTGTAATTTATAAAAAGGAATATTCATTCAGTTGTCCAACAAATACTTGTTTAGTGCTGGTATGCATCAGGCACATTTTTAGGCCATTGGTTCTCCAAATGTTATTTAGAGACCTTTGCAGATTTCCAAGCTATGTGAAGGGTTTGCAATGTCAAAATTATAATTCATTATTTCACTTTTTAAATTTCATTTGATCAGGGTGACTGGGTGGCTCAGCCAGTTAAGCATCAGAGTCTTGATTTTTGGCTCAGGTCATGATCTCATGGTAGTGAGATTGAGATCCCTGTTCAGCAGGGAGTCTGCCTGAGATTCACCCCCCCTGCTCCAGTGCCCTCCCCCGACCCCATGCCACTTGCACATGCATGCATGTGCTCTCTCTGTCTAAAAAAAATGTTGGGACACCTGGGTGGCTCAGTTGTTAAGCAATTGCCTTCAGCTCAAGTCATGATCTTGGGGTCCTGGAATCAAGCCCCACATCCGGCTTCCATGCTCAGTAGGGGATCTTTTCCTCCCTTTCCCTCTACCCCCCCTCTCTGAAATAAAATATTTTAAAAAATAATAAATAAACTTTAAAAAAATGAAAAAAAATCCATTTTATCATAAATATACAGGGATTTTTTAGAGGTGCTGCATTATCTGTGGTGATATCCTAGAAGTGGAATCTCTGCCTCATGTGATAATAATTATTATTATTATTAATTTTAATTTTTTTTTTAACAGAGATGACAAGTAGGCAGAGAGTCAGGCAGAGAGAGAGGGGAGAAAGCAGGCTCCCTGCTGAGCAGAGAGCCCAATGCAGAGCTCAATCCCAGGACCCTGGGATCATGACCTGAGCCGAAGGCAGAGGCTTTAACCCACTGGGCCACCCAGGCACCCCCCTCATGTGGTAATTATATTTGTAACTTTTTAAGGAGCTGTCAATACTGTTTTCCACAGTGGCTTCATTATTTTACATTTCCACCAACAGTGCACAAGGGTTCCAATTTCTATGCATCCTTACCAACATTTGTTATTTTACTATTTTTTGGTAGTAACTATCCTACTGGGTGTGAGTTGGCATTTGATAATTTTGATTATATATTTTTATTTCCCTAATGATTAGTGATATTGAATATTTATTTATATGTTTGTTGGCTACTTGTACATCTTTGGAGAATGTCTATTCAAGTCCTTTGCCCATTTTTGAATTGGATTTTATTCTGTTGGATTTTAGGAGTTGTCTATGTATTCTAGATATTACTCCTTTAGCAGATAACTGATTTAAAAATATTTTCTCCCATTCTGTGCATTTTCCTTTTACTTTGCTTCTAGTGCCCCTTCTGCAATTTTTTTTCAATTTTGATATTCAGTTTGTTTCTCTTGTTGCTTATACCTTTGGTGTTACGTTCAAGAAATCTTTGCCAAAATTAAAGTTATGAAGGTTTTCTGTATGTTCTCTTTTAAGAGTTCTATAGTTTTAGGTCTTAAGTTTAGAGCAATGATCCATTTTGAGTGAATGTTTATATATAGTATATGGTAAGGTTTCAACTTCATTCTTTTATATGTGGATATCTAGTTTTACCAATACCAGTTGTTGAAGAGTTTCTACTCTGTTCTCATTTGTTATTCACTCTCCCTCTTTATGTCTTCTCTGTTTGACCATCTTAAGTCCTTCTTTAGCACATTCTTTATACTTCTCTTTAAAAAATTGTTAGACCTTGCTCTAGAGCTTGAAGTGTGTTTATTTTGATCATTTATCTTTAAACTACTTTTTTTCAAGTGTAGTACAGGCACCTTATAACTTTTTTCCCAATATTGCCCTCCTGCTTCTTTTGATACTGAGATCACTCATTTTACTTATCCATATGCTCTAATCATCTAATACATTGTCACTACAAAGAGTTATGTTTTTGATTAATAATAACTCTGAGGAACTTAAAAAAATAGTTCTTTCAGGGCAGGTCTGCTAAGCATGGGTTTCCATAATGACCTGCTTTTTTTTTTTCTTTTAATGTCCTGCTTTTTTATTAAGATTAAAGATAAGAAATGGAAATGAAGGCTTCTCTCTGGTATTCTTCTATGAATTAACTTTTTTTTTTTGTAAAATATCATTTGTATGATTTAGCATATTGTATAACTGTGTAAGGTAGTAATGAAGGATTTAGGGTTACAAATAAATTAAATGAATTTGCCATTGAAAAAAAATCCAGAATTGAAAGCTGAAAGTTCTGAAAGATACCTGTGGAGGAATACTGTCCTATTAATTTATCATATTATCTCAAAGATTTTGTTGCCCTGTGAATAAAGATACTGAAAGTTCTATACAGGGTAAAATAGAAAAAGAATAAAACTCTTCCCTCTACTTTAGTTAAACTAATGTAGTAATCAAAATAAAGTTAATAAAAGCCACAGGCTTAAGAAGGGGGAAAGGATGCCAAACATAAAAGAAAAAAAGAAGAGGGGAAAATTTTTATTTATTCCAAATAACACATGAAAAATATACAAATAGGAATAAAATATCTGGTGTCTTGACTATTTAATTTTAACCAAGATAAAAAATTTCAAAAATACAAAAGTGAAGATGAAATGATGAAAAAATGTACATTTTAAGAGGTTTGGTAAGACAAAAACACAAAACTAATGGTACTTTTAAGAAACAAGGCAGGGGCGCCTGGGTGGCTCAGTGGGTTAAGCCTCTGCCTTCGGCTCAGGTCATGATCTCAGGGTTCTGGGGTCGAGTCCCGCATCGGGCTCTCTGCTCAGCAGGGAGCCTGCTTCCTCCTCTCTCTGTCTGCCTGCCTCTCTGCCTACTTGTAATCTCTCTCTGTCAAATAAATAAATAAAATCTTTAAAAAAAAAAAAAAGAAAGAAACAAGGCAGGGTAAATTGTTCAAAGAAAGCCAATAATGTTTATTATCAGCTCAGATTTTTATTGGAGAGATGAGAAGTAGAGATGTTAAACACAAACAAATGTTCAGAATCTAAAAGTTGCTAAACTGAGGGAAATTTAAAAAACAGAAGTTGGGGCACCTGCATGGCTCAGTAGGTTAAAGCCTCTGCCTTCATCTCAGGACATGTTCCCAGGATCATGGGATCAAGCCCTGCATCAGACTCTCTGTTCAGTGAGGAGCCTGCTTCCCCCCCTCTCTCTCTGCCTGCCTCTCTGCCTACTTGTGATCTGTCAAATAAATAAATAAACTAAATCTTAAAAAAAAAAATCTTTAAAAAACAGAAGTTGATAATCCATAGCACTCATGCTCCTTGTCCTCAGTGGATGGAGATTCACTACAAGGTCCTTAGGACTGAGTACTTCAGTGGAGGGCCAAGGAACACAAGCAGTGCTGGCCCTGGGAAGCCTGCTATGTCTGGTTACCCAGAGTGCTCTCATTCAGAAAGGCTTTCGATGAAAATGTGGAATTATTTAAGTACATGGAGTACTTGATTATCTCATATTCTAGGCAATCTGTTAATCAGTGCAGATTCTGTGTATTTAGTAATTTTAGATTTTCATTTGTGTTCAGATTTAATGTAACTTTTATTTTAAAGAAGCAAGTAAAAAATAAAAATTACCAAAATGTTGTGCTTTAAATAATTTGTAAGAACCAAGCAGATACGTTCATAAAATGGTGACAATATGCTGTTTTCAGTTTCATTTCATTCCTTCAGAGAAATATTTTTACTTCAGAAATGGACAAATGTATATTTTTTTAAAAAATGAAGTTATTTTAACTAGTTATTTCCTTCCAGTGCGGTCCACTTTGTTATTTTTTGAATACTAGGGTCCTATTTAGGGAACTGTTAATATTCATGCATTAAGTAGCCATGATGACCAAAGAGTTAATGCTAGTCCAGAAGTGCTGACTTAGTTCCAGTGATCAGTGATTGCTCTGAAGGAATTTAGCTGAATGTGGTTGCAATTATAAACTAAATGGTTCTTAAAGGAATAACTCTTCCATGACAAATGTGTGACAAATAACTATTCCCATACCTCTTCCCCAGCACATTATGAACCTTTAAACTTCAGCTTGATTACTAGTTCATCCATGGGAGAAGAGCCATATTGCACCATTTAATAGCCTTTCCTTACTGGCCTTATGGCTAATGAGGAGATGTGGGATGAGACATTCCAGAAACAATTGAAGGGTTTTGATCCTTTCATTGCTATTTTATGATCCCTCACTTGAATGATTCCCTATGAGGTCAGTCCCTCTGTTGAAATGTAGTTGCTGTTGAAGAAATTACACTTTACATACTTGTAGTGACTGAGTCAAGTGAGAGACCAGGACAGGTCCTTCGGGGTCAAAGCATCTCTATCTTGGAAAACTTTTGCCCATCAGTGCACCTGCCATTAGGTTATTCTTAGTCTGAGCAACTTTTCTGTTCTTTCTCAAGTGATACTCCCCCTGCATTGTAGTGGAGCACACATTTCCATAATAGAAGATAGAATATGCTTTTAGTCTTCCAAGTGAAAGTTGTCTTTCTGCTTTTGGAATTTGTGAGAAGTGTCTGCAAGAAGTCATGGCAAGGAGTATATAAATTTTAGTTTCAGGGCTCTTCTTTTCCATAACATTATGCCTAAATCAACTGGATCAATAGCAGGTGAAGCATAAGGCACCGTTTCATCAACTGTACAATATTATGTTAGAATTCATCTACCTCAAGAAAAAACATGTTTTAGTTTTTTAATATTTAACAAATATTCATCTAGGTTATTTAAAATTTTCCTCACACTGAAAATAACAAATATACCTAAATTATAATTATGTTTTTAATACATGTAGCTGTAATTTAAGATTATTGGGTGATTTTTGTTAATTCTAGAAAAGTAAATGGTTTTTAAAAGTAGATACTTCTATGATATAAAATCCTCACATGCTGTTAATGTATAGGTTTAAATGGCCAATTGTAAGATTTTTTCTTTTCACTCTAAATCAATAAGTCCCATTTCCAACAATGATAATTACCTGTGATTGCCATCTCCAGTCTCACTCCATATTTCCTCACCTGTAGCTACTTACACTATTCTTTATTGTATATTACTTATTAAGTTCCTTCTCATAGAATATCATTTTTACCACAGTACTCTTACTATTTCATTACCTTTAAATTGTCAGTTTCTTGCCTGGATAGTTCAGTCTTTTTTCTGTAGTGGTGGAGATAAATGATCAGGATCATGATGAAATTTATTGTATGCTTTAAAACATTATTTTTTCACTCAAGTATATATAACATGCAGAAAAATGTGCAGGATACAAATTTAAAACTCTGTGGATAATCAAATAGTGAACACATCTGTGTAATCACCACTCAGGTAAATGCACCATAAGACCTTTCATGACCCCTCTCAATTATTATCCTCCCTTTTCCCAAGCCAAACACCTCATACCAGTGTTTTAACTTTAAAAGCCTTTTATAAATGGGCTTCCATAAAATGAGTTTTTTGTTTTGTTTCCTTGATTCAATATTTTGAACTAAATTTATAAACACAACCTTATGGGTCATAGTAAGTCATTAATTTGTATTACAGTAAGATATTCCATTGCATGACTATAACTTATGCATCCCCCTATTATAAACATCTGGCCTTTTTTTTTTTTTTTGAGCTATTTTAAATAATGCTGCCATAAACCTTGATTGTCTTTTGATGCGTAAGTTCATGTAATTCTGTGACACACCAGAAGGTGTTTTGTTCTAAGATGTGCTCTTTTTCAACCTTTAAACTGTAAATAATGTCATAGTTTTCCAAAATAGTGAACATTTGTATTCCTGCCAGTAGTGTATGAGTTCCTGTTGCTATATATTCTCATCAACACTTATTATTATGATTCTTTTTAAAAATCTGTTTCAGAAATACATGGAAATGCATGGAAAGCTGAAAATCCCTGGTGTCACTGTGGGTATTGTCACGAGGCTCTAACAACAGTATGAAGAGTTTGGTCCTGGTTAAAATGCTATGTGTAATTTTTCAGGCTTGACGATAGGCAATTTAAAAGTATTTACTTGGCTGGCATGATGGAGGGAAAGCCATGCTCAGAGCATCAGACTGCTGCACAGGGAGTTGCAGTCCAAATTCTCTGCCCCCTTGACCAGTCATGCATTCTCATACTCGCTTTCCTAGCCCAGGTCCCTTTATTTCTAGGCCTTTTTATCTAGGGCATTGCAAAGAGGACTTTTTCAGGGGTCTCCTCATGGAGAGTGGTGAGAAAGAAGGGAAAATCTGAAGGCACTTTACTCCTGACCCAGAACTTTTCCACACCAAACCCTTCTCTGTCACACTGTCCCTGATTCATAGTCTGCAAAATGGCCAGATCTGTTTGGGGATCCTTCAGCAGTGGGACAAACCTCACACCTTCCCTGATCCACCTGACCTTTGAGCAGTGTGCCATTGGGAAAATGAAACAAAGGGAGCTGGTGCTTTGTCCAGCTGAAACACTTGCTTATTACCATCTCAGTAAGTGATTAAAGACTTAACTCTTTCATTTTTACCTTGTTGCCTTAATCAGCTACAGCAATATCTGACAGCTCAGCAGTGTCTCTCAGCTAGGCTGACCTCCAGACACAATATTTTACCAAGAGGATAGAGGAGTGTCTATATTTTAAAAGTTGCATATGACTTAATCAGATAAACAACTCTATGTGGAACTCAATGAAAGGATCTAAGAATATAACTATGGATAATAATCTGTGCTCTTGGGGGAACATAATAAACTATCATACAGGAAACTTTTAGACCCAGGCGAGAAGAATTAACAACACATACAGAAAAGAGTACAGTAGTCCCCCCTTATCCTTAGTTTTGCTTTCCACAGTTGGTAACCCATGAAATGCTGGTCTATCTATTCTAGAAGCAGATGGTCCTCCTTTTTTTCAACCCTCAGGTCAGTAGTAGCCTATGTCACAGTGTCTACTTCATTTCCCTCACTTCATCTTATGTGATAAGATGATAAGTTAAACTTTATCACAGATAAGTATCTGTAGAAAAAAAAATACATCATATATGGTTCAGTACTATCCATGGTTTCAGGCATGTACTGAGGATCTTAATCCTATCACCTGTGGAGAAGGGGAACTGGTGCAGTGAAGAATTTTATAATGAAGTTTTAGAACTTGGTATTTTGAATACAGGGCATCTGAGCTAGTTTTTGTAGAGGATAACAAGATTTTCACAGATTATATAGAAAATAGGATATTTTAATCATATAAAACTACACATGCAAAAAGTGGCACAGAAGTGGGTAAATGTGGCATGAAGAGGTCAGAAATTGATCTTATAAAAGGATTAAGTTTTTTTCCAATAGGAACATCAAGGATATAAATTGATGGTGCCATTAATATTTATTTTTAGATAAGCAAATGTCTAATATTTGAGATTAAAATCAGATTTTTAAAATTAATATTCATAGTAAATGATGAAAATGTATCCTTTTACCATTTTTGTTCAAATAGTATTAAGACTTCTGTTTCTTTAGGGACGCTTGGGTGGCTCAGTGGGTTAAGCCTCTGCCTTTGGCTCAGGTCATAATATCAGGTCCCTGGGATTGAGCCCTGGTTTGGGCTCAGCAGGAAGCCTGCTTCCCTCTCTCTCTGCCTGCCTCTCTGCCTACTTGTGTTTCTCTGTCAAATATATAAAATCTTAAAAAAAAAAGAGACTTCTATTTTTCTGCATTATTAACTATTTCAACTAGTGTGTAAATTCAAGAAATTAAATAGTATTAATAGGAATATTTTCTAGGAAAGCATTTTTTTTATAAATATGAATTACAAAGGTATTTTGAGAAAATGCCCCACAGTCAAACTTAAACAATTTGATTTGGATTATTGTTGAGATGAATAATAGTTCAGTATGGATCTACATTTATCTTGGACCCTGATTTCTCACTATAGGTAGAACTTTTGTTCTTTTGTTATTATCATCCATGTATTTTATTCCAAACTAGGTTAAGCCAATGAATGTGAGGTTACCAGTTTCCTTCTCTGTGATTCTCTACTGGAGCTTCTAGTGCAAGGTCATAGAATTGGGAGATGCTCAGGGTATTCAATACAGGTTAGACGGTAGGATAATATAGGAATATTCAGTGAAGTCACTGTGTGTCTCCTGCTACCAACTTGCCTTCCCCTGAGTTTCACACAATACTAGAGGGTTTAATCCACAAATGGACTATACCATTCTTAAACACAGAATGGTGTAATTTTAATCCTTACCCTTTTCCACAAATGCCTACTTAGTTAGACACATCTTCTGAACCAAATCATAACCAAAGGGTAATTTCTGAACGTGAAATAGTGTTAAATGTTATCTTCTCTTCTTTCATGTAGATATTACTTAATTCTTCTGCAGGTTCTAATAATGGAAATTATGAATTTATATTTGAAATATCCATTTCCCATTGACCATTTAATATTTATTGAATACCCACTATATTTAAGGCAATATTCTAGGTATTGAGGAAGAGAAGGAAAATAATAAAAAAAAAATCTGCATAAGGTTTACATGATTTTGGAGAATTTAACATTCTCTTTCCCTGGCTTTCAAAGAAATCTTTCTAGGATCAATCACTTAGCTTTGAAATGGATTATTTCACTTCATTAAGATACATGCTTTGGGCCATAACTTATAGAAAGATACTATCCTTTATTCACACCATGTAGACATATGGTACCAAGTTAAGTTTTATTGCTGACACCATTGTTAGTCATACAGAGTTAATTTAATTGGAGAGATAATTCCAAAGTTACAAATAAACATTAATCTCTATCATAAGTCAATACTTACTCTTCTAAAAGTTTGAAACAGGAAGTTTTTTTTTCTTGTTTTTTTTTTTTTGTTTTTAGTTGCAAAATAAAAGCATCTTCAAAATCACTTATGTGAGTAACTTTTCAAGTGTAAAATCCTAATGTGTCTCAAAGTATCAAGTAAGGGTGCTGGCAGGTATAAAATTCAAGTTACTTGAAATCTGATTTTCAGAAGGTAATTGCTTGCTGTGTGTGTCAAACTTTAAATTGGGTTGGGCACATCTGTTTAGATGCACACACAAAAAATTAATGTCATGAAGGTAAACTCATTGTCCTCTATCAATAACCAGAAATACACCTTCTTTGAATCTGATATTCCTTGACATACTCTTGCAAGAATATGTTGAAGTCAGATAAATCTTTGGGTTATTTATTTTGAACTATTGGATTCTAGGGTAGTGCTTCAGATTTCATTTTTTAAACCTTAATTTCTTTTCCATCAGAGTGTTATTTTCCTAGGAAAATGTATGCATGCATTGTCCTATAGAATTTTTCTCAGAAGTTGAATGTTAAGTGCATATTTTTGAACTAATAAGGCTGCTACTAAGAAAAGCCTGGCACAGGATGTTTTTCCATTAGAAAAAGAATGAAATTGATTTTAAGAAAAGTCAAGGTTTAAGGAAATTCCAATACTGTTGGAATAGTTGGCGTAAGTCTCTAAGGAATTTTGAAAGCAAAGCTTCCAGGACCTTGAGGGGCTAGCTATTATTGGGAAAAAGGTTATTCATTATCAGTAATAAAACCTTTGTCATGAGACCCTTTAGATGTGTATGAGTGGACCACATGCTTGGGAATGATTGTCAACACTAATCCTGGAGGGTTTAGCGGCAAAGGAATTGTTAAAGTAGACTTACAGAATCCTGGTTGGGTTTAGGGGTCCCTCAGGCTAGGATTGCCTTTTGCCCTTAGCAAAGTGTTAAAGTAGAGGTAGTGGAGTCCCTAGAGGAATCTCACTCTGCCTGTTTCAAGAGCTTGTCAGTGGGTAAGGAAATTTAATAATTTTTTCTTCTGCCTCTTTTTCCCACATCAAGTCAGTTAGGCATCTATCTTTGGCTCAGGTCATGCCTGGAATCCTGGGATTAAATCTCGTGTTGGACTCCCTGTTCCACAGGGAGTCCGCTTTTCCCTCTCCCTCAGCCTGTCCTCACTACTTGTGCTCTCTCTAGCTCACTCTCTCAAATAAATAAATAAAATCTTAAAAAAAAAAAAAAAAGAAAAGGAGACTTACAGGATCCTGGAGTTCAGGATGATGTTAAACTAAGACTGCCTTTTGCCATTAGTAAAGTAAGAACATTTATGATGAAGTCCCAGAACCTAAGTCAGGTTTGGTGGGGTGAGGTTCGGAGCCGACGACTAAAGAAAGAATTCTTAAGACGTCGCTGGTGCAAAAGGTGGTTTATTAGAGCACGGGGACAGGACCCGTGGGCAGGTGGAGATGCGGCTGCCCCGGGTTGTGAGGGTAGGCATGTTATATACCTTGTGGTTGGGGGGAGGTGGTGAAGGGATGGGAGGTTTCAACAGAGTTCTCACATGTTAGGGAGGGCCTACAAGGTGCCGGGGGGAGGCCTTGCCCTTATGGCATGATCAATGTCGTCTTTAGGTCAGGCATTAACATCAAGATAGTTGGGAGATTCTTGGTGGGGTGTTATGATCCTGCTATCATTAACCTTCCCTTCTACTTCAGCCTCCTCCAGTTTATGGTGGGGAGGGAGACATGAGGGCTTCAGGAACTGAGAGTTATTTGCCTCTGGAAAATAACTCTGGAAAATATTGATAAGGTAACCTCCCTGTTTAGGTCTCTAGGACATCTGTAGAGCAAGGGAGAGTCCTGTTCTGCAGGATTGTGATCCCTGCAAGTTAACTATTTATCGTTTTATGGCGGTCAGGGGTGCCTGAGGAATGCTACACATATGGAGGGGGGGCAAGTGGAGAGGGGGTACAAGGCGCCAGCTTTTGCTCTGTCCTCAGCCAGCCTCCTGCTCCCTCATTATTTAGACAGTTGAGACGAAAGGTCATCCTGCCTGTGGGCTGTAAGCTGTAAGAATTTTTTTTTTTTTTTTTTGGTCCTTTACCTTTGTTCTTAAGTACTTAATTTTTAGCAACTTGTATAAAGGAGGAACAATAATTGTTCCTTTACCCTTCTAAGTTCTCAGCTGGGATTCCCCTATAATAAAATGGCAGTTTAACAAGTTTAAATAAATGGTAAAACAAAGCCTGAGTTTAATAACATGTACACTTCCTGTATACATGGAAGATAACCCGAAAAATGGAGTAACTAACTAAAATGGCCCAAGCCATCACCTTAAACACAATCTCCAGCTAAAGACAAAAGAACCTTTGGATAGGAGGAGCCTTGAGGGAGGTTTGCAGGCAACGTATAGTAAACAAGCATACAGTTGTTATTCAGAATTAAGTCATTGCCTTCTTCATTGATAAATTTACAGATTTAGAGTGATCCCCCTCTTCAAGAACACTACAGAGAAGGAGGTAATCTTACAATGGAAATTACCCTAAAAATGGAAATTTATCTTACGAAAGGGTAACTTCTTGGTTTTTCAGTGCTTCTGGGTGTGTTTCTTAAAAATAATCAGCCTTAAATAATCCTTCTGTGAAAGAAGAATTAATTGGAGTAACAAATTCTGCTCATCCGATCTTGCCTTCTAGCTGAAATTCCAATAAAATGTTCAAGAGAAGCAGGCACTCGTCTTTCATTCCTGTTCTTATTTGAAATACTTTCCATTGTTCACCATTAAGAGTCCTATTATTTACTACTTTATTAGGTGACATCCTTGCAGGATTTCTTTCCCTTTAGTCCCTGAGGTTCTTGGTCATGAAGCTTTGAAAAATGGAGAGGTAGATCAGAGAAGGAGTGGTGGACAACAGAGCAACGTTTATTGAGTGATAGTAAAGCAAAATTTATTGAGCGATATGCAAAGCTCCCAAAGAGGGAGGGAACCCGATGGAGTTGCCACTGGAGTTTCTAAGTCTAGGGTTTTTATGAGCATGTTGGTGGGCCATATCAATCTGAGTAACCCTCCCTGCTGTTACTACCCAATAGGTTTTTGTCCACTGGCTCATCCACCTATCAGGTAGTTGTTCGCATGGAAAAGGGAGGAAGGCTCCTTCCAGGGACTTTCCAGTAAAGTTTTTTTAAGGGTGGTTTCCTTTTGGGGCCCAGGGTGGGGGTGGGGGGTTAGGGAGCTTGTATCTGCCTGCCTCTCTTCTGACTTTCTTTCATTAACATACATCTTACTATAGAGCTCATTTTAAAGTTTTTTTCCTGCGAGTTGAAAAGTGCATGTGTACTGCTGCTTTTGACACAGTCTTCTGAAAATAACCTGTACACAAAGCTTGTTGATGGTGTTGCTTAAATCTATACATATACTTATTGTAAGGGACTATTTAGCGAGAGTGGCTCCATCTCTGTTGAACAGCCATTTTGTTGTTTATGCTGTAAAACTTAAACTGACTCTGCCCCTCCACTCCCAGGGGACTTACTTAAAAGCTGTTTGGGTACGGAGTTGACGACCCCTCAATTAGACAGAGAACACTCTCGATAATGCAAGTCACACAGCGAGGTTTATTTCCAGCTAGCTGGGGTCCAAGTATCCACCTGGCGCAGTGGGTTTCAACAAGGACCACTCAAAGCTAAGGATTTATATAGCATTTTCAAGGCACTTCTTCATAGCTACATACATATCTTGCACCCCACTTTGACAGTTTAATTTTGTTTAACCTTTTGCCACCCCGGCGTCACCCTGGAGCCATCCTGGTGGTTAAGTGAGCTTTTGGTTTACAAGAAATTTAACTTTATTTACATTTCCTTCTGCCTCAGCCTCCTTATTTTTATGGTGCCACCTTAGGCCTTGAGGAACTGAGTCATTTGTCTCTGGAAATTGGGCCATTGAAGAGATAGCCCTTTTTGTTGTAAATCACCAGGACTTTTGCAAACCAAGGGAGACTCCTGTCTTGCAGGATTGTGATCTCTGCAAGTTAACTATTTGTTTTTCTTTAACATTTGGTCCCTGTGGCACCACCATCTAACCGCCCTGGTGGTATATGATTAAGTTGTTTTTCTAGGTTTGAGCTACTTTCTCTTATCTCAAGTTGCGTGTGTAGTATGGCCTGGTTAGGGATGCTCAGTAAAATGGCTTCCTGGCCTTCAGGATGGCCATTCTTATGCGAACCCACTCTTATGGGGCAAGGTGCCACCTTTTGCTTTGCCAAGATGGCTGTACTTATGTCAGGGCTAGACTCGAGGTGGGTACAGCCTTGTTTTTCTTGGTCTTCACACCTGGAGCTGGTTTCTGGGACTTGTTTTTAAGTCCCCTGGGGGAGGGGAGCAGGGACCGTAAAACAGGTCCTTACAAAGCAAGTCTGAGAAACTGGTAAAATATGGTTGACCAGTCTTAGGTAACAGAGCCCAAATACAAGGGCGGGTCACGCCAGATGGAAACATCCAGTCAGTGGAGCACACATACTGTCTCCCTAGCTATCAAGGAGTGTGGGCCCTGCCTTTTGGGCACCTTTTGGGTGCCAATTCTGACGAAGGTGATAGGCTAGTTCATATATCTACTATAGGGTAAATTGTAATTCAGTTGGCCACCCGTGTGTGACCTAGCATGACTATGCACCTTTCTCTGTGTGTTACAATCTCATTGGCCACCTGTGTGTGGCCAGGCTCAACCACATGGCCTTTGCCCTTTAAAAGTTAGTCTGTAAGGCTGGGAGGACTCGCTCTCTCTGTAAAAGGCGTCCCCGAATGGTCGGTTTGATTCTCCATGCTTGGTGTGAAATAAAGCTTTGCTTGACCTTCGCTTTATAACAGTCTCGCTCCTTTGATCATGGACCTAACACTTATATTTTAATATATCCTTTATTGAAATAAATGTGTTAAAATTTCTCAAAAGGACTGTGTTTTTGTCTTTTTATCTTATTTTCTGTCAGTCATTGTGTAAAACACATTTTGAGCTTGTATTTAGTAACTGCACACACATTTCTAGTGTTTCTATCTTACTGATGATACGACTTTTTTTTATGATTTATTTATTTGAGAGAGTGAGAGAGAGAGAGAAAGAGCATGAGCACATGAGCAGGGAAAGGGTTGGAGAGAGAGGGATCTGAGACCAGAATCAGATGTGGGGCTCAGTCTCATAACCCTGATATCAGGACCTGAACCAAAATTAAATAGTTGGAGACTTAACCAACTCTACCACCCAGGTGTCCTTTGACCTTCTCATTATGTAGTAACCCTCTATATCTTTTATTAAACTTTTCCTTTGTTCTAACCTTGAGAGCCTTCATTTTTTGCTTGGAAGATTTATTACCAAGCTCAATTAATTCTACTTTCATTATTAGTTCACTATGTAGGCAGGTAAACTCTTTGTGTAGGGGAAGAAACATTTTCCCTTCTTTTCCTCCTGGTTCTTTGGTTGGCTTAATAGTTAAAATGATGTAAAACAGATTAACAGGAGAAAAACAAGTTTAATAACATGTTTACCTCATCCATACATGGGAGAGACCCAGGAAAACAGAGTAGCTCTGAAACGGCAGAACCCATCTCCTTAAAAACCATTTTGGCTAAAGACAAAAAATGTTAGGGATGGAGAATCAGGTATCAGAGGTTACCAGGAAAAGCATAAGTAGCTAAACAAGCCACTTCATTTTGTTTGGGATGGGGTACAAATTAATAGAGACTGAGTCTGTCTTTGTCAATAATTTAACACGGGTTCACTGAGAATTTCACAAACCAGAATCCTACAGGAAGAGGTCTCCTAATAAGCCAATAAAGAAATAACATATTCCAAATCAATGATAGATTAAATTGCACTATTGTTCCAGGTGAGCAGAGATGAAAGGAATAAAGTCCAAATTAGTAGAGGGGTTAGCACTGAGGAGAGATGGCTTAGCCAACTGAGAACTTTTTCCAGTTGCCCGAACAAAAGTAGAAGTCTTCCGTTGGTGGATCACACTGCTGGGGACAGTGGAACAGTCTCCACTGGGGAAGCAGACTTCTGGGGAAGTGTAGCAGGTGTTGATGGGCAGGATAGTCTCAGTGGGAGGACTTCAAGGCTTTCTCCACTGCCAGTAAGAGAATGGTCTTTACCTTGGCAAGAGGTCATTGCTCACAAGGTCTTTAGGGAACTGGTTAGATCTGCAAAAGGTCACCTTGCCCAGACTGAACACACTTACATTGTCTTCACAAACTTTCTGTATTTATACTGTTTCATAGTTATAGTCAAATTTTTTTATTGTGACAGTTGCTTCACATATATTTTAATGATAAACCCCCATCAACAGGTGGACTTTTGAGTTCTTATGGGTGAGAAGAGATGAGATGATGACATCCTGAGGCAGTTTCATTTTGACATCAAGAAAGCTTTTTGTCTTTGTCATAAGCAAGTAGACTGAAACAACTTAAGTCCTAAACAAGTGGATTTGTGGTACTATGAAATGAATACACAATCATCAACCTTGTTATTTCAAATCACTCACACACTAATTAATCCCAAGGTCCTAATTCCCTGTACAGATCTGAGTTCATAAATGTCAGTCTACCCTATGATTTTGCATCATCTACAGAATTAAAAGCAGTTGTATTTTAGGAGGTTTTTGTTTTGTTTTGTTTGCCACATATTCTTTTACATCAGTTTAATGACCAGTTTAAGGAACTGTATTGCTAATGTTAACAAAAGAATACCAAGAACTGTTTTCTTTAATATATGTCTGATCACCAATCCACCAGGAGTTGAACTTTTAAACCACTCAGTTAAGCTTTTTTAACAACTGTGTTTCCATGTAAAAACAATTTTTGTAAAGCTCCAGGGGGTACAAGCTTGCATAACACTATCAAACATGCTTTCAGTTGACATAACATCAGAATACAAGGCTGTCATTATTTTAGAGAATGTGTGTTTCTTGTTCTCTTTTGGATTCTGCAAAGTTATTTTGATTTCATTAGTCTCATCTTGCAGATGTTCTTTTACTTAAGATTTTTAATGTGTGATTTGCATTTATTAGTTTTAGGAGGCTAAATGTGAAATATTTCCTCCATTGTTTAACCCTATCTTCTATTGACCTGGAATAATATATTTTCTTCTTCTGTTGTCACATTCATTATGTGTTCCATTTTATACATCTCATCATACTGCTTTTCTTATTTTTTCCTGGATGCTAGTGGGTTAGAGTGAGGTTGGCTTACAGCATACTATCATGGTCCAATTTCCTGTTCTATACATGTAACTGGTTGAGGAGATGTCAAAGCCATTGTTGTTTGTACTTTTACCATTGCTATATCCAAAGAGGTAAGAGTGGTATTTTGTTTCTATTCTACTAACATATTATTTATTTATTTGGCGGAGAGAGAGATCTCAAGTAGTCAGAGAGGCAGGCAGGGAGAGGGTACATGCTGGTACGTGTAACATGCTAAGTGTCCTAGATGTTCTCTATATGCCTTACAAGGCATCCTTGTTCTTTTGGTAATAGTGTCTATATGCTTATTGTTAATTTTCTAACAAGTGAATATGGATTAAATAGTATAAGTTGGGTCATAAGTGATCAAGTTTTGTATTTAAAGATATAATTGCCTTCTACATAGTCAGCAGCTGCTCTTTTATAATATAATGCTAACATACAAAGTAAATCAAGAATTAAATCAATGTTGTTTTCATAGCCTATGTGTAATGCTGCACTTAATTCAGTAAGAAAAGGGAAAGAAACAAAAGTCAGAACATAGTTGTTTTGGTATATGTTGTGAGTTATAATACCAAGATCCAGATAATGGTTCAGGCCAATCTTCATTCTCTCAGTTAATGTCTAATGGGGAGTGTTGCTCTGGGTTCTTGTTGATTTTTCTAAAGATGAAATTGGAGTTTTCCACTGCTTTGTCAGTTTACCTCAGTACTGGATAGAGAGCTTTGGCATGGTGATGTTGGTGAGTCCTCATTTGCAAGATGACAACCGATGTGGTGATTTGTGGAGCAACTAGAAGATGTTATGGACAATGAAGTGGGGTCTGGAGCAGAGCTAGGTGTTCTAGTTGGAGTGGTTGCATAGCTACTATTGCTGATGATATCAGTGGAGTATCCATATTTTCTATGAGTATGGTACCCACTAGAGAGTAATAAGTAACATAGTATGGACAGTATGCAGCATGCCATGTTGACCCACTTAGCAATATATGTTGGGTTCAAGATGCATAATAGATTTATGCCTTTAAAATAGTGTCCTATAAATTTCCAACTATTTCTGTTATTCTTACCACTCAAGAATAATCTATAGTTTTATGGTAAATACTGCCAGTATTATTCAAAGCATAATCGCCCTGGATCATGCTAAGTGAAATATTAGGCATCTGGTATTATTAAGGTGCTCTTCATGACTGAAATTTTTATAGCTTTAATTCAATGTAATATGCCTTTTTCTTTGGTCAGCTAGTAGGTTTTATTAGCAGCAGGTGCCATAATTTCACCAGTACTATGTATCATTGTTTCTTAACATTTTCCCTTTTAATTTAGATTCTGGGGTATTATTATTAGTGCTAATTTTTATCTCTATGGGTGCCTATAATATTAATTTAATAATTTTTCCACCCTTTCTATACATGGTTTGGAGATCTTGCTGTCTTCCAGATTGCTTTAGTCTAAACTTTCATATCTGGATTCTTAGTAAACAATTTATGCTTTTGCTTGAGCAAGCCATTATAATATTTTATTTGATCTGGAGGTGGTTGGGTTGTGGGGTAAGTGGAAGCTCCATGGTATGGCTTGTTTCTTAGCCCATTTTTGTATTAGCTTTTCTGTGATGTGGATCCTGATCTGATTCTGTGATGGTTGGGATACCATAGCAAGCAATCCAGATTTCTGAAATGCTCTAATGGTACATTTTGGATCATCCTTTCTGCAAGGACAGAGTAATCCTATTTCAGACCATGTATTTATAATGGTGCATGTGTATAGTTTATTCTGTGATATAGGCAAGGGACAACTTTGACCTAATCTGGAGTACTCAGTAATCCCAAGCATTAAACTTTTCTCAGTTCTCACATTTCTTAATTTGAAATAGGTATTTGGAAGATATATACATGTTTCTTTTCTTTAATCATGTTTTAATGCCAACATGATGTGTTTGGAGATGTGCCTATGTAGTGATCCTATCAACTGGTGCATTTGTTTGTTCAGGTTTTATGTTCCATTTTCCTTATTTATGTATGGCTCTTTTTGAGTTGATTTCCTCTTTAGTCGTGAATCATGTTTAATTTAGATTTTAAGAGTCATTGCCCCTTTGGTTTTCCTAATGAGTATGTCTACCTCATCTTTAAATTCAGATACTTCACATTTGTTCGGATATGCAGAGGCATGGGTGTTAAATATGGAGATGACAGCCAGTGCTGTTTTCTGCCATATGTACTTATCCCGTATTCCTTATTTCCTATTTTCCAATCACTTTCCTACCATCTTCTTGACTAAAATGCTATTCTCTTATCTATGCTCAGGAATCTGAGAAAAGATATACCCCATTGTGATTTTTCTTAATAGATTGATCAGTTGCCATTTTTTTAGGGTGGGGGGCTATTTGGTCAGCATATTTCCTGATCCTGATCCTGTCAGTATTAGATAATCATTATTTCTCAATGCTGTAGCCTGCCAGTCCCCTTTGGATGGTGTCATGAAGTCTGACCCATCTGTAAAGCACACATGGTTGTGCAAGGCAGACCAGAGTGGTTCTCATTGTCCAACTGTTCAAAGTCACCTCTTGGGTGGTCTTGCCCCTTAGAAATCCTGGCATAATCAGTCTTGGCATTGCTGAGATTCCTTAGTTCATTTTGAGGGTTGACCATCCATCCATGTCCCACTAGAAATATATCATTTCCATATTAGAACTTTATGCCCAAGGGAGTAACCCTCTGTTTGTCAGGGGTCTGTTTACCCACTTCAGAATAGGCTACTGGAATTTAAGAATAATTGGTTTAATTTTTGTTAGTGGCTTTATTTTGTAGGGCTTCATAGAGTGCCCTGGTCAGCCTTTAAGACTATGTGAAACTTTTGTACCTTTATCTTTTTTTATTTTTCTTTTCCTTCTTCTTCTTTTTTTCTTTTCTTTGAGTCCACAATGACCAAGCTGCAAACCCTTGTGAGTATAGACACTCTAGTTTATATTTAGAGTCCTCATTAGCTGATGTCAATGTATTAAGAGTTCTGACAGCATCCCTTTTAAGTAAGTTAAGACTGCTTTTTGAATCTCTGTCCTAAATTCCCTTTTCTTCTTATTGATATAATCTCCATATGTAATATTAAATATTTTCAATACCAAACATTTTTATCATTTTATGAGGTGCTGCTTTTTTGGGAGGAATGATATGGAGTCTGTCTTGTTTCTGACTGGATTTGGTGTTTTTTTTTACCTTCAGAGGACCAAATTATGTCTAGAAATTTTACTGTAGTGTGGGGTTCTTGATCCTTGCTTGGGTTGATGATCTGTCCTCTGAGGGTAAGGAATTTACTTAACTAATTTTAACCTTAAGTCTGTTCATCGAAGTTATCACCATAAATAAGGATACCATCAACATAGGAAATAATAGTTGATATGTATGTTGTGTTTTCCTGAAAGTCTTGGTTGTCTTCTGTTCAAAGGTTTGGGCTATTACTCAGCTGTTAAAATATTGTTTTGGTAACCCAATAAGTGGATATTGTTGACCTTCCCATGTGAATGTAGTCATGGCTTGGCTCTCTCCTCATCAAATGGAATAGCAAAGAATGTGCCATGTAAGTCTATCTATATAATAAATTCCATATCTAGTGGTGATATTGCTTATTGTGTCTATGTATGGGACTCATGCCTCAATTTTGGAAAAGTGTGTGTTAAAATTTCTATAGTCTGTTAAAAAGCCCGATGGGTTATTACATGGTAAGAGATTAGGCACAATAATTTTTTCCTTTACAAATTACTGAGTTTTCTACCTTAATTTGAGTATGTTCTCTCTTTAGATTGTACTGGGGGTATGGTTTGATATTTAAATGGGACAGGCAGTTTAATTGCAGTCCCTTTTGCCACAGCCACATAAGTTGTAGGTATAGTTATATGCTTATTTGTTATATGGCACCTTAGTACATCCATTCTAACAATATGTTCTAGGTTGGGATCTATAAGGCATGTAGTCTGAATCCATAGTCTATCAGTTTTGGGGGGCTCTATGTACTTCATGTCTCTGGGTTAATTTCTTCCTAATCCTTCAGTTAGTCCCTTTTTATTATTCAAGTGTCCTAAATTAGTAGCAAATTAATAAATATAAATTAATATTTATATCATTGTTATTTGGAATCCTGTATCTAAAAATGTATTAGCATATGTAGTAGTTTTATTTACAAAAGGGATTTCTGTTGATACGGCCAGTGGAACATATTTGAGCAATTGTCTCTGGCTTGGGCCAACAGGCAGAGACTGGAATCCCGGCTCATGGGACTTTCTCTTCTTTTGCTTATCAGGGGCTTATCTGTTATTGGGATTAAGTTTTATAAAGGGTTTGTATTTATAGTAACTGGGTTAGGGGGTGTATATGTGGGTTTATTTTCTATAAGTCTGTTTCCTCTGAAAGATTGGTTGTTTCTATTTCTCAGCCACTCTAAGTAGTTTCTGGGCTTTCTATTTGGATTTCTATTTTTATAATCTGGATTAAAGTTTAGTGGTCTAAATTGCTTATGCAGTCAAAAGGATTTTCCAGAATGGTCTGTGTGATCTGTTTTGGCTGGGTCTATTTACATTAGGTATAGGCCTGTTTTGTCCAAATAAATGAGTGTTAAACCTATAGTTTTTTATCTTATTCCTCAGCTGCTCTTACAAGTCAGTGACTCCTATGTTTCTGGTGTCTGTAAATACTGCAACTAATACTATCCTATCCTGTGGAAACACAGCTTTTAGACTGACCTTTTGAATTTGTTCTGTTGCTTCCTCATGAAGTACATAAGTTGTCTGTCTCCTCTCGTAAATCATAGATAATAGGCCTAATTTCATTATTAGTAGCTTCTCCTGATGTTTTTCATGGAGATGTTTTAAGAGATAATACTTATAGGCTATTTGAATCTCTAGGTTGCTGTTACCCAGTCAAACAAAGATCTTTTTTTTTTTATCAAAGATTTTTATTTATTTATTTGACAGACAGAGATCACATGTAGGAAGAGAGGCAGGCAGAGAGAGAGGAAGGGAAGCAGGCTTCCCATTGAGCAGAGAGCCCGATGCGGGGCACGATCCCAGGACCCTGGGATCATGACCTGAGCTGAAGGTAGAGGCTTTAACCCACAGAGCCACCCAGGTGCCCCAAAGATTTTTTTAAAATTAATATTTCTCCAAATGCTCTAAGGTCTTGATTAAATTTAGCATCAGTGGCAGTGGGTCCAAGTTGTATAACCTCTGCTCCTGTGAGGATCAGGTTATGTCTTCCATTGGGCCATAAATCTGACAGTTTCTGGATATCTGAGTCCAAATCAGTTTGTTAGAATTCCATTCTGATTTTTGTCACTCTTATTTAATATAAGCTCTTTTTTCAGTAAGTCTGATTGGGACCAAATTGTATATTTTCATGGGTCTACCTCCTAGGAAGTTAGTTTCCAGAGTTAGCTGGATTAAAATAATTGTCATCATCCTTAGGTTATAGATTGGTGCCTTTAGGAACAAAAAGATCTGGATTTTTCCTACTCTGGAAATTATTTTCTGTACTAGCACTTTTACTTTCTGCCTATCAACATCTGTGCTACTTAATGCTTCTAATAAGAGTCAAATAATTTCTTCCTTATCTACTCTTTTTTACTATAGGATGCAACTAACTGGCATAGGTGATAAGGCCAACCTCTGGAATTTCCTGAATTTTAAGTATTGTTAGGACTGAATCTTCAGTAGGTCTCCATGGATCCTCAGAAGTTAATATATAATCCATTCTGCCCCTAAACCATTGCTTGAGTAATTTTGGTAGGGTTAGTGAGCAAGGTATATTTGCTATTGCCCTCCTGCCTTTCACAACAGTGTTCAAAATGTTTTATTATAGAGACATTTAATAGAACATTCCAAATTATTTATTATACGGTAGAGCAATATTAAGATAATTATTGTGGCCAGTGTTAGAATCCAAACTATAATGGCTGTATCAATATTTTCTATCCATAGGCTATTTATAATTTCAGTAGGATGCCATAGATGATAATTAGTGATTAAGTTTGAAGTTTGCTAGTCTATAGATGGGCTTTGCCAAATTTGCATCAATTATAAATTTAGTATAATTTATCAGCATGTATTTCAAATTTGGCATGGAGTATGATATATCCCATAGCATCAACCACTTTTAATTATTATTACTTTGGGTTAGGTTGCCAACTTTGCCAATTGTTCTGTTTTAGGAGGGTAAATTAATAGAGACTTAGTTTGTCTTTGCCAGCAATGTATTTAACACAGGTTCATTGAGAATTTCACAAACCTGAATCCTACAGGATGATACCTCTTAATAAAGAAATAATATATTCCAAATCAATGATAGATTAATTGCACTATTGTTCCAGGTGAGGGGAGATGAAAAGAATAAAGTCCAAATTAGTTGAGGTATACCTTTATAGGGGTTAGCACTCAGGAGAGATGGCTAAGCCAACTGAGAATTGACGTCCAGCTGCCCACACAAAAGTAGAAGTCCTCCATTGGTGGACCACACTGCTGGGGACAGTGCACCTAGGTCCATTGGCAGAGCACCTGCTGGGGACAGTGGAGTAGGCTCCACTGGGGGAGCATCTGCTGGGGACAGTGCAGTTGGCTAGTTGGGGGAGCACACGGCTGGGGACAGTGGAGCAGGCTAGTTGCGGGGGGCGCACACTGCTGGGGACAGTGCAGCAGGTGTTGATGGGCACGATAATCTCAGTGGGAAGACTTCAAGGCTTTCTCTACTGCCAGTAAGAGAGTGGCCTTTACCCTGGCAAGAGGTCATTGCTCCCAAGGTCTTTAGAGACCTATTTAGATCTGCAAAGGGTCACCTTGCCCAGACTGAACACACTCAAGATTGTCTTCACAAACTTTCTGTATTTATAATATTTCATATTTACAGTTGAAGTGTCTCCTTGTCACAGTTGCTTCTTCATATATTTTAATGATAAGCCCCCAGTGGGGGCCCATCAACAGGTGAACTGTTGAGTTCTTATGGGTGAGAAGAGATGAGATGATGACATCCTGATGCAGTTTCCTTTTTACATTAACACCCCTTTTTACCTTTGTTATAAGCAAGTGGATTGAAATAACTTAAGTCATAAACAAGTGGGTTTAAAATCCTATCAGACCAAACACAACACAAGGGTAAGGCTGTTATGCAGATTTCTCTCTGCCTTTTTATTGATGAGTGTTTCTAGAGACTAAGTCATCCCCCTCTTCCTGGTACCTTGGGGGGGGATACCCTTACAAATGGACATTTCCCTTATTAAAAGTAAATGTGTCTAACAAAAGTGTAACCTTTATTCAGTTTTCAGAGCTTCATTTATGGCTTTTTGTTATAAAATACTCCTTTTAAAATAAGCCCCATGCCAAAGAGTCATATTTGGAGTGGTAAATATTCTCCCTTTCAGCTGCATAATATTTATGATACATTTGATATTTTAAAGAACTCATTTATGGTTGGATTTATTATTTAAATTTATACAAAAATTTCTATGTGTCATTGAAACTGTCACAATTTAGTATGTGTGTGTGTGTGTGTGTGTGTGTATGCCTTCTTAAGGACTTTTTAATTTTTTTAAACACACTTACACAGTGTTTGTGCAACTTCCACACTTAGTTCAAGATTTTCAATCTAATGTTTTCAAGCTTTCAGCCATTAAATAAGAGAGACAGAATGAAGAAGTTGTCAAATCAAGTGAAAAAATGTAAGGAATATGTCTGTCAGCATAGATAAGATTTTTACAAGAATAGAACAAACAAACATAATATAGAAAAGGAATTGTTGATTTTTCAACAGATGAGCAACTCTAGTAAACATAACAATAAAATTATATCCCCATGATCTCTGTTACTTCCCATCAGTATCAACACAGGTGATTCGACAAGCATAACATTATAACACAATACTGCAGAGAAGTATCACTGTCTTAAATCTGAGGTTATTTATGGTCTAAACAAATGTGTCTACATTTACAAAAATGTACTTTCTTTCTAGAACAACTTAAAGGCTAAAAAATTCCTTTCTCGTTTTTGAAACTAGCTTAATATTAGTGTATATGGTTGGAGACAATGATCAAGTTCTGTTTACTCTCTCATACACCAAAAATTATTTATAGTATGGTTGTAACTCGGAAAAGAAGGTATTGCACTGCATTTGGTATTCCATTAAACTCGGAAAATCTCTTAGGAAAAACTTGATGTCTCCTCTGACAGCAGGAATATCAGCCTAAAAACAAGAAACTAAATTAAGAGACTATGCATTTATTTGGCACCAAACAAACTCACTTTGGTGTGCACATATTTAGGTAGAAACTATTAGTACCCTGATTAGACGTAGCATTTTTTTGAAAAAGGGGAAAGATTAGGTAAATTGTTTTTGAGAAGAGTTCATTGGCACTAACAAGCAGGGCTAGACTTGTGCTTTATTGACAGGCCAGGTGAAGTGGTAATTAGGCAGAAGTTTACTTTTATCAGTCTTTTCAAACAGAATTTTCTCATTCTTGCTGACTTCTTGGAATGTTGACAGTTTGATCCTGTTCAAAGGTTTCGGAAACAGGTCTGGTGCGAAGCACTTCCTTTGAAATGGCTGATCTAGCTCTGTTTTAAAAATGGTTCTGACTACACTATTTTCCACACATCTATTGACATTTCAGTATCTCTATTTCTTCCTAAATTTTTGTATATGCTATAGCAGTATTTCAGATGATACTATGAATCCTAGTTTCACCAGAATGGCTCAGATTTTAAGGCACAAGTGCAGGTCGTAAGTCACTTAATTTTTCATATTTTAAATTACAATGTAAGTGTTCAAAAATAAAACTGAATAATTTTTATATGCCCACCTATATTTTTTGGCTATGTAAACATGTCAATTTGTAAATATATTTATAAATCATTACATCTACTTTATGTGCAAAGTAAGTCAGTTTCCTAACAATTCCATTTATAAGTTTGAGGTATTTTACACAGAACTTTTGGCATGACAAAATATATAATAACTAATTTTTTATTACATTTTCAAGGGAAAACTAATAAAATAATGCTTCACTAATCAATTATATAAATGTGAAGTAAGTGAGAAATATTTTAAAAAACTGAACAAGCTGTATATGAAATAGTATATAAGATAGCAAATGTTGAATTTTTCTTTAAGATGTTTTATTCTGAGTAATGATGTTTATCTATAAATTTTAGTTTATATGGTGAAGAAGCAAAATCAGGAAGGTTAATAGAGTTGGTTGTAAAATGGAACTTGTCCTCTCTAAACATTTACCTGAAGCCTCAAAGCTGAGGATAATAGTTTCTGCCCACAGTATCCTGCAAAATTGAGATTCCAGATGATCTATTTAGGATTTCTAAATTGGGTTTTCCAAATCTATTCCTATCACTCAAACCATCCTATATGTGAGATAAGCAGGGGAGCAAAATAATAAGTCTTTAAGAATTCCTCTGAAGGGGTTGTTAGAATTCTGTTTTCCCAGGGCAGGAGTTCTTCTGTCTGACTGGGCAAAGTGATGATCAGTTAACTTCCAAAAAAATCACTGGAAGAACCTGGCATGTGTCCATATGGCTAGGGATACGTGTTGTTTTGTGGCACTTCTCAAAAAAAAAAAAAATCAGACAGGTTGCAACTTCTTTTGTTGTTAACAGAGGGAAGAGAGGTTTGTCTGCATGGTAAACCTTTATTTTCAGTTTCCTTAAGGAAAAACTACTCTTTCCTGTGTCCCACAGCAAATATCTGATAATTTATTTGGCCTGGAATCATCTTGAAAGGACATTACTTAGGAGGCAACATGTCTTGAGACTGTGGCCCTCGCACAGATAATTTGTGTAGGATATAGTGTCTGAAGACAATATCTGGGGAGTGAATATCTGGAATTAATGAAATTCAAGTCCACTCTCTGAGAATTTCTGAAGAACCTCCAATTGTTCACACCACATTGGGGAAACCCAGAACAGAACAGAATACACAAAACCAGATTTCAAGAAGATGTGATCTGTAAGAATATATCCTAAAATCTCTCTTACTTCCTTTCTGCTTACTCCTACCCAGGGATCCTAGGTAGTAAATGGAAGAGGAAATGAAGCTTTAAAGTGAGTAAAAATTGGCTGTGGCACTCTGCACTGCAGGTTTCTGGACCTGGGTCAGGCTTGAGCTGCAAGACACAAATCTTTTAACTGAATAAAAAACTTGATTAAAAAGTAATAGCTTTATTCTTAATAGCCCAAACTTCAGATGACCCAGTTGTCTCACAACAGGTCAGTAACTAAACGGACTGTGGAGCATTTATGTTCTACTACTACTCAGCAGTAAAAAGAAACAGATGATTCTTGCACATAACAACTTGGATAGCTCTAACGGGCTGAATGAAAAAAACATCATCTCTAAAGGCTACATACTGTATGATTCCATCTGTATAACATTCTTGAAATTAAAAAAAAGTTATAGGGAACAGATTAGTAGTTGCCAGCAGCTAAAGAGGTGATGTAACTCTAAAAGGGCAGCTGGCCTCCTTGAAGAATATGGAAAGAACCTCCATCTAATCTAACAACAAAGTTCCAAATGTTTAAAAATCTGTGAGGAATATTGTTGATGATGGAAATATTACACATATTTATTGCAACAATGTCAGTATCCTGGTTGTGATATTGAACTATAGTTTTACAATGTTATCCTTGGAAGAACCTGGAAAGAGCATACGTGGGATCTTTCTGTAGCATTGCTTACACCTGCATGTGAATTTACAATTACCTCAAAAGTTTAATAAAAAAAAATATTTCATGTTACCACTATATAATACCTACAAAGCAGTAGCTTTTATGATATGTGCATATAGAATCTATTTAAAAAATGATTTTAGCTTTATATCAAAATTGATTTTAGCTTTATGTCAAAATTCCTATATATTCCTGACCTCATCCATGCACAGTTTCCCCACTGTCAACATTCCCCAGCAGAGTGGCACATTTGCTATAATTGATGAATTTACCTTGACATAGTGCAGTTACCCCCAAGTCCATAGCTGACATTAGGGTTCACTCTTGGCAAGTGACAATGTATAATGACATACATTCGGCATTATAGTAGTTTACAGAAAATTTCACTGTCCTAATAATCCTGTGATCTGTCAACTGCCCTTGACTGCTGGCAACCACTGATCCTTTTTACTGTCTCCAAAGTTTTGGCTTTTTCAGAATATCACAGCTGGAAGCATACAGAATGTTGACCTTTCAGACAATCCTCTTTCACTTAGTGAATGCATTTAAAATTCTTCATGTCTTTTCATGGCTTGATAGCTAGTTTTCTTTTGGTGCTCAATAAAGTTTATCTGAATGCACCACAGTTTACTTTATTCACTTACCAAAGGACATCCTGGATGCCTCCAGTCCCTGGCTATGAATAAAGCTGTTATAAACATCTGGGTATGGGTTTTTGTGTGGACATAAGATTTCAGTTCATTTGGGTAAATATCAAGGAGCATGACTGCTGGATTATGTAGTGATAGTATGTTTCGTTTTATAAGAAACTGCAAAAGTGTCTTCCAAGGTGGCTGTATCATTTTGCATTCCTATCAGTACTGATGAGATTTCCTGTTGCTCCACATCTTTGCCAGCATTTGATGTTGTCAGTAAGCATTATTATTAAACTGGTCTTGAATATTTAATTTGTGAGAAATAAGTTTATTAATATTTGAAGGTGACTGAAAAAGTCATGGTATTATCCCAAAATATTTTAAAAAGGGGGGTAGGAAAGCAAAATCTAATGAAGACAAAAATAACATCTCTTCACTTTTTGTAAACAAAAAGTTTACAAAACTTACTCACTTTTAGATTAGCTCCTCTCAATGTCTTAAGGAAGTACCTCTTAGCCCTCAGAGAGATGTCTGGATTCGTGTTGCTGTGTGAATGAGAAATAGGCAAAAAAGAAGTGAAGTTGCAAAAGATAAAGACTATAGAACACAAAAGGGAGTGATGAGTGAAAGTTAGGAAAAATAGTTTATTTTTTAACTTTTTCAGTTCTCTGAAATGAATTATGTATCAAGATTTAAGTATCCAGGCACATTTTCTATCATATTTCTAGACTGTATTAGGAGCATGTTCCAAATATTTTAAAGGGAGTTACCAGGCTACATAGCAAGCGTTGTGGTCCTTTTTTAACAAACTCAAAGATAAAATCTTTATGAGTTAATAAATGTACTTTGGACTCTAGAAACCAAGAAAAAATAGGAACAACAGACAAATGACTTAAAAAAAAAAGAAGGGACTACCAATTCATTTATCTTTCCTTAATAATTCCTCAGGAAATTTCATTTTTGTCATCAGTTAGGAAAAAAGGAAAATAATAGAGATACCCCCTGGACATATGCTCTGGATTAATTATGCACACTTTACTAAGTAGCGTATACATAATGCACACTACAGTTCAAAATATAGTTTATTATAAATTCTCTCTGAGGTTTTGATAAAACAGAAATAGCTAGAGTGTCACCTGTTTTGAACATGTTAGACAATCATTTTCTTTCCCCATTCTGGTTATAGGGCATTGTGCTTTTGAATCGTCAGAATTTGCTTCTGAACCCTAATCATCTAAGTCTATGGTATTGCAATTAAGGTTGGTTATTTTTGTATCAAAGCTAGTTGCAAGAGATAACCATCTGTTAGGTGGTATTTTATAAAGATAACACTATCTTTACATGGTTCTGAATATTAAATGAGTTTTGTTTCTGTGTTTATTAATTCTCCCATTTGCTTTTATGTCCTAACTTGTCATCTTCGGACTTGGAACATTCTCATTAGCATGAAAACCTACTCTAGTATTTCATCTCTTAAATAATCCTTATTTTATCTTAAAATACTGTCCAGCTATTGTGCCTTTTTAAATTTTTTCTACTGTTCTTCAAAGTGAATGATTCATGAGTTTTGTATACCCACAGTCTTCATTTTCTCATTATTCTATCTCTGTATCATTCCATTTTGGCTTCAGTATCCATACCTCTGCAGTCTCTTCCTATCAAGTCAACACCACATCATGTTCCCATATCTGATGTTCTGTTATTTTGTCATTACTGAAAAGACTTCTCATTTAACCAATGTAACACTTTTTTTAAAGATTTTTTTTTTTTTTTAATTTGACAGAGAAGGAATACAAACAAGGGGAGTGGGAGAGGGAGAAGCAGGCTTCCCGCTGACCAGGGAGCCCAACGCAGGGCTCGATCCCAGGACTTTGGGACCAGGACCTGAGCCAAAGAAAGATGCTTAATGACTGAGCCACCCAGGTGCCTCCTCAATGTAACCCTTTAAAAACAAAACAAAACAAAACAAAACAAAAACCCCTTACGTTTATTTTGCTTTTTATTCTCCTCTTCCCTAGTTTGTTCTCAATGCTTCTCTGCTTCCTAACAAATGTTGGAAAAGCCCTGAGCTGATTCCTGGACTGCCATCTTCTTGTTTCTATGTATTTTTGTTCTCTACAACCTGGGAGATTTTGTCTAGTCTCATAACTTTCAGTCCCAACTACCTATTAAGTCCCCCATACACATCTTCAAAGCTGAACATTTCTCGTAGCTCTGTTTATTCACTGGCCTATTGGACTTTCCAATTTCATGTTTAAAGGGCAATCAAATGTAATATGGCTAAAACACAATATTCATTCCCCTCAAGCCTTTTCCTAAACCCATTTCTCTCCCTGGTTTTTTGATCTCAGCAACCATTGTTATTTGCTTAAGTCAAAATCCAGATATAGCATTAAAAGATTTTTCCCAGATAATTCAGAATTTTATCTCTGTATCCCTACATAGATCATGATATATTTATAAATATATCTTATGAATATAAGAGCTTTTACATATATATATATACATATATATATGTATATATATATATCGGCAACATCAGTTTTTCTCTAAAGGTCCAGTATTTATAGTTGCTGAGTAGATGTTTTTGTTTAGTACCTGCATGGACTTTGTTATTTAGCAAGTTATGCTCATTTGCATATGAATTCCAAAATCACTTTTAGATTTTTGTAAAGATAATGTAACCTTTATATGGACCAATTTTAGGAGTTTTTAAAAAAGAGTTCAGGAAAACTAGAAGTACTTTGCATTACTGTTTTTGAGGCTCTTAAAACTTAAAGAATTTAAAACTTGCTTATATCTTCTCCATATTTATCAGGTATATCACCCTTGTTGATATATTTATTATGCTTTGATATGTTTTTAATTTTTCCCACTGTGTTATCTATTATCTAAGTTTATCAGTAAATTTTTTGAATTATCCTATTAAAAGCCCCAGGCATTAAATTTTATTTTTCTCATGGTCCTGAAAGCATCTTGCTTTTTAGAGACAAAGATACAGTATTTTCCTGAAATTGTTTGGTTCTATTTTGTCTTTTTTTTAAATTGCCACATTTTTCCAGTTTTTTTGAAAAATAATTGGTATATGTCACTGTATAAACTTGAGGCATAGAGCATGATGGTATATATATGTTAATATATGTTAACATATATTGCAAAATGAGTATCACAATAACTTCAGCTAACAGTCGTCTTATATAAATACAATTAAGAAAAAGGAAAAAAAAATTTCTCCTTGTGAAGAGAGCTCTTAGGATTTACTCTTAACAACCTCCTTGTTAAGGGGATGTTAGGTATATAGCAGTGTTTAGGTATAGTCCTTGTGTGTACACTGGATCCCTAGTAATTATAACTGGAAGTCTGTATCCTTTTTTAAAGTTTTTAATTTAAATTCCATTTATGTAACGTGCAATGTTACATACAATGTACTGATTGTTTCTGGTGTACAATATAGTGATTCAACACTTTGTATACCACCAGGTGCTCTTCACAATAAGTACATTCCTTAATCTCCATCACACCTTTATCCCATCCTGCCTCCCACCTCGCTTCTGGTAATCATCAGTTTGTTCTCTATAGTTAAGAGTATTGGGATGCCTGGGTGGCTCCTTCAGTTAAACATTTGCCTTTGGCCCAAGTCCTGATCCAAGCCCCTTTCTCTTTCTCTGTCTCCTGCTCAGTGGAGAGTCCGCTTCTCCCACTCGCCCTGCGTGTGGTCTCTCACTCACTCACTCTCTCTGTCAAATAAACATCTTTTAAAAAAAAGTCTCTTAGCTCACCTCTTTTCTCTTTTGCTCATTTTTAAAAGATTTATTTATTTATTAGCACAAGCAAGGGGATGCGAAGAGGGGAGAGGAGGAGAGAGAGAGGCAGGCTCTCCACTAAGCAGGGAGCTCAAAACAGGGCTTGATCCCAGCACCCCAGGATCATGACCTGAGCCAAAGGCAGATGCTTAACTGACTGAGCTACCCAGGTATCCCTCATTTGTTTCATTTTTAAAATTCCATTTATGAAATCATATGGTATCTGTCTCTCTCTGACAGCCTTATTTTGCTTAGAATAATACTTTCCAATTCCATTCATGTCCTTGCAAATGTAAGATTACATTCTCTTTGATGACTAACATTCCATTGTGTGTGTGCATGTACACACACACACACACTTATACACAAATAACCTCCTTTTTATCCATTCATCCATTGACAGACGCTTGAACTGTTTCCATAATTTGTCTATTGTAGATAAGGCTGCATGTATCCCTTAGAATTAGTGTTTTTATATTCCCTGGGTAAATACCCCGTAGAGTGATTACTAGGTTATAAGGTGGTTCTATTTTTAACCTTTTGAGGAATCTCCATACTGTTTGCAACTGTTGCTGCACCAGTTTGCTTTCCCACCAACTGTGCAAGAGGGTTCCTTTTTCTCCATATCCTCACAATACCTGTTATTTCTTGTATTGTTGATTTTACTCTTCTGGTAGGTTTGAGATGGTATTTCATTTTAGTGTTGATTTGCATTTCTTTGAGGTAAGCAGCTTTTCATGTGTCTGTTAACCATCTGTATGTTGTCTTTGGAAAAATGTCTATTCATATCTTCTGCCCTTTTTAAATTGCATTATTCTCTTTTTTAGGTGTTGAGTTTTATAATTTCTTTAGAGATTTTTGGGTACTAACCCTTTATCAGATATTTCATTTGAAAATATATTCTCCAATTCCAAAAGATGCTTTTTAGTTTTGTTGATTGTTTCTTTCAGTGTACAGGAGGTTTTTTTTTTTTTAATTTTTATTTATTTATTTTTTTAATTTTGATGTAGTCCCAATAGTTTATTTTTTATTTTGTTGCCCTTCCTTGGGAGACAAACCTAGTAAGAAATGGCTACAGCTGTATTAAAGAAGTTACTGCCCTATTCTCTTTCAGAATTTTTATGGTTTCAAGTCCTTAGTCTATTTTGAAATTATTTTTGTGTATGGTTTAAGGAAGTGGTCCAATTTCATTCTTTTCCAACTAGTTGTTGGGTTTTCCAAAAACAATATCTGTTGAAGAGACTGTCTTATTCCCATTGGATATTCTTTACTGCATTGTTGAATATTAACTGACCGTATAATTGTGGGTTCATTTCGGGTTCTCTGTTCTGTTGATCTATGTGTCTATTGTTGTGCCAGTACCATACTATTCTGATTACTGTAGCTTTGAAGTATAATTTGAAATTGCAATTGTGATATCCTCCGGATTTGTTTTTCTTTTTCAAGGTTGCCTTTGGCTATTTTGGGTCTTTTGTGGTTCTATACCAATGTTAGAATTGTTTGTTCTAGCTCTGTGAAAAATGCTGGTGTTAATTTTGATAGGGAGTCCATTAGATGCGTAGATTGCTTTGGATAGTATAGAGATTATTTTTTTTAAAGATTTTATTTATTCATTTGAGAGAGAGACAGTGAGAGAGAACATGAGCGAGGAGAAGGTCAGAGGGAGAAGCAGACTCCCCATGGAGCTGGGAGCCCGATGTGGGATTCGATCCTGGGACTCCCGGATCATGACCTGAGCCGAAGGCAGTCGTCCAACCAACTGAGCCACCCAGGCGCCCCGGATAGTATAGAGATTTTAACACCATTTGTTCTTACGATCCACAGGCATGGAATATCTTGCCATTTATTTGTATCATTTTCAGTTTCTTTCATCAGAACATTATAGTTTTCAGATTATAGATCTTTTACCTTATTGGTTAAATTTATTCCTAGGTATTTTATGGTGCAATTGTAAATGAGACTGTTTATTTCTCTTTCTGCTACTTCTTAGCGTACAGAAATGCAGCTGATTTACATATATTGATTCTATGTGCTGTGACTTAACTAAATTCTTTTATCAGTTCTAGTAGTCCTTTGAAGTCTTTCTTGTTTTCTATATAGAATATCATGTCATCTATAAATGATATATAGAATATCATTTCATCATTAGTGAAAATTGGGTAGTATAGGCATTTTGACAATATTCTTCCAATCCATGAGCATGGGATGTCTTTCCATTTCTTTGTGTCCTCTTCAATTTTTTTCATCAGTAGTTTATAGTTTTCAGAGTACAGAGTACAGAGTACAGTACCTCTTTAGTTAGGTTTATTCTTAGGTACCTTCTTATTTTTGGTGAAATTATAAATGGTATTGATTTCTTGATTTCTCTTTCTCCTGCTTCATTGTTAGTATATAGAAATACAATGGATTTCTGTATGTTGATTTTGTATTTTGTGACTTTACTGATCTTATCAGTTCCAGCAGTTTTTGCCTGCCTGCCTGCCTTCCTTCTTTCTTTTCTTCCCCTTTCTCTCTTTCTCTCTTCCCTTCCTTCTTTTTTTTTCCTTCCTTTCAATATTTTATTTATTCATTTGAGAGACAGTGAGAGAGAGAGAGAGAGAGAGAGATCACAAGCGTGGGGAGAGGGAGCGGGACAAGCAGACTCCCTGCTGAGTTGGGAGCCTTACATAGGGCTTGATCCCAGGACTTAGAGATCATAACCTGAGCCAAAGGCAGATGCTTAGCCATCTGAGCCACTCTCGTGCTCCTGTTTCTGTGTGTAGTATCATGTTACCTGCAAATGGTGGAGGTTTGACTTCTTCCTTGCCAATATGGATGGCTTTTATTTCTTTTTGTTGTCTGATTGTTGTGGCTAGGACTTCCAGTACTGTTATGAATAACAGAAGTGAAGGTGGACATCTCTGGTTTGTTCCTGACTGTAGAGGAAAAGCTCTCAATAGTTCCCTCTTGATGATATTGGTGGTATTGTTCATACATGGCCTTTATTATGTTGAAGTATATTTTCTCGAAACCTAGTTTGTTGAAGCTTATATCATGAATGCATGTCAAACTTTATCAAATGCTTTTTCTGCAAATGCTCTACAACTGAGCTATACCCCCACAAATGCTTTTTCTGCATGTGTTGAAATGATCATATGGTTCTTATCCTTTCTCTTATTAATATGATTATCATATTAGTATGCAATTATTGAACAACCTTTTAACTCAGAAATAAATCCCACTTGATTGTGGTGAATGATTTTTTTTTAACTGTATTGTTGGATTTAGCTTGCTAGTATTTTATTTAGAATTTTTGCATTTGTGTTCATCAAGGATATTGACCTTTCTAGTGCTGTCTTTATCTGGTTTTGGTATCACTGTAATGTTGGCCTTATAGAACGAATTTAGAAGTTTTCCTTCCTTTTCTTTTTTTTTTTACTAGTTTGAGAAGAATAGGTATTAACTCTTTTTTAAATGTTTGGTAGAATTCATCTGTGAAACCATCTGGCCCTGGAATTTTGTTTTTTGGGGAATACTTGATTACTGATTTCTTTGCTGTGTATAGATCTGTTCAGTTTTCTATTTCTTCCTCTTTATGTTTTGGTGATTTTTGTTTCTGGGAATTTCTGCATTTTTTTGTAGATTGTCTAGTTTTTAGGCATATAGATTTTCATACTATTCTCATAATTATTTGTATTTCTGTAGTGTTGGTTGTTATTTCTCATTTGTGATTTTGTTTATTTGGGTCCTTTTTCTTTGATAATTCTGGTTGGAGGTTTATCGATTTTATTAATTTTTTTGAAGAACCAGCTCCTGTTTTCATTAATCTGTTCTTTGTTTCTTTTCTTCTTCTTTTTATTTTTTTTCTGTAACATTTGTTTCTGCTATGATCCTTGTTATTTTCTTCCCTCTGCTGACTTTAGGCTTCATTTGTTGTTCTTTTTCTAACTCCTTGGTGTAAGGTGGTTATATATTTGAGATTTTTATTGCTTTTTGAGGTAAACCTGTATTGCTTTATATTTCCCTCTTAGGTCTGCTTTTGCTGCATTCTAAAGGTTTGGACCATTGTGTTTTCACTTCTATTTGTTTCCTTTTTTTTTTTTTTTTAATTCTTTTATTTCCTTGTTGACCTATTCATTGTTTAGTTAACATGTTGTTTGACTTCCATGTTTTTGTGGTCTTTCCAGATGTCATATTGTGTTTGACTTCTAGTTAACATTGTAGTCAGAAAAGGTGCAAGTTATGGCTTTGATCTTCTTGAGTTTGTTGTATCCTGTTTTGTAAACTAATATGTGATCTATTTTGGAGACTGTTCCATGTGTACATCGAAGAATGCATGTTCTTGTGTTTTAGGATGGAACGCCATGAATGATATGTTAAGTCCTTCTGGTCCAATGCTTCCTTCAAAGCCATTGTTTCTTTGTTGATTTTCTATTTAGATGATCTGTCCATTGATGTAAATGAGTTGTTAAATTTTCTTATTATTACTGTATTATCAATTAATTTCTTTCTGTTTATTATTTTATGTATTTGGGTGATCCCATTGTAGGTACATAAGTATTTACAATTATTATATGGTAGGTGTGTATATGTGTGTTGGTGTGTGTATAGATAGTTATAAATATGGTTTGTATCTTTGACCAACGTTATCTTTATCTCTCTCCTCCCATCCCCTGCCTCTGGTAATCAAAGTCAGACATCTTTTTCTCTTTTCCTGATGGTGGTTTTTTTTTTTTTAGGTACCATATATAAGTGAAATCGTACAGTGTATGTCTTTCTCTATCGGACTTATCCTACTTAAAAAATTCCTTCAAGATCCATTCGTGTTGTTGGTTGGATATCCTCATTTTTTTTTAATGGTCAAATGATATTTCATTGTTTACATATACCATGACTTTTTATCCATTCATCCATTGTTTGACACGTGGTTGTTTCTGTATCTTGACTATAATAAAAAAAATATAGTATTAACATGGGGATGTAAATATCTTTTCAAGTTAGTGTTTATTTTCTTTGGCTATAGTCCCAGATGTGTTATTACTGGATCATATGATAGTTCTACTTTAATTTTTTGGGGATTCTCCATATTACTTCATAGGTAATTGCCATATTTTTTTGTGTTTTTTTGGAATTCTGTTATCAGGACTTTCCTGTTATCATCCTAATTAAACACAGGATCACATGCTAATGGGTTTTCCCCATGTCTTCTGACTGAAGTTCATGAGTCATTGCTTCCTCACATAATTCTAATGAGACAAAGGATGGAATTAATGACAGGTTCTTTTTTTTATGGTTAAACAAGTAGTATCTGGCTTGGTTTTTTTTAAATTGCCCGATCAGATAGAATTCTACAGAATTGAGTAATACTCTATAATATATCTTAGTTTATGAAAACAGGACTCTTTAGAAATAAGATACTTTGATATACCCAAAGTGATGAATTGGAGTGTGTTTCCACTGTTGTATTAAACAGATTTTAATTGGTATTCAGGTGAAAGAAACCAGTTGAAATTCTAAGGGTGCTTTGCTTTTAATAATGAACAGTAGAGCCACAGACTGTGCTTAAAGAACACATAAATGATAAGAAAATGCAGCAGTGTGGTGTGCAAAATACAATCCTTTGGACTGATATTCTGAGGTAGCTGCTGTGAATGGAATCATTTAAAGCTGCAGGTAGAATGTGTGTATTTATAAAGTGTTAGGAGGATGTTGGCACAGATGGTCAGTTAAATAAAATCAGTTGCTCCAAATGGTCAAAATAAAACAAAAATCAGTAAAATAAACTTGCTTACTGTGTTTATACTGGTACTAATAAAATAAATTTCAAAATGAATATTTTTTTCAGAATGAGTATGAAATCACAAATTGTATTCTAGACCATTTATTTTTAGTACATTGAAAAAATTTTATCCCAACATCCTAATACTTAAGTCAATTATACAGTATATAACAGTATATATACTGTATAAAGTATATACAGTATGGAATGACACATCACTGTATAAATCATTTACTGATAGTGGAACTAATTAATTGTGTGAAGATCTACCATCAGCAAACACAATCAGATAAGAACAAAATTTCTTCAGATTGTCTCATCTGTTCAGGGAAGTTGCAAAACTATTTTGAAAATTCTTATTACTTTCTAGAAAGTAATAACAATCCTACTAGGTGTTTTCTTTGAACAGGAATATTCCAGGGTGACAAATCTGTTTTCCTCTTTTTTTCCAAAGATTTTGTTTATTTATTTGACAGACAGAGATCACAAGTAGGCAGAGAGGCAGGCAGAGAGAGAGGAGGAAGCAGGCTCCCTGCTGAGCAGAGATCCTGATGTGGGCAGAAATCCCAATGTGGGCAGAAATCCCAATGTGGGGATGTGGGGCTCGATCCCAGGACCCTGGGATCATGACCTGAGCTGAAGGCAGAGGCTTTAACCCACTGAGCCACCCAGGCGCCCCTGCTTTCCTCTTTTGAAGGTACTTTCTACTTCTCACTTTGAGATTTCCCTCATTTTTCTTCATCCCACATTCTACAATGCCAAATCCCTCTACCCTGTTGACTTTTGGTTTGTACTTGCTTTCAATCAATATCTAAAACCATCCAGATTCTGCTGAAATATTAGTTTACATTTCCAGAAAATAAATTCATGTAATTCTCTCTAAAAATCTTTTTTTTTGTGTGCATAAATTTTACTGAAAATGACTTTTTCCTTAGTTTTAATCTGGATTTAGTGAACCATTGTTCTGTTGTTCAAGTCTATGGATTTACATTCAATATATTTTGTGTGTATAAACATATCCTGAATATTATTATTGGTTAATAACTGTCCATTCTTTAGAACTATCCTGAAAACTAGAAAAGAAACTTAGAAATTAATAATGCTGACTTAATTTAAAACATAGTAAGTGTATAATTGTGTCATCTGAAATGACTCTTTTTTTGGAATTTGAGATACATGGGTATGGATTTAAAAGAATTTTCAAAAATTGTGCTTTTATTACTTAATAACAGAGAAAGACTAATCCAGCATAACTTTTTTTTCTTCAGCATAGGAGCCTAGAATAAAACTGTGTTGTATATTATTCACCCATTCATTTATTCATTCAGCAGTTATTTATTTGATCTCCTCTTATAAGAGTAACATGGTCCTTGACGTTCTATAGAAAGGCCAGGTAAAAGAAAAACATTTATTTTCCTCTTTATATTAAAAATAAATAAATAAATAGGATGCCTGGGTGGCATAATCAGTTAAGCATCTGCCTTTGGCTCAGTCATGATCCTACGAGTCCTGCATGGGGCTTCTTGTTCAGCTGGGAGCCTGCTTCTCCCTCTGCCTGACTCCCTCTTGCTCTCATTCTCTGACAAATAAATAAATAAAATCCTAAAAAAAAAAATTTAACCCTACAAAGAAGTTGAAAGAATAATGTAGTAGCATCCATATAAACATTTGACATTGGGCATTAATGATGGTGGTGGTGCTGTTGCTTTTTCTTTTTCCTCCTTTTCCTTTTTCTCTCATACATGTTTCTGACAGGATCTCATCATCAAGGCTCATTTATTGATATTGATGGTTTAATTTGTTTGTCTAGAAATGTTTCCCCACTATTTGTTTGTTTGTTTCATGTATTTGACATTTTGGAAGAGTCTAAATTAGTTTTCTTGTAGAATACTCAATGTTCTAGATTTCTCTGATAGTTCGCTTCATATTGAAATCAGGCTGGTAAGGGTATGACATAAAAAATGGTGTGTGTGTGTGTGTATGTTTTACTTTTTCTATTTGCATCTCAGTTTTTCATGTTTTTATGCACTGTCTGCAAATTTACAAATTCTTTTCATGCTGCAAGACTTATTTTATGGGGATTTGTGTTAATCTAATTAGAAGTTGTTTGGTTTGTTTGGGGTTTGATGTTTATTATAGCTTTGGCTATTGTCAGTGCCTAAGAAGCTTCAAATTCCTGTAGTTACACCTTGGGTTAACAGTATGAGCTAGTTTTTTAGGGGTTTGTCTGAGGCTAATTGCTGTGGTCTTTGAGTCTGCCCACTTGCCTCCTGGTCTTCCCTGTGTACTGTTTCCTAAGAGAATATCGTCCTCTCCGTGGAGTTCCACGTTTTTTTTTTTTTTCTTGAAGATCGTTAGTGTGGTAGTGGAAGGATGTTAGAAGTTTCTCTGTTGATTTGATGAAGTCTTAGTCTTTGGCTGGCACTGTGAACCTGAATCTCAGGGTCCTGGCCTTCCCAGTGTTCTGTATCTGCTATAGATAGAATGCTGAACTTGTTTCCCCTCAGAGGTGGAGATTCTGCTCCTCTCAGAACAAACATCCATCCATCCATCCATCCGTCTTTCTGTTGGATTTCTTTTCTCTTCTAGATACAAGGAGTTTCTACTAGAGCTTTCAAGATAGTCCCATTGTTCTTCCCCCTTTAGATGTGTTCTTTAGCAGAAATAATAAAGGTAGTTCTGGGAGGATTTTGGCAGTGGCATCATAAATTATTTTCATAAATCTCTCTCATTTTTTCTATTAATTATCTGGTAGAGTTCCTGCAGGAAAATCTTTCCAGAGTGTGAAATTTCCCTCTCCCATTCTATAGTCCCAGATGCCTCATTCTTTCCACTAGCCCATAATGGAACTTTGGCAATTCTTAACTGGCTTTTATGGCACACCATGATGTCTTTGCCAGGTAAGTAAATGTTCTGGTACTGTTTCTTACTTGCAGGTGAATGCCTCACAAAATATTTTCATTCAGTTTTTTGCCTTACAACCACATTTTTATGATGAGTTAACAAAAGTCATTTTCAATTTTTCCAGTTATTTTTTTCTTGTTATAAGTGTGGGAATAGCACACTTTTCTGCTTGCAGTATCTCAAAGACAGATTTTTTAAAGCACCATTCCTTTAATTATGATAGCAAAATATGTGCTCATCACAGCATCTGGAGCATAGCAGTCTCAGTAATTATAAATTCCTTTTCTATTTATTTAATTTAGAAGTATTATGCCCATTTGAAGCTATTATTTATAAGTGATAATACTTTAAACTAGATTTTCTCACAATATTCTGACAAATATCTTTCAGCAAGATGTTAATTGGTAACTTGTAGAAGGAGAAGGGGATGGAGGTATAGTATTTCATGACTAAATAATTTGAGGAAAAAATTGGTTAAGCAAATTAAATAGTTTCTTTACTGAAGTCATTTTCAGAGCTATTATGCATTATACATTGCACAGAGGTGTGTAATATGCACACTGTTTTTTTCATAGAACATCCACTAATAATTCCTAAAAATACCTAAAATTTAAAAAAATGTGTGTAATCTATTGTTAGTTATTTATACACATCAGTGAGATTGAAGGAATTAAATCTGAGACAAAACTTTGCTAAATGGCAGCAAGAAAATTTTATGAAAATACCAGACATTAAACATATAACAAAACAATTAGGAAATACTAATGATTTTGAGAAGTATCTCCTGCCATGGGAATGTTCATATAGGAGAGAATAAATATATATGTTGTATAATAACTGTATAAGATTTATATGCCAAGTAATCTGATTATTAGAATTGGAAAAGATGCTGTAATATACATATTAATTTCTATTAAAATATTTTTTCTTATTTAATAATTTAATATTTATATTTTCTATGTAATATTCTATACATTTGGCCCAAAATATTTCCACTGAAAACCAATTTTCCATTCTGTTTTCACATTAGGACAAGATTTTCAAATTCTATACCCATTTTTCTCTACACAGTTGCATTTGAGGAGTGGATGATACATCATGTTGCCTAACATACGCCTCTTTAGCAAACCAGCAACTCATTATTAAGATAAACAACCATTGAACTTGCACATTAGAAGTGCACAGAGGGTACTCTTTGTTACTCTATGAATCAGGTTCATGACATAACTTATGTCTCTGGAGAATGTGTTGAACAAACTAATTCTAACAATTCAATCAGTCTGAACTCTTTCCTGAAGCAGAGTTGTCTTTTCTATCTCCTGAGGTTTCCTGAGTCAAATGCAAATAAAGAGGGAACATCACTATCATCTCTTCCCTAATCACAGTTGTCACCTCATGTCTCCTCGGGGTAATAGACTCACACAGTCGTATAGTTCTCTTAAGACAATGAGAGCTGAAATTTCTGATGTAGAAAAAGGAAGTGAAGGCATTTCTTTTAAGGAATCTCTACACCCCACGTGGGGCTTGAACTCATAACTCTGAGACCAAGAGTCATATGTGCTATAGACTGAGCCAGCCCCAGGCCCCTAGTGAAGGCACTTCTAAAATGTATAGTTTTGAAAAAATTAATGTTAAACAGGTTTTTGTGATTGAAATACTAGTCAATCACATATAGTTTTAAATTGAGTTGGAATTTTATGTCAGTAACAGTATTGTCATGGATATGAATATCATTTTTTTTAAATTTTATGTATTTATTTGACAGAGAAATAGAGAGTGCAAGTAAGCAGAGCAGCAGGCAGAGGGAGAGAGAGAAGTAGGCTCTCTGCTAAGCAGGGAGTCTGATGTGGGGTTTGATTCCAGGACCCTGGAATCATGACCTGAACTGAAGGCAGCCACTTAACCAACTGCCCTGACGCCCCAAGAATATCATTCTTTTTTTTTTTTTTTAAAGATTTTATTTAATATTTGACAGAGAGAAATCACAAGTAGTCGGAGAGGCAGGCAGAGAGAGAGAGAGGGAAGCAGGCTCCCTGTGGAGCAGAGAGCCCGATGCAGGACTCTATCCCAGGACCCCGAGATCACGACCTGAGCCGAAGGCAGCAGCTTAACCCACTGAGCCACCCAGGCGTCCCCCCAAGAATATCATTCTTAAGAACAGGTATAAACTTCATTATACTTTAATGCTATTCAGTCCTACTTGTCAGAAATAAGGGAATGTACTTAAAAATATTTCTTAACACACAAAAGTCAGAGAAGAAACATTGATTTGTGGACTCAGTTTTGTAGCTCCTCAGTGAACATTTTATAAGAACAATCATCAGTTTAAAAAAACAAAAAACAATCATCAGTGATAGGGTTTCAATGGAAATGGTGGTAAGTAAAAACAGCTTTATGGGATGTGGTCCTAATTTTTACTTAGCTGTATAAACTTTGGAAAGGGGACACAATTGATCCAAATTTCCTCTTCTAGTTAAGAGAATTATGTGGTTATCAGATTCAGAATATTGTCATAAATATTTAGCTGATTTACAGTAGCAACTGTTTATTCTGTTTATTTTTTCATTATTAACTGTATCGATATCCAGGTCATCCACTTCCCTTCCTTCCTTTAAGCCAAATTCTTTCTTTTGAATCCATTCTCTGAATAATTTTTTTTTCACATTTTATGTTTGAAGGTTACATTTTCATTCTTCAGCTAGATAAAACCATGTATGTCACATCCATCTCAGCAATTGCCACTGATCAGTAGGGACAAGTCTAGAGTCCCTGCAGATTGGGAAATCCTCTCCAAATCTCCACTGGTTGAAGTTCATTGAATATTCCAGGAGCCCTTGTTCTACCCTACATTCATTTTCCCAAACTCTGTTTCTTTCCAAACTAGTAAAGTCTGACTTCTCCTTTTACCACTATTATAGAAAAATGATAAACACTGTGATTTAAGTGGTCAATTTTCTTTCTCATCTTACTCAAGCTCATTGAAATAGATGACTGTATCATTAACCAGATTATAGAATGATTATTATTTGTCACAAGTTTTTTTATGTTAACTGGGCATTTTTTTCTGTGTATAGTCAATTCAAATATACATGTACATGAATTTGTGGTCCAGGGTCTAGGCTCTCTGCCATTCAAAGGGTTTTGTTGACTTGACTGTTCACATTGTGGAAACAGAAGAGAAGGATTAAAGGACACAAGACCTCTTGAGGTATGAACACAATACTGCATGGTAGTGGTTTCCCTTCATTCTCTTAGAGAGAATCACAGACCTAGTCAGATTCAAGGAGTGGGGAAAATAATCCACTTTTTTGGGGAAGAGTTGAAAAAATTATCTTGAAAAAGACAGTAGATATAGGAAAGGGAATAATTGCAGACATTTTTGCAGACAGTCTACCACAGTGATAGTTGTCACTGTGTTGCTCTCTGGAATTCTCCCCTACATTTGAAGATAACATTAACTTGTTTTCTCTTTCAAACTCTAGGGCTTTGCTCCTTCTTGGGGCTCCTCTTAATTTGCTCATTTCTTCAGTTGTGAGGGCTTTTTTTTGGTTTGTTTGTTTTTTGTCTGTTTGTTTGTTTTTCGGGTAATGCCATCCTTCTCCTTTTTTTCTCAAACTGCATTCTCCTTATGGGATTTATCATCCACATCCATGCTTTTGGAAACGGCTTACAAGGAGATATAGTTAAAGCTATCCTGCAGGCTCCAGTACATATATCACACTTCAGACTCAATATTTTCACTTGTCTATGAGTAGGATGTGTAAAAAAATAGAAATTTACAAAACAATTCTTAATAAGATATGGTATGTTCTCTTTGTATGTTAACAACTAAACAAATCTTTTAAAAAGAAAATCTTGAAATCCCGTTTTCTCTGTTTCTTAATATATAATTTGCTCAAAAGATTTCCATTTTAAAATCATGAGAATATCTTACAGTTTTTTTAAAATTAAATTTATTTATTTTCAGCATAACAGTTTTAACAATAGAAAAAAACAAAGACTTTTATTAGTTCTTGGATAATATGTTCCTAGTTGGGCTAGTATCTCATGCCGATTTGGTTGGGAAGAATCCATAATAACTTTGTTGTGAATAAAAGTAAGCAGAGAGAGATTTTATCATCTTGTGATCTTGCCCCACAAGATTTACCTCCGGTTACTTTTGTCAAAAACCTGTGAGTCATTTTTAAAACCTCCCTCTATGTAGTCATTTAAATCCAATCAATTCAAATCATTAAACCTACCAATTCTACCTCTTATGTTTTTGATCCTCCCAAGATAACCTTATTAATTCCCTATATCACTATAAAATGAATACACTCTAGCTGGTCTTTGGTCATCCACTTTTAATCTCCATCCCAAACCACAGTGAGCCCTACATTAAATATAAATCTCATTGCCATGCTCTGCTGAAACATACTTCAGTGATTTTTCATTACCTTTAGGAGAAAACAAAAACCAAAAAACACCAAACTTTCACAAGCACTATATGATCTGATCACCATGTAATTCTTAAAATCCTTTTTGTATAACTTTTCCCTTTCCTGTTTTCTTCAATCATATTTACTATATTTCATTTCTTGGAAGAAACCTTTTTTTCCCCCTCAAAAGAATCTGTGCTTTCACTGTTTCTTCATACCTCATCTGTAAACCAGTTCATGGTTATCCATCATGTATATATGTATACACCCCAAAAGGCTTCCTGTTACCACGTAATTAATTTGTCTTTCTGGTTCTTTTAAAATTCCTTGATTGCCTTGTTCATCCCTGTCTCTCCAGTGTGTGTCACAAATCCTGACATGTATTAGGTACTAAATTAGCTTAGACAGTGATCTCTTAAAAATAATTTTACATGTAATTTGCTAGTTGCCTTGGGTGAAAGAGCAATATATATATATATGTGTGTGTGTGTGTGTGTGTGTGTGTTTGTGTGTGTGTGTATGTGTGTGTGTGTGTATGTGTGTGTGTGTGTTTTATCAGTGTCAGGTATCTTTGTAGTTCTTGGTCATAATAGCTGGAGCCATTTAACAGTAGCAGTCCTGTTTAAATTTTAGCCTTGAGGACCTAGAGAAATAGACTACCCTACTTTCTGATATGATGTTCACAGGATTTGTCTTTTTAATGCAGTCTTTATGTCCACTTTTATTTCAGAAGCCTTTGGGCATGACATGTTTCTTTATAGTTTTAGAGTGCTCTTAATACTATAAAATTTAATTCAGTTTTACATTGCATAAAATTCCAAGTTGATGTTATATAACAGAAATCTCCTTCGAGTGGTGTTTAGGACTATTTTGCCTGTTACTTATGATGCTACCATAGAAAACGGAAGAAAAAAGGCATCTGTATCCAAATTTCACATCCTACAAGAAAAAGTAGGAAGCTTGTTACTTCAATTACTCTACCAGCAAGTGTGTTTTAAATCAGATTCTGTATAACTTTAATTATATATATATAACTTTATAACTTTATATAACTTATATAACTTTAATTAAGGATTTCTATCATCAGAAAGTGCTCTAGATATTTCAGGCTTTCTTCAGTCATTGTCTCTTTTTCACTCTATCTCTTTTTAGAATGAACGCCAGGCAACCCTCCTTAAGACACCACTTAATTTATTGAAATCATCTCTTGTTTACTTTGTATATATTAAAATACCAAGCTTGGAATCAGATCATGTTAATACAAAGTGACAATCGGTTATGTCACAGCAGTGTCTTAAAAATATTTGATGTCTGATGTTACGCTAAATGTTCCATAGCCAGTTGAGTTCACCTAGCCATGACTGAGATTGAGGAACAGAGATAGAAAGTCAATTACCTAAGATAATAATTTAAATGATTTTAAGTAGACTCTTTTTAAATGTCCAGGGAAATCAATTCAGTATAAGGAATGAGCATATACATGAGGTACACTAAAATATTTGTTTTTAATTTTGTAGATGAAAAAATCATGTATACTACCATGAAAAGTAATTACTATGGGAAGCATAGTTATGTAGTGCTACACCTGCTTACATTTTTTTGATAATATTTATTTTAGTATTGCTTTAGTTTAGAGTTTATTTGATATCTGCTCAAAATCAGATTTAGTACCTTATAATCATAACCTGTTTTGTTTTATTGTCACTGATAGTGTATGTGTGTTTCTGTGTCTGTCTATGTGTGATTTAGATAGAATTGAGGAAGGGATTTTAAATTGCCATGCTGTTGTCCTCTTCACATGATATTCTTTAAAAAGATTGAATAATACCCATAGCTAGTCATTTCATATGACTTGAAGTTTTTTTTTTTTAAAGATTTTATTTATTTATTTGATAGACAGAGATCACAAGTAGGCAGAGAGGCAGGCAGAGAGAGAGAGAGAAGAAAGCAGGTTCCCTGTTGAGCAGAGAGCCTGATGTGGCGCTTGATCCCAAGACCCTGAGATCATGACCTGAGCTGAAGGCAGAGGCTTTAACACACTGAGCCACCCAGGCACTCTAAAGTTTTTAAAAAAGTAAAAAAATTCACCTTCCCCCACAAAACAAGTAATCCAGTTAATAAATAGGCAGAAGGCATGCATAGACATCTTTCCAAAGAAGACGTGCACATGGCTATTGGACACATGGAAAGATGTTCAGCATCACATCATCAGGGAAATACAAATCAAAGCTATAATGAGGTATCATCTCATACCTATGAGAATGGCTAAAATCAACAGCACAGAAAACAAATGTTGCTGAGGATGTGGAGAAAGGGAAACTCTCTTGTTCCTCTTTGTTCCTCTTTTGGTGCAAATGCAGACTGGCATAGATACTCTGGAAAAGAGTAGGGAAGTTCCTCAAAAGGTTAAAAATAAAACTACTCGACTGCCCAGTAATCGCACTACTAAGTATTTACCCAAAGGATACAAAAATACTGATTCGAAGGGATATATGCACCCTGATGTTTATAGTAGCATTATCAACAAATAACCAAGTTACAGAAAGAACCCAAGTGTCCATTGACTGATGAATGGATAAAGAGGAAGTGGTATGTATGCGCAATGGAATATTACTCAGCCATACAAAAGAATGAAATCTTGGCAGTTTCAGTGATGTGGATGGAGCTAGAGAGTATTATGGTAAGTGAAATAAATCAGTCAGAGAAAAACAAATGCTATATGACTTCACTCATTATCTGGAATTTTAAAAATGAAACGAACATTGGAGGGGAAAAAGGCAAACCATAAAACAAACTCTTAACTATAGAAAACAAACTAAGAGGTACTAGAAGGGAGTTAGTTGAGGGGTATGGGCTAAGTGGGTAATGGGGATTGAGGAGGCCACTTGAGATGAGCAGTAGGTATTATAGATAAGCGAGGAATCACTAAATTCTACTCCTGAAACCAGTATATCACTATATGTTAGTTAACTAGCTGGAATTTAAATAAAACTTGAAACAGCTTCTTCCCGGGAAACTTTTACTTTTGCCCTTAGAGATTCCATGTTGTCACTAATGGTTTTCTTCAACCTAGCCATTGCCTGGGTAATACCCTGAATTCCCTTTCTGACATACTGTTTATATCCATATCCAATAGTTCCGATGGGGAGGGCACTGTCTCTGAATTGTTCTTCTGTTGGGTGTTCCTCATTTTGATGAGAGGTGGTTGAGGGGATGTATAGCAGAATATATCAAACACAATCCAGGAAAGGTGCACCCTGGAATGCTTCAGAGCAATCAGAAGTCACCACCAAAAAGAAGGAAAAAAGAAAAAAAGAGAGAGAGGGAGAAATAAAGAGAAGACCCAGCCAGAATGAGCCCCCAAGTAAGATTTATAACGTATAGAAACAAACGAAAAATTGTTTGAGAGAGAGCGCAGAGGGAGGGGGGAAGCAGACTCCCTGCTGAGTGGAGAGCTCCACCTGGGGTTTGATCTTGGTTGGGATCATGACCTGAGCCATGACTGAGCCACCCAGGTGCCCCATTAATGAGCCTTTTTAAAATATCCAAGTTGGGGGTACCTGGGTGGCTCAGTGGGTTGAAGCCTCTGCCTTCGGCTCAGGTCATGATCCCAGGGTCCTGGGATTGAGCCCCGCATCAGGTTCTCTGCTCAGTGGGGAGCCTGTTTCCTCCACTCTCTTTGCCTGCCTCTCTGCCTGCTTGTGATCTCTGTCAAATAAATAAACAAGTTTTTTAAAAAAAATTGACAGTGTTGTTCTTTTAATTCAGACGTTTGGTATTTACTTGAAGGATTTAATATTCTTCATAATAACATAGCATGTGATCTCATTAAATCAACTAGAAGTTAGTCACCTTCAATCTCATTCTTGTGTTCTTTGTTCTACGTCATATTGATTGCATCACTCATAGGATTCTGATTTTTGTAATAGTCATTAAGAAGTTTAAATGCATTTAACTAATACACATAGCTATCATTGTATTTTGAAATATGATTTGGGGAATTCATTGGCATTTATTTAACATTACCAAAATCTTATTAGAGGTAAGTTAAATGCATCATTGGAAACTTTAATTTAAATCTTATTATTCTATATTTAAATTCAGAAAGTGCTACTATTGAGTATCACTGCTTCTGTATCCACCAGAGTGTTTAATATTTTGATTTGAATCACTTAATCAAAAATTAATTTCAAGAGAGATGTTCTTGTTGGGGGAAAATCACTAATGACTTTTAAAGAGTAAAAAAAAAAATGTTTTGGTTAATTGGTTTCTTTCTACTGATATTTATTTTGTCAAGTGGAAATACTTTAAATGGTTTCTTTGCAAAAAATGTTATTCTGTACTTTTATATGATTGTATCAAAGCCTACTGCCCTGAAAACAAAACATATCTTTGGGGATTCGAGAGTTTATATTATGGAATCCTAATAATTTCTCACCACTACTAACTTTCATAAAAAAAACATATAATTTGTTAAGTATTTCCTTTATCCAGAGATATTAATATAATAAGATGTAGAAGCAGTGATTAAATATAAGTGAGCAAGTAGAATTTTAATATATTTAGCTATATGTTGTTTTTCTTAATATGTATAATATATGGCATACTTAAGTTTTTTGTTAACTGTGTCACTGTGCTTTCACATTATGGACTCGTAATAAATTAGGTTGGATGGATGAATTTTGTAAATCTAGATAGAAATTTATCTGTGCTTTTATGTGAGGGAAATAAAATTTCATAATTTGCCCAAATATTGCATTTTTTGTCAGGAATTCATGTGGGATTTAATGTGTGGATTGTGTTGTGTCTATACAGGAGTATTATGTTATGTGCTTTTTCCCCAATCCTAACTGATCATGGAAAACTTTCTATTTGTAGAACATTTTGTGGTGTCAGTGTAGAACTCCCCTTAAGAAATACTGACTCCTGAGGCACCTGACTGGCTAAGTCAGTAGAGCATGTGACTCTTGATCTTAGGTTTGTAACTTTGAGCAGCACACTGGATGTAAAGATGACTAAAAAAAAAAAAATCTTAAATATTTACCAAGTAAAATTAAAGTAGAAGTGATTCTTAAATTAGTTATGAAATGAATAAGTATCATTTTTCTTATTCAAGCTTATCACCTACTGCTTTTCTTGCTTAGAGAAAAATATAAATTTTTTAAAAAGGATAAATTTGCTTAAAGGATATTTTTTTTTTTTTTTTTTTTAAGATTTTTATTTATTTATTTGACAGAGAGAAATCACAAGTAGATGGAGAGGCAGGCCGAGAGAGAGAGAGGGAAGCAGGATCTCTGCTGAGCAGAGAGCCTGATGCAGGACTCGATCCCAGGACTCTGAGATCATGACCTGAACCGAAGGCAGCGGCTTAAACCACTGAGCCACCCAGGCGCCCTGCTTAAAGGATATTTTGAATGGCCTCTATCCAAGTCTTCCATACAGGATTATTACCTGTATATCTCTCCCAACACCTAATGCAACCATGTGTTGTTTTTTTTTTTTTCTCCCCCTCAAAAGATAAATGCTTAGTTCAGTTCTATTTGTTGAGGCTTCAAATCAAGTGTCTTACTACATGGATAATAAAGCTTAAAGAAAAAAAAAAAGAAGAAGAAGAAAAAGAAGGAAAAGTCTCTTTTTCTCCTATCACCCAAAGCAAAAATGGCATACATGAACTATATTAACCCTCCTAGCGCTACCAGAGTACTACTAACCTTTTGTGGTCTTTACCTGACATTGCTTGGGCTATGAAGTTTGGAAACATCTAGGAGGATATTCTATCAAATATTTCAATTTTTCTTAAGCCTAAGATCCATGCATAAATAAAATCCTCCATCATATCTCTTCTTTTCCCCTCCCAGCTTTGAGGTATAAATGACAATAAAAAATTGTAAGTATTTAAGGTTTATAACCTGATAACCCAATCAGGTGAAATAGTCACCATAACCAAGCTAATTAGCATGTTCCTTACTTCATACTTTTACCATTTTCCCCTTTTTTTTTTTTTGGTCCCATTTTTTCTCCTTCTCTCCCTTAACCTTCTCCTTCTGTGGTGAGACAACTCAAGATCTATCCTCTTAACAAATTTCAAGTACATAATATAGTTTTGTCAACTGTAGTCACATTGCTGTTTAACAGTTCTCCAGAATTTAATCATCTTGCATAACTGAAACTTTTTACCTCTTAACCAATAGCTCCACATTTCCACCTCCTCTAAGCAGCTGATAACTACCCTTCTAATCTCTGCTTCTGTGATTTCGATTCAACATACAAGTGAGATCATGCAAAATTTGTTTTTCTGCATCTGGCTTACTTTGTTTAGCATAATAGCCTCCAGATTCATCCATGTTATTTCAAGTGGCAGGATTACCTTCATTTTTAATGCTGAGTAATATTCCATTATATGTGTATATCACATTTTCTTTATCTACTTATCTATTAATGGACATTTTAGTTGTTTTCCTATCTTAGCTATTGTGAATAGTGTTAAAATGAACATTGGAATGAAGATATCCCTTTGAGGTATGTTTTCATTTTCTCAGTCATTTTCATGCCTGGTATACCCCATATCATTGCTGGATCATCTGATAGTTCTTTTTTAAATTTTTTGAGGAAGACTCATGCTGTTTTCCTGTAATGGCTCAACCAATTTATATTCCCAGTAACAATACAGTTTTGTCTCTTCTCCACACCCTTGCCAACACTTGTATTCTCATTTTTTTTTTTTTTAAAGATTTTGTTTATTTACTTGACAGAGAGAAATCACAAGTAGATGGAGAGGCAGGCAGAGAGAGAGAGAGGGAAGCAGGCTCCCTGCTGAGCAGAGAGCCCGATGCGGGCCTCGATCCCAGGACCCTGAGATCATGACCTGAGGCAGGCAGAGAGAGAGAGAGGGAAGCAGGCTCCCTGCTGAGCAGAGAGCCCGACGCGGGCCTCGATCCCAGGACCCTGAGATCATGACCTGAGCCGAAGGCAGCGGCTTAACCCACTGAGCCACCCAGGCGCCCTCTCATTTTTTTTTTTATGACAACATTTCTAATCGGTGTGGGGTAATATTTCATTGTTGTTTCAGTTAGTCTTTTCTTGATAATCAGTGAAATTGAGTATTTTTTCATATACCTATTGGCTATTTGTGTACACTCCAAAGAAATGTACTTTTCCCATTTTAAATCATGTTGTTTTCTTGTTTTTGCTTTTCATATTGAATTGTACGACCATCCCCCCTTAGATATTTTGGATATTAACTCTTTATCAGATATATAGTTTACAAATACTTCTTCCACTTTGTAGTTGTCTTTTCAGTCTGTTGTTTGCTGTGCAGAAGCTGTTTAGTTTGATGCAATTGGATTTGTCTGTTTTTGTTTTTATTGTCTGTGCTTTTTGGTGTCCCATCTTAATAAAATATATATATATTATCCAGACCAATATCTGGAAACTTATCTCCTGCTTGTTTTTTTTTTTTTTTATTCCCCTAGAAGTTTTATGGCTTCAGTTCTTACATTGAAGTTTTTAATCCATTCTGAGTTTATTTTTGTGTGTGGTGTGAGATACGGGTCACCTAGCAATATTTATCATATAGACTATTCGTTCCCTATTTTGTGTTTTTGGCACCCTTGTTGAAGATTATTGAAAATGCATGCATTTGTTTCAATGTGTCTGTTCAGTTGCATTGCTTCTTATGTCTATTTTTATGCCAGTTTCATTCTCTTGATTACTGTAGCTTTGTTGTAAGACTTGAAATCAGGGAGTATGATGCCTCCAACTTTGTTGTTTTTACTGAAGATTACTTTGGCTGTTTAGAATCTTTTGTAGTTCCATGACTTTTAGAGTTTGTTTCTGCCATTAAGATTTTGATTGGGATTGCATTGAATCTTTGATTGTATAGGCATTTTAATAATATTCTTCCAATTCATGAAGATGGAATCTCTTCCCACATAACTGTTTTTTACTCCCTTTATTAATTTTCCCTTTCTCATGGACCCATAATGTTACTACTTGGACTTAATGCAAAAAAAAAAAAAAAAAAAAAAAAAAAAAAAAGATTCTCATGAACAAGAATAGAACTAAGTGCCAGTTTCTGCCAACATATTTTTGTCTCCGAAGATACCATTTTTTCTCTAGACTTACTAGTTTTTCTGTATCTAGGGGGAAATGAGAGGCTGAGTCTTGAAATCTTCTTTGATTTTTTAGTAGAAAATCTGAATGTAGCCAAAATTTCAGCTCCCTACTTTGAGGGAAATCATTAATTGCTAAATGTACAACATTAAGAATCTTGTATATAATTTTAATTGTTTAAATTAAACAACTTTACTGAGTTCCCCTAAAACCACAAAATATGCCATTATCTCTATTAAATGACCCCGAGAGGAGTTTCAAATTAAAATTTGTCATTTTGGAATCATGACAGATTTCTATTTTCATATGCTTTGTAATGTCCTTTATCTTTAAATATGCTGATAATAGCTTAAAAATGTTCTGTTTGTGCTATAGCAATATTATCTTAGTTTATATTGATGCCATTGCTTATTCTGTACTCTAAAATCAGATATACCAACATCTGGTTTTGTTTTACATATGTACTATATGCAATTTTATTTTGAGAATGATTCATTCCACTAACAGATACTATGTTGTATGTTTACTTCTAGGCACATTAAAATAATGTAATATAATGTAATGTAATTAAATTACTGCTTATAATTTTTATTCATTCTTCGGTTACAAAAATAAAAGAAAAGGAATATAATAAGCATTCCTCAGTATTAGCCCATATGTTTTGAGTAGAGTTATATATATGCACAACTTATAACTACCCTCCATTTCTTTTTTTATTATTTTTTTTAATTTTTTACTTTTTATAAACATATATTTTTATCCCCAGGGGTACAGGTCTGTGAATCACCAGGTTTACACACTTCACAGCACTCACCAAAGCACATACCCTCCCCAATGTCCATAACCCCACCCCCCTTCTCCCACCCCCCTTCTCCCACCCCCCTTCCCCCCAGCAACCCTCAGTTTGTTTTATGAGATTAAGAGTCACTTATGGTTTGTCTCTCTCTCAATCCCATCTTGTTTCATTGATTCTTCTCCTACCCACTTAAGCCCCCATGTTGCATCACCATTTCCTCATATCAGGGAGATCATATGATAGTTGTCTTTCTCTGCTTGACTTATTTCGCTAAGCATGATACGCTCTAGTTCCATCCATGTTGTCGCAAATGGCAAGATTTCATTTCTTTTGATGGCTGCAGAGTATTCCATTGTGTATATATACCACATCTTCTTTATCCATTCATCTGTTGATAGACATTTAGGTTCTTTCCATAGTTTGGCTATTGTGGACATTGCTGCTATAAACATTCGGGTGCACATGCCCCTTTGGATCACTATGTTTGTATCTTTAGGGTAAATACCCAATAGTGCAATTGCTGGGTCATAGGGCAGTTCTATTTTCAACATTTTGAGGAACCTCCATGCTGTTTCCCAGAGTGGTTGCACCAGCTTGCATTCCCACCAACAGTGTAGGAGGGTTTCCCCTTTCTCCGCATCCTCGCCAGCATCTGTCATTTCCTGACTTGTTGATTTTAGCCACTCTGACTGGTGTGAGGTGATATCTCATTGTGGTTTTGATTTGTATTTCCCTGATGCCGAGTGATATGGAGCACTTTTTCATGTGTCTGTTGGCCATCTGGATGTCTTCTTTGCAGAAATGTCTGTTCATGTCCTCTGCCCATTTCTTGATTGGATTATTTGTTCTTTGACTACCCCCATTTCTTAACACCTCTGAACATCTGGGTATTTCTTCAAGTTCATTCTGCTTTCCTATTTCAGAACCAAACAACTATTTTTATCATTACTTCTGTATGCTAATGGGCAGATATGTGACTTAGTTGCCATCAGTCAAATGTATCTGGCTGAGATATTCAGAAATGAGATAGTTAAGGAGATGGCAGTATATGTGAGGCCTGCTGCACTGGTGAAGTTCTATGGTAGTTGAGAGAGGTGGCAACTCTGCTGAAGCAGAGGGAGCTTAGTTTCAGTATTGCTGATAGTGTCATTACTCCTATTAAGATAATTTTGAATTGTAGTTCAAGTCATTTCTGGAAGCTCACTCTAGACTTTAGCTGAAGTATTTTAAGCTTCTTACTAATACAAAGAGCAACAGCAAAACTGACTGCTTAATATAGTAAGAGTGCTATTCTACCTACAATTAAGAACCCTCACAGATCTGAAGTGAGTCAACTAGATGTTTCAAGAGAGGTCATTGTACCTGTGCTAAAATTAATCAATGTATTTTATGCCCTTGGTCACATTATAAGCATTAACCTCATTAGAGACAATGATTGCAATTCTCAGAATTTTGTTTGAATAACTGAGAAACAAGACCCTCATTGCCTCTGAGTTGCTTGCAAAGATCAGAATTAAACCTGGAATATTGTTAGCCTCAGGGTAAGGTCTGCTTGAGAATGAAATGAGGGGTAAAATAATACCTTAGTGGATCAAAGTTTATCTCAAATCAGACATACCCTTAGAATGTTTACTTACGAAAATCAGTACATCTCCACTTTTGTTTAAATGATTTTGCTTTGTTGTTCTCTATTTTCAAAAACATTTCAAAATATCAAAATAAGAACCATTACTGTAAAGATGAATGACTATAAGTAGTTCTTGCTTTTGAGAGCTAGGTAAAGCAGGGATTTAAACAAAAATGTAATGCCTGCTAGAATAAAGATATTTTCAAATATCTGTGAGGAAGAATACAGCTTTTGTAGGAAACCTATAGCAACTGAAAAGATTAATTACCAGGGAGAATAATTAATTGCTCTGGAATAAATTGTCAAAAATTAATAGAATAACTAAGTTGACAAGACCAGGAAAAATCATCTCTATAAAGAAACCTAAAGATCTCTAAAAAGCCCCAAAGTAGACTACAAAATTTGTAGAAATAAAAACTATAACAAAAAAGATCTCTGTTGTAACTGAAATCTTCCAAAGAAGCCCTGCTCACTCCCAGTACTTATTGCTTTACTGTAATAATTCACTTTGCAATGTCTGCTCATAATTTTCCTGAAGTCTATTCAGTATAAAACATTGGTTGTTCATGTTTGAGACTTAGGTACAGACATAATGCATAGAAGTAAATGATTGGTCATTTTATGAACAAGATAAGTAAATGTTGTACATCTTCCCTTGAAATCTAAATAGTCATCTTTATTAAGGTAAAATGAAATGTCAAATGTATTTAGAACTCAGCTTTCTTCTTAAAAGGTGCAGTGATATAGTCCCCATGATCATCAGCAATCATTTTACTCATGTTACCATTACCTTAAGCATCTTGACTCTGCAGATGAAATTTTTCCTTTATTAAAAGATTGAAGTGGCCTCTTGAAAATATTTTATCAGAATAGCAAAATCATTGAGAAGTATATGTCTCAAACTGTCCTGGAGAAAGCAATGTTCAAGGCATTCTTTTAAGAAAGAATCTTCTCGGGTGCATGGTGAGTGCTGTGAAGTGTGTAAACCTGGTGATTCACAGACCTGTACCCCTGGGGATAAAAATATATGTTTATAAAAAATAAAAAATTAAAAAAAAAAAGAAAGAATCTTCTCAAAACGAGTAGAGAATTATTTTTTTGTGAGAAGGTTGACAATGATAGTTGCTATCAGAGTACATTTCACCTAGGATTAAAAGATAATGAAAGGAGACAGTGGTGAGTAGACTGATATTCATCTGTGCCCTTAAAAAAGGATGTGTGAATATTTTTTTATTAAAGAACAAAATGTGTAGTAGAAAACTATTAAATTCTACTTTTATAATACGAAATGAATATAAGCTTAAGTGAAAATGCTGAAATATGAATAAGTTATATTCTTGATAACATTGAGGCAACGGAACAAAAGGCAGTAAGCTAGAAGGAGAATAAATAGATGAATAAAATAACTTATTTCCTAAGAGCTTTACCCATAAATCAACTGAAATACTGAAATGCCTAATGTGGATAAATAGGACACTAAAATTAGGGATGACGGGATGATTCAGAGAAGTAATATTTAGCAATATTTTTCATTAGGATATGGATTTTACTGAGGAATTGTAAGTTCATAGAGGATCAGAATACTTTTCAAAAAGCTTCAAATCAACCAATAACTTGGTGAAAGAAGTATGAGAAAAAAACAATAAAAACTTGGATTTATAAGGGCTCTTAATTCTGAGGGATTCAAAATACATTATATATTGCTGCCCTTCTTTTCAAATAACAGATGATAAAGTACTTACTTTTTTTTTTTTTTTTTTTTTTTTTTTTTTTTTTTTTTTTTTTTTTTTAGGTTTCATTGTCACTTTAAAGTCTGCAATTCTGAGATTCTTTTTTTTTTTTTTTTTTTTTTTTTTTTTATTTTTATAGGTAAATTAGTACTTTCCAAGTATTTGACATCATGTAACTCATTGGTGCCTCACATTGAGTAAACCTGAGATTGTCCAAAGTTGAATAATTTACACAATACTCAGGGATGTAAGCTGACCTATAAACGTTAGAATTACTGAGAACATATCACTATAAAAAAACAAATATTTTGGGGTGCCTGGGTGGCTCAGTGGGTTAAGCCGCTGCCTTCGGCTCAGGTCATGATCTCAGGGTCCTGCGATCAAGTCCCGTGTCAGGCTCTCTGCTCAGCAGGGAGCCTGCTTCCTCCTCTCTCTCTCTCTCTCTCTCTCTGCCTGCCTCTCTGCCTACTTGTGATCTCTCTGTGTCAAATAAATGGATAAAATCTTAAAAAAATATTTTTTGCTTCTCACTTACTGCATTATAAGATATTTTCATATCTTAACTCATTGAATTTTTACAATCTGAGATTGCTGTGATTGACGCTATTATTTTATGGGTGAGGAAAATGAGGCACAGATAGGTTAAGCAACTTGCCCAGGTCAGACTCCCTGACAAAGCCATGACCTGAACTAACTCTCCATTTCTCATGTCCTTAACTATGATGCCCCTCTCCTCTTCAGCCATTCTAGATGAGGTCAAATCCAGGCATCCAAGACAAGAATAGAACAGCGAGGATTCTCCTTGTTCTTATCTCTTTATAAACTGGAAAAGAAAATGTTTTCCAAGATACCCTTAACACAGTCCAGCATGAAATATTTGCCCACTTTTCAACCAGTCTTGAGCATATGTAACAGGAATATTATGATGACTTCTACTAACCCTCATTCATCCATAAATCATTTACTGGGGCTTGGTACAATGTCACAGTATTAGACAAAAAACCTTATGCAATCTTCTCAGATTCCTTCATCTACCTCCTTTCTTTTTTTCTCTTGTGAAGTAGGTGCTCTATTCTTTTCTTGTCACTTCTTCACTTCCAGATTGTGATGAAGTGTGGAACCTGGTTTCTAACATAGCTGCTGTGGAACCAATGGCAAAATACAAAAACGTGGGTAATTTAACTCTTAGGTAAACTTCAGTTGGTGAGAAATGAGGGAAGCGGGGAGGTAGGAGAGAATCAGAACCACCTCCTTCCTTCACTGAGTTTCTTTAAGATGGTTTTCCCTTATCAGAGTCCTACGATGGAATCAGTGAACTTCCTGAATAACCTGTCATGGTCCCTGTATAGCTTCCTATAAAGCACCATCAGCATTGGCACAATATTGAATTGCCTTTGATCTTTAACCTTCCTTACTCTCTCATTTTTACATTTACCTCCCTAATTAGCATCTCTCTGATAATCACATTTTATTTTTTTTTAAAGATTTTATTTATTTATTTGTAGGAGAGAGAGGAGCGAGAGTGAGCACAGGCAGACAGAGTGACAGGCAGAGGCAGAGGGAGAAGCAGGCTCCCTGCCAAGCAAGGAGCCCTATGCGGGACTCGATCCCAGGACGCCGGGATCATGACCTGAGCTGAAGGCAGCTGCCCAACCAACTGAGCCACCCAGGTATCCCCGATAATCACGTTTTAATCTTTGTCTCAGGCTCTTCCTTCAGAGGACTGGAGCTAATACAATACCGAATTATGTCAATAGAATTCAGGTTTCCCTGGAAGAAGAGGTGTTTGTTCAATAGACAAAAGTCCCGCCACATTGTTTAAAGTTAGAAGTGATAGAGCCACTTCAGAGTTTGGTGTATCAGCCTTCAGATTCTGAGCTTCTCAATACTAAGTTAAATTCTACTAACCTAAGTGCACTTTTAACTGAACTTTCTCTTACATAGATTCCAAGTATGACAGCAGGACCAAGTATTAGGTTTTCTCTAGTTCTCAGTATTTTCAGAAGAGGGAAAAAAGATAGATTCTAGGAAACTTCCCCATGAGATCTTACCTGCCAATCCTGGTAATTATTTCCAGTCTGAGAGTGTGATGTACACTTGTCTTTCCCTCCTTAGTAGCTATAATTAATGTTCTGTGCTGTACACAATCTCCTGGGATGAGAATCATCTTAGTGGTGATGCTTTATTGCTCCAGTTCACCAGGTGCACCCTCACAGAGAGTGGGGAATTGAATTATATAAAAAAACATGCATCTTAATTTATAGTCTGAAACAATATTATCAATCAGCCTACTCATATGCAATACCAATTAGATAGAGATTGAGGGGCAGAATTTTATCTCTAATTTCTATTTGATTTTGGATATGTGATTGTATGTCATTAACTATCAATCCCTGCTAATATTCCCAGGCTTCTGTAACATCATAAATTTTATAAATTTTATTATTACCTTCCGTAAGACTGCCAAGTTGTGAAGTGAGGATGAGTGGGATTCTTAGCATCAGAGATTATATTAATATAATTCAGATTGCCATTTTATTAGGAGAAGTAGCTTTTTGTACTTAAAGCTGAGGAGCATAGGCGAATTGATTTGTAGCCTATGAGAGGTCTGGATTTGTGTGGAACAGAGGAAGTGAATGGGGTACACACCCATATATACATAGGTGTATAGATGGAAAAGAGTAGTTTAATTAAGGCCATGTTGCTGGATATTTCCAAATGTCATATTCATTCATATATATGCTTTTCTAATATCAAGTGGTCCAATATGGCATTCTTGTACAAAGGAAGGATCATCATGTTCCTTGAGACTGTTAGTATTTATAACTACTGTTTCTAACTTAGAGCCATATGTAAACATTTTAGCACAGAGAATTTTCTTAGGAAGATAAGTAGAATATAATTTATGACCAAGAATACTGAAAGAGTGCAACTCATTTAATCAGTACAATAGATACAAAATGTTTACAAAACTGACACTGTGAGAACACTACTCTTAAGGAGCTTTTATTTCTCCTTAACATTTTCGAGTAGTAACCCAGGGAACAATCAACTATATAGAGTCTCTTCCCATAACATAATATCTGAACATAGCTGTTATGTTTACTCATTTAATCAAACTTCTGTTTACACATCATTTTAAAATTAGTATTTTTGAGTAGATAATATTACTATAATATGAATAGATATTCTTTTGGTACAAGATTTATTCATCTTGCTTTATAATAAATTCTTAATTACAAGTGTCAATAATAAATTCAGATAATCTGTAGGGTAGTAAAGGTATTTGGCTAGTTGTCAACAGAGCCTTACCCATTAAGTTCAGCTTTACCATGGACTTTCTATCATATCAGTGTTAGTCATTTTCTAATATGTTGAGACTAGGCCCTTTCCTAATTATGTTCTTAAGGCCATACCTACTTAAATGGGTCTTGTACCTTTTACTGTGTTTTCATTTCTTAAAACTTAATGGGATTTCTGCTTTGACTCATGAAGGATTAACTACTACAAGAATTGAACTCTTGCTGTAAACAAGTAGAAAAGTAGAACAAATAAACACTTTTTCAGACATTGGGTAATAGACTCATCCTGGATGGAGATAGTTTTTAGGTTACTGTGCAGGGAGAAAGAATTCAACCAGAAGTCCTAATGATGTATTATAGAGACAGAAATTGTAGTTCAGAGAGGTCAGATGTCTGGTTCAGGCAAGAGGAAGCTTGCATAGAGATCTTTGGAGATCAGCCGAGAGATACATCTAATTTCTGCCCAAATACTCATCCACACATCTGTGGTGAGAAACTCCACAGGCTAGCAAAGAATTATTAAGAACCTACAGGACAGGCGATTTCCAAAGCTCACATATGGCTTGTAATGTGAGAGATTAACATGTATGTAATGCAGGAGATTACATTTGCATCAGCCAGAGAGAAGAGATACAATATTCAGAAAGTTATCTTTATATTATTAAAATTTATTATAAGATTTTTTGTGTAGAATTGGTATTAAATGTTTGGCAGAATTTACCAGTAAAACCATCTGTGATCTGTGGTTGGAGTTTTCTTTTCGGGAAGGTTTTTGTTGTTTCTTAGAATTTCATTTGCTTTGGTAGTACTATTCAGGGACTCTTTTTCTTCCTGAGAAAGCTCTGATAATTATTTTCTAAGAGATTGGCCCATTTCATTTAATTGTTGGATTTAGTCTTGGGGAATTTCATTAAAAGGATGTGACTGTTGAATGACCCATGAACTACCCTGGGGAACTCAGATCTTCTGTATGCCCTGTCCTGTCCCTGGAATGTAGGCTCCACTTGCTCATCCCATTCCCAGAAGCTGCTCTGAAGACACAGCCTTGAGATAGTGATGTGGTGTTGAGAACATCTGCACATTATATGTGACTGAACCCAGTGAGGACCTCTTTATAAAGTTTTAAGATGTGGTGGGCTGACTGTGGTGATACTTTTGTCTTGCTGCCACCCAAGGCAAGCCTCTCATGTCAGTTCCCTTTGCTTTTTAAAACTGCCACCTGTCTACCTGCAGTGACTGCCTCTTTCTTGGTCTCTCCCTTCCTATGTGGGTAATTACACCAGGAAGTTTCCTGGAAGGGTTGAAAACCCACATTTACTGTGACAAATTTGATCATTATGTTCTCTTACAATTCATTTAATGTCCATATATTCTGTAGTTAGGCCCCCTCTCTTATATCCAGTATTGGTAATTTTTATCTTATAACTCTCTTTTTCTCCTTATCTGTCTTGCTAAAATTTTGTGAATTTCATTGATCTTTCTAGAGAAGTCAGCGTCAAATTTCATTGATTTTCTGTATTTTTTCCTATTCCCATTTCATTTATTTATTTTGATTTTCTTTTAGCTGACATTCACTTTGTTTTGAAATTTTATTAAAAAAAATCTTCACTAAAAAAAGGATTTTTATTTGCATATCTTTAAGGTTTGGGGTGATAGAATAGTTTCTCTAGCCTTAGTAACAAATTACCACATGTTTAGTAGTTTAAAACAACTGAAATTTATTCTCTTACAGTTTCAGGAGACAAGGGGTTTGAACTGAGTCTTATGGACCTGAAATTGAGATATTAGCAGAGATTCATTCCTTTCAGAGGCTCTGGGGGAGAATTTGTTTTGTGTCATTTCAGGTTTTCTGTTGGCTGCTGGTCTTTGACATGTGACCTTCAGTCTCTGTCTGCACAGGCACATTGCCTTCTCTTCTTTAGCCAAATCTCTCTCCATCTCTCTGATGTAAGGATACTTGTGATTAAATTTAGAGCACATCTAGATAATTCAGAATAACCTCCCATCTCAAATTCCTTTAGTGCATTCGCATCTGCAATGCTCCTTTTTCCATGTATATTAACATCACAGGTTCCAGGCTTTAGGGATTATATATTTTGGGGATCATTATTCACTCACTGTAGATGAATATAGCTGTCTGATGAATTCTACGAAGTGCAGTTGCTAAATAAATACCGGCAAACTGTGAAAAAGTTGCAGCCACTTACAATATTTTTTCATGATTAGGTTAAACATATCCTTTGGTCTTTTGGGCTTGGAATAATGCTTTAAAAAGTACTTTACATTCTAAACAATGAAATAGTGCATATACTTATATTTTTAGAAAAATCGATCTTAAGTCTTTTGGCAGTTTATAAATGTTGATGTAAAAGATAGTTTGTATATCTTAAATTGACATCTTATTTCCTGAAAATTTCCCCTTTTATCATTTTAAATATCTTAATCGTATATTAACTTCTTTATTTAATCCTATTAGCTTTTATTTTATTTTGCGTAATGCTAATATCCTAATTGTATTTTGAATGAGTTTACTTGGCGTGTTCTGCTCCCAAGTTTTTGCTTTCAAGATTACTGTGTAACTTCGATTTACATATTTCATTTATGTAACTTGAAGCCAGATTGTTGCTGATTTTGGTTAAGTGAGATTTTCAAATGTATGTTGGACATGTTTCTGTCATCTTATTTTTTTATTTAACTGGCGTGCTGTTTCTTCTTCCTCTGTTGCACTGCAAGTATATAGTTTGGTTTTAGTTCTTGTGGTCATGTTCATTTTTAAATGATATATTTAACACCTTTAAAAAATTAATGTTAGGACAGAGAGCTTTTCGGATATGAAATATGAGAAAAATTAAAGAGCTTGAGATTGATCTACTGCCTTTTTCTTGTTATACTCCTCCTTTAACCATAACTTTTAAAAATCCATTCCATTATAGTTCATTCTAATTGTAAATGGTTGCATTATAGTTACTGGGTTATTTAGCTATATATCTATTTTTTCTTCTGTGACGTATATGCATATAGGATGTGCGGAAATCTATTCATCTTTCTCTCTCTCTAAAAGAGAGAAAGAAAGATATTTACTGAAGGGAAAATAAAGGCTAGAAACCCCATTTTGGAAATAAAGGAGCAGGAAACTTGGGTAATGTTAAAAAAAAATGAAATGGTGAATATATATTGTTTAGGGCCTAATTTAATTTAATTCCACAAAATAGCCAAATGTTGAATTTAAATAGTTTTTTCATTGTTTGTTTTAGACCTTTTATCTTTCTTCTTTATTTCTATATGGGCAGAGCACACACAAACATACAATACCATAGGTTGGAACTAAAATTTTCTGGTTATTTTCTTCTGGACTTAAGAAAGTAGGAATCAATGGGGCGCCTGGGTGGCTCAGTGGGTTAAAGCCTCTGCCTTCGGCTCAGGTCATGGTCCCAGAGTCCTGGGATCAAGCCCCGCATCGGGCTCTCTGCTCAGCAGGGAGTTTGCTTCCTCCTCTCTCTCTCTGCCTGCCTCTCTGCCTACTTGTGATCTCTGTCTGTCAAATAAATAAATAAATCTAAAAAAAAAAAAAAAAAGATATGCTCCTTTATAAAAAAAAAAAAAAAGAAAGTAGGAATTAAGCCATGAGATTTCATTCTTTTCTTCAATTAGCCAATTTAGAAAATAAAACAACTGTGTTATAAGATTAAAATTAATATTATTTTTTGTCACTGATTATGGGATGGGGATAGTTTCATGAGGGTTCAAGCCTTAGAAAAATCATCCTTTTCAGAATCAACTTTTGAGGAGATCCTTATGTATGGATTTCCTTGAGACCCTAACACTACCTAGTTCCAACACACTGCCTTTTCAGCATAGCTTTTGGTGACTATACAAATATTTTGGAGGATATGAAAACTTTATTCTGATAATCTAGTGTGTGATTAATTATGTGGAGGAAAGAGTTATGGCCATGGAAAGATACACATACAGAAGAAAAGAAGCCTTCTGCAAGCAGTCACAGATGTGAGGCGGGAAGCAGTTCCTCCTGAACTAAGATAAACCTCAGATAACCTCCATCTTGGTCAAGAGCTTGGTTGTAACCAGGAGAGCCCCTAAACCTAATCACAAGCTGAGCCACCCCAAGTTCCCTGACCTTCAGAAACTGTTAAGACAATATTTATTGTCTTCTGGTACTAAATTATGGAGTAATCTGTTACACAGAAATTGAAATCATACAGTGGGAAATCAGACAGGGATAAGATGAGAAATAGGTACTGGGAAAGGAAAATCTCCCTGGACAATATGAAGGATAAGAGTGGAACAATATGGAGGATAAGGGTGGACCCCCAAGGCTATCTGTCCTGTTCAGGTAAATATATTTCATTTCTTCAGTTCTTGGCAAAGTGCTAGTGTGTTGAAGACTAAAATATAAAAACTGAACCATTAATGTTTTGCAAATGATAATCAAGAAATATGTGGCTGTTAATCCCTCCCTTCCTGTCTGGCTTCTTTTCTTATCCTTTTTCTCCCAGGTCTTTTTGCTATCTATGTAAGTATTAAATAGAATGCAATCTCTTAGTAGCATCCATACCACTTAGTTATTGAACACTATGAGGCATGCTTACTCTTAGACAATGAGGCTTTAGTTAAACTAAACCAAACCAAATATCAAAACATCATTAAGAGCAATTGGCTTGAGCTAAGAAAAAAAAAGTGCTATGGCAAGTTTTCTTACACATATAACTGATTTCACATTAATTGTGATTAAAATTGAAGCTGTGGGATTAAAAGTATTTAAAAGGGGTATGTGTGTCCTTTTTAACTGAGCAACCATTTAGTAATATTTCATGTTGGCTTAATGATTTCAAATATATTTGGTGATATGACATGAAGTTTGTTATATGTTTATAAACATGAACTGATTAACTGATTGGGAATTCCAGAATGCTGGAGGGTATTGCAGTTGACTTTGCAAAATTGCTTAGAAACCCATGAGGCAAAAAGCAAACGGATTGGAAATGTGATGTGGAATGACAATGTGGCAACTCCAGGAGGTGCTGAAAGCTTGTCTTCTCAGTAAATTAGAAGTTTGATATTGCTTAGAATAAACAGACTTGTTTAAAAGCAGAATTGGAATAAATATTCACTAAATTTCTTCCACTGCCAAGGCTTCTTTCAAAATAAATAAAAAAAAGTATTGTTATTAAGAATAAATACTTACTGGGGCACCTGGGTGGCTCAGTGGGTTAAAGCCTCTGCCTTCAGCTTGGGTCATGAGTCCTGGGATTGAGCCCTGCATCTCATCTGGCTCTCTGCTCAGCAGGGAGCCTGCTTCCAACCCCCTTTCTATCTGCCTCTCTGCCTACTTGTGATCTCTGCCCGTCAAATAAATAAATAAAATCTTAAAAAAAAAGAATAAATACTTCCCAAGCATATCTAAATTATATGATTATGTACATATATACATATGCACATATATGCAAATATATGCACATATGTGTAGATATGTGTCTATATCTATATTAATATTAAATATCAATAGTATATAATATTTTAAGTTTTATCCTTTTTCTAATGAAATTGTTTTGGAGCTGTTTGTAGTGGGAAGAAAATTGTTCAACTTCTCAATTTAGGTATGAAATCAACTTATTTTTTTCTTGAAAATTGTCACCAACATCTGTTCTTAATTTTTTTTAGATATTCTGTATTTCAAAACCATCATTGTATTCTATTTAACAGAACACTTAAATTTAGAAATGATTCTTGTACAAAGTGACAAAATTCTAATGCTTGTTGAGAAGGAAGTCCTATATATTTGAAGTATTATATATACAGAAAAGTGAAATATTACTTATTAAATTAAAAAATAAACAGACTTTTTAAAATTCAGCTTTTGTTTCCTCCTAGACTTTCATAATTCCTTATTTTTTTCTATTTAGTTCCAGGATATATTCTATAACAGATCTGTAGGGATCAAGAAATAGGAAAAAATATATGTGTATATAAAACCTATAACTATGTAAAATCATAGATAAAATTATGTGTTATATGCATAATATATAAATGTGAGTCATATATAATATATAAATAGTATAATTTTTATATATATTATTTGAAAAACTGGTTCTCTTTTTATGTAATTTATAATCTATTGTGTGATAGCCATTAATTGTCTAATTCCATGAAAATATATTTACTTTCACCTTTATATGTACTATAATTTATATGTACTGAATTTATATGCAAGAATAGAAATGGCTTCTATGGGGCAAAATATAACTGAGATCTGAGAACAAGGTAAAAGTTGATTAGGGAAAGAGAGAAATGAATTTTTATTTCTAATAGAAGGAACAATGTCATGAAGCCTGGAAGAAACTTGTAGTATTTGGGGAACTAATGGGATTTCAGAGGGGCTGGAATGCTGAGATAACAAGTGGTTAAAAAGGAAGACAGTCCATTCAAAGGAAGGGATCAAACTATGTAGAACATTAAAGTCATATATAAATGTTTTTGTCTTTATTCTAATCATAATGAGGAATAATTTGAGACACTTTCATTTTATGGTAGACATAGGGGATAGCTGTATGAAATTATTAATTTCTTTCTTGCCTGGATGACAAATGGACTAGAAAAAAGTCAGATTAAGTTGCTATTGAAAGAATTCAAGCAAGGCATGATGCTAGGTTGGACTAGCCTATAGAGATAGAAGGCAAATAGAAGATGATGAATTTGATTTATTTGGGATATGGTGATGGGGCTTCACTGTGAATTAGATGTGAGAGTTGATCAACAAATGGGTATTGGCAAAATTTATTTGCAAAAATTAGCTTACTTTCTCTTTTTTTTTTTCCTCGCACAATGCTCTCCAGTTTGAAAGTCAACTTTAGTTGAATTCATTGATTAAATAAAATGTATCAGTGCTTGCATAGAGAACCACATACTAGCGAGGGAAAAATCATTTGCCTAAGCTGACTCTTTTTAAAGTGATATTCTCATTCTCAAATGAGCACTCTTTCCCATTCAGTATCTGAGAATGCTGTTCTATTAAATATGCTTCCTCCTCAGAATTAAACCCACCTTGAAAACCCCAGCTGAATTATCATCTTCAAATAGATTGGGAAAAGATGATGCATATAAATAGAATGCACTTATCTTCCAATCACCAAATTCTATATTCTTGATCTGTAAAAATTTTCTCTTTCCTGTTTTTATATATGGAAGAAGTAAAGTGTCTCTCATCTAGAAAAAAATAACCTCTCCAATTATCCAGTTATACACTTCTTTTCTTTCCTTATGGATGCCACTTGTTGCATTTATTTTTTTTCTTTCACATAACAAAAATGTTTCACTTTTATCCAATCATGTATATATGCATACAATACCATCTAGTAACTTTTATCCTTAGAACAGGCTTTACTTTAACTCTACCTTTTCTTCTGGCTTATGTTTCTCTATAACCTTTTCTTAGAGAATATCTCAAAAGAGTTGTCTATATTCCTTGTCATCACTTTCTCATTCCTCAGTTACATTTTAACCTAATATAACATACCGCTAGAAGGGTAATTGTTGAAGTTACAATGACCTGTAAATTGTCAAATCCAAGATTCACTTCTCAGTCTTCATTTCACTCAAGGTCGCTACAATATTTAACACAGTTGACCACAATGTCTCTTTATGATATATGTGAATCTCTTTCCTACTGTGACGGACTAAATAATGACCCAAGGTATGCATATCTTAATCTCAGAATTAGTGAATATGTTTAAATCTTAACATAGTAAAAATAACTTTGCTAATAAGATTACAATAAGGCTCGTGAAATGGGGAGATTCTCCTGGATTATCTGAGTCGGACCAGTGTTGTCCTAAGAGTCCTGAGAAGAGACATGCAGGAGAGTCTCAGAAGATGGGACAACAGAAACAGGTCAGAGTGATGCAATGATATGAGTCAATGACTGCAGGAATCTTAAAAAAAAACAAGAAAAAGATTCTTCCCTAGAATGTAGCCCTGCCAATCCATTTTAGACTTCTAACCTCCAGAAATGTAAAATCATAATTTTGTGGATTTTAAGCCACCACATTTTTAGTAATTTTTCAACCCTAATAGGAAACACATACAGTTATTGTGACTCTGAATATTCTGATTTACTTTTTCTTATCACCTTGTCACTTTATGTCTCCTTCACCAGCTCTGTCTCCTCCTCTTGAAATAAATCTTGGGGCACCACAGGGCTTGGTTTTGAGGTTTCATCTAGTCATCATCTGTGTGTGCTCTGTATTACGTAGTGTTTCAGTGGCTCTGAACACATACTACACACGAATGATTTTCTGTACCCAACATTTTACTTGATATTTACACTGAACTTAAACTGCCTACTTAAAAGTTTTGTTTTATGTCCGATAAGCACATCAAACTCCGCATGGCCAATCTAGAAGTTGCTTAATTTCCCTCTCTCTGTAAAGGACACAGCCACCTTTCCTGATACTCAAGACAATTCTCTATTTATTGTCTTACATTCAATCTAAAATCAAGTATTCTGCCAAAATGTATCCTAAATCTGTCTACATTCTCCATCTCTTTTATCACCATCTTAGTACAAACCGCAATGATTCTAAGTTGATTTTTCAGTTGTTTCTACTATTCTTTTTTTTTTTTTTTACTTTCTCTATAATCCAATAGCAAACAAAGGGGTTTTTAAATTTAAATAATTATTTCACTCTTAGAAATAAAACCCTCCAATCGATTTCCATCTGTCTTATAATTGACCTAATCTTTTCACTAAGGCCTATAAGCCTCTACAAAGTTTCACCCCAAAAACTAAGGTTAGATAATTGTAGTGGAAGGTATTGGAAATGTAGGCACCGTACAAAGAGTGTTTGGTGTCTTACCGAAGAACTTGAGCTTTTCCCTATTGCTGAAAATGAACTTGTATAAGAATTTCCATGACAATGTTAGATTTGCCTTTTTGAATGACTGACACTCATGAGGAGAGTTACCAGATGAGAATTTGATAATGAGAAATTATTGATATAAATTACTGTGGATCCTGATGGAGAACATGGGTAGAACCTTGTAGAAGCCCAGTGAACCAAGCCACTCTTGTTGTAATACTGATACTCAAAGTTAGATGATCTTCTTTCTTGTTTGCCTAGAAAGTTAGATTCAGACATGATTTTAGTGGTTTCTAGATGATAGATACATTGATTTTATAAATAAAACAATTAGATACTGAGAGGTTAGGAGACATCCCTTAAGTCATGCTTTAATTGTGAAGATAGGTGTTAATTTTATAGTTTTACATGTATGTGTATATTTTTTTGTGTGTGATTGTATAGCTTAGTAGAGTATATAAGGCTCTTTTACATCTTATAGAACATTTTTCAACATTCTGAGATAACTGTAGAACATTATTAAAAGAGATAAAGTCAAGTATGTTGCCCAAGTGACATCAATCAAGTAGGATAAAAACTAGGATTTATGTTTTCAGATTATTCTTCCTCATTTTCTGCCATATTGAGTGACAAGTGCAAGGGGGTACCATGCCACCAAATCCTAAGCATTGAACATGATTTCTTCTCAATCTTCTTATCTGCCTAAGAAGACCCTAAAACATCTCAAGAGAGACCTAAGAGTAGGAAAGAAAGAACTAGGCTCATTAACTTACATTTTACTGATGTGGAAGCATATTTTGCATTACAGTTAAACTCAAATGTCACTACTTCATTTAACACTTTTTTCTTCAAGTAGGAAATTTCCATGTCTATTAATGATATAATAAAAAAGAACAATTGCTTTCATGTTTAATTAAGTGCTATCTATAATATTTTATTTATATAGTATTATGCTTTCCATTTTAAGCTGTAAGATATAAAATAATTCTCATTTATATTAGCATTCCTTAGATAGTCTTTTAGAGAAGAATTCTAGGGAGATTGGAATCAGTCCTCAAATCATGAATACCAAGTAGAATCAATGCAGCAATGCTCAGATTAGCTTCTTAAAACTGGGTTAGCAGTAAAATACCTGATTAGCACTGTGGGATTTTAGGAAAATTTGTTTCTACCTTCTAAGGAAAAAATGCTCACTGTTCATTTATTCAAGAATTATTTATTCAGGAGCAGTTAATTGTGGTGAATTGGAACATAGATTGCCTAGAAGCCTGCATCTGCAACTTTCTAGATACCTAACCCTGGACAAGTTAATTAACCTCTCTATGACTCAGTCTTCTCATCTGTAACCCTCCTGATGCAGTAGTTGTATTAAATGAACAAATTTTATAAGACATTTAGCACGGAAATACAATTCTGTAAAACAATCAGGGGAAAAAAAAGTTTAAATATCCTTTCTAGAGGCCCCTCGGTGGCTCTAGCTGAAGCAACTGCCTTCAGCTCAGGTCATGATCCTAGGGTCCTGGGATCAAGCCCCATCCACCTCAGGTTCCCTTCTTAGTGGGGAGCCTGCTTCTCCTTCTCCCTCTGCCTCTCCCCTCACTTGTGTTCTCTCTCTCTCTGTCAATCTTTTTTTTTTTTTTTTAAGATTTTATTTATTTATTTGACAGAGAGTCAGGCATACCTCCTCTCCCTTTTCCCACAACCCAAGCCCTTTCTTTTTTCTACCTGTGTCTTCCCTGAATCCTTGATGAAGAGACAAACTGCAAGATTTACAAAGGTCTCAGAGGAACTGTTTTGAGATTGTTATAATCCCAATTGTTTTGAGATTGTAATAATTGTGTCCCCAAGCCAGGGACACAAAGCTGGAGTAATCTGAATTCGTCCAGTATTTATACACAAAAGAACAGCAACTTGATCCAAAGAACAATAAAACACACTTTCTTCTTTGCCTTATATAAACTTCAGACATGCTTTGTCTCAGGAAATTACCTGGTCTGTAGCTGCTCCTCGATGTATATCAGGTCTATTAAGCCTTTTAACCTTGATTTGAATAACAAAGTATGTACTTTTTCTTCACAACCTCCTCTTGAATATAAGTTCACTAGATGTAAAGATTTTGACAGTTTTCTTCACTCTTGTAATCAGTGTCTTTTGATACCGGTTGAGTCCTGATTTAGGACTGAGGATGTGATGTATTCTTGAGAATGTTCCATGTGCACTAGAGAAGAATGTGAATTCTCTTGCTTTGGGATGAAATGTTCTGAATATATCTGTGATGTCCATCTGGTCCAGTGTGTCATTTAAGGCCTTTATTTCCTTGTTGATCTTTTGCTTGGATGATCTGTCCATTTCAGTGAGGGGAGTGTTAAAGTCCCCTAGTATTATTGTATTATTGTTGTTGTGCTTCTTTGATTTTGTTATTAATTGGTTTATATAGTTGGCTGCTCCCATGTTGGGGGCAGACATTTAAAATTGTTAGATCTTCTTGTTGGACAGACCTTTTGAGCATGATATAGTGTCCTTCCTCATCTTTCGTTATAGTCTTTGGCTTAAAATCTAATTGATCTGATATAAGGATTGCCACTCCTGCTTTCTTCTGATGTCCATTAGCATGGTAAATTCTTTTCCACCCCCTCACTTTAAATCTGGAGGCATCTTTGGGCTTAAAATGTGTTTCTTGTAGGCAACATATAGATGGGTTTTGTTTTTTTATCCATTCTGATACCCTGTGTCTTTTTTTTTTTTTTTAAAGATTTTATTTATTTATTTGACAGAGGGAGATCACAAGTAGGCAGAGAGGCAGGCAGAGAGAGAGAGGAGGAAGCAGGCTCCCCGCTGAGCAGAGAGCCCGATGCGGGACTCGATCCCAGGACCCTGAGATCATGACCTGAGCCGAAGGCAGCGGCCCAACCCACTGAGCCACCCAGGCGCCCCACCCTGTGTCTTTTGATTGGGGCATTTAGCCCATTAACATTCAGGGTAACTATTGAGAGATACGAATTTAGTGCCATTGTATTGCTTGTAAAGTGACTGTTCCTGTATGTTGTCTCTGTTCCTTTCTGATCTACCACTTGTAGGCTCTCTCTTTGCTTAGAGGACCCCTTTCAGAATTTCCTGTAGAGCTGGTTTGGTGTTTGCAAATTCTTTCAGTTTTTGTTTGTCCTGGAAATTTTTAATCTCTCCTTCTATTTTCAATGATAGCCTTGCTGGATATAGTATTCTTGGCTGCATGTTTTTCTCATTTAGTGCTCTGAATATATCATATTAACTCTTTCTGTCCTGCCAGGTCTCTGTGGATAATTCCGCTGCCTATCTAATATGTTTACCATTGTATGTTACAGACTTCTTTTCCCTGGCTGCTTTCAGGATTTTCTCTTTGTCACTAAGACTTGTAAATTTTACTATTAGGTGATGGGGTGTGGGCCTATTCTTATTGATTTTGAGGGGCATTCTCTGCACCTCCTGAATTTTGATGCTTGTTCCCTTTGCCTTATTGGGGAAATTCTCCCCAATATTTCTCTCCAGTATACCTTCTGCTCCCCTCTCTCTTTCTTCTTCTTCTGGAATCACAATTATGCTAATGGTGTTTCGTCTTATGGTGTCACTTATCTCTCTAATTCTCCCTTCATGGTCCAGTAGCTGTTTGTACCTCTTTTGCTCAGCTTCTTTATTCTCTGTCATTTGGTCTTCTGTATTGCTAATTCTTTCTTCTGCCTCATTTATCCTAGCAGTGAGAGCCTCCATTTTTGATTGCACCTCATTAATAGCTTTTTTGATTTCTACTTGGTTAGATTTTAGTTCTTTTATTTCTCCAGAAAGGGCTTTTATATCTCCCGAGAGGGTTTCTCTAATATCTTCCATGCCTTTTTCAAGTCCGGCTACAACCTTGAGAATTGTCATTCTGAACTCTAGATCTGACATATCACCAATGTCTGTATTGATTAGGTCCCTAGCCTTCGGTACTGCCTCTTGTTCTTTTTTTTGTGTTGAATTTTTCTGCCTTGTCATTTTGTCCAGATAAGAGTATATGAAGGAGCAAGTAAAATACTAAAAGGGTCGCAACAACCCCAGGAAAATATGCTTTAACCAAATCAGAAGAGATCTCACATTGTGAGGGGGGAGAAAGGGGATAAAAAGAGGTTCAGAAAGAAAGAAAGAATAGAAAAAGGAAAGAAAGAAAAGAATTAAAAAAGAAAACATAAAAAAAGTATAAAAAAGAAAAAAAAATATATATATTAGATAAACTAGTTAATAAACGTTAAAAAAGAAAAGGGTAAAAGTTAAAAAATATTTAGCAGAAGAAGAGAAAAAAATGAAAAAGAAAAAAAAAATTAAACTAACCGCAACACTAAAGAATCATAGGGAGAAAGTCATGAGTTCCGTGCTTTGCTTTCTCCTTCTCTGGAATTCTGCTGCTCTCCTTGGTATTGAAACTGCACTCCTTGGTAGGTGAACTTGGTCTTGGCTGGATTTCTTGTTGATCTTCTGGGGGAGGGGCCTGGTGTAGTGATTCTTGAGTGTCTTTGCCCCAGGCGGAATTGCACCGCCCTTACCCGGGGCCGGGCTTAGTAGTCGGCTGGGGTTTTCTTTCAGGAGCTTTTGTTCCCTGAGTGCTTTCCGTAGAGTTCCGGAGGATGGGAATACAAATGGCGGCCTCCTGGTCTCCGGCCCGGAGGAGCCGAGAGCCCGGGGCCCCACTCCTCAGTGCGCCCTCAGAGAACAGTGCCCAGTAACTCCGCCTGACCTCCGGCCGCTCTCCGAGCTCACCGAGCCTGCCACCGGTTCAAGGTAACACCGAGCTGTGAGCTTACTGTTGGCTCTGTCTCTGTAGCCGGCTTCCCCGTTCTAATACCTGTAAGATCCGCGACACTCAGACACCCCCTGAAAGACCCCTCCCCTAGAAGATAAATAGGATAACTAACCGCTTGTTTGCTTTTCTGTGAACTGCTGGCTTTTAGGCGTAAATTAGGTTATTAATTGCTTATTAATTGCTCTTTTGCCCTTCTGTAACTGCTTGGCTTATAGAAATAATAGGAGACGCCATGATGGCATTCCTACCTTCCCCCTTCTTGTTCCCCCTCCCTGCCTCTCTCCTCCCGCGCGCGGGCCCTCAGAACCAATCAGCTTGTTCCCCCCTCCCGCCTCTCTTTCGCCCGTCACCAAAGCCAATCAGCAAACTCCACGTATGCCTTTTTCAAAAGTTCTAACTGTCAACCAATCAGTTGCACCCCACCCAAAACTTGTTTGTACCTGTCTATAAAAACCCAGCACCACCCCAGCCAGGTGTGCTCAGCTAGCAGGAGCTGCTGACCACCCGCAGGCGCGCGCTGACCACCCGCAGGCGCCTGCGTAATAATAAAGAACCTCTTGCTGATTGCATCCAGTGGCAGTGTTGGATTCTTGGGTAAGGGGATCCGCGGGTCTTTCATTTGGAGGTCCCACCGAGATCATCGGACTCCTGCCCACGGATCCAACTGACTCCCACTGGGAGGTAAGCTGGCCAGCATTCTTGTCTCCTGTCTCATGTTCTCGTTTGTATCCAGTCTCGTGTTGTTTGTCTCTAGTCTTGTGAGGCCTCTGTTTGACCTATACTGCAGGTAGCAGTATAGTGTTTGTACAACAGCGCGCGTTGTTGGATTGTATTTGTAGGCAGCTTGAGAAGGAGCTGACGAGCTCGGACTTCTCCCCTGCCACCCTGGGGGACGCCCCAGGGATTAGAGGGGCCCAATTTTTTGGAGCCCCTCATTTGTCTGAGGGTTATATCCGTTTGTCCGTTCCAGAGGAACCCCTTGGCCCTGGACGGAATTTGTCCACCGCAGGGAGATCTCGAGGCTCCTCTGGGCCGGTGGAAACCTTGCTTTTGGTAGCATACCGAAACCGCGCAGCGACCTTTTTGTTAATTGTTTGTGCGTTCTACTCGTTGTCCTTGGTGTTTTCTTTGATTCTAAAATGGAGCTTCTCCCTCATTCACTTCCCGTGTTAATGGCTATTACTGGAGCCAACTGGGGTTGGTCTAACTCGAGACAGAGACTATAAGGAATATTCCCAAGCAGCTGCCGAAACTCTTTGTTTCGGGGAAGTTTCCCTGTGTTCTCTGGCCTGACTTGGACTGCCTAACCCCTCCCCCCTGGCTGATGGGAAAGCATGGTGTCTGCTCCTCTGTTGGGCCTTATGAGCTCTAAAACCGGGAGTCTTTTCTCTGCCTCCTGGCGGTTCTTTGTTTCTTCTGTTTCACCCTTACGTGTTTCTGTACCAACGTGTGTGCAGCCTGCATGACTGGCCTCTAGATCATGCACCACAGCTCCTTCTCTCCTCACTGTCAAGGAGCAAGAAGAACACCCCCCCACTCCAGATCTTCCCAACCATGTCTCAGGTAAACATTAAAAATGGAGTGGGCCCAGGTGGAATGTAAATCAGTGTTGGAACTAAGTTAAGTTTATTTAATTAAGATAAGACCTGTCTTTGAAGTTACAGCAGTAAATGTGAAACTTTTATTCTATCAGTTTACTGAAGGTCAGATAAGCTTGTGTTACTTGTTAAAATTTGTTAGCAAAGGAATGACTAAATTGATGGTTAATTGTCTGTCTCAAAGTTCTAATGGGTAATTGCTGAAGTAGCTTTCAAAGTCTTTGGTAACCTGAAAGTTTTAAAGTTTTGCTTGGATGACAAATGGAATTAAATTGTGGACATCTAGGTCTTAACCAGACAGGATAAAAAGCTAAGTCATTAATTACTGGATGTAGGTTTGTGCTTTTGACTTCTTACTGCAAAGAAACTAAGAGTATATTTAAATCTGTTGGTAAACTTGTTTGCCACTTAACTGATTCATAAATTGCCACCTGAAGAATTCTGTTGTAACAGTTCACAATTGGTTAATAACTAAAGGTGTTTCTAAGAATACAAAGTTCTGCTTTGTGTAACTAAGACTGATGGAAATAAAGGGAAACTCTGTATGTAGGAAAGTAGGAGATATGTAAGAAAGATTTAAGGAATGGGAATACATTTTGTTGAAGGTAAAGGAAGGTAATTTTGTCCTAAATGAGATGGTTGTTTAGAAGGAAATGGCTTGGGACAAAACCTGAATGCAAAGGAAAGTTGTAGAAGGTTTGTGAAGGGAAATCTTCAGAAAAGGAATTTTAGCTATGGTCAAGAATGGATTAAGATTGAAATGAATGGGTTTTAAAGGTACATTGGTACAAGACTGAAATTGTCTCTGTTCAAAAGGACAATGTTTTCTTAGCTCAATTGATCAGCTGTTAAGAAAATGTAAATGGTTTTCTTTGCCTGCCCAGAAAAACCAGTTTCTATGTTTTGTTTTATCAGGTGTTTAACATCCCTAATTATATTTAGGCATGTGCTTTAAAACTTCATAAGATTTTAGCAAATGTTGACAAGATTTAAATCGTAAATCTCTTTAACTCAGGCTTTTCCTTGGTATGTGAAGTTGCTCATGAAGTACTACTGAACCAATGATAAACCTTGGATTACATTTGGGAAAATGCTATAACTATTCTAGAGATTCTACACACTTCCTAAAGTTTTAATGTTTTGAGAGATCACCGCTTGATACTGTAATTATGGAAATGTTATGTATCACAGAAATAACCTGATTTCCTTGCAGCTAAATTGTAAAATCCCGTGTCTCTTTAGCTCTAACCATATCCATTCTGAGTTTTTGGCATTTATAATTGTTTTAATTCTCTTGTAAAATGAGTTTTATCTTCAAGGAGATTCCTATAAAGGACTTTCAGGACAAATACAGATATTTGATATGCTTGAAAATCCTAAAACTGAAATGGGTAAGAATTTCCAAAACGGACTAAAGCCGCATTCACCAGAATTAGTAACATGGGACTAAATGAACTAAAAGATTATAGTGTTGTGTCTCTTAATGTTTTGTCTTACTTTAAACATTGCTGGTTCTCTCTACTGTTTGCTCTTACAGACTAGGGATACTCCCTCCTAGTTATCTGTAACTTATAGAGATGTAAAAGTGCTCATTTGTAACAGTGCTCAAAGCATTCACCTTTTCTCTCTATCTGAACCCTCTGAAACCAAAAGGTCTCAGTAAGCATTCTTCCATGGCAATCAGTCATTTGCATAAGTTCAATAAGAATCTGTTCTCCTTGTTAACAGGAAAGAATTGGAAACACGGGTTATTTTACCAGGGCTTTGACTGGGATGTCATATTTGAAAAGACTCAGATATGACCAGACAGTTTAAAGGAACTAAGGTTGACTTTATGAAACCTGGAGCCATAAAGCCCCTTGGGACTGCTGGCCTGATACCTTGCTTACAGTTCCCATCAGCCCCACCAGGTGAGTAAAGAATGTCACTCCTTGGTAGGTGCAGTCTCAGAAGAGGAACTCGCCCAAATCAACAGGTATTGCAGGCATGCCTGATGGCAAGTACAGGGCTTGGCTTCTGGCCCGGAGAGGCTACTAAAAGTTCAACCTAGAGATTCCTTATAAGAAGTTCCATCAAAGCAGATTCTAAAAGATCTATATGATCACACTCAACTGTTCTTGCTGAGCTTATGTAAATAATGGGCCAAGTTTGTTAAAACTGGACTTGTTTCACAAGTGAATTAGTCCTGATTTGGCTATCTCTGGAAATGAGGGTTATTTTAGAGAGAAAAATTGTTTTAGTAACACACCTTTATGGATGTTAAATTCTAGATTTGATTGTCTTTAAATGTTTGTTTACCTAAGCTAAACAATTTGAGGTAAACTTCAGAGAAGTTGCACAATAGCTGCTTTAGTTGATCCTATTATTTTGTGGGGATATTAGCAGACCCCACAGCACATGATTAAACAACTGGAAAATGGGATTGATTCCCCTACAATTGTATAACTTAACTAACACCTTATGTGTGGCTGGGATAATGAAATTGCCTAAAAACCACCATACCACACTCCATAGGATTAACTATGGACTTGTGGAGATAATGGATGATCCCACTTTCTTTATGAGTGGATTGGATGATCCATGGGGGACTCTTGACTCTGATCTCTTGACAAGTTTTCTCACTTGCCAGTGATCCTATGTAATCAGGATATTGTTAAGGCTGGACCACTCAAAGGTCTTCTTATTGGTTTCATCCCGTAGTCATATTTATCCTAGAGGCCACCTCTGTTGAGGTGCAATCGCAAACAGATGCTGTAGCTAAGCATAGAACAGCCCTCCTCATAAAAAGAGCCTCAAAGCTCACTATAAAACAGTCCCTGACTGTAATGACTTCACATCAGGTCCAGATTTGTCTTAGGGATAAGTCTCTCTCTCTCTTTTAGTGATTGGTTAAGTTCCTGGTTTGAAGGAGGACTATGGCCAAATCTCCTTCTCGGGCTTCTCATTTTTATCACCTCATTAACCTTAATATGTTGCTTTGTTCAATGTTTCTCTACTTGGTGCCGAGACTCCATTGCTGCAATGACTTCACCATGACAGACGATCCTTGTCGCGTGAGAGGACGCCTCTTCACTGTCAGCGCTGGATTCGGCTGCCTCCGCCTTTCGTAACTCCCCTATACATTCCTCCACTGATCAATATTGACCCCAGTAGGTAGGGACAGCTCTACGCCCCTATTCAGCAGGAAGAAGTTACAGAAGATGAGACCTTCCACCTTCAACCACCTTAAAGATTTAAGAGTCAAAATTGTTCAGGGGGAAATGATGAAGGAGCAGGAGGCTGGCTGAGAATGGAGAAGGGGCTGATGCCTTGCACCCCCTTTTCACCCTTCTCCACCGCGAAAACTGGTCAACAGATTGCCTTGGCTTACTACTTTGTTGTCATCTATAATGGGCCCTCTCATCATTCTGTTATTAATTCTAACTTTTGGTCCTTGTGTCTTAAACAGGTTAGTACAGTTCATTAAAGATCGCCTGTCTGTTCAGACTATGGTACTGACACAGCGATACCAACTCCTCAAACAAACAGAGCCCTGGACTAGCTCAATGCAAGGGCAGGACATGCAAGAACAAGATGAATGGATAGAAGATTCTATCCATGATAAAGAAAAAGGGGGGAATGAAAGACCCCTCCCCTAGAAGATAAATAGGATAACTAACTGCTTGTTTGCTTTTCTGTGAACTGCTGGCTTTTAGGCGTAAATTAGGTTATTAATTGCTTATTAATTGCTCTTTTGCCCTTCTGTAACTGCTTGGCTGCATCCAGTGGCAGTGTTGGATTCTTGGGTAAGGGGATCCGCGGGTCTTTCACCCCGATCCTTCTGTGACCCTGCGGGACCTGAGGCCATGCTGACCCCGCTTGGGCTTTGCCCCGGTTTAGCCTCTGGAGTGATGTTCCTCAGTGGAACAGACTTTTAAAAATCCTGATTTTGTGCTCCGTTGCTCTGCTGCTTGCCGGGAGCCGGCCCCTCCCCCCCGGGGTCTATCTTCCTGTCGCTTTGGATTCACTTCTCCGCCGGTCCTACCTTTCAGAAAGTGGTTGTTTTTCTGTTTCCAGAATTGCTGTTCTTCTTCTCTTCTATCTGCCGATGGATTTGTAGGTGTTTGTAATCTTTAGATAAGCTATCTAGCTGATCTCCTGCTAGCTGAAGTAGTCTCAGCGGGCTACTTCTCCTCCATTTTGACTCTGATAGCAATTAACTTTTCTTAAATTTTTTTTTAATTTTTTTTTAGCAATTAACTTTTGTATATAGATCTTATATTGAGCAACCTTGCTCCAGTATTTATTAGAGTAATTTTTTGTAGATCTTTTTCAGATTTTCTGCATAAAAATCCATTTTTGTTCTTATATATTCTTAAATATGGTTTTTGTTTGTTTGTTTTCACCTTATTGCATTAGCTAAAGCTATACTATAATGTTGGAAAGGAATTTTGAGAGAAGACATCCTTTCCTTTCACCTGATCTTAGTGGGAAAGATTTGAATTTCTCACTATTAAGTATAATGTTAGCTGCAGATTTTTCAAGGTAATCTTTACCATGTGGAGGAAGTGCCCCATACTGCTAGTTTACTGGGAGTTTTTGTCATGAATATGTGTCAAATTCTGGTTTTTCTACATTTATTGATCTGATTACTTGATTTTAATTTAATTTTTAGCTTATTATCTATTTTATTTTTTTAAAAAATGTTGATTATGACCCACTCAGCTGATTTTATGACCCTTAATGGTATCATAGTTTTAAAGAAAATTAATCTATGTGACTTCATGATTCACTGGGTGTGACAAGTCAATAAGCAGAGATAGGGGGTGAGAGAAAGAAAATTCTTGTTTATATACATGCATAGGTAATGGAGTTCATTTTTGAGATAAAAGGAGGCTCAGGTTTGAGGTTATGTTTATTTGTTATCTGTCAGAATTTTCAGTGGTGGTATCTAGTACATGGCTAAACACTGTCCTGGAATTTATAGAAGAAATTTTGACTAGATAAGAATACAGAAATTTTTAGTGGCCTATGAATTGAGACTGACTTCAGATTCTGATCACAGCAATTAATAGCTGTCAGAAAATGAACAAATTAGTTCTATTATTTCCAACCCTTTGTTTCTTTGTATCTATAATGGATAATATAACAAAATGGGTGATTGTCAGGATTAGATTGAAATAATGTCCAGATTAGATTGTCTTGATTGAAATGATGGAGAGGTCTAACGTATAACTGGTACATATAAGTGCTCAATAAAAACTGGCTATTATTACTCATTTCCTGAGTCTCTGAATGCAGTGAGGATTAGCAGTTTTCAGAATGCATTATTTTCTGCTGAGGATAATCAAGTGCCATGCATGTTTTCAACATATTCCTGTTAATGTAACCTGATCACACCTGCTTGTTACTTTCCTAAGCACACCGTTGTTAAAGAATGAATATCAGTCAATAAGGGATTTCTCCTCTTCACCTCAACCTACCTGACAAGGAAACCTGGGAGAAGAACCAAATAATGATACTTCAGGGGTATAAATAATGCAACTCATAATTAATGGTGGCTTAAAGAAAGGAGTTGCTATTTTTTAATACAAGTTTATAGGTAGAGAGCTCAGTTTGACAAAGCAGTCATCGACACAGGCTTCACCAATCATTCTGCTCTGCCATCCTTAATGTGTTGACTTTAGTCATTATACTTGTTGCCTGATTACTTCAAGTTGTTGGCTCCATTTTTAGACATCCTGTTTGCCTTAAGGGAGCTAGAGGGATCAAAGAAAAGGATCATACAACAATTTGAGGATTGCGTTTTTGCACAAGATACCTCTTAGAATATGGTACAGAACTTGCATAATAACTTTCAGTAAGGAGAAATGGGAAAGGAATAATGTGTAAGCAATTAAACATCTGTCACCAGTGGCTAATACAAAGCCTGGCACATAAAACCTGATTAATGTGGATGAGACTGGATGAGATCCCAGAAATGGACAGGGACCAATTCCTCTGGCAGTTATTTAATGGATTTATCTGGGGAATGTATGACCTTAAGAGATCATTTTTTTAAGTAAGGGCCTTTACCTATTTTTTAAGTAGATTTGTAATAAAATTTCTATCACTTGAGAAATTTTAGATAAGATACCTAGTTTGTTCACCCATATGTGATGTGATGTGGGAGAACAACAACATAGGCATGGCCAGGGCATAATGGCCAATTATATGAGGCAGAAAGTGGGCTTTTGCAGAGCACTGTGTCAAAGCAACATTTAGAAGTTGGACAGAGGAAATATGTCTGAGAAGTGACCAGAGAGATCAAAAAGTAAAACATTCTCAAAGGAATGCAGAGTCAACAGCTTGCTTGCTGCTGACAGATTAAAATGGTAAGAACGTTGGGCTTATCTAGCACCCAGAATATCAGTGGGTGATTTATGTTTGAACAATTATAGTGAAGTGTTTGAGGATAGAGTTAGAGAGTGCTTAGATGAATGAGAATTAAGTGAGGAAATGAAGGATATAGGACTGGAAATTCTTCAAGATTGTTATATGTAAAGGTGAAGATAGTGATAGTGTGGAAGCTGAAGGGAAGCGTGAGTTGGGGAAATTCTTATTTTATTATTTTTTTTAAAGATAAAAGGAAGGCAGAAGCCTGCATGTGCAGAAAAGAGAAGGTTGAGATTATAATCTGGACAAGAGTCTTCCTTCAGACCCTTGAATGTCATCAGGGAATGTGGATTTCAGGAGATTTTCTACCATCCCTAGAACTTATAAGAGTGGCTCCTTGTGCCTAACTTATTTGTGCAAATTATATGCTTTATGATGAATAACTACTTCTCTTCTGCAAGTCTAGAATTTTGATATGTACTAGGCAGAGACTGCCTATGTGACCAGCCCCAAATAAAAGCCTGTAGCACTGAGACCTTATGAAGCTTTCCTGGTACACAGAATTTCCTACATGTTACAACTCCTTGTCAGAGGAATTAAGCATGTCCTATTAACTCCAGTGAGAGAGGACTCTTGCTTTCCTCTGGATGTATCCCATTTGCCTTTTTCTTTTACTGAGTTTGCTTTGTATCCTTTCCTCTGTAATAAATCATAACCACAAATACAACTATATGCTGAGCTCTTCTAGTGAATTACTGAAGTTTGGGATGATCATAGGGACCCGAATATACCTGGAATGGAAAACACAGGTTGTGGTAAAAGATGAAGAATGAGGCACCTGGGTTGGCTGGTTAAGGAACTGCCTTCAGCTCAGGGCATGATCCTGGAGTCTTGGGATCGGGTTCCGCATTGGGCTCCCTGCTCGGCAGGAAGTCTGCTTCTCTCTCTGACCCTCTCCCCTCTCATGCTCTCTCTCTCCTTCTCAGGTACATAAATAAAATCTTAAAAAAAAAAAAAAAAAGGTGAAGAATGCCTATTCCACTGTAACTAGGGAAAAGAGATTGGGTCGGGATAACACATTTTCTTAAAGAAGGCTGAGAGTGTTTTGGATGACCATCAGATGAAAGTGAATGAGGAAAATTTAGAATAAGGTATTTGAAAAAAATGAAGTTTAAAAATCTGTATAGATTAAGAGATCTAGCTAGAAAAATATAAATTGTGTGCCAAGAAGTATTCATACTTCAGCTGCATTGTCAATCATGAGATTATAAAAATGCAGCTCTGTGTGTTTGCGTTTGCATGTTATTTCAGCAGCTCTGAATATCCTGTGTGCAAATCAGAAAAATAGTGTTTAAATGTCTAACCTTTATTAAGTATTTGCAATGTCATGATGATAGGGACATTTTTAAGAAAACAGTTTATGTGCTGAATTTTAGGATTTTAGCTTTCTGGGGAAAAAATCAAGGAAGGATCATACTGTTATATAGGAATACAGTGAAAAAGTGGTATCCCTGTGAAGAAGACTGGAGCAAACTACTGAAAAACAGCAAATTAAAAAGGCTGTGGCCGATGAGAACATTGAAATGGTGACTATAGGGCAGGGAATAGTGGTCCTTCCAAAAATAAATCCACGTCCTAACCCCAGGAGCCTATGACTGTGACTTCATTTGGAAAAATTGCCTTTCGTATGTAAAGAAGGATTTCAAGATGAGATCATCCTGGTTTATCCAGGTGAGGTGGGCTCTAACTTCAATGACAAGTATCCTTATACATAAGAGAAAAGATAAAGTTTGGGGCAGCTGTGTGGCCTCTGCCTTTGGCTCAGGTCATGATCTAAGGGTCCTGGGATCGAGTCCCTCATCGGGCTCTCTGCTCAGCAGTGAGCCTGCTTCCCGCTCTCTCTCTGCCTGCCTCTCTGCCTACTTGTGATTTCTCTCTGTCAAATAAATAAATAAAATCTTAAAAAAAAAAAGATAAAGTTCTATGAAGACAGAGGCAGAGTCTGGAATTATGCAGTCATAAACTAAGGAATGCTTGGAGGCATCAGAAGTTGGAAAGGGCAAGTAATGCCTCCCCTAGAGACTGGAGAAGTGCAACCCTGACAACACCTTGATTTTTGACTCAAGATCCAGAACTGTGGGGCACCTGGGTGTCTCAGTCGGTTAAGCAACTGCCTTTGGGTCAGGTCATGATCCCAGGGTCCTGGGATTGAACCCCACATCGGGCTTCCTGCTCAGTGGACAGCCTGCTTCTCTCTCTCTCTGCCTACCTGTGCTCACTCTCTCTTTCTCACTCTCTCTCTGTCAAATAAATAAATATAATCTTAAAAAAAAAAAAAAAAGATCCAGAACTGTGAGAAAAAAAAAATATGTTCTAAGCTACCAAATTTGTGGTATTGTATTACAGCAGCCCTAAGAAACTAATACAGTGCCTGTGAAAATATGATTAAATTGGAGTGATGTGAAGTCATGGACATGATATAGAAGGTTATTGAATCTATAATCCATGTGGAGATAGGTGTTTCCCAGAATAATGACAGGATCTAGGTAAGAGAAAAAAATAGTCGGAATAGTATGAAATACATCAAAAGCAATATATAATACATTATATGCAATTCCTGTATAATTCTAAATATTATGCAAATAAAAAACTGGAGAGTTTATGTAAAGAGTATAATTTTATTAATAATTACTATTATTTCAACCATCTTCTGCTTTATAAATTAATGGGAAGTATCTGAATGTCTTCCGTTTTACTTTAGGTGCCTAAAAATTAACATGCAAGAATTCCAAAATCGGCCCAATTGTTTCTTAAAACAACAACAAAAACCCCCATCACATGTGTTGTATATCATGCTATTGCCCTCAATTGCTTCTGCTGCAATATTCAATTCCTTTATTGCAATTCTGGGGTGGGGGGTGGGGGGTAGTGTTGGAACAATATTATCATGTGCCTAACATTATATCTTAAATTCTCATCCATCCTGATGACACTGTTATAGCAACTCCTGCTCATGTCCAGAGACATTGTTGGCTTCCAAAGTTTGATAGCTAGTTAGTGCTGAGCAGTTAGGGATTTAAAGCAAGGTTTTTGAACTTCCAAGACTATATTCCTTCCCCATCACCAAATTTTCTTGAAGCTTGAAAGGAAGGTGCAAGTCAGTTATGCTTCTTTGCATAAAAATGAGGCTTGTCCCTGAGTTTTGTGTAAAATGTCAAATGAGTGTTTTAAATTATGAGGGGCTGCATTTTTAAACCTAACAAATGATTGGTGGGGTCATTTTGCTTAATTGTTGTGGCATCTTTGAAATATCATATCATTTTAGCACTTTGCTAATCTATAAAATGATGTGATACATTTTAACAACTCAGTTTTATATTTGGCCTTTCAAAAGCATCTTGCTTTATGGGCCATCAGCTATATAGTGGCAATAACTGGAGATATTTTGTGCATGGCATAAGCTATACTCAGACTCTTTCATTTCACTTGTATGGCTTTCCATAGAAAAAATAGATAAAATCTAATGAATAGTTCTAGAAAAATATTAGTGGTACAATAGAAATAAATCCAGCAGGGTAGGTATCCTTTTGAATTGATTTTTCTTCATTATAGTCCAGTAATTATGCCAACTTATTCTAACTTCCATGGCAATGTTGAACTATTTGAAGTATAATTATCTATATTAAAAAGCCACATAAAATTTTGCTATAAAATATTGATAGTTTTGTATTATTCTTGTTGATGTCTGTTTTCTATGCCTTGAAGAATAGTCATCATATATATAGAATAAAGATTTTCAAAAACTTTAAACAATGTTGATCATAATCCAATCAATTTAAATTATTTGGTAGACATAGTATCTAGACATACTACCTAGAAAGATATCATGGTAGCAATGAACAATAACAATTACAATGATTTAAAATAATTAAGAATTACAAACCTACATACATTCCTGTGTAATAAATAACTGTGATAGGGAGATGGTTGAACATCAGTTCCATGATATAATTATTCCTTTATTATTTCAATATATTTAATCTGTTATATGCAAATGGGAGAATAATCTAGTTTTACTTTTTTCATTAGTTATTCATATACTTTCTCTTGTCACAGAAAATCTGCTACATAATAATCCAAGTTATTTTATTCATCTTTTCCTTCTTTCTATCCATGATTTTATACTAAACAATTTATTCAAGGAGTGTGTTATTTATAGATATCTGATGCTTCTAAGTCAAATGGTACTATCTTTAGCCTCAGCTGAGGAAAACAGAATTAGTATATTCAGAGAGAACTGATGGCATATTCTGGATCATATGGCCAATCTATCTGATCAAGCTGAATGAACTGAAGATACACAACTGATTTCAATTCAGCCAATCCATTGTGTTTCCAACAACTTATAAGATAGTCTGTTTTGTAATGTACTGGTAAAATTAAGATAAATTTAATTGGATAAGCACATGCTTTATCTTAGAAGTATTTAAGAAAGAATGTTCAGATGGGTACAAAGGAGCAAGTAGCTAAGAGCTAAAACACCGATTAGACATTTGCTTTGTCTCTAGTTTTGAGTTGTTTCCAGTTTGGAGCTACTATATTTAAAGTAACCTGAAAATTTTTTGTGGAAATCTTTGTGTAGAAATAAATTTTCATTTATCTTGGGTCCTGTAGTGATTTCTGGGTCCCTTTTACTGTTTATGTCCTGACTTTTTGCAAGTCTTGAAATTTCCAGCCACCGTCTATTTTTTATTCTTTCATAACTCAGACTGTGATGAACTGTTTGGGATTCTTTACCTGCTCCTTTGGAATGTGCCTAGAGGCAGAAATTACTAGCAATTGTTTCCCTTCCAAGCAGGATCACAGCAAAACTTTGCCTACTGGCCAATATCGGAAAACTGTTATCCTACACTTGTTGTTTATAGATACTGTAAATAGTTGTATTCTTAAGGTGGAGGGATAAATCTTTTCCCTCTTGTTCCATCATGGTTTCAACTCTAGGCTAACATTTTGAACTTAGTTTAGCCATCACCATGAGTAAGACATAGTTGACATTTTACCAATTAGTAAATTGATATTCAGAAAGACTAAGAACATTTCCCAAGTTTAAACATCTAAGAAGTCTTTAACTCAAGATTCCAAGCTACAGTGTTTTTGTTTGTGTCTGTATGATTTTCTGTTATCCTATCCAACACATATTTTGATGAAAAAAAAAGAGTACCTCAAGCATTGATAAGAGTAGATATAAATTCTTGCCTGGCAGCTTCAGATATGTAAAGTATCTATGATTGATTCATAAGCAGGTATGGGAGACAGATGCAGCATGATACTGACAAATACATTGTTTATGGAAGTATAAGTTGGATATCTTAGGATAGCCTTGGTAAACTTAATAGCCAGTTTTATACAAGAAAGTAGAAGGAATAGATATGAATATATGTATAAATATTTTTCCAATATCTGTAAGACAATGCCTTCAGTCCAAAAATGAGAGCAGGGCAGTTGCCTAGAGAAAATATGTTTTAGATGTTTTAAATATCCACAGGTAAATAAACAGAATGTGATGGTGAACTGCTAGAACTTGATAAGATTAATTAAAGCAGAGTAAAAGATGATTTTAAATATGGACCAGTAAGAGAATGATTGTAAGCCTTATGTATGGTCAGCTCATTATAACATAACAATTCAAACTAAAAATGATCAGGCAATAGAAAGGTGTATATTTTTTATTTTACATAAAAATAATAGGTAAGCTTTCCAAAACTGATACTGTGGTTCTTCTGCAATATCATCAATGAACCAGACATTCCATCTCTTTATTTCAACATTCTAGTACAATGCTCCCGTTTTTAAGCTTTCGTCACATTGTTTAAGACTATGGTTTAAGATTTCTATTTATGATATCCTCATTGCAAGAAGAAGTAACAGCAGGAATATAGACGAAGTCGGTTCACCTTAAATAGCCAGACCCAAACAACACTTCTGCTCACATGTCATTCACCAAAATTTGGTCACGTTGCCAGATGCATGGAAAAAGAGGCTAGAGAAATGTTGACTTTCACTAACAGCAAACATGAGCCCCTAAAATCTGGGCCTGGTTATAAAGAGAATAAGAGAGTACGCACTTTGGCAGCACGTATACTAGAATTGGAACAATACAGAGAAGATTAGCATGGCCCCTGAGCAAGGATGACATGCAAATTCATGAAGCATTCCATAGTTTTTGGTTTTCTGACTTTAACAAAAAACAGGAGAATGGATGTTGGACTATGCCAACAGGATTTTTCCATATCAATGTCCATTTCATTTACTAAAAGAGAAGATTGGAAGGAAGGTTATAAACTTAATGTAGGTAGTCTTGAGTATTTACATGCTATCACATCATGTATGTGGTAACTTCAAATGTAGAACTATGAATGTGAATATGAAATGATGTAGATTGGGGATTATATATTATTTGGATAATATATTTGGAAATCTAGTTATTTTGTAGAAAGATAAATAATAAGCAAGAGAGACCAAGACATTTTCAGAGGCACAGTGACTAATAATGATGAGTGACTTCGAGGTGGTCTAGAATAAGCAACTTTATTTTTTTCTGTATTCTCTTTCTGTATTCTGTTTGCAACTGGACACCAAGGCTACTTAACAGTTTTATCTGCTTGAGCTGTATCTGCATATTTTTTAAAAGATATCATCTTCTATCATCTTGTGAGCCTTCCCTACTACTTTTATTCAATTCACTCCAGTCATACTGGCCTTCTTTTTTTTTTTTTTTTTTAAAGATTTTATTTATTTATCAGAGAGAGAGGGGGAGACAGCAGCGAGCACAGGCAGACAGAATGGCAGGCAGAGGCAGAGGGAGAAGCAGGCTCCCCGCCAAGCAAGGAGCCCGATGTGGGACTCGATCCCAGGACGCTGGGATCATGACCTGAGCCAAAGGCAGCTGCTTAACCAACTGAGCCACTCAGGCGTCCCTAGCCTCCTTTTTTTTTTTAAAAACTTTCCAAACTCACTGCCCCTTCCTACCACCTGCCCTGGAAATTTTGTTCTTGCTACTGATTAGGCTTAAGCCGCCCCTGTTCCTGTGTATTCATGGGTCAGTTTCTTGCCTCCACTGTGTCTTTACCTCAAGGATCACGCTTACATTAGTGTCCTTTGTGGCCGCCATATTTAGAATTACAGCCCTTTTACCACAGCACTTTCACTATTTTTTTTTCCCTCTCCATAGTATTCATTACCACTTGTCATGCTATATTATTTTTTAATTTGTTTTTAATTTTTAATTTTTTTAATGTTAACTATGTTTTTTGTTTTATTTTTATTTTAAAGATTTTATTTATTTATTTGACAGAGAGAGAGAGAGACAGAGAGGAAATACAAGCAGGGGGAGTGGAAGAGGGAGAAGCAGGCTCCTTAGGAGCAGGGAGCCTTATGCTGGCTCAGTGTTAACTATGTTTTATTCAGCGCTTTATTCCCTATGATTTCCCGTGCCTATACCACATGGTAAACTTAGGTCAACTGTGGAGTGAATTTAACACATTTGGATTATTCTTTTACTTAAGTGCATCGTATAAAAATTTCTTAAACTGCTATCCTAATAAGAATTTTATACCTGAAGAAAATTCTGGAGACTGTTCTGATTTTGATTTATCGATCTAAGAGAAATAACTTACCTCAGAAAGTTGGAACCATTTCAGGAGCTGAAGCACTGAAGTTTGTCTATACCCATGGTCCTGTAGGTTTCTATTCAGAAAACATCTCACAGCAGTACTTATCTTCCTTTCTTGGAGCCCAGTTGTGCTAAAAAACAGAAGGCACTAATAAGATATCTTACATATATATGGATATAAAAGCTGAGTAGACTCATAGAGGAATATATTTCTTAGGGTATCTCATTATAGAATTAGAATTAAGAGTATATTAAACAAATGCATGTGCAATATGTTGCAAATTCCCTGTGTTAGAAAAATTGATTTTAATTCAGACTTCTCAAATTGTGACAAGGTTGACCAGGGCGCCTGGGGGTGGCTGAATTGGTTAGGTATCTGCCTTTTGCTTAGGTCATGATCCCAGGTTCCTGGGATCCAGCCTTGCATCAGCGCTTCCTGTTCAGCAAGGGAGTCTGTTTCTCCCCCTTTGTCTGCCCCACCCTCCAGCTCACAGGAATGCTTGCTTTCTCAAATAAATTAGTTTAAAAAATCTAAAAAAAAAAAAAAAAAAAAATTGGGCCAAGGTGACTTTTAGACTTTATGATATTATCAATATCCTAGTTTAATGCACAGAAAAGCATAGAGTTTAATGCATAGAAAAGTATAGTTTCCATTAATCCATTTAGTAGGTTTAAAATATATATCTATTTTTTTTCCCCAAGAAATATTCACATCACAAGAAAATGGCAACACATTTGTGTTCTCATCTTATTTTTAATGCATTCATACTTTAAAATGTTATATTCACCACAAACTAATTATTTTCAGTTTTACAGCTTTGTTTTGAAATTAGTTTTACTAGATAGTGTAAAAGTTTTAACTTGATTTCATATAATGTGTGTGATTTATTTGGATACTGACTGAACTCCTTTTTCCAATTTATTTGCAACATCAAATAATTTTCCTCAGATTAATGTAATAGTATTCATCATGATAAATTCATAATCATATAAATAGAATCTTTTTGAGCACTGTTACTTTCTGGTGCTTTACAAGTATTACATTTAATTCTCACAACAAGCTGTAAATTAGATATTATTAACTTCTGTTTTAGAAGTGAGAAAACAAAAACTTTCTGAAGTTAATTGACTTAACTACTCCATAAGTCATAAATCAAATATCTGGTGCCAAAGTCTGCATTGTATCTTCTCTCCAATTTCTTCAGAAAACACTTGCTTTCTTTGTTGATATATGTGAGAATGAAGTTATCTTACAGTTTTATTACTACAGCTTCTAGGGTCATTTGGGTGACTCAGTCGGTTACGCGGCTAACTGCCTTCTACTCAGGTCATGATCCCAGGGTCCTGGAATCTAGCCCCTCTCCTCCTGCTTACACATTCTCTCTCTGTGTGTCAAATAAATAAATAAAATCATAAAAAAAAAAAAAAAACAACCCAGCTTCTAGGTACCATTGTGAAAGGACACTAGGAAGCAATGCTTTGTGTTCATTTAATTGTCTTATCTCAAAAATTAAATATTTTTGCATAACTAAAGCATTGTCGTCTGCCCATATCTCCAGGTCATTAAACTGAATAAACTTGTTATGTTTACCACATAAGATGATAATAACGATACTGATATTGTGCATGTTATGTTCATTTTGTATGTGTTTGGGAATTTGTACAGTCAGTCACATTTTGGAGTGTAATTTTATTGATGCTGGAGTTGGTAATGGGGGTGGAAGTTTACATTAGAGATGGCAGAAGTGATAGTAGAAAATATCTCTATTCAAAATTTAGTTTTGCTTAAACCATGGTTAGCTCAAGTGGGTTGCACTGAACTAGTTCATAGCTTCTGCCCCCTGGATTTGATGATGTAGCCCAGAGTAGTATTTGTGTTTTTATTTTGTCTAGGGAGCTGTGAATATCATGAAACAAGTGTATGCACAGTATGCTTTAATGGTATTTAAACCATCGCTACATGACAGAAGTTGGCATTATTAATGTTATTATACTTAGGTGAAATTTTCCTGTCACTTGTAATTATAACTTTTAAATATACTTGGTGACCTAGGATTTTTTTTTTTTTTTCTACATTCATGTTCTGTATACAACTGTCTGGAAAGCCTTTTGAATTGAAATGCAACATAGTAGATAATGATATAAACTTCATTTCCAGGTTTCACTTTAGGGAAAGTGCCCCTGGAAGACAAATATGTTGTCTGTTGTAGAAAGGGAAGTGATGATACTTACAGGCAAGAGATAGTTTTACCTTCAGTGCCAGGGAACGGAGATGATTTTATACAATCGAAAATGTATCACACTCGGAACAGTTTAATTAGAAACTTATATCAAGCAATTTGAATATCTCAAACGCAGGGAAGTTAAGATTATATTCAAAGAAAAGACATGTGACAGGTTGGCATTTTCATTCTCCTGCCTTAAGCAAGAAAAATTTCAACCGAGATTTCTGACCTTAACATAAACCTCAATATAAAATACAATTCAAATACTGTCATTTCCTGAAGATTTTCAATTATTTTCAGGTGAGGAGAGGTTAAAGGTTTTTTTCTTGGTACTCTGTCCCCAAATAGCTCATGCTCTTCCTCCCCTGAGACATAGAAAAGAATGTAACTTTTTAAAAGTAGTTGAGAGAGGGGAACGAGGAATAGTTAGGGAGGGAGAATGGGAGAGTGAGAGAACCGGAAGGGAGTGGGCACGGAGAAGTGTGTGTCTCCGTAGACAGACACAGGAAGAAACTTAGCGTGTAAGGAGGGAGACCTAAGCAGGCAAGTCTGAAGGAGAATAGAGGAAAACACCTTAAGGGAGAAAAAAAGGGAAAGCAATGCAGAGGGAAAAAAGATGTAAAAAAGTTGTTGGGATTTGAGATTAAAACACAGGTTAATATCTAAATAGTTAATAGCATTTCTGTAATTGGATTTGATACACAAGAGTTGGTGCAAAATTAAAATTACATGTATTCTTATTTTTAAAAACGTACAGGCAACTTAGTGCAATATAAATTCATTAATAAAGCACATTCTCCTTTTAAAAATTATTTTCCAGGGGCACCTGGTTGGCTCAGTGGGTTAAAGCCTCTGCCTTCGGCTCAGGTCATGATCTCAGTGTCCTGGGATCCAGCCCCACATTGGGCTCTCTGCTCAGTGGGGAGCCTGCTTTCCCCTCTCTCTCTGCCTACTGCTCTGCCCACTTGTGACTTCTCTCTCTGTCAAATAAATAAATAAAATCTTTAAAAAATATATTTTCTAGTGTTCTAGTCTCAGTGCTCTGTCCTCTTTCCCTTTCAACTTCCTGTTCCTTAATGCACTTGTTTAATTAGCTAGGAGACACTGCAAAGTGTGTGGTATTCAGTTTATATTTGAGAGAAATGATTAAGTAATTATAATAGCCAAATACAAACGAACAAGAAAAGCCTATCTAGTTTTGACCTCATGTAGTGAAATGGATTTAATCTGGTTCAGATAGAAAAGTAGGGTTAATGCTACATTCTTTTAATTTTCTTTGCTTGTTTCATTGGTTTCCAAGGCCTGTTTATACATTTGGTTACTGCAGTTGTGTTTATTATCTCTGTGATTTACAACAACCATTAGTAAATGTTTTACGAAAAAAAAGTATGCTTTCACATTGAGTTGTGGATTTGACAATAAACTGTATCATGTGTCACTGAGATTGTATGACTTGCATAGTTAGGACTGAACATCCCTAAATCCATACAGACTGCTCATAATCACTGACAATTCCCAGTGGTAGGGCCATGCCAAGAAATTAATGTGCTGCATTTTGACCAGGGGCCTTTGAACTCTGTCTGGTCTTCTTTCTGGTCCTCTTCCATGGTGGGCAAGTTTGATTCACAAGTAAGCAAAATGTTCCTTTTGCTTAAACTAGGAACAGGCCTTAAAATAATTTTACCAGCTACCTCTCTTTAACTATTTGGGCCTTCCTCATATATAAATGGTCTTCAGAGGCAATGGGAGAGATGCTTTCTCCTGAAAGGAAAGAGTCTGGTGGTCCCCCTCTTATTTCTGGGCTGCATGAGAAATTTGAGGGAAAGAAAGAACCTATATAGAAAAAGGAGCCAAAAATGTTCTCACATCCAAAGACCTACAAAGATCAATTGAGAAAATCCCAGTACAAGAGGAATCACTGGTTTTCTTTCCCCTACCACGACTACCTTCGACTTGATTATTGCTGCCCCTTATCCTGAGAAAGTAGAAGAAGGGACAGACGTGTACATCTGGAGTTCTTTTGATCAGATACAGTGCTGGTATTAATGGTGGAAGTCATGATTGTAGAGGGCGTTTAATAAATACAGAAACGAAAATACTGGCTGATAATATGACAGGTAGAGAAATAAAATACAAATTTAAAAAATGTTTTTCCTTAAAAAAAAATAACTTCCTCCTCTATGCATTTAGAAAATAATCTGATTAATCAAACTACATTGGAAGTCTCAGTACTACTATAAAGTATTATAAAATATTGGGGTCCAAAATCCATCAATAGTACCCCAAAATTGCACCAAAATATGGTATCTGGGGACTTTTATTGAGGTAGAGACCTTCTTTAAGTTCAAACATAACTTATGTGCTTGCTTTTATTATTTCTTTTCATGATCCCATTTGGCAACTCGGCTAGTAGGGAAAGGTGGCTGTATGCTATCTAGGAAACATCATTTTGTTTATTTTTGCCTCTGCAAAAGTGGGGTGAAATTTCTTGTGTTATGCAAATATTTGCTCCTCCTTTCTGGTTACATGTTATACTCTTATCCCATTATATCTTACCAAACTTTCTTGTCAACAGTTTTCCAACTTCTTAAATCTTTTCCAAAGTCTCTGAATATCTAGCCAAATATTGATCCAATGCATATTAATTGGTGATTATTCTTACCTATTCTGTCTTTACTTGTAAAGTGGACAATAATTTATGTTGCTTATATTTTAACCAAGGCCAAGACTTCCTTATTTCTCTTCTGCACAGACCTTCAGAATCACCTTGATCTAATAGTTTGGCCATTACCAGCTGGCTTAACATACCGTAAGTCTGGGTCATTATGAAAAACACATTGCAAGTTATGTTCTGCCTAATTAAAAGAGGTGCCATTTCTTAGAACTAAGATAAGGATAGCACATTTATAGGGGCACTGTGTATTCAAACTTAGCTGGTACACCTATAAATATCTTTAATAAACCAGGTTTATTCCCTCCCCCTTCAGTCAACTCAACATAGGAATCTTACCTTAAGACCACAAATACAGGTTGAGGGAGGAGTGTCAGTAAGATACCAGTAGGTATGTGGAAAATGAGACTCACATGCTTCTGCAACTTGTTCGTGCTTTCAGGACCTCCCCCAGCCAAAAAACTAATGATAACACTCAACCCAATAATAGGTAGTGGCTAGGCATGTTCTATTAATTTGATTAGATAAACCAGATTGTACTAAATTCACAAAGGGAAATTCAGCTTTCCTGGTTTCCTGATATCTCATGCTCAAGTTTATGACTACACGGGGGTCAAAAACTACTTCTCAGAGGAAAGCAATAACTTGCTCCAGAAGATAGAAAAACATACAGTTTTGCTATAAAACTTATTAGTTATAGTGGCTATCCATAGAATTTGTGTAGAATTTATAATCACCATGCACTCTTGAAGCCAAATATCAGCAGGGTCATAGGAGTGAAATGGCAGCTTTGTGACTACTTCAGCCTAAACTAACATGTAAGACTTCCCCTCCTATGAGCTCGACTCGAAGAGAACATAGGAGTCCACATGGTCACTGGGTTGAAGCAGAAGCCCAAATATTATATATATATTTTCCAAAGTCTAGAGATCCATCAATTGTAATTTTTTTATAGAGATATAAGAGACAGTTTCTTGCTCTCTTTTTAAATTTTTAAATTTTTTTTAATATACTTTTTAAGATTTTATTTATTTATTTGACAGAGAAAAATCACAAGTAGTCAGAGAGGCAGGCAGAGAGAGAGAGAGAGGGAAGCAGGCTCCCTGCTGAGCAGAAAGCCCGATGCGGGACTCGATCCCAGGACCCCGAGATCATGACCTGAGCCGAAGGCAGTGGCTTAACCCACTGAGCCACCCAGGCGCCCTCTTGCTCTTTTTCTTGAAGGAAATATCCTAGCATATTCAGATCACCACAACTGATAAATTAAGTGAAAGACACTTTTATTTTCTGATAATTTATATTCTACATACATATATTAGCAAGCAATTTAGGATATTTGTACTTCCTAAATTTTAGGACATAGCAGCATGAAATCAAATGTAATAGATCAAAAATTGTTTCATAGACACTTCAGTCTGAATACGATCTGCTTCAGAACTGATGTGTTTGAGAGTTATGACCCTGAAGGTACACTGCTCTTCTTGTCAGGTAAAAGCAAACATTTATTTATAAGAATAGGAAAATAATTCTCTAGGTCACTGTGCTGCATAGGAAATTAAAAAAAAAAAATCCCTGTATTAAATTATACCAGTAAGAAGACTGACTATATATGGAAGAACGTATGTAATTAGAGACACTAACTCATTAAACTTAAAATAAATTCATCTCCCTTTCTCCAAGAACTATCTTTTATGAATCCATTCAAGAAAGTTAAATGTAAGTGAGGATGACCACTCCTGCATCTCTAAATTGTTTGATACTGGCTCCAGTCAATGCCATCTTCCAGGAACATGGTAATTTGTTACTTGATTTGCTCTTTAGGTAGGGAGAAGGTCATCAGTGTTAATTGGTTCTCTCTTCAGTTATAACACTGACTTCACAAGATGGGAAACCATTGTGAAGATCACAAAATAAGCTAAACAAATTTTGTTTCTACTACAAAATCAGGAATGCAAGTAACAAGTTGGTAAATTTAGATTCCCCCTGAGCTTAACATGAAGTCGATTTTCATCAAAATGCTTTTATCATGAGACCTTTTTACGTTCAGTGATCAGTAAGCTCAATGATACTGTAGAGATCTAGAAATTTGTTATAGGAACAATGCTCAATAGTCTTCAAATCATTTGGTATTTAATTCTGCAAGTTTAACTTAAGTGAGTTGAGATATCTTTAAAGAAGACTTGGAGAAAGCTTCTCAGGGGCTGCCTGTAAAATATCTGCAAATTTCTTCTTAAAGAGTGTCCAGGCTCAAATTCATTATCAGCCCAGAGGGTGGTATGTGAACTGAGCCGGGGGGAAATTGGATTTGGATGAGGAATTCTCATTGTTATATTTGCTCAAATCATGACCCTGTTCATTATGCCTGGATATCTTCCCTCTTTTACAAATCTAGTGGTTGCTTACTAAGCTTCTCTTGACTTTAGTCTTGGTAATCCTACGGTCAATTATACACAGCCAGGAGAAGCAAAATGGGTGCTTGAGTAAAAACTCAAGTTTCTATCTGTATTTTTACATTCAAATCACTTCTCACTCCTCCGATATGTTATATTCTGCCAGGATCATAGTTCTACTTACTGCCATATCAGTGGCTTTTAACCTTTATCTCGTCTGGGAGAAAGGGTCAATTTCTCATTAAGCTCTGGGTAACAAAGAATTTCATATGGGGTAGAAACAGTGAACATTCTGTTCTGATCATGGGTCTAGAGTGTGTTCCCTTTTAACCATTTCAAGTCTGAAATCAGTAGTTTCACACTGTCTGCGTAAAAGTCTTAAAAATTTCTGTCCTTCATTAAGCTCACAGCTAGTGGAAAGCTATCTTCGAGGGAAGTTGTATAGAAATGGAATCACTGTTTTTGTTCTCTGGTGATCTAGCATAGGCTCCCTAGCGGCAGAATTTATAATTAAGCAGGTAGGAGTTATTGGCTTAATTGGTTAATTGCTCTGTACCCCTATCTAGATCTATCTGCAATAATCCTTTTTATTCTCTCATACCTTTGATTTTTATTTTTTTCTCTAGTTTTTCCTTTTATTACCATTAAAGAAGCCCACATCTATCTATACAGGTGTTGCCCAAAGTTTGTCTGGTAATTTTGTATGTGACAGAATAAAAAATCCTCTTCAAACTTATAAATGAGGGCATAAAAGGATATTGTGGTAAAAGCTTTAGATGGAGAATTAATGATCTAATTTCAAGTTTCAACTCTGCTTCCTATTATTGTTATATAATTTAATCCCTCAGATTCTCCATTTTCTCATTTATAAATATGAATAATAAATTGTTTCTACTACAAAACCAGGGACACAGAAACTAACAAGTTGGTAAATTTAGATTCTTCCTGAGCTTAACATGAAGTCGATTTTCATCAAAATGCTATTAGCATGAGACATTTGTAAGTCTTAACTCTGACCCGCAAGCTCCAGGGGTATTGTAGAGATCTAGGAATTTGTTAGAAGCAGTGCTCAGTAGTCTGCAAATCATTTGATATTTCATTCTGCCAGCTTATCTTAAATGGGCTTTTATAGGAAGCAAATGAGACACTGTTTGTGAATGTGCTTTGTAAATTAGAAATCACTAAAAAAGATACTATTTTATATAGCACAAATTGATTTCTTTTGTGCTTGTGAATTTTTTGGAAAAGTTTATTTCTGTGAAGTAACTATTTTATAATAACTTACCTTTGCTACTAACATAGCAAACAAGTTTACCTGGAAGGAACAAATTACCAAAATATCTTGAATGAAAACACTTCCAATTTAACGTGTTCTATTGAACTCATCCTTACCTTATAATGCTTGACTTTTGAATCCTTAATCTTTCATCTTTGGATTAAATCTGAAAAGAAATATTATTAAGAGAGAAAAATCAGAAATAAAAAATATTAAACCTGTTTCACTTGTATTTTTTTTACATTAAATAATAAACATTTTGCAAGAATCAGTCATTCCAAAACAAGTACCTGTCTTTACTTTGTAGCAACTTTCTTAAAGTTGGTTCATTACTGTTAACCATTTATACCAAATTGGAGAGTATATTTGTTCAAATTAGATGTTTTATATTCTATTTTTAGATGTTTTGTATTTTTAAAAGTATGCTTTTTATGATACTAAAATAAATTAAAAATAATCATCTATGTGGGGGTGCCTGTATGGCTCAGTCAGTTAAGCACCTGCCTTTGGCTCAGGCCCTGAACCCAAAATCCTGGGATCAAGCCCCATGTCAGGCTCCCTGCTCAGTAAGGGAGTCTGCTTCTCTCTCTTTCTCTGGCCCTCTCCCCTTTTCTGCTCTCTGGCTCACTCTCTTACTCAAATAATAAAAAGAAAAATCTTTTAAATAATCGTCTATGTTATAAAATGTACAGTTTAATTCTGTTTCCCTGTTAAATAGAATTTTTGAAAATAACTACAAAAAAAAGACAAGCATCAATTATGTTTAAAAGCAGCATTTCAAAGAAATTTATTTTTCATTATTGAAGTGAAATTGGTATAAATATGTTTAAGATGTACATTATAATTTGATATTTGTATAACTAAAAAATGATCAACGTAAGTCTAGTTATCATCCATCCCATATTTTTTTTAACAAACCAGACATATATATTTAAATATCCAGATATAAGTGAAGAGCCATTTATAGTGAACATTGTGTTACGTCTCCAGTAATACCACCCAGCTCTCTTAGCTGGCTTAGAATAAGGGCATTGACTGAGAACTGCTAGTGATCTGGGCCCAGGTCAAAAGTTGGCTTCTCATTATTCTAAGCCAATCTTCCTCCTAAACATTCAGTTCAGAAACCATGCCTAAGGCAATCGTTGTGTTTTAGGCCCCCAAAAGAAGTTGGCATGTGACCCAATTTATATCAATAAGCTTCCTCAAACAGGGTAATTTGTGCCATTTTGAATAACGAGATACAATAACATTAGTGCATGTCCCTTTTCAGAATTGCAATTTTTGTTATCAGTGATTTTTCTTATTGTTTAAAGCTGTTTAATGTGGATTTTTTTCTAAATTCAACCAAGGATTTTAAAAATAATACACTATATAAGAAATGAATTAAAATGATATGAGAAATAAGAAATAATTTTAAGAATGGAAATAAAGATAGACTCAAGAATAAATGAACACAGAAAAATGATTTCAACTAAGACCAACTTAACATGTGAATTTTATATACAAATGAATGCTGAATATTTTTAGTTATTAATTTAACATTTATTATTTAAGCTCCACTCAAAAGAGCATGGCCCTCCTCAAAAGAGGTAATAGTCTACTTGGGTAATTGTGTATGACAAAGTGCGTTAGGTGAAAGGGGATTCAGGCATTTTGGAACAACAGAGAGGATTTTCTGCCTGCAAGAGGGGAAAACAGAAAATATTTTAAAAGGTAATTGGAGTTTAATCAAGAATTATGAAAAAGTGAGGTTGGTTATCATATGGACTGGTAAGAAAAACTTAAGATGACCTTATATCATATGTAGCAACCAGAACCTTGATACATAGTGACTCCTGATGTTGGCAGTTTGTTTTGACTGAATAGGATGCTGTAGGGAAATTAAGGGAATATAGGGAAATTAATTGAACTTGGCAGGGTAGTTGGGAGAACCACATCATGAACAAGTTATTATTTTAACCTGAATGTGATAGTATTCTATTAGATTTTTAAAGAAGGGGAAACCTTGCCAGGTTTTGTTTTAGAAATTCAAGAAGCATAAATATGAGGATTTGGTAGTAGGGGGAAGATATGAGTGGTTAATTAAGAAGTTATCACCATCTTCCATTTTCCATTATTTCCATAAATAATAAATATGTGAATAAGGGTAATAAGTCAGAGCTCTGGAAAAATATTCAGAATTTACCCACTTTTTTTTTGTGAATGAAAACATTAAAAAGAAAAACAACAGCAACAACAAAAGGAGTTTGGGAACAAGGAGTTCTTCTGAAAGCAGACAGAAGAGTGGTGGGCTTGTTTCAATATAATATTTAGTAACTCTTTGGTTACTAAAATGTAATTTTTATCTCTTCACTTAATGCCTGATAATACCATTAGCTTATGAACTAATCTTAAATATTCAACTTCATTTTCTTTTCTTTGATTTTTTTTTCTTTGCTGCAATCATGATTTGTGTATGACTTTTAAAAGCATCAATTAGGGGCGCCTGGGTGGCTCAGTGGGTTAAGCCGCTGCCTTCGGCTCAGGTCATGATCTCAGGGTCCTGGGATCGAGTCCCGCATCGGGCTCTCTGCTCAGCGGGGAGCCTGCTTCCTTCTCTCTCTCTCTCTCTCTCTCTCTCTCTGCCAGCCTCTCTACCTACCTGTGATCTCTCTCTGTCAAATGAATAAATAAAATCTTAAAAAAAAAAAAAAGCATCAATTAGCTAGTATTCCTAGATATTTTAGTGCAAAGTTTTCAGGGTATAATAGTCTGAACTGACATATTGCTACAACTCACTCCCAATTCTCCAAATCATTGGAGTCTATGGAGATTCTAAAATACCAGTGAAACTACTTTTGTCAAAGTTATTGAGTATTTCTACTTTAATTAAATTCATATTTGACTAGTTAGTAGCATTTGGCAGAATTAACTATTTCCTCACTTTTAGAAATCTCCTGGCCTTTGTGGTAGTTTCCTCTTCAGCCATACTTCATGCCTCACAGACCACCATTCTTAGACTTTCTCAGCATCTCTTTTTTTCCAAATGATGCAGATTCTCAGATCATAGGTATGCTCTTCTCTATTTTTTCCCCCTCTGTTATCACTTGAGAGTTATCCCATTCACTTAAATACCAACCACTTTCACATGTGTAGCTACAGCCAAGATATTTTCACTGAGGTTTTGATATTTCCACTTGGATAGCTCATAGACTTCTAAACATAGCTATGCCAAAATTGAAATCTTTAATTTTTTGTCCTTTAAAGTCTAATTTTTTTGCCAAGTCTTGAGAATTGGAACAACAATTTCCTCAGTTATTGAACTCAGAAACTTTAGAGATATTTTGCATATTGTCTCTTTTCTGATTCTCAATAATGAAGCAATGTTTCTTGGCCAAAAGACATATTTCAAAGCTAGCTATTCTTACCTGTCACCTTTCTTCTTAACCTAGATAGCCCCACTAACCTAACAGCTCTTGTTACTCATGTATTATCTTTCTTCTCCACTATTTTTCACAGAGAGTCTACAGTGAAATTTTGAAAATAAAATTATTCTCTGTTCATTTCTTTCTTTTGGTGGTTTCTCAAACATTTGCAATAAAATACAAATTCTTTCAGTGACTAAGAAGAGTGTGCATAAGGTGTTTTTCACCTACCATGTTCAGCTTCACTATTCCTTTTTTCTGTTTATATTCAAGGCACACAGTCACCTGTCATTTCTATTATACCCAGTCCTATTCACTACAGCTTGTATTTTTCAGGTTCTCTCTGTGCCCCCAAATATTCTTTTTCTCTATATTCTTTTTCTCATTCTTGGTGCTTCAAATCGTGCATCACCTCTTTAGTCAAACCAACACAGCAAAAGTACTTCTCTTACTCTCTCTTAAAGCACTTTGTTTTTTTCATAATTAACACTACATACTACTTGTATTCATTATATTAAGTGTCTGTTTATTTGGTTAATGTCTGTTTACCACACTGAAAAATGTCAAAGAGGAACAGACAGACATTTATTTCAGATGACAAGACATTTTGTTCTGACTGCTGCAGTAAAAGGAGGCATCAGTATAAAACTAAGACTAAGCTCATTTCCACTGAAACAAAAGGCAGGAGGCCTTTTAAATGCTGTATGTGCTAATTGAAAAGTACTAAAGGGTTTAGGAGGGGAGAGTGGAAGAGATAAGGGAGAGATTGGTCAATGTGATTAGGCTGTATGTATTTACTGATCATAGCTTATTGAAGTTAGGCTTCTACTCTCCCACAGAGACCAGGACAGAGGAGTTCTGTTCTTCTTGATGATTTCATTTCAAAGGAATGACTCCCAGGTCCTTCAAAAAGGCATTTTTGGGTTGCAAAAAAATTTACATCTTGTTGGGGCAGAAAATGAATTTATAACTGCAAATTTTCTACAGTAAATATTCTAAGGAAAGGGAAGTCAGAGGTCTATCATCAGATTTTGGGTGGAACAAACACTAAATTCTTTTAGATATGTTCTGCTTTCTCAGGTATTTTAAGGGAGCTGGGGTCATCCTCGGGATAAGACTTTATGCTGATAGTACTCATGCTAAAGTTTGGCCAAGTGTGTGTACGTGTGTGTCTGTGTGTGCACGCACGCGCATGCGCACACATGTGTTCATGTGTGCAAGCACATGTTTGAGAGTATGAGTGGGGTGTTAGGTGGAATCTTTGGGGCCAAGAGTTTGCAGTTCTCAATTCCTTTTTGTTCAGGGGAGATGGTGGATCTCTTATTTGCAGAATAATTATTAATCATCATGTTCAGGCTTTTGAGAATCACCGAGCATTTGGTTCTAACAACTGTGCCATTCAGGAGGATTCAGATTGCCAGGTGACGCAACCAGTGACACAACTGTTCCATAGAGATAATGATATATTCAAGAGACAAAAGCATGACCATTGGGAATAATGTGAAGAATCCATGTCCCTTAAGGAATCTCCTGGGACATTCAATAAGTGGAGGAAACCATTTAAAAAGGCAGTCAAACTGGTCACATTCTGGAGAGGTGTAAGTTATGTTGGCTGCTTCTCAGACAAGCACCTCTGCTGTGACTATTTCTTGACAAACATTTTTGTTACTGTTTACAAATTTGCAGCCTTGGGAACCCACCAGTGCATAAATATCTTCAGATGCCAGTACATAGACTAAGGCAAGCTTGTTTTATAAAGTCATTTTGTGAAGCTCAAATATTTTATCGTTTAATGAAAATAGTTTGTCCTAAGTTAGACAAAGATTGTTCCAGTTCTAGGCTAACTTTTCTAACACAATTTATAATCTTATAGTGTATCTCCCAAAATAGCAGAAGGCTGAAATGTTGACAGATAAGATACTGAAAATAGAGTGCCTTGTAAGTTTAGCCTGAGTCAGTGACTTTCTCAAAGACCTGTTTAAGACTACTCTAACAATGCTTTGTTCAGGAGTTTAAGGACCAGAGTTTCCAAGACATTTCATGTTTCTAATTTTCACTGTGAGAAGTTTGTTTTAGATAGCCACTTGAGAGACAATGAAAGCCATGAAACAGGTCAATCAGGTGGGCTGAACGTACTTCATATGGTTCATGACTACATGTAAAATAGTATCCCTTAAGAGCATAATAGCCTTAGTTGCTACCTCTAGTGGCTGTACAGCATCTTGTAGGGCTAATTGGTAGTAAGATCCAAAGAGAAGGTCATACCATTATCTCCTGATTGGGTATCTTGGTTCCATTTAACCAATTTATTTTGCTTGTATCAAATATCAAATAAATTATATGGATATCACAGGGGCATTAAAGGAAAATGGTGTCCATAAAGGGAGTTTGGCCCCTACAACATTTCCAGTTTCATCAAAATAGATTTCACCTTGCTGTAGAGACATGGAGAATTTATTGTGTCCCACAGGGCAACTATATTCACTACACTGATTGCTAATAAAACACCACTTTCTTTGATTTAAACAGGCCATGTTTTTTCCCAGTCTTGAGGACCATTAAGTTTACTATATTTGAAAGGGAAGACCTATCTTGTTGATGTATTTGTTTCCTACCAAGGCCACATCTAAAAGCATAAGTGGGGCAATTATAAAGGGGATACCAATTTTAGAGCTGGGTTAGGGATTGTGAAAGCAATGAGTAATACAGTGTGAGGACGTTTTCATCTGGTTTCAAGGTCAGATTTCCAACAGTGATATTTCCAGAATACCAGATCTCCTATTTGTAAGTCTAGTGCCTGAGGAGAAAAGTGGCTTGACTTCTTGTTGATTATAGAACTGTGTGCATCAAATAAATCCCTGACTGTATCTCTCAGTGTTAGTTAGATTGGAATCCTCTGTTAGGATGAGTAAAGCGTTCACAGGGATCTTCCTGCAATGATTTCCAAAGGGGATGATCTTTGAGGAGGTAGGAGTGAGGATGTTAGTGTCATAATCTTTTTTTTTTTTCTTTAAAGATTGTATTTGAGAGTGAACAGAGCAAGAGAGAGAGCATGAACAGGAGGGAAGGAGAGAGTGTGAGGGAGAAGCAGGCTCCCCACTGAGCAGGGAGCCTGTCTAATAATTGACTTAGGTCCTTAGTTGAATGAGTGTTAGGGTGAATGGTCAGAGGAACTTGGAGAGGTGAGATAAAGGGACATAAATGTAAATGAGAGAAGTTGGGGAAATGTAGAAGGAGTCCTTCATGGAGTGTAATGAATTTCAATATCCCATTTCATGAGGGGATCCCTTCTTAATAGATTTATTGCCATAGTATAATTGAACAGGAAGTTGTACTGATCTTTAACAGATCCTGTAGAAATGGTAAAAGGCTGAGGAGGAGACAAATCATGGGAGAAATTATCAGAATCCCTCACCAGTTAAGTTTTGTGACTCCAAGGAAGGGAGTCAGAAAATATGGTGGTGGTGTTAAAGGAAGAATGTAATGCTCCAGTGTTGATGAGAAATGTGGTGATGTGCCCTTCAACCTCTAGAGCCATTTCCCTCTGTGAGTTTAGGGGCAGTTGAAAGCATTGGACTTTTCTATCCTTGGAGGGGAACCAATACTTTTCTTGTAAGGTGGTGGGGACTTCAAATTTTCCCTCTCCTCTTGAGGTGTAGGCAATCCTCTGTTTAGTGTCCCCTTTCCTTAGAGTTTTAGCAAGTGTTGCAGTCAGTGAGAGCTCACAATTCTGGGGCTTGCTGTGAAATACATTTTTCAGGTGCTCTAAACGTTGATCTTACATGAGAGCAGGTAAGGGCTGCATCCTGGGTTTCATCTGTGGGAGGTGGGGGCCCTGGTGAACTTTATGCTTACAGAGGGTTGAAGAACTTCATGCTTTCAGAGGGTTGAATGTATTCCTCATGGAGAACATTCTGGGAGAAAGGGTGCAAGGAAAGACTAGAAGAAGAATATGAAGGTACTTCAGAGGTTTTAGGGCACTTACTGAGTCAGACATTTTTTTTTTTTTTCCTGAAGACATTGTTTAAAGAGACTTAACAATTTGAAGGAGGATTTGAGTTATTTAGTTTTGCACACACACTCTCTCTCTCTCTTTCTCTCTCTCTTTTTTTTTCTTCTTCATTCCAGGCAAAGTAAGAAGACCACTGTCTATCTAAGAGTTTCATTCCCTTTTGCTCTAGAGGTACCCTCCTCCTAAGCAGCTAATTTGGAGATATCCCAGGATTCTGAGAGAGGCTATTATAGCAAAAGGGTTTTGCTAGCAAAAAAGAAAGTAGATAGAAATAGGGTAGTGGTGAAACACATAATATGAAAAATTTAAGAAGGGAAGGTTCTAGTAGACTAAGAAACTTCCATGTTCTTATCTAATGATATTTTGCAAACAGAGAAGCTTGGGGCTCTAACCCAGTCTCTGTGCCTTATGAACAGGGAAGCGTGGGCCTTTCAAACAGATTCTAGAGTGTATTCAGCAACTTAAGAATCAAAATATGTCCTCATGTTGCTTCACCAGGCATGTGTCTGGGACCCTAGATCAGGGGTCAAACTCCTCACTGGACACACAAATAAGCAAACAGACAAAGGACTTGGAGAGTGCTGAGAGGTTCAGTTGTGTCCCATAGTTTGACGGTAGTTGCTACCCAGATCGGAGTGACAGCTCCAGGAAACTGTCCAAGAGAAAGAGTTCTGGGCATTTGTCAAAGCCAGCTAGAAAATTTTTATTTGGACTACTGCAATAGGGAGAGAGACTCTAATATAAAGTGAGCTCAGCTCGACTAAAATGAAAGGTGGAAGGCTTTTAAAATGCAACTAATCAATCATTGAACATTATGTCAGAAGCTAATGATGTACTATACAGTGGCTAACTGAACATAATAAACTATAAAAAGAAAAAAATAAAAATAAAAATAGCCTGAATATCTTGAAAAAAAAAATGCTGGTGTGTTAAAGGAAAAGTATGGAAGGACATTTTTGATAATAATGTTTCAAAGGGATAGCTCACAGGTACTTGAGAAAGACATTTCTGGGCTGTAAAACATTTACATCTCAAAGAGGTTAGAAAAGGATTTGCTACTGCAAGTTTCTAAAGTAAATGCTCTAAGAAAAGGGAGTTCAGGGGCTTACAGGTTTCAGCAGAACAAATAGTAAATACTTTGGCAACGTTGAACTTTATCAGTAAGGAAGGATACTGTTGATCAAGTGATACACCTTTCAATAGAAAAAGCTATGCTAGATTTTGGGCTCTTAGACAATGTGTGTGTGGAGGTGGGGTTGGTGGTATTGGATACAGTCATATGTGCCAGGAGTTTGCAGTTCTCAGATACAAGCTTTGTAATAAAGTATTCATTGTCTCTTTTTTCCTTTATAGTTATTAGGACCAATTCTCTCTCCCTCCCCTCATTATTTATTTATTTATGAGTGAGTGACTGAGTGACTGAATGAAGGATTAAACACATTAAATGGGAAGGCCCCAAATGCTTAAAATGTACTGGAGTAAAGAACAAGAGTAGATGCATTATAACTGTTTTTTTTGAAATACATCTACTTTTATTATAGAATAAAAGTACTGACATATTCAACAAAATATATAATAATCATTATCTTAAGTAGTCTTTAAAATTATATCAATCTGAACTATTTTATTCTTATTTTTAAAATATATCATTCTTTTACTGTGCTTGCTCTCTTCCTGATATAAGATGAACTTTAACAAATAGAGTACCTGAATTCAAGAATAAAGTAATAGCTATCTGTAATCAATTGAAACTATGATAATCATCTGAGGAGAATATTTATAGCCTTGTAGTTTAACTTTTTTGAAATTATTTTCAGATTTTATTTTATTATTTTTTTAAGGATTTTATTTATTTATTTGACAGAGAGATCACAAGTAGGCAGAGAGGCCCGCAGAGAGAGAGGAAGGGAAGCAGGCTCCCTGCTGAGCAGAGAGCCCGATGCGGGACTCGATCCCAGGACTCTGAGATCATGACCTGAGCCGAAGGCAGCGGCTTAACCCACTGAGCCACCCAGGCGCCCCTTATTTTCAGATTTTAATAAAATATCTGAAAGTACAAGGACTGGATTTACATTGTTATGTTTTTCTCTGTATAATTTAATTTAATGGTGGTTATTTAAAAACTTATCAGGATAGCATAATATTATATAGCTTATATGTATAGGATAATATTCTATACTTTGTAGGAATTGCAAGAAATATTTAAAAGCCAACAAGGGAAAATTTTACTCTTTCCAAAATATACTGGTATTTAAATAACTTGATAAGTAACAGTTCTGTTCTAGTCTTTTATTCTATTTTACAGATATTTACTGAAGAGCTCTTAGGAAATAATAGATTCTGCACAAGTATTTTTCTTTGGGAAGAAGGTCTGGGTTCAAACTCAGTGTATTTAGTATCCTTTTACCTTGGACCCCAGAATCCTTCAGATTTATTTATACTGTACCAGGAGCCCTCAAAGAACATTCAAGGGCTCTTTTATTGTAAAATTCCTTAGGAATTACAAACACTGACAATTCATCAGCACAGTGTTAAACTGGCTGTTGAAATTTACTAGCTTAATATCAGCATTCTTTGCTCTACCAATCTTCATCTCTACTTCAGTTTTCCTAATACATCTTAGATTCTTCAAAGGTAGGTGATTTTAGAAGATACTTTGGGAGGTCTTTGGTCCTTTCATCCACAGAGACTTACAAATCTGTCAAACCATTTAAATTTATCAGGTGTTTCTAAGGATTCAAGAAAAAGAAATTTTAACAACTCAGTTCAATATTTAAATACCTTTTTTTAAAGATTTTATTTATTTATTTGACAGACAGAGATCACAAGTAGGCAGAGAGGCAGGCAGAGAGAGAGGAGGAAGCAGACTCCCCGCTGAGCAGAGACCCCGATGCGGGTCTTGATCCCAGGACCCTGGGATGATGACCTGAGCTGAAGGCAGAGGCTTTAACCCACTGAGCCACCCAGGCGCCCCTCTTTTTTTTTTTTTTTAAGATTTTATTTATCTATTTGACAGAGAGAAACACAGCAAGAGAGGGAACACAAGCAGGAGGAGTGGGAGACAGCGAAGCAGGCTTTCTGCCAAGCACACAGCCTGTTGCGGGACTCGATCTCAGTACCTTGAGATCATGACCTGAACCAAAGGCAGACGATTAACTACTGAGCCACCTAGGGACCCCTCAATATTTAAATACTTATTGAGAGTTAAAATTTTCATATTGAAACTAAAACTGTTTTGAAATTATTCTAGCATTTAGGAAAAGGAAGACATTATTATTCATTTTATTCATGTACATAGATATTTGATAAACATTAATTGATAATGTCAACTTGATGACAATAGCATTTTTCTCATTATGTTAATATACTTGACTTGATTCACTTAAACAAGAAAAAATAAGCATTATTTTTAATTATTTTTAATTTTTCTGTGGGCCCCAGATACTTCGCTTTAATTTATTTTTTAATTTTTAAGATTTTATTTATTTATTTGAGAGAGCACAACCGCGAGGGGAGAGGGAGGAGGACAAGTGGACTCCCCGCTGAACAGGGAGCCCAGTGTGGGGCTCCATCTCCAGACCCTGGGATCATGACATGAGCCAAAGGCAGTCAGTTGACTGAGGCACCCAAGTGTCCTGATATTTAGATTTTACAAACTTATTTGATTCCAAGAAAATATCAGTTTCTGTAATCTCTCAAATTCTAGGCTAAATATTTTAAGCCTATTTTTCCAACTCTTTTCCCCATTTCCTTCTTTGATGCAGAAGACTGTCAAAAGTATTTTCTAATTAAGAAGTGAATCTACTTAGGATAGAATAACAGCGCAACCCTTGAAATGTGATTTTTCATTCTGTAGAGACTAATGTATGTGAATTAGAGACAGAGGGAAAGAAAGAGAGATGTTGGAACAAGGAGAAAAATATCGGGTGATGAAACTGCTCCTATCCTTTAGAACTAGATAATTAAAAAGAATGGAGTAATAATGTGATTAAAAACAAAGGAGCATTGTGTATATATACCACATCTTGTACCCTTGGGGATAAAAATATATGTTTATAAAAAATAAAAAATTAAAAAAAAACAAAGGAACAAAAAACAAAAATGACTGAAAAGTGATATTTACACAACTTCTCAAATCCAAATTTTACTTTTTTCCTAATTCTGAAGCTGTTTCATATAAATATTATAAATCTTATAAAGATATTATAATATCTTATAAAGATATTATACTTATAAAGATATTCTACTTAAAAAGTGGAATAGTTGATTATTTATGACTGGAGCAGGAACCTTAGGCCAAAAACCCATAGACCAGTGTTTTTCCATGAATGCTTAGCTGATGTCAAATGGCAAAATTATGTCAAGTTCTTTTTTTTATGATGTTGTGTAGCAAATAATTTAACTTTGACCAAAAAGAGGTCTAGTCTTTGCCCTAGAATTCTGGGAGCTAATCTCTAAAGCTTTGCAATGTCATGCTTAATGGGAATATTTTTGTTTGCAGGGGCCCTTGGGCTGCCCAGATAGTAACAATGTAATTTGATGTGTGTGGAGGGGGTCATTTGTATATGTGATATCACATCTCCTGAGAGTCTGTGAACAGATATCTGCCAGTTGAAAGGTCAGTCAGTTATGCTTATGCGATGGAGTCTTGGTAAAGATTTTGGATACTAAGATCAGGAGAGCTTTATTGTTTGGCAGTACTCCGGCGTATTGTTACACACTGATATCTTGAAAGTAATACTGCACATTACTTCATGGGGGAGGACAACAGAAGCTCTAAATTTAGTATGTTTCCTAGGCTCTGCATTATGTACTTCTTCCCTTGGCTAATCTAAATATAACAGCTCTCTGTGAATTCTGTGTGTTCTCTCTAATGAAATATTGAAACTAAGGGTAGTTTTAGGAATCCCTGAACTTGAACTTAATGTCAGAAGTGAGAATGGTATTGTGCGTTCCTAACTGTATAGTTAGCAAATTCTTAGATGGCTGTACGTAAGAAAGGAAACAACAAAGACTTACTATAAAATTTTTCTAAATATGCGGCCACCTGGGTGGCTCAGTGGGTTAAAGCCTCTGCCTTTGGCTCAGGTCATGATCCAGGGTCCCGGGATGGAGTCCCACAACAGGCTCTCTGCTCAGTGGGGAGCCTGCTTCTCCCTCTCCCTCTGTCTACCTCACTGCCTACTTGTGATTTCTGTCAAATAAATAAAAAAAAAGATTAAAAAAATTTCTAAATATGAAAAATATATGGAATATTAAAAAAAAAACCTGGTATGTCGTCAAAGAATGTTGAAACCTCTACTTTTCTCCAATCTCATATTTCATTTCTTCTATCTTGATTTTAGTGTTTATAATTCTAGTTCATTAGAATTGTGTGTACAATTAGATAATATTTGATCTCTTTCATGAGCTTAAGCTTTATATAAAAGATATCCTATATTATTTTGAAACCTGTTTTTTTGTCCTCAGAATTCTGCTTTTGAGAATTCTGTAGTTTAAGCAGTTTCCCCCGCCAAAACCAAGTTGACATCTTCCTCTTCATTTGTTCTTAAGCAGGTCATAGCCAAAAAATAAATACCAAATGTTTCATATTATTTGAATTTAACAATATAAAGAACATTCCAAATTCTTGAAAAGTTGCTGCTTTTTCTCATAAGTACAATCCTATTCTTCCTCTGCCACACCCCCAGCTTGTGCTCTCTGGCTATCTCAATTTCTCTCTCAAATAAATAAATAAAAATCTTAAATTGAAAAATTAAAAAAATTAAGATACAAAAAGTATCTTAATGGTAAAAACATAAAAATCATCCCTATTCTTTCTAAAGAAAACTCAGTGGTAATCCTTGTTTCCTCAAAATACATCTTTGCATCAGATATGATGAAATTCAGTAGATTTGGTTTCCAGTGTAAGAAACTGGTTTTATTGTAGAATATTAATTTGTACTGGATGAAATCCTACATTTAAAGCAGTATCCTCATGGACTAAAATTATGTAATAAAGGAAACTTCTTGGGTTCTAAATTATACCAATAAATTCTGTTAAGTCACAGAAGTAAAATCCAGTGGTACTAAGAAACACTGGACCATATCATAAAATTCAACAACATTGGTTGTTGTGATTATTTCTTTTGTTCTAGTTAGCTTTAATTAGGATGGAAGCTTGAAGTAAAGAAAAAAGAAGAAGAAATAAAGTTTGACTATTTTGTCATTTTATAAAGGAATGGAATAATTCATTCTAATGGTTTGATTTTCTTCTCTGACATCTAACCATTGTACCACAGGGCATTCTGAAGCAACTAAGCCTCATGTTTTCTGGTAGCAAATCAATGATTTGATCTCCATTTTTAAGACTATTGCTTCATCATTTTGCCCTATCCCATCCCCTATATTAAATCCCATAGTGAGGTGAATCTAAAGCTTCCATTCATTCTACCAATGTCCAATTTCAGCATGGTTTTTAAATGCAGGGTGATTTCATGTTCAATATAAGTAGGTTTTAATCCCTTTGGGGGAAAAATGGACAAACTCTGCTTGTCCTTTCTACTTTAAGATTTGACTACTTCCTGTGATTATATGTATTTTTAAATTAGGGTATGTTTTCAAATGGCGAGTTTAGTCTTAAAGATAAAACACACTGAGATAAATAATATTGCTTGTTATTATTGAAGCTACTGCAAGAACAGAAATCAAATAACAATGTTATTTAGTAAGAGAACAGAATATGAGTTGGTTTTATTTGCTAAAGCCTCAAGCTAACCATTCTACTGATACACCCAGGTGAATTATTGCAGTAAAAAAAAAAACAAAACTAAACTAAACTAAACATGATTTGGACTGAGTATTCTTCAGAATGTGTCTGCTTAATGCTTCCTACCAATCTGTTGAATTAGATTAAATTGGATTCTATTAAGAATTAGAAGGAAAGGGAGAAGAGATTCTTTGTTGTTGCTTAGTCTCAAGAATAGTTTATTTCCAATATAAAACACTCATATTGTTCCATATGTAATATATATTTTAGATTTCATGATAACAAAAGAATAATTGGGAATAAGAAATGAATCTGCATTGAAAAATAAGGCATAATTGTTGGCTGAATTTATCTTGTTTAAATAGAATTTTAATACACCCATTATTACATTTATACATATAATAAAATATTGGTATTATTAAAGAACTCTGTTAAACTTCTGCCTCTGCATGAATTTATGGTTATAGATTCATTTTAATGAGTTAAAACTGAAATAGAAATAATTCAAAATCAGAGTATGAAAATAGAAGATATTCCTGTGTTTCATCTTCTGTGGATAAAAATAGGCAAACATGGAATTAATTGATTAATTGCTGTATGTTTCAAATATCACTTTCAACTTTTGGGAAAGGGAAAGGGAAAGGGAAGTTTTTTTCCCCCTAAGACTCTAAGGAGTATCTTATCACTACTTTATTGTTGTTGTTTGTTTTTTAAGACCTTATTTTTTTTTTTTAAGTTTCTCCATCTTTTTTTTTTTTTTAAGATTTTATTTATTTATTTGTCAAAGAGAGTGAGCACAGGCATACAGAGAGGCAGGCCCAGGCAGAGGGAGAATCAGGCTCCCTGTTGAGCAAGGAGCCCGACTCGGGACTCGATCCCAGGATGCTAGGATCATGACCTGAGCCAAAAGCAGCCGCCCAACCAACTGAGCCACCCAGGCATCCCTAAGACCTTATTTTTAAGTGCAGTTTTACTATACCAAAATTCAGAGGAAAGTACAGAGATTTGTTTTTTTTTGTTGTTGTTGTTTTGTTTTTTAAGATTTTATTTATTTATTTGACAGACAGAGATCACAAGTAGGCAGAGAATCGGGAAGAGAGAAAGGGGGAAGCAGGCTCCCTGCTGAGCAGAGAGCCCGATGACGGGCTCGATTCTGGGGCTCGATCCCAGGACCCTGAGATCATGACCTGAGCTGAAGGCAGCGGCTTAATCCACTGAGCCACCCAGGTGCCCTCAGCGATTATTTCAGTAGTAAATATTATATATAAAAGTGTTTTGCCAGTTTAATTATATTCCTTCTAATTGCTAAATGGATTTGGGATGAAGCTCTTTAGAACGTGTAAAATGGAATACAAATATAAGTAAATATTTCTGTTTTGTTTTGAGTGCCAGTTTTCTGACATTATTCATCATTTGATTTTAAAAAGTGAGTTATCAGTCAAGTGTCAGATTAGTAGGGATAAAGTAAATTATTCTGTTATGATACTTACTAGATTATATTAATAAAAAACATAAGTTATACTTCTATTTTTTATAGTCTGAAAAGAAATAGCCATAAAAAAGCAGGATAATCTGTTTCAGTCTGGTCCATGTTGATATAAAAGTTGAGTATTCATCCTTTCTGATGGAGGCATAATACACTATTGTATATATGGACCGTATATTCTTTATCCATTTGTCTGTTGAAGGGTATCTTGGTTCTTCCCACAGTTTGGTGATTGTGGCTATTGCTGCTATGAACATTGGGGTACAGATGGCCTTTCTTTTCATTACATCTGTATCTTTGGGGTAAACACCCAGTAGTGCAATTTCAGAGTGATAAGATAGCTCTGTTTTTAATTTCTCCTCTCTAACTCCCCATGTCCTCCATGCTATTTGTTATGCTCCACAAGTAAGTGAAACCATATGATAATTGACTCTCTCTGCTTGACTTATTTTACTCAGCATAATCTCTTCCAGTCCCGTCCATGTTGCTACAAAAGTTGGGTATTCGTCCTTTCTGATGGAGGCATAATACTCCATAGTGTATATGGACCACATCTTCCTTATCCATTTGTCCGTTGAAGGGCATCTGGGTTCTTCCCACAGTTTGGCGACCATGGCCATTGCTGCTATAAACATTGGGGTACAGATGGCCCTTCTTTTCACTACATCTGTATCTTTGGGATAAATACCCAGTAGTGCAATTGCAGGGTCATAGGGAAGTTCTATTTTTATTTTTTATTTATTTATTTATTTTTTAAAGATTTTATTTATTTGACAGACAGAGATCACAAGTAGGCAGAGAGGCAGGCAGAGAGAGAGGAGGAAGCAGGTTCGCTGCTGAGCAGAGAGCCCGATGCGGGGCTCGATCCCAGGACTCTGGGATCATGACCTGAGCTGAAGGCAGAGGCTTTAACCCACTGAGCCACCCAGGTGCCCCGGGAAGTTCTATTTTTAATTTCTTGAGGAATCTTCACACTGTTCTCCAAAAAGGCTGCACCAGCTTGCATTCCCACCAACAGTGGAAGAGGGTTCCCCTTTCTCTACATCCCCTCCAACACATGTCGTTTCCTGTCTTGCTAATTTTGGCCATTATAACTGGTGTAAGGTGATATCTCAATGTGGTTTTAATTTGAATCTCCGTGATGGCTAAAGATAAAAAATGTTTAGCCATTTTTTCATGTGTCTGATAGCCATTTGTATGTCTTGATTAGAGAAGTGTCTGTTCATATCTTCTGCCCATTTTTTGATATGATTATCTGTTTTGTGTGTGTTGAGTTTGAGGAGTTCTTTATAGATCCTGGATATCAACCTTTTGTCTGTACTGTCATTTGCAAATATCTTCTCCCATTCCGTGGGTTGCCTCTTTGTTTTCTTGACTGTTTCCTTTGCTGTGCAGAAGCTTTTGATTTTGATGAAGTCTTAAAAGTTTATTTTCGCTTTTGTTTCCTTTGCCTTTGGAGACATATCTTGAAAGAAGTTGCTGTGGCTGATATCGAAGCAATTACTGCCTATGTTCTCCTCTAGCGAATATCTTTTCCCATTCTATGGGTTGCTCTTTGTTTTCTTGACTGTTTCCTTTGCTGTATAGAAGCTTTTGAGCTTGATGAAGTCCTGAAAGTTCATTTTCGCTTTTGTTTCCTTTGTCTTTGGAGACATGTCTTGAAAGAAGTTGCTGTGGCCTATGTCAATGAGATTACTACCTATGTTCTCCTCTAGGACTTTGATAGATTCCTGCCTCACATTGAGGTCTTTTATCCATTTTGAGTTTATCTTTGTGTGTGCTATAAGAGAGTGGTTGAGTTTCATTCATCTGCACAGAACTGTCCAATTTTCCCAGCATCATTTTTTGAAGAGACTGTCTTTTTTCTATTGGATATTTTTTCCTGCTTTGTCCAAGATTAGTTGACCATAGACTTGCAGGTCCATATCTGGGCTGTCCACTCTGTTCCACTGATCTATGTGTCTGTTTTTGTGTCTGTACCATGCTGTGTTGGTGATAACAGCTTTGTAATAAAGCTTGAAATCAGGCAATGTGATGCCCCCAGGTTTGTTTTTCTTTTTCAACATTTCTTTAGCCATTGGGAGTTGGAGAAGAGAAGTGAGTTGGGGGAAATTGAAGGGGGAGACAAACCATGAGACACTGTGGACTCTGAGAAACAAACTGAGGGTTTTGGAGATGGAGGTGGGGTGAGCCTGCTGGTGGGTATTATGGAGGGCATGTATTGCATGGGGCACTGGGTGTGGTGCATAAACAATGAATTTTGGAATCTCAAAAAAAAAAAATAGAATTCAAAAATAAAAGAGACTAAAGCACATCTACAATAACAATGTTAATTAACATGATAACATTTAATTATCTTGAATATAAAAAAAGAGCAGGAAAGATTAAATTTTTAGTAAGTCATTCCTAGGTCTAGATTATTTTCAAGATATTATAGGTATTTTTAATTATAGCATACTTATGTTCAATATATTTCTAGATATTATAGCATATTCATTTCTTTCATACCAAATAAGATTTCCGAGATCTCTGGAGAAGCCTCTTATTTATGTGATTCAAATTTGGTGCTGACTTCTTTTGGAAAATTTCAAGTTTGCACATGCATGTGTGTACACACCATTTTCTTTCAGTAGCTGTCAAATTGGGAATCACCTCCCAGTGTCTGATCCTTATTTATGGTCCTCTCCAAATTCAGGCCCAAAAGGGCCTGCCAAATCTACCAGTGCTTCAAATTTCTGTAACTTTTCCTTCTGCCACGAACCCAGAGAAGACTTCTGTTTTTTGTGTGTTCATGTGATTACTTTGAACACATCCAAATTATTTTTCTTTTGCTATCTTACATAACATCTTGGATAGTATTTCATCATTCAAAGATTCCACCAATGGTCAAGGGATAGGGTAAGTGTCATTGACAGCCATTTCAAGTTTTGTCTATCACAGAAATAATTTTATTATTACCAGATATTCCCATGAAAAGAAGTTTATGATAACTTCAAGAAGACTTGCCTGAAGGGAAGTGAATAGTTTACTATCCTTAAGATTTATTCTAAGGTTCATCAGTTTAAATTTTATTTGAAACACAGGCTTTTCATTTTTCTTCCAACAATATAGGAACATATTTCCAGAAAATTTCACGATATTTCATTGCTGCAAATCTTATCAATCTACTCTAGGCAAAATACAACCTGCAATTCCCAAATTTTTCAGTATGAAATTCTCTTTGAGCTCTTAAAAATGATTTGTGAGAGCATATAGTTATTATAATAAATAGTGTAACTTAATGGATAATTATAAATCATCTTCATCATCATCATATTGTCATCCTAGCAAAGCATAATTTGAAAGACTCTTCTTCATTACTTAAATATACCAAGTTCTCTGCTTCTTTTTTTTTTTTTTTTTTTTTTACGTGTATGCATGTATTTATTTATCTGTATGTATATATACACATAAAATAATTTTTAAAAGCATAGTTTGAGACTTACAAAAAAGTTACAAAAAGATGGCACAAGGAGTCCCCATACGCCTTTCACTCAAGTCCCCCCATTGTAAGTTCTCTGCTTCTTATCTTCATCTCATCCTTCTCCTTTCTTCTTTGATGTAAGTGGAGTAAAAAGCTCCCTGATTATCACAAAACACAGCCTCTCAAGAACTGTTTAAACTTACTGCTAAGCCTTGCTGTTTAGTTGGAACATTTCTACTGCAGGTAGGTTAAACATGAAGTAATTGTAAGAATATATTAGTGATAACAGTTTAGTTTGACATGGAGTGAAAAAAACACCAAAATCCTTCTCATTAACAACATCAGCATACAGAGGCATTCCATTAATGGGTTACCAGGGTCTTGAATAATCATTTTGCTCCAATCTTTTTCTACTTTCCCTCCAGTTGGCATATAATCCTTCATCTTATGTCTTGCTATTTCTTAGACTCTATTTTAGTTTTTTGCTCATTGTAGGACTTGAAATGCCTGCAACTCAAAGTAGTCTTTGAAGCTCTGGAAGTGACTACGGGGACAAGAAATGCATAGCTCTTGTTTTCATGAAATTTAAGCGTCTGTGGCCCAGGAAAGTTGGCTTAATTTTACATGAATTCCTAAATATATCAAAATATGCCAGAAACTAACATTAGTGCTATTTTCCAAGAAGTTCCATAATACATTAGTACTATAAAATTGTTTTAAAAATATGTAATACAATTTTGTGGCAGGATTAGAGAGAGACTGATAGAAGTGGCTGATTTTCCCTTGATCCTCTCACCAGCTGATGTTCTATACTTGGTATAGAACACAACACAGGGGGATGTGTAGAGATTCTAGGGGTATATGGTAATAAAGTTATACACTTAAATTCGAGCTCTGAATGAACACTTTTTGAATATATATTTCTTGGGAAAATAAGAAAATAAGGTTACACTTTATTTTCTTCATTTACTATGTCCTTTTTTAGCAGCATTTTTCAAACTTGACATTGTTTAATCACCTATAATTATTCTTGTGTTGCACATCTTTCCAACTAGACAACCCAACTAGATCACTAAACTCCATGATGTCAGAAACTGAGTTTATCAACAAATGTTGCAGACTGAGCACATTACTAGGCAAAGAAAAAAAGGTTCAATAAATAATATATTTTCTAACAAACTGATGAAATTGTAAAAATGTGAAATGCGGTAAATGTGGTGTATAAAACAATATAATGCCTATGAAAACTCTATATAAAAAATACCTGATGAATTTTGCATCTCATAGGATAAAACATGGACAGTAATACCTTGTGTAGGGTAGCATTCAATGCCATCAGAAATAGAATGTGTAAAGATACAGACTCAGCAAATTATTATTTTGTTTACTTGTTATTGATGCCGCAGACCATATTTTAATGTAAAATTTGGTTGGTAGTCTATCCATGAAGAACCTATAACTTAAGAAATTGGAGAGGCTTATCCTTGGATAAGGCCTCTCTCATTCTCTCTCTGCACATTCCCTACGTGTTAGTCTGTTCCAAACCTGAAGAGTTTGTCATCCAGGTATTTACTGTGGGATATTGATTTCCCAAGGTCTTTGGTAAAATATGTTTAGAATTAGCTTAAGTTTTAACATCTTGACAATTTTAGTTTGTACCACTTCAAAAATTTTCAGCAAATTTTGATGAGAAGTCAAAGTTGTTAATCTCAACTACTTACTTCAAACAAGGACACCTTATCCTCCTATTTGCTTTTTATAGAGTTTTCTACAAACTTAAATTCAGATTTCTATTGTACCATGTGTAGGACCTCCTGATGATAATTACTGTTCAGCTACAAATTAAAGGACAGTGTTGATCAAAGTAATTATATCTTAGAGCACAGCCCCATGATAGAACAGTTCAAAGGATAATTTCTTGCTAAGTGTGTGGCAGAGGTTTACAAAGTTGATTAAGAACTTGTCAGAACCTGTTTTCCAGCCATGAATAAATGATTGCAATTATAATTATTGATATTATGTAGCTTAATAAAAGTAAGTGATATACTTTATAAATTGTATATCAAAACACTGAAATATGTGGTAAATGAAATGGGATTTTTTATTTTAAATATCTAGATATTTGCAAAATGCAGTTACATTATATGTGCCATCATATTGTTTATATTAGAAATTACACAACTATAAAAAATCCTTTGTTTTGAAATTCTGTATCAACTCAGTTTTGTGTTCTTAACACCATTATATGACAAGTCAGTGCCTCCAAAGTACTTATAAAGTTGAAGTATTAAAAATACTTACACTGAAAATATTTTGAAATTGAAAATAATTTAAAATCTCATTTTCTATGAAAAGAAAGCTGATATCCTATTAGGAGAAATGTATTTAGACCATTGAAGCAACAGGTTGGAGAGAGAATTATTAGGGAAAACAAAAACATAAAACCATACATTTTTGAGTTTGTGAAAATTAAGGCATAGTTAATGACAAACTCTCATGTCCTTCAGATATTAATATATTGAGTATTTTGGAAATTAGTCATCTGTTTCATAAACTGACCTATATTAATAAGTCAGTTTTATTCCTGCTATCTAACATCTTTGTTTCTTAATCCAGTGTTCCACTCTTTCACCAAAATCGTTCTCTGTATGAGCTTTATGTTCTCCTGAGCAGGGAGATGCTTATTTGTGTTTCAGGCAATATTTTATTGGATTTATATTTAAATGAATTCCAACAAATAGAAATGTTATCCTTTTGTTGTCACATCTTTGATTGTGGTTTACTATTGTGTCATAAATCCATAATTCTAATTCTGTTGTATTCAAATGAATCAGTTAACAAATAATTTAAAAAAATACTAGTTAGGAAACATGAAGCATTATATTAATAAAATGAAGTGATGGAGGACCAGGTCTCCCTATCTAATTCAGTAGATAATTCCTTAACAGGTGTTATTTACATATTTGTATTTACTAAAATTACTTTTTAAAGGTATTCAACCTCATTCTCATAACCCTAATAAGAAAATTCAATTTTATTTTGAATCAGAAATGGGATTTTTTTGTCTTAAGAAAATAAAATCCCATGCACAGTGAATTAATTAATATCAAGTCTCATAGCATTCAGAGTATTTCTTAATGATACTACTACTATTACTTTTAGTAATAAATAGTAAGAAATTATTATTTTATCATACACATAACGAGTTAGAACTTTGCACATTTTGCTCCTAGATAACGACCATATGTAATGTAAGGAGATTATATGATGAATATGTACAAAGGCTGAACAGCAGGGAACAGTATCCTCATAAAGAAACCTATTCAGCTGTAAAAAGTTAATCTCTCTAGGGAAGTTGCATCAGCCTCACTGTTTAAATCATGTAAAACTGGACCAGAAACAGAGTGCACTAGAAAACTACAACAGCATAATCCTGCTTTAGCAAGAAAAGTAAGTAGGTGATGTAATGATTGCCCTTCCTCCTTTCTGCTATAAACATTTTTAGCTTACATCTCAGAGCGTTCCTTTCTATATATTGGTGGGTTTGGTAAAACAGGTGCACAGGCCTTTTATCTCTCTTTGGAAATCTTGACAGTGTTTACTTATGAACATTGGGTAGCAATGGTAAATATAAAATATATTAATATACAATTTATTTTTCCTATAGTTTATGAATTTTCAATGAAATACTGAAGAATTTAAGTTTCTTATTAAATATACCACATATAGGACTATAGATGTTACATATTATTTTGTTTATTTAACTTAATATCTCAGTGATAAAAAGGAAAATAATTTAAAATCTCATTTACGATGAAAAAAAGGCTGATATCCTAATAGGAGAAATGTATTTAGATCATTGAAGCAACAGGTTGGAGAGAGAATTATTAGGGAAAACAAAAACACTGTACATTTTTGAGTGTGTGAAAATTAAGGCGTAGTTAATGACAAACTCTCATGTCTTTCAGATATTAATATATTGAGTATTTTGGAAATTAGTCATCTGTTTCATAAATTGACCCATTTTAGTAAGTCAAAAAACCAGCAATGAGTTGTAGATAGAACTTAAAAATACAGAAAGAACAGCAAGATTTGTTCTTATTTTGTGTACATGGAATATTTTGTTCTACAGTTTTTAATGGTGGATGTCTACAATGTACCAGGCACAAACCTTGTCCTTAATCCCATGGGACACTATGGCAATCCTAAAATTAACACAGTTTTTTTTTTTCATGACATTTGGACTCTAGTGAGAAAGAACATGAACTAAAAAATCACTATTAACTCTGTTAGTATAGCCTCATATACATACTTTGAGGCAGAGTTACGTAATTCCATAATAGCATTAAGCAGAGTTGCCTGAGGTGAATTTGGAGGAAGCAGTTTGGCTAGTCAAAATATGAGCTAACAGATAAACATGTGTTAGCTCAGTGAAAAGCACAGAGGAAACTAGAGCAGATCATATTCTAAACAGAGGTAGTGGCATTTGCAAAGGTGCCGTGGACTGCAAGAGGAAGTATTAATTGAAAGTATTAATAGTATTAATTGAAAGAAGGCTTAGTGGCTCAGGTAGAGAAAGCAAGCATTCAGAGACTAGCAAAGTGGTCAAGGTGATGATGATCCCTGTCTATTGGGATTTATATTTTTAAGCAGCAAGTATATATATAGTGGAATTACTTATTGAGTATTTTTCTCTGTTAGGGTCAAGAAGTTTGAATATGCTTTATTTATTATTTAGTTTAATGTACTCTGATTTTGAGTTTTAAAAATCTAATCTAGGAGGATGTCTGTAGTTGTGTTACAGATTAAGGTAGCATGTTGGTGTCAATAGGAAGGCTTTAAAATCATCTTGAATAGGGTTTTAATTTGTAGGGTCAGGAATGTGAATATTTTAGCTACAATTGAAATCTCATAGATGAAAGATAAGTTTTATATGTTGTATAATTAATCATGTTATTGTGTGTGGCAAGATACAAATAAATATACACAATATAAGGTTTATGCAGGGTAAAGAGTTTGCTAAGCTGATTGTTTATTTGATGAGCATGCATGTATGTGTATATGCAGATTCTTCCATGTCCAGTAACCATAGACTGAATTATACCTTATGCTTTGTAATGTGGGTAAATAATACTCAGTTTAAGCTCAGCTGCAGTTTGCTTGGCTGTGTTAAGGCCTTTGACAGCATGAGATACAGTGCATGAGATACAACATTCCCAAAATTTAAAAAAAAAAATTACCAAATACAAATGTATGGTAGTTATGAGTGTGCCTGGGCCAATTAGTGATTAGTGACTGAGAAATATTATTTAAGAAAAAGAGTGGGCAGTTTTAGGTGAGATGGTCCTGAAGTGAGAGCAAGATGCTAGATATAATTTCTAGACACTTCCAAATGTTATGGGCCCAGGGAGAGAAGAGGACATATTTGTGGAAGGGTTGCTAGTTCTTAAAGAATCATGATTAGGCATGGTAATAGGTTATGATAAGCATGTAGTCTAGTAATGATTTGACTTAATGAGGTATACCTGACCAATAATATTATGTGCTACATAATATTAATCATGTTAATTGTGTTGCAGATATTCATGGGCTTTTATAATTATATGCCTGATATAACATTGTGTGTATTATGCAATATCAGTACTTTAATGTACACACTTATATGTATGGGGTAAATTGTTCATGTGTGATTATACTCAGTGGGTATTATGTATGGTAGAATATACGTATGTACTAACACACATAGAATCACTGAACGCATAAATTACATAGTTATGGAATGATTTATGATTTATTTTTAATACTTATATAGCACATGATAATAATGTTTCACTTCTCATGTACAAGTTTCCAGGGAGTAGTTAAAGTAGAATTATAGCCTTGGCTGCGGATCGTGGAGCTGTAGTTTCTTGAGTCTTAGGGAGAAATATTCTTCTTCTTCTTCTCTCACTTATACTACAAAGACTCTTTATTTTAGAAGATTTTTTCAATAATGCTTATGATTGGTAAAAGTATGAGAATAAAGAGAAAATACAGTATTGATATTAGTTGGCTAATCATGATGAATGGATGCTCTGCTGGTTGTCCTTCAATTCATGTTAGTGTCAATATATCTGCAACATGTAATCAGAATAGGACATTGAGAGGCTGCAATATTACATTTTGTTGTTTTGATATATGAAGTATAGGGATGATTGCTAGGATAACTGTTAAGAAAATTCACTGACATGCTTTTTTATTTATTAGGGACAGATCATAGAATAGAGTATGCAGATAAGAAATATCATCCTAGCTTGATGTGTGGGGGAGTATTTAAGATTGACTGGAGTATAGTTGTTTAGGTCTCCCAGGAGATCAAAGGAAAATAAAACTAAATTGGACAATGCTAAAATTAGGAATAAGAGTCCTGGGAGGTCTGTGTAATAATAGTGGAATGGAATTTTGTTTTTGTTGGATGAAATTCCTGATTTTTTTGTTAGATAGTGTTTCTTGGAGAAATAATGAGTGCATGACTACTTTGGCTGAGATGATTAGTGGAGAATGAAGTAAAAGTGAAGGATCAGTGCTAGTTTTGTCGATTGAGAATCCTCCTTGGATTCCTCCAACTAGACTAGTGCCAATGTAAGGATAGCTGAAACTAGGTTTGTGATGACTATTGTTCCTCCAAAGGATATTTGGCCTCATGGTAGGACATAATCTATAACTGCTTTGGCCATTACTGTGAATAGTAGAATAATTACAATTTTCATCTTTCTAAGAAGTATAATATCTACAGCATAGCCTTTATCCTACATGAGTGAAGAGACAGATAGAAAATATGGAGGTTCTATTGTTGTGTATATATTGGATATCATCCATAATTGGCATGTTGGTAGATATAGTTCATTGAAGAAAGGGAAGTTTTTATTATTGATATACACTATATAGCTAGGAATAATCCTGTTAAAATTTATAAGACTAAAAAGATTCCTAAAAGGGATCCAAAGTGGTTTTTTTTTACCATTCTGAGAGATTTTTGATGGAGCTGGTAGGTCAATGAATGAGTTGTTGATCATCTTGATTAGTGAGTGGGATTTTCAGTGGGATGTCATTAAGATTTTTATAGTTGAAATACAATGGTGATTTTTCATGTCTTTTGTCATGGTTAAGTTTCATGTGAGAATAATGATGATATATATTGTATTTGTTTGAAGTACTAGCTTTGTGATTACTTTCCAGGTTTTTCTTGGAAAACATGTATTTATGGTGGACTAGAGTTGATTGTGAGTGGTGGACTTTACTGTGGAATTGTAATACATTTTGGTGGATCTTTTTTACATTTAATGTTTCTAAGGGTTTATTTAGGGGAGGCAGTGGTCATTTTTGGTTATAGAAGGACTGTGGCTTAGTAAGCATTATCGTAAAAAATTGACCCTCCAATATGACCATCTTGGGGATTTTTTTTTTCCAGATTTGTTGACAGAAGTTACAGTGGTTTTGTATACTTGAAAAATGGTGAAGTGGAAATTATGTCTGAATTTAATGGATTGGTGGGCCACCTGGGTAGCTTAGATGGGTAAGCATCCGCCATCAGTTCAGGCGATGTTCACAGGATCCTGGGATTGAGGCTCACATTCGGCTCCCTGCTGCAGGGAGCCTGCCTCTTCCTCTCCCTCTGCTCCTACTCCCTGCTCATGCTCTCTCTCTTTCACTCTCTCAGATAAATAAATAAATAAATAAATAAATAAATGAATAAATAAAATTTCTAAAAATAGTAATGGATTGAGACATAAATAATTTTTGATCCTAGAGATCCTGGACTCTTTAGTGGGTAATCTGTAGGGATTGTTATGTTGCATACTTGTGGGGCTTGACTCAAGGTAGTTCTGACTTGGCTAATCTTTACTCATTAGTTTTCTGGTTGTTATGGAGATTGCTCAGGTAAATTAAATAGGATAAGGTTAAGATTCATGTGATAAAGAAGAAGAAAGTTTAATCAGACATTTTTTATCAGATTAGGATGGAAGGTTTTATCTGAAATTAGGTGAATTTTGTTTCTAATTAGATTAAGTTTGGTAATAGTGGTACTGATTTTGACTTGCTGATAAATTCATGAGTAGTAGAATGTGTATAATGGTTGGAAAATAGGTCTGAAGGGTGAGAATTTGAATAGGTTTGAAGGGTGATCAAATTTAAGTTTGAGTTCAATTGCCAGAATAAAACCTAGAAGAGTCACGGCAAGGACTGTTAATTTCAGATAATAAGGCATGGTTATCAGTGGGATGATCATTGGAGTAATATTTTTGGAAATTAAGAATCCAGTGAAGATACTTTTGATCAAAAGCCATTTAATAGAGTTGATTAAGAGAGGGTTACTTTCACAGGCAAGGCAAGGCCAGCCGGTAGGATAATTAACATAGGAATTAACATAGGAGAAACATTAAAACAGTTCATAACACTTAGAATTACTAAGTGCTAGCTATTATTGTCATATCACCTTTCTGTGTGGGCAGGCATTTTACAAATGAGAGAAAATAAGCATGTCAGATGATAGTGCAATGATGAGATTCTTATATTTTTATAGAATAGTTCTTTCTTTAGTGGCTAGAGGTTATATGCTAGTGCTGGCATTGTATTTGATTTTTAATAAAATTATTATTTGGTCATTGTAACACTGTTCACTAGTCAAAGGACCTAAGATGAGGAAAAAATATTCCTTAACTTATTCTTGAAAGTTGTAAACACTTAATGTTTATTTCAATTTAAATATGTCAGGCAGCTAGAATGAATCTTTAATATAAAAATAACATATACAGTATAAATGAAGCATTTTAAAATTTAGCTTAAGGATTTAATTGTGGGCCTATTATGTATTAATTTTAACTCATGATTTACAGATTCCAAAAAAAAAGTTATCACATATAATACAGTAGGACATTTTAAATTGATAATATGCAGAATGTGATGCTATTTTTATAATCAAAGACTGAAATCATTAACAGTAACCAATTTCTATTCTATTTGTTGCTATAACATCTATCATTATAAGAATACTTAACATGGCATATAACATGTAATATTACTTTGTGACTAACTATAATTTTGAAAAATGTGTTACAAATGGTAATATTCCTATGATAATATACAAATGACAAACAAAAGAATATTCCATTTCACTAGGTAAACTCAGAATGCAGATTAGTTTTGAATTACATTTAGAATCTAAAATGGAGCTCACTGTTTGGATTGACTCAAAGACCAGGCTAGAATATTGGTTTAAAGCGGTACTTACTTTGTTCTGTGTTTTGGGAACATTTTTCAGGGATCGCAATTATTTCAAGATCTGAATATACCAAAACTTTCGAAATACTCACTTGAAGTTTTGTTTTAAGCATAGCAAACTCAAAAATCCACTCTTAGGTAAGAAATTAAGGATAACGAATAGAAATCTTGGGAAAAGTGCATAGCTCCTGAACTAATCAAACATGTTGCTAACTTTCTGAATGTCTAGATGATTTAGAACCCAGAGGCTGAACGATACTATATTCGAAGAGGATTATTACTTCCCATTTCCCATTATATATATATATATATATATATACATATATATATATATGTGTGTGTGTGTTGAACTTCATGATTTTAAGCTCAAATGCCAGAAGTCAAGAGAAAAGCCCTACCATAATATACCTTTTGTTAGTCAATGTTAGACAAAGACTATAGGAAGTCACTTCTATTATTACTAATTCATTACCCATTATAATTTTATTTTATTTTTATGGTATTGCTTTCCTCGAACCCAACTAGAGCCTAAGTTCAGTTCTTGAAATTTTCAAAATCCCCCAGGTTCCCCATAATGTTGGATTATAATCTCAAGGTGATCTCTAAACCACAGTAGTATTAGCTATATTGCATAGGCTTTCTGGTATTGTCCTTCGGGTAGTGTTAAATGAATGATAATGATAGTAGATAGTAGAATAAACCCTGGAATACTTGTAAAAGACAGGAAATAATGGCTGTTGTTGTATGGAACTATGAATAATGAATGATCTCTTCTACAGTCAAATGATTATAGCACTTGGATATAAGAGCCCATGAAAGATATTGAACACATCTTGAATCTAGGCCAGTAGAAGTTAATACTGTAAGACTTACAGAGTGAAAGAAACATTTGTCTATGCTGCATCCATTCTTTCACCAATATTTATTAAATGTCTGCCAGAGAGAAGATACTATATGCTTTGAGGCACAGAGAGATAAATCAGATGAACAGTCTGTCCTCTAGGAGCTCACATAGGATATAGACAAGCAAAGTGAACATACCATCAAAGACAAAAATAAAGTGCAAGATAAAATACTGATCTACATGGATCATGTACAAAGACTAGATAAAAAGGACAAAGCAGTTCAGTGGAAGGAAGTATTTCAGAAGTGAAATAGGAAATGGCTTCTAGAGCACTTGGAATTTGTGGTGGGTTCTTAAGAGTATGTAGGATTTGAATATGAGGAGAATGACTAATAGGAAGTCCAGGACAATGGTAGACAAACTCCTAAAGATGGAAGAGGGTAAGATAAGGATGGTGAACATGAAATATTTCAGTCTGGCATCCCTGGAAGCACTATAGTTTATACTGTGGGAAATAAGTTTGGCAAAGTAAAATGAGGGCAAATATTCAATAATCAGTTTTCGACCTGTAATAGGTAAGCACACAGTTTTGAAATGAAGACAGACCTTTTTAAATTCCTGACTCTTGTACCTAGTGCTGCCACAGAGATTGTAGTTAGGCTGCTTCTAGGACTCAGTTTCCTCATCTATAAAATAAGGGTAATAAAAATATCTGCTTAATGATTTTGACCTTATGAATAAATGAAAAAGAATATGTGCCAAGTGCCAAACTCATAGTAAACATTTAATACATATTATGGTTAAATATTTTAATAATACCATAAGAAGTTGTTAAATAAGTAATGTTAAGATCAAAGCTGTGCCTCTGAATGAATTGAGTAGCTTTTGAATAAATAACTTAGATAAAGAAAAATGGAAACTGGGAGAAGACACTAGAGGTAGATTAGCAATAAGGTTATTGTTTCCAGGCAAACACCTGAGCTAGGACAGTAGTATGAGAAATAAATTGTAAAGGGGTGGGTACAAAATATTTACCTACATTATTAGCTGTATCATGGATAGGATTTAGCAGATGATATTGAACTCTTGATCACTGGGGCCAGGGATGATAGCATTTTCTGTGCAATAATTTCTAAATCATGAAAGAAAAACAATAAAAATTTAAAAGTTTTCTATTTAAGATCATACTTAGTCGTGTTGCTTTCAATACTGTTTGGACTTATCAATTAAATATTTACCTTTCCTTTGAAATACTTAAAAGACAAATTAAAACATCATTAATACATAAAAAAATAGGATATTGAGTCATCAAAGTACAATGAGAATAGGTATTTAGAAATGTTCCCAAGTTTCACTTGCAAGAAACTTCTAAGTGGTTCCTTTAGACTAAATGACTCATATTCATTAATTTATCCAGATCACTGATTGTTAATTTTGTGGTGGGGAGATAGTTTACAAAGTAGTTTCTTTGGAAGGCAACATGGTATAGTCAGAAATGGAATAGCCATGAACCTAATGAAACTTCTGTTTCCTCTCATATTGGACTTTTTCAAGGACTTGTTACTAATTATGTTTATATTTGAATTATTTTTCTTAAGATTAGCTCCTAATGTGTAATATTCAGACACCCACAAGAATTGATTCATCCCTGGAAATAATCTACAAGTTCTTAACTTTTTATTCATTTCACAAGTAAGTGAATTTGAGGAAGAGAAATAAATGGTTCAAGATAGTAATTAGAGAGAAGGATGTCTGAAGCAGAGATTATTGAGGGGTCTAGCCATTGGTTCCATTACAAGATCTAAGATATGATCATGTAAATGGATGACTTGAGTTTACACACAGATTTTTGGAAATGAGGAGGAATGGAACTAATTGATCAAGGAATTGGAAAGATTCTCCAAGTGATTACTGAAATTGCCAAGAACTTGTCAAAGAATTAAGAAGGATGATTCTAGATTCTGTACAAGTAGAGGTAGTCACATTTATTATTTCCATGCCAAGAATATTCTTCCACATTCTCATTTTTAGAACCGTCACAATAATCCATAATGTGTTACTTTAAAGTGCTATAGTAAGAAACAAAATTTTACCTTATGCCATCATCCAAAGAAAAATCTGGATTTTTCTGGACCTGGATTGATTCACTATTTTACTTTGTCCTATTTCCCAAACATGTGGTAAATAATTAAGATGTCGTCATTATCTTATCCTTAATCAATCAGGACGTTTTTAGTAATATTATTGAATAAAAAGGAAATGAATTGGGAATTTCCTGTCACTTGGTACAACTGTCAGACTCTATGTAACACTTTCTCAAACACTGTCAAGACTAAAATTCAACATAATACTGGAACTGCCTCTAACTGCTTAGCTGGCAAAAAAAAAAAAAAAAAAAAATTCTTGTTCAGTCAAGATTTTGCAGATTATAGGAGGAAGATGCTCATTTATCTTTCCATTAGGTCTCAATGTTTTGCTGCTTGGAATTTTATTTCGAAAAAAAAAAAAGAAAAGAAAGTGGAATTCTCCTAGGTTTCCAAAGCTCCTTGATGATACAGCTGGTTCTTTAGGTCTTTCAGATAGCCTATTGCAGAAATGTTTGTGCAGCTACTCACTACTAACACTCTGTCCCTCTTCCAACCAACTTATAACTTAAGCAGCTAGTATAAGGCACACAGACAGCTTCCTCAGCTTCCAATTTCTTAAGTGATCTTTAACTTCAGGGGAGAATTTGCCAATTTTTTGCCAAAAAAAATATTGCCCAATTTTTCTCTCCTCCACCAGTACTCTCTATACCACTACTACCACCCCAACTCTGAGCTGAGTATGTATATATATATATATATATATACATATATATATATGTATATATATATATACACACACACACACACACGCACAAATATGTATATATTTATATATTTAATATATTATTTAATTATATTATTTAATGCATATTAAATACACACACATATACACGCCTATTAGTTTTATACTGTTTAAATTCTCTAGGAGCCTCATATCACATTTTTGCTGCTGTGCTACTTAGGACATTTTAATTCTTTAACTGTCCAACTCTGCCTGACATACTCACCTCAACCAAGAAACTACCCCAGTGGAAAAACAGTTGTGTTTTGAATTTTGTCCCATTTGACAAGTAATAAATGAGATCTTTAAAGGGGAATGGCCAGTGTTTTTGTGTGTGTGTGTTTTTTTTTTTTTTTTTTTTTTTTTTTTTTTTTGCTGAACACTATGCAAACAAAGCTTTAAATGCTCTTAGTCAAGTTTTCAGTTTTTTTAAGGTGACTAAAATGGAATTTTTCTAATAAAAATTGAACACTTTCTGAAAACAATTAAATAATTCAAAATTATGTATTGGCTTACACTTTTTGTTAAGTGTAATAGAATCTCATTTTCATAAAAGTATTTACTGGGTTTTATATAAAACATTTTCACTTATACGTGGTACTTAAGTACTTTTCAGGTACACCACACAGATTATCTTATTTGCTTTCAGAAATACTGCATAGACCGTGTTATTATTTCCACTTTGTAAAGATATGGAAAGTGAGATCCAGAGAAACTAAATGACTAATTCACACAGCATCTCTAGGGTTGAAATAAAAGTTATTCTTGACATTTAGTTGTTTGCTCTTGGCACTTCATATTCTATCATGCTGAAAATTCTATAGGTGTCCCTACAGAGATTCTTCATATGTCTATATAATTCTATACCACATATATATAGTGGAATTGAGAATGGGGAATTTTAAAAAAATAGTGCAAAACGACTTTGTATAATGTCAAGAAAGAGCTCTCTGTAGCTATTTAGTAAAATATTTAAATGAAGGAAGAGAGTATCATGTAACAATATGTGGAAGAGTACTATACGCTGAAGAAGAGTAAATAGAAAGGCCCTGCCAGTGAGAGAATATTGAGTATTTAAGACCTATTTAGAAGGTCATTATAGAGGTGCCTGGGTGGCTCAGTGGGTTAAGGCTTCTGCCTTTGGCTCAGGTCATGGTCATGGGATCCTGTGATCGAGCCTTGCGTCGGGCTCTCTGCTTGGCGGGGAGCCTGCCTCCTCCTCTCTCTCTCTCTCTGCCTGCCTCTCTGCCTACTTGTGATCTGTCCATCAAAAAAAAAAAAAAAAAACCTATAGAAGGTCATTATAGCTTTCGCAGCTTGATCAAGAGTGAATAAGGTTAGGAAAGGAGAGAGTTTTAAAGGAAAAGTCAGGAATCAGAAAATCTAACGCATGTTCAGGTTTAACACAGACTATAATTTTATTCTAAGTGTTATTTAAAACCCTTGGGAGGACAACAGAGGAGTAAAATAAACTAATATACAATTTCAAACATGAATACTCTGTGGGCAGCAACCTGTGTGTGTAGCTATGAAGAATAAAAACTATGTTGTGCACCTGAAACATTGTATGCCAACTATACTCAAATAAAAATAAAGAAATAAATAGATAGAACAAAGGGTTCTCTTCAGAGGTTATGGCAGTGTCCTGAGAGAGAGAAGAGGTGGCTTTGACTAGGTTGATAGTGGTATGGGTAGTAAAAAATTACTTTAAATATATTTTAACTGTCAGTGGTAACAACAGAACTGGCTAAGGAATATGAAAAATGAGAGGAAATTTAAAAAATGGTCTTTTAGTTTTTAGACCTGAGCAATTAAATGAATAGTATTGTCTTTCCCTAAAATGGATAGACTAAGGAGCTTGTTTGCTTGGGGCATGGCAATGGAAATCAAGAATTGGATTTGGGGCATACTGTGTTTGGAATACATACCAGACGTCCAAGTGGACATGACATTTGGACTTAGGAGTATGGAACATCTGTGGCAGGTCTGAGCACTGGTTAATGGTGGTAGTTAATTCTCAAGAGAAGGGAGTAAGCACGGTTAGAGAAGACATCCAAGGACTGAGCTCTGTAGTGTTAAAATATTTAGAGGTCAAAAGAGAGGATAAAGGGAGAAAAGGAGCAAACAGTGAGGCTGGCAGAAAAATGTGGTTTCTTGGAAGTCAAGTGAAGAAAATTTCTCAAGAAATAAAAAGCAATAAATTGTTTTAAGTGCTGCTGAGATTTCAGGAAGTGATAATTGAGAATTAATCTTTGGATCTGGCAATATCAAGGGAATGATGATTTAAAGAGGGGTTTGTTTTAGGGGCGCCTGGGTGGCTCAGTGGGTTAAAGCCTCTGCCTTTGGCTCAGGTCATGATCCTGTGGTCCTGGGATTGAGCCCCGTATCGGGCTCTCTGCCTGGTGGGGAGCCTGCTTCCTCCTCTCTCTCTGTCTGCCTCTCTGCCTACTTGTGATCTCTCTCTGTCAAATAAATAAATAAAATCTTTTAAAAAAAAGATTTAAATAAAAAAAATAAAGAGGGGTTTATTTTGAGTAATGGAAAATGTAAAAAAAAAATCAGTTGGATGGTTTTAGGAGACTGGGGCGTCGGGGACTGCAGACAGTAAATATAAGCAACTTTTAGCGGAGTTTTACTATAAAGGGATAAAGCAAAGTAGAATTGGAGAGAAACAGTTTTACAACTCTGTTTTGTTTTTGTTGTTGTTACTGCTGATGTTGTTTCAGATGGAAGAGATTTCAATGTTTGTGGCCTGATGGGAATTTTCAAGTAAAAAAAAAAAAAAAAGAGAGAGAGAGAGAGAGAGAGAGAGAGAAGAAAACTGATGTAAAACATAGACGTTAATTATAATAGCAAATTCCCTGAGGAAACAGTTAAAAAAAAAGTCTTGAGTGCCTTTGTTGCCTTAGATGGGAGCAGAGACTTTTCATTAATATTTAGATGAGGGAAGGCAGAGTACAGGTATAGAGAGGTTTTGGATTTAGAAGGGATCATTAAGAAATTCTCTTCTGATTGCTTATTTCTCAAATAAGCAACTTCATCAGCTGAGAAAGGGATAGGATAATGTATCAGAGAAGAAGAAATGTAAAATGTTGTGCGCTTAAAATAGAATGTAAATTCCTTGTGAATTGATTTTAAATTCCTAAAATCAAGTTATTATTTGATTCAGCCTTATCCTATCTCTCTAACTTCATCAGCAACCACTGTCTACTCCCCACTCCCATTTTGGGTTACCAAATCAAATTTTACAGTCCTTAAGAAAAGGACACAACACACACAAACATTGCATCACTGGAAAATTATTTCCAGCTTCAGAAATGTATTGATATATTTCACCCATGGGAATAGGTCAAAGATTAAAAACTTGATATTCTCTTTAGACATAAACATTCTTTGACTAAATATAACTTTTATTTCAATCAAAACCCTATTAAATATAAATAGTTGGGTAACATATTTATATTAACTATAAATTAAAACTATAGAAATATATGTAATTCATGTGTATATATTAATATATAGTACAATAATATAAATATAATACATATATTATAGTTACATGAAATATAAATAGTCCTGTAACATTACATAATATAGCATGACATAATCAACATAATAGGATTAACATAAGCACACCATGACAGAACAATAAAAAAATTTCATTAAGTTAAAAACAATACAGGGATATACTATCATTATTATTGTTCATTATCATGGTCTGGAGGTAATAGCTTATGTAATTAGATTACACTAACAGCAACAAATAAGCACTATTAACAGATAGTAAAAGAATCAACACAATCATCATACTGTAGATGAATAAAATTGTAGAATAATTTCTATCTCACTTAAACCTAATAACCATATGAGGAAGGTACTATTTTTTCTGCATCTAATGGATGAGAGAACCGTAACCTAGGACAGTGAACTTGGTAAACATGACACAGATATTCATTAGCCAAGTGTGATTTGATTTGACCATAATTTGAATACAGTTTGGGGATGTGAGGGAGATGAAAGTCAGTAACACTAAAACTGAGAGTCTATTACCTTGTTTAGATGTATATTTGAGTGTAAGTCAAGTTTTCCCAAGCCATACAAACTTATGGTCACAACTCAAACCATATTTGAAATAATGAGGCATATTTTACTAGCCATATGCCCGCATCACAGTGCTCGAAAGAGAAACCCTATTCCAAGTATTTTTTGGAGTCATCTTGGTATCACCTAGAAGTCATCCTCTCACACTTTTCATCTGAATTATGGATGCAGCTTTGTTCAACATGGGGGGAAAAGGGAAGAAATCAGAGTAAGCTTTCAAAGCAGAAGAGAATAGATTATCATATTGAAATAGAAATTTTTTAAAAAAATGAATGTAAAGGGAGAATAAGATCTATATGAAACTTGTGAGATATGGCGGGGAGAAGGCCACTCAACACTTTATTTCACAAATGTGAAATATAAGCCAGAAATAAAAATTAAGGGACAGATACCAATTTTTTAAATATTCTTGTTTCTGAAATAGTCTATGAATAACAGAGATCATTGAGTTTCAAACAAATCATAAAATATCCCTTAACTTTAAATCTATACTTGTTTAATTCAATTTGTTTAGTTTATACTTTTGACCTGGCTTAAGAAATGCTATTTTTAGGATCAATTTTATAATGACTCCTCCCTTCCTCACTGACGAATTCCTGTATAAATAAAACTAGCTTGGGAAGCATTATGGAATAGTGGTTAAAACGCTTGATGTGAAGACAGTGTTGTGGTTTAATTTCTGGCTCTACTATTTAATTTTTATACGAGCAACCTTGTGAAAGCCTCTTGACCCATCTGTGCCTCATTTTCCTCATCTTAATTGGTGGTAATATAATTTTCTATGTCATCGGATAACCTGAAGTTTAAACATGATAATTATATATAAAGAAATTAAATGAATCCCTAGTCTATAGTAAGGTAAATATACAATAATCTCTGTGTGAGTTTATGTGTGTGTTTACTGCTATCCCACAGACACCAATTTATCAACATTCTTGGAAAAATAGGCTCATCAACTTTAATTATTATGAAAGAGACAGTGAGTTAGTGTATATCAAAGCAATGCGTTCTTGATTCTTATTTTCTCATAATCTCTATCCAGTCCATTAGCCAATCCTGTTGGTACCACCCCTATTTAAAATAAAGCCCAAACTAATCCCTTCTCTTTATTCTTGCTCCTTTAACTTCAAGGTGCTCTCCACATGGTTTTCACATAAAATTGTAGAGATTACTCTGCATACCTGTTGCTGTTTAAATTATTGTAGAAACACTATTTTTGCAAGAAGAACATCACCTTCAGTATCACTACTCTATTAACTGATAAATTCTTTTTTTTTTTTTTTTAAAGATTTTATTTATTTACTTGAGAGAGAGACAGTGAGAGAGAACATGAGCGAGGAGAAGGTCAGAGAGGGAAGCAGACTCCCCATGGAGCTGGGAGCCCGATGCGGGACTCGATCCCGGGACTCCGGGATCATGACCTGAGCCGAAGGCAGTCGTCCAACCAACTGAGCCACCCAGGCGCCCTTAACTGATAAATTCTAAAATCATATTCCAGAGATGTAAAAATGAAGACTAATGAAGTCACATACCAAAAAAAAAAAAAAAAAATTAAATGCATTAGAAATCTGACAGACTTCCATGACATCATCTTAGCATTAAGCTGTGTGGTGGCCTAATTGGTGAAACTGAGCAGGACACAAGTGATTGATTCAAGGACATCTTGCCTGATTAAAAGTTCAAGCTTTTTCTTCAGAATGTTTTTCTATAATAGGTTCACCAATTTATTCAGAGAAAATGGCTGGTGTTGATTCCTGGGTAAGAAAAAATATATATCCTTTCTGGATCTTGAAAGAGGGTTCCATTATAATTTGCTCTTTAAAGAGATATTTAAATTAAACATTGTATTTGATACAAATGAGAATTTATTTCAAAACAAATTTATACCATTATATAAAAATAATCTATGTATTCTATATTTAAATGAAAATACTTGTTTGTTTTTTTGCCTTATTGAATATGAACTGTGGCACTATTTTGATTCTTTTTTTTTTTTCAATCAGAAAAAATTGTGTTTGTGAGACTGCCCGAACCATAATACCGTGTATAGAAATATGCAACAGCCCTACAATTCTGTAGGCATGGAGTCTAGACAAAACTTATTTGTCTAGATTCTGTGGGATTCTGTGGCATTGACTATAGGTACAGCTGAACAATCAATGCTGTATTGCTTTTAAAATGTTATCCAGTCATTTTTAAGGTATTTGGGTCATAATACCTTAAAAAAAGCAAAGCCAAATTGCAATTTCTACTGATGTAGTCCAATGGATTGCACTAACCTAAAGACATCAATTATTGTGGAAGGAAATCAACTTTTTCCAATCCTGTAAGTACCTTCTTATCATGTCCAATATAGTTGAAACAACTGTATGCATATTAAATCCATATAGTTGTAATCGCAGCTATGTAACTGTATAGTCTAAGAACAAGTTAACATCTCTGATTTTCACTTAGCCTCTTTTACAATATTGGAGGTTATCAGGTTTGACAGGAATATTGTTTTGTGGAGTAAGGATAATATCATGAAAGCTTTACATCTTTCTAGAAAATGGTGAATTCTCAAAAAGAAAAAAAAAGATTTTATTATTATAGAGGTTCTAATATGGCATAATAGGTATTGCTGTTTGTACCCTCTTTAAAAAAATTAGACACAAAAAGTCTCGTTTTGTTTCTTAAGCAAAATATAATTCTAGTTTCCAATTATATGGATGTAATGTCTAAAATACTAGCTCCTTAGGGCAAAGATCCATATTTTATTACCTTTTTATTGCTATCATCGATTACTGTTGAAATAAAGCTAAATGAAGTGAGGTCACATGGGGTAGCAATTGCTCAACCTGATATGAGACCATTGCCACAGAGAATGCCTTGAGCAATTAGTTGATGGATTCCTTCAATGACACCACGGAATAAGTGGAAAAGCTTGGGTTTTGAGAACAAGCAATAATTCCTAATAAGTTAGGTAAACTTGATTTAAATTCCCATTTCTTAATATGTCTGTGTCTTGGAAAACTTATTTATCTTGAGTATCTATTTTATTAAAAACGATGCTAGTAATATTTATCTCAAAAGGCCCAGATAATATAGTATGTGGAAAGTTTCGCAGAGTAAAGTCTGGCACCTTGTAAACAATGTATATGTGCTTATTAAATCAGTTGCTTTGCTAACAGGGGTTAGTAATTAGTAAGCATGCAACCGATGCTAGTTTTCTTTCTTCTTTCCCTGTGGTTGGCATGCTTTGAGAATTAGACTCTCTGTCTTTCTCTTTTTCTTTTTTTTAAAGATTTTATTTATTTATTTGACAGACAGAGGTCACAAGTAGGCAGAGAGGCAAGCAGACAGAGAGGAGGGAGCAGGCTCCCCTGCTGAGCAGAGAGCCCGATGTGGGTCTCGATCCCAGGATCCTGGGATCATGACCTGAGCTGAAGGCAGAGGCTTTTTAACCCACTGAGCCACCCAGGTGCCCTGTCTTTCTCTTTTTAATAGTGTTATCAGGTGATGATGAAAGAATAGGTTTCAGTCAGTGTCACACTGCATTCATATCAGTTTTTAGAAATAAAATCTGTGTTTCAATTAGACTCTTGAAAACCCAATCTTGACCTCAACAGATACAGTAAAGTTAATTGTGAGAAAATATTGAGATTATTGATCTTACTGGAAAAAAATCTGTTTCTTTGTTTTACTCATGACCATAATAAAGATTAGAGGAATCTTCACCATCTTAAGCAGATATTTTTTAGTATTTAGTATGTTATAGGCACTGTGCAAGGGTAGTAGATACATGTTTTTATAAGACCAGCATGCTTTTTATTTTCATGGTCATCACATTTTTGGACTTATGGTTAACAGGCCATAGGATAACTAAACCATTTTGGGTTTTTCTATCATTGCCTTGCCTGTACGTCAGGTTAGACTGAGTATGTTACAAATCCAATTGGTAATTCATTTCAGTCATAGAACCTTAATCTATTTATTAAATGATAACAGTTACTTTTTTGATGAATTATTTTTGGGATGAATTCTTGCTACTTAAATGGCTCAGGCTATACATCCAGTAAAATTTGCCAATTAAAAAATGTATTTCTTACCATATCTATGTGCTTTGAAAGTATAAGTTTTTAAAAATAACTGCCATTAGAAATTCTTACATATTTACTTTTAAAACACCTCATTCTTATATATATCAGGTGAATGTGAGAACTATTGTGAAATATTAAACAGCATTGATTCTTCCATCAAACACTGTTAGAAATATTTATGAACATAAGACTTTGACCTAAACACAAGTTACGTGGAACTACAAAAGGATATCCTCCATTACTGCAAAAGGTTTCATGTTTTATAAAATTGACCCTGCCTTGATAGGTGTCTGTTCTCCTCCTCCTTAAATTTAGAGGCACGCTGTGATCTGAGGGAGTTGTAGAGAAACTGATTTGTTGATTATCTAGTTGAAGCAATTCTTTTATTCTGAAATACAAACGTTCTTACTCTTATGGGCAATATTCTATTTGAAGCTACTTTTTCATTTCAGAATGTTTTGATTCAGGCTTGCATGCTAGATTCTTTATTCTTTTCTAATAATTACCTCGGAGTGACATCAGTATTTAGGATATGTCCTACATATAAAGCAAATCACTAAAATGATAAATTATTTACTCCCAGATTTAAGATACAAGTTTTCTTAATGTGATGTTGGCTTCTTTTGCACAGGTCTAACATTATATTTGTGATACATGCTTTCAGTCATTCACAGTGTTCATATGCCATAATGAAGAGTAGAGCAGTACTGCTGATATTATAGTGTCAGTATTTGGGTATTACATACTATCAGAAGTTTGTCTATTGATGTACAAAACTCCCATAGCATTGAACTATTTAAGGTACTATAAAGACTGCTTGTTAAATATGAAGTAGATTCAAATATAGCCTGTGGGTTTTATTAGTTAAACTATAACATATGAAAAATGGATTTGTATCATTTTATGTTTCTCATTTCTCCCTCCTCCCCCCACCTCCCTCCCTTCTTCCCTCCTCAAAGAAAAATTATTGGTGTTTCAATGAAACATTAATATAGAAAAATATTTATGGGAAATCATGATAATACATAAATATAGGAAGGTATAATTTTTAATACCAACAACATTGATCAGTGGAATCCATATAAAAGGAAAAACATCTTGGAGAAAGATAATTATGAACTTTCATAACTATGAACAAAACTCTTCTTGTGATTTTTTTTTTTTGTCTTTTTGAGAATTGCTCTGAACATGTAAGTTCAAGGGTGTATGAAAATGAAAGGAAAGGTAATGAAAAGAAAATTAATTGAACATTTATGGACTTCAGTAAGGGATTTATTTTCAGAAGGGTCAATTGGCTGAATTAATTTGCTCAGCCCTAATAATAGGGTGTGAGTGATTTAAGATTCAGTGTCTTTTACTTACTGGAAATACGTGGTAAGCCTAAATAAAAACATTCCATTTAAATAGTCTACTTTCATTCCTACCAAATAACACTTCTTATAAGCCATGACAGTACTGTTCTTAAATTTAAAGAAACAATGTTCTTGAATCTATCTATCTATCTATATATATATGTTTAATATATATATTTTTAAGATTTTATAAAATACAGAATTAATATAAATTATATTATGATCTTAAACAAGTGAAAATGGTTCTCTTTAGTGTTTTAAATATTCTGTTAACACCTGATGAGAGCTAAAATGTGATATTTTGCATGAGAACTAAAAAGTGAAATTGACTAGAAGAAATCAAAGTGAAGCTGCCTATTCTGTATTCATTGTTTAAACTCGACTGTGCATATTTTGTAACTTTCCAATCAATTTCTTCTAAGGATAGAATAGTTTTGGTTTCAGAACAATTGAGAGTTCTTTCTAGGAAGCTAAACTCTTGCAACTGATTAAATTAGTATATCGTTAAAAATCACTGTGATAAAATTTCTTTTAATATTCAGACTTCAGGTACATATTTTGCAGCATAGAAGTTATTCTGTAAAGTCAAGCTAAAGGCAATGTCAAGTAATATTCATTTGTTAATCATTAATATTGGAAATAAAATTTGAAAATGAATTTAGTTCTAGTAAATAATACATTACTTGGAATACATATTTGCTTACTTAGTGTAAATGTATTAAGTTAATATTACCTGGTGATTAATAGAGATGTTGCACTGTGTATCTTAAAGAGGATTATGGTACTTGGAGATTTTTTTCTTTTGTATTCTAAATCATTAATGAATATATTGCAACATACTATCATATTTTTGGCATACTGGGGCATATAGGAACAGAAAAATTTTATGTTTTGTTGTAGGCCTTTAGGTAAGTTTTTGATGGTTAAGGCAATTGAGTTATAACATTGACTACATGATGAACCTATATATTTATTATTTAAAGAATTACTGCTGATTGAATTTTCTTCATCTATTGTAGCAAACCTTTTACCATTGAGAACTGGGAAAAAATCCAATTCTGTTGTTTTTTAAATGGATAAGGAAAATTTCTAGGTAGATATACCACTAAGAACACCTTTGTCTAGTTCAAAAGGGTGTAAGTTAAAGTAGCTTTAGTAGTATGGAACTTATATATACACCCAAAAAGTCATTCAGAGATGGAGTGGCCAGGTAGGTACATTCACTGAACAAATGCCATCAGAGAGGACCAAATTTTTCCATCTTTTTTTCTTTTTAATGTTAGGTTATCGTTAGGCTTGTATTAGCAATGGTCACAAAACATGTACCAGTTCAAGCAAACATGATAATTAAAACAAGAGGGTGAAGCTGTATATCCATTAAGAATAAGATAACTTTACCCCAGGAAACAATCAAATAATTTGGCATCTTATATGCTAGGATTACATAACCCATCTATGCTAAAACAAATTGCATGGAAGGGAAAAAAGAACACTGTATTTGATAATGTCAACTATTCATTCAGATGGCCCTGCGTGATCCTCCTAAAAGAAGAGGGCTGCAAAGAAAAAATGATCAAGCTTCTTTAAGAAGAAGGGAAGAAAAAAACTTGGAGAAAGAACTAGTTCTAATGCAAAGAAAATTGACATAATACCCATTTTTAAATGAAGCAAAATTTATATATAATAAAAATTCTAATGAAAGTTATGGATTAGAATTATACAAAGTCATGAGTTTGGACAGAAATCCCTTCATGTAACAAACATCTTAACCAAGGCAGAGAACATTTCCATACCTCCTCACATCTTTTTTTTTTTTTTCCATTTTATTCCCATAGAACATAAAATGATTATTTAGATTTCCTTTTTTTTTTTACAATCAACAAGCATGCATTTTATTTTTTTTTATTGTATTATGTCAGCCACCATAAAATGCGTCATTAGTTTTTAATGCAGTGTTCCAAGATTTATTGTTTATATACAGCACCCAGGGCTCCATGCAATACTTACCCTCCTTAATACCCACCAACAGGCTCACCCATCCCTTCCCCCCCAAACCCTCAGTTTGTTTCTCAGAGTCCACAGTCTCTCATGGTTCATGTCCCCCTCCAACTTCCCCCAGTACAGTTTTCCTTTCCTTCTCCTAATGTCTTAATGTTATTCCTATGTTCCACAAGTAAGTGAAACCATATGATAATTGACTTTCTCTGCTTGACTTACTTCACTTAGCATAATCTCCTCCAATCCCATCCATGTTGATGCAAAAGTTGGGTATTCATCCTTTCTGATGGCTGAGTAATATTCCATTATATATATGGACCACATCTTCTTTATCCATTCATCTGTTGAAGGGCATCTCAGCTTTTTCAGCAGTTTGGTTATCATGGGCATTGCTGCTATTAATCATAGGGTGCATATGGCCCTTTTTTTCACTCCATCTGTGTCTTTGGGGTAAAAACCCAGGAGTGTAATTCTGGATCCTAGGGTAGCTCTATTTTTAATTTTTTGAGGACTCTCCACAATGTTTTCCAAAGTAGCTGCACCAACTTGCATTCCCACCAACAGAGTAAGAGGGTCATCCTTTCTCCACATCCTTCCCAACATTTGTTGTCTCCTGCCTTGTTAATCTTTGCCATTATCACTGGTGTAATGTGGTATCTTGGTGTGGTTTTGATTTGAATTTCCCTGATGGCTAATGATGCATGTAATATGGCTAATGACATATGTAATAATGATTTCATATGTCTGCTAACTATTTGTATGTCTTCATTGGAGAAGTGTCTGTTCATGTCTTCTGCCCATTTTTTTGACATGATTATCTGTTTTTTTGGGAGTTGAATTTGAGAAGTTCTTGGATATCAGCCCTTTGTCTGTAGTGTCATTTGCAAATATCTTCTCCCATTCCGTGGGTTGCCTCTTTGTTTTTTTGACTGTTTCCTTTGCTTTGCAGAAGGTTTTGATCTTGATGAAGTCCCAAAACTTCATTTTCTCTTTTCTTTCCTTTACCTTTGGAGACATGTCTTGAAAAAAGTTGCTGTGGTTGTTGTCAAAGAAGTTACTGCCCATGTTCTCCTCTAGGATTTTGATGGATTCCTCTCTCACATTGAGATCTTTCATCCATTTTGATTTTATCTTTGTGTATGATGTAAGAGAATGGTCAAGTTTCATCTTTTATACATAGTTGTCCAATTTTCCCAGTACCATTTATTGAAGAGACTGTCCTTTTTCCACTGGATATTTTTTCCTGGTTGTCAAAGATTATTTGATCATAGAGTTGAGAATCCATCTCTGGGATCTCTACTCTGTTCCATTGATCTATGTGTTTATTTTTATGACATTTAATGCTCTCTTGATGATCATAGCTTTGTAATAAAGCTTGAAATCAGGCAATGTGATGCCCCCATCTTTTTTTTTTTTTTTCAACATAACCTTAGTAGTTTGGGGTCTTTTCTGGTTCCATATAAGTTTTTAGGATTCCCTTATGTGGAAAACCCAAAAGACTCCACCCCCAAATTACTAGAACTCATACAGAAATTCAGTTATGTGGCAGGATACAAAATCAATGCACAGAAATCAGTTGCTTTCTTATGCACGAGCAATGAAACTGTAGAAAAGGCAATTAGAGAAGCAATTCCATTTACAATAGCACCAAAAACCATAAGATACCTTGGAATAAACCTGACCAAAGAGGTAAAGGATCTATACTTGAGGAACTATAGAACACTCATGAAAGAAATTGAAGACATGAAAAGGTGGAGAAACATTCCATGCTCATGGATCAGAAGAATAAACATCATTAAAATGTCTATGCTGCCCAGAGCAATCTATACTTTCAGTGCCATCCAGATCAAAATACCAATGGCATTTTTCAAAGTGCTAGGTTTTTTTTTTCGATGACTTAGATTCCTGTTATAGATTATTTTTCATATTCTTGATTTTCTTAAACTTAGATCATATAATTTGTGTTCTTTTGTACCTGACCTCTTTTTCTCTACGTCATATTGACTGTGTAATTTTTTTCACTTAATTATTTCCATTTTATGAATATATCATGCTTTGTTTGTACATTCTTTTATTGATGAAGTTTTGGGTTCTTCAAATTTTGATGATTATGAGTAAAACTTCTAGAAACATACTTGTACAAATATGATATGGACATATGTTGTTACTGCTTTTGAGTGAATACCCAGGAGTAGAATTGTTGATTCAGAGGGCAGATATCTGTTTAACTTTACAAGAAACTGTTAAATAGTTTCCCAAATAGGTTTTATCACTTTACACACTCACCAGCAGTGTATGAGAATTTCAGGAGCTCTACATCTATCTACTTCAGTAGACCACTTGGCTGTTCTCTCTCTCTCTCTCTTTTTTTTTTTTTTTTTAATTTCATCTCTGTATTTATTTGACACAGAAAGAGAGAGAGAGTGCACACCCAAACAGGGGAAGTGGCAGATGGTGGGAGAGGGAGAAGCAGGCTCCCTGCTGAGCAGAGAGCCTGACGTGGGGTTCTATCCCAGGACCCTGGGATCATGACCTGAGATTAAGGCAGATGCTTAACCTACTGAGACATCCAGGCACTGGAGTCCTTTTTCTTTAAAAAAACTTGTATTTTATTAATTTTTAGATTATTTTTATTGAGCTATAATTGTCATATAATAGTGTATTTGTTTCAGATGTGCATGATTCAATATTCATATATATACCAAAATGACCACAATAAATCTAATTAACTTTGTCACTACACATAGTTATATTGTGTGTGTGTGTGTGTGTGTGTGTGTGATGAGAACTTCTAAGATCTACTTTGTTGGCAAGTTCCAAATATATACGATAGTCTTATTAATTACAGTCACTATGCTATATATTGCATTCCAGGGCTTATTAACTTTACAACTGTAAGTGTATACCTTTTTACCACTGTCACCTGCTTTGCCCACCCTCTCTGCTTGCCTCTGGCAATCACCAATTTGTTCTCTTTAATTTTATTTTTTTCTTTTAGATTCAACTTAAGTGAGAACATACGGTGTTTTTCTCTGTTTGACATACTTGATTTAGCATAGTGCCCTCAAAGTGTATCCATATTGGCAGAAATGGCAGAATTTCTTTTTTTATACCTGAATATTTCATCATATATATCAATTTAATATATAAATATGTAGAATATATATAAAATTAATACACACACACACACACACACACACACACAATTTTCCTTATCTTCCATGGATGGACACTTAAGTTGTTTCTGTGTTTTGGCTGTTTATAAATAATGTTGTAATGAACATGGAGATGCAGTTTCTTTTCAAGTTAATATTTTTGTTTCCTTTCGATAGACACCTAGAAGTGCAATTGCTGGATCATATGGTGGTTCTAATTTTAAGTTTTTGAAGAAACTCCATGTTTTGCATAGTGGCTTGACTGGCTTACATTACCTACCAACAGTGCACAATTGTTCCCTTTTCTCCATATCCTCCCCCAAACTCATCTCTTGCCTTTTTGTTAATAGCCATTCTAATGTTGTAAGGTAATACTTTATTATAGTTTTAATTTACATTTCCCTGGTGATTGGTGATGTTGAACATCCTTTCATGTAATTGTTGGCTGTCTGTGTAGCTTATTTGGAATAATGTCTATTCAGATCTCATTTTTTAACTGATTTTTTGACTTACTGAGTTATGTATATTCTTTTTATAATTTAGGTAGTCTTTAGCAGATACATAATTTACAAATATTCTCTCATTCTTAAATTGTCTTTTCATTTTTTGATGGTTTTCTTTACTCTCTAGGGCTTTTTAGTTTGATAGGTCTCACTTGTTTTTTTTTTTTTATTGTTGTTATTTTTGTCTTTGCTTTTAGTGTCATGGTTTTTAATTTTTGTTAACATATTTAGTGATTAAATTTATCTTAGAAGATATTTCAACTTTTGTTCCTGGGTCATGTGGTTCCTAAGACCACCTTAGGGAATTTGCTAGAAGCAATCACAGAACTCAGAAAAGCTGTTCTATTTATGATTAAAGTTTATTATAGTGAAAGGATACAGATTAAAATCAGCAAATGGGAAAGATGCAGAAGGTGAAGTCCTAGAGAAAGCATTTATGAATTTCCTAGTGGAATCACTTAGTGGTGACCTTAATTCTCCCAGCAGTAGTAAGTGTCAAGAGGTTTCTAGGCCTGCTTGCAATGGGAGGTTACCCAGGCCTTGGTCAAGAGTTTTTTGGGAGAGTTTATTCTATGAACATGTAGTACATGACTATGATAGCTGATTAATCTCTAGTTCCCTGGAAGTCAAATAGTACAGCACGGCCAAGGATCTCAGACATACAAAAATGGTTGTTTACTATAAATCACACTGTTATCATAATCTGATCACACTGATATAATGTAGTCCAAGATCTCAGACATGTAAAAACATTTATCAGGTATTATATTCCAATGTTTCAGAGAATTTCTTTTAAGAGACAGTCAAGAGCCAGTCCTTTATTTGTTTTTGGAATGCACAAAAGTAGGACAACCATCTTGCTGAGCTAACCCTTACTACATAATCACAAAGTATCTATATGAAAATTTTAATTATTATTGACACTATTTTTTTTCTATTTTCTATTATTGATACTATTTTTTTCTAATTAACTGCTGTTATGAATTGCTAAGTTTAGGTTCACTAATGCTGACCAATATGTTGGCCTATTTTTAAATGGTAACAATAGAAAAAAGGGAAAACAAAAGCCAAAACAAAAAACTGACCTACTAATAAGCATAGGCAAAAAATACTAATAAGTTAAGAACTAAATACTATGGAGTATAACTGAAGTTTGTTTTTATAAATTTAAGGCAAAGTTGAAACTATAGTAGCATGAATTACTAGTGATTCATTTTTACTTACGCTGGATGACCAGTATAGATTATCAAGTGATATGTGCTCTCATAATTCACTTAAGTATCCTGGGAGATAGAATCTCCACTTTTGTTTTTTTTTTTTTTTTTAAGATTTTATTTATTTAATTTGAAAGAGGAAGGAGCAAGCATGAGCAGGGAGAGGGGCAGAGGTAGAGGAAGAGGGAGAAGCCAACTCCCTGCTGAGCAGGGAGCCTGATGTGGGGGTCAATCCCAGGACTCTATCTCAGGACTCAGGGATCATGACTTGAGCCAGAGACAAAAGCTTAACCAACTGAGCCATCCAAAGTGGATTTTCCACTTTGACATAAACTCTCGTGATAGAAGCAATTAGGGGATGCTTGAGTGGCTCAGTCAGTTAAGCGTCTGCCTTTGGCTCAGGTATGGATCCGAGGGCCCTGGGATCAAGTCCCTCATCAGGCTTCCTGGTATGCAGGGAGTCTACTTCTCCCTCTGCCTCTGTCTCTTGCTATCTCTCTGACAAATAAATAAGCAAAATCTTTAAAAAAAAATGATAGAAGAATCAAATAAGAATATATAGTAAAACACTTGCTATCTCTTGAATTTCTGTCTGGGATCAACAGTCATTCCCTCATATTTCGTTGCCAAAATCATATTATATAACCCTACCCATGAGAATGGAGAATCCTTCCACATTTAAAAATTTTTTCCAGATTTATTGAGATATAATTGACATAATATTTTTTAAGTCTAATGTGTACAATGTGATGATTTGAGAAGTACATTAAAAAGTATTACCATAGGGGCACCTGGGTGGCTCAGTGGGTTAAGCCGCTGCCTTCGGCTCAGGTCATGATCTCAGGGTCCTGGGATCGAGCCCCACATCGGGCTCTCTGCTCTGCGGGGAGTCTGCTTCCTCCTCTCTCTCTGCCTGCCTCTCTGCCTACTTGTGATCTCTGTCTGTCAAATAAATAAAATCTTTAAAAAAAAAAAAAAGTATTACCATAGTATGGTTAGTTACCACCTGTAGAATGTCAACTCACATAATTACCATTTCTTTCTTATGGTGAGAACATTTAAGATTTACTCTCTTAGAAAATTCCAAGTATATAAACAGTGTTATTGACTGTAGTCACCATGTTGTATATTAGATCTCCAGAAGTTACTCATTTTGTATCTGGGAATTTGTACCCTTTGACCAACATCTCCCATTTTTCTCACTTCTGAGACCCTGACAGTCACCATTCTGCCTTCTCTTCCTGAGTTCAGCATTTTTAGATTCCACATGTAAGTGATACCATTTTTTTTTTTGTTATTGTTTTTGTGCATTTGTTTTTCTCTGACTTATTTTGTGCACCATAATGCTCTCAGGTTTCCTCTGTTGTTGTGAGGATACTTAGGTTGTTTTCATATCTTCATTATTATAAATAATGCTGAAATGGACAAGGGAGTACAAAAATCTCTTTGAGATCCTGATTTCACTTTCTTTGGATATATAGAAGTATAATTATTGATCATATAGTAATTTTATATTTAAATTTTTTGAGGAGTCTCTGTGTTGTTTTCCATGGTAGTTGTACCAGTGTGTATCCCCACCAGCAGTATAAAAGGGTTCCCTTTTTTTCACATCCTCATCAATACTTGTAACTACATGTCTTTTTATAATAGCCATCCTAACAGGTGTGAGGTAATAGTTTATTGTGATTTTGATTTGCATTTCCCTGACAATTAGTAATGTTGAGAATATTTGCATGACAATGGGCCATTTGTAAACCTGCTTTTGAAAAACACCTATTCAGATGATTGGTTCATTTTTTCTTTTAAAGATTTTATCTATTTATCTGACAGACAGATCACAAGTAGGCAGAGAGGCAGGCAGAGAGAGGAAGGGAAGCAGGCTCCCCACTGAGCAGAGAGCCCAATGCAGGGCTCAATCCCAGGACCTGGGACCATGACCCGAGCCGAAAGCAGAGGCTTTTTTTTTTTTTTTTCTTTTTTTTTTTTTCTTTTTTAATTTTTTATTTTTGATAAACAGAGGCTTTAACCCACTGAGCCACCCAGGTGCCCCTATTGGTTCATTTTTTAATCAGATTTTCTTACTGAGTTGTATGAGAGTTTTTAAAATTTATTTTGTATATTTATCTTCCTATCAGATAGATAGCTTGCATATAGTTTCTTTTATTGCACAGGTTGCCTTTTCATTTTGTTAATAATTTACTTTTCTGTGCAGAGATTTTAGTTTGATGTACTCCCACTTATTAAATTTTGCTTCTGTTGCTTGGGCTTTTAATGTCATATCTCTCCCTCCAAAAAATTTCATTGCCAAGGCCAGTGTCAAGGAGTTTTTCACCCTATGTTTTTTTCTGGGAGTTTTATAGTTTCAAGTCATATGTTTATGTTTTCAATCTTTTTTTTTTAAATTTTTTAAAATTTATTTTCAGCATAACAGTATTCATTGTTTTTGCACCACACCCAGTGCTCCATGCAATCTGTTCCCTCTCTAATACCCACCACCTGGTTCCCCCAACCTCCCACCACACCCCCGCCCCTTAAACCCCTCAGATTGTTTTTCAGAGTTCATAGTCTCTCATGGTTCACTTCCCCTTCCAATTTACCCCAACTCCCTTCTCCTCTCTAGCTCCCCTTGTCCTCCACGCTATTTGTTATGCTCCACAAATAAGTGAAGCCATATGATAATGGACTCTCTCTGCTTGACTTATTTCACTCAGCATAATCTCTTCCAGTCCCGTCCATGTTGCTACAAAAATTGGGTATTCATCCTTCCTGATGGAGGCATAATACTTCATAGTGTATATATATGGACCACATTTTCCTTATCCATTCGTCCGCTGAAGGGCATCTTGGTTCTTTCCATAGTTTGGCAACCGGGGCCATTGCTGCCATAAACATTGGGGTACAGATGGCCCTTCTTTTCACTACATCTGTATCTTTGGGGTAAATACCCAGTAGTGCAATTGCAGGGTCATAGGGAAGCTCTATTTTTAATTTCTTGAGGAATCTCCATACTGTTCTCCAAAGTGGCTGCACCAACTTTCATTCCCACCAACAGTGTAAGAGGGTTTGAATCCATTTTAAGTTCATTTTGTGAGTGGCATAAGATGGGGTACAAATTCATTCTTCTGCATGAGATTATCCACGTTTCGTATTACCATTTAGTGAAGGACTTTTCTTCCACATTGATTATTCTAAGATCCTTTATCAAATATGAGTTGACTGCAAATGTGACAGCTTATTTCTAGGTTCTTGATTCTATTTTATTGGTCTCTGTGTCTGTTTTTATTCCAGTACTATATTACTTTGATGCTTGTAGCTTTGTAATATAATTTGAAATAAGAAAGTATAATGCCTTCAATTCTTTTTGTTCATTTACTTTTTGTTTGTTTTGCTTTTTTCCCCTAAGTGTTGCTTTGACTATTCATTTGTTTTTGTTCTGTATGTATGAGTTTAGGATTGTTTTTCTATCTTTGTGAAAATTCTCCTGGAATTTTGATAGGAATTGTGTTGAATCTATAGAAGGTTTACAGTAGTATGGGCACTTTAACAATATTAATTCTTCTATTACATGAATATGGAATATGTTTCCATTTGTGTTTTTTTTAAATTTTATAATTTTCAGTATATAATTTTTTTGCCTTCTTGGTTAAATTTATTTCTAAGAATTTTGTTATTATTGTTACTATTGTGAATGGTATTGCTTTCTTTTTTAAAAAAAGATTTTATTTATTTATTTATTTGGGAGAGAGCATGCACAAGTGGGGGGAGGGTAGAAGGGAAGGGAGAAGATTCCTCACTGAGCAGGGAGCCCAACAACGGGCTCCATCCCAGGACCCCGAGATCATGACCTGAGGTGAAGGCAGATGCTTAATCAAATGAGCCACCCTGATGCCCCTGTTTTCTTTATTTCTTTTTCAGGTATTTCATTGTTAGTTTATAGAAACACAACTAATTTCTATATATTGCTTTTGTATCTGCAACATTATTCAATCTGTTTATTAGTTCTAATAGTTTTCTGGTGAGTACTAGGATTTTCTGTATATAAGATCATATCATCTGCAAACAGAGAGTTTTAATGCTTTAATTCTAATATGAATGCTTTTTATTTCTTTTTCTTGCTTGATGCTGTAGCTTGGACTTCCAGGTTGAATAGGAATGGTGAGAATGGGCATCTTTGTCTTGTTTCTGATCTTAAAGGAAAAGCTTTCAACTTTCACCATTGAATATGATGTTAGCTTTTAGCTTGTAATAAATGGCCTTTATTATGTTGAGTTGTATTTCTTCTATACACAATTTGTTGGAAGTTTTTAACACAACAGATGTTGAATTTTGTCAATTGCTTTTTCTACATCTACTGAGATAATCGTTTGAGTTTTTATCTCTCATTAATATGGTATATAACATTTATTTACTTGTATATATTGAATCATCCTTATAATCCAGACATAAATTCCATTTAGTTATGGTGCATGATTCTTTTAATATATGAAGTGTTGAATTTAGTTTTCTGAAATTTTATTGAGAATTTTTGCATCTGTTATCATTAGGTATATTGGCCTGCAGTTTTCTTGTATTATTCTTATCTGATTTTGGTATCAGGCTAATTAATGCTGCCCTCATAAAATGAGTTGGGATTTTTTCCTCCTCTTCAATGTTTTGAAAGGGTTTGAGTGAATGAAAGCTGGATGCTATAACATACATAATGTTCCAGAAATATTACCTGGATAGTAGAATTTAACAAAGTGCTAGAATTTAATTTACTTATCTGAATTTTGAAAATAATGCATCAAATAAGAATCTCCAACTGTTCAGATTCTTTAATTTCAAATAGGCCTCATATTTGTGCACAAAGGTAAATGTAGCAAATCTTTAAATTGCTTAATTTGTAAGCTTCCCTAATCTCATTCTGTATTTCTCTTGGTTTTTATCTCAGACTCTCCAATCTCAGCTTTTTTAGACTAGAGTTCTGATGCCTTGACCTCCTCTTTCTAGCTAGTTCTCTTACTCAGTTCTACTCATCAGGGATCCATTCACTGGCATGAGTTCCACCGTAAATGAGGGGTCTGCCAGAATCCAGCACAGATTCACCGGTTGCCCAGAGTGCCATTTTTGATACCACTTCTAAGCTCTCCATTTTCTGGGCACTTCGAACCATCTTTAGAAAAGCAACCTATGGGGTGCCTGGGTGGTTCAGTGGGTTAAATGTCCTACTCTTTATCCTAGCTCAGGTCGTGGTCTCAGGGTTATGGGTTCAAGTGCTGCATTGGGCTTCATGCTGGGCATGGAGTCTACTTAAACAAACAAATAAAAAAACACCCCAGCCTATGGCGCCAAATGAATTGCACCCCCCCACACCCAGTCTATACTTGACTCAGTGACAAGACCAAACCCTTGACTAAGATGGACTTTCTCACTTTCTAATGTTTCTCTCCTACAGGCTTTGTGGTAGATAGCCTAGATACATCATACCTTTTACCCAGGACTACTCTTAGTATGGATGATAATATTCAGGAGAAAAAAAAAAAAGGCTGAAAACAGGGCAAGGAAAACATAGGGCTTAGGAAGTTTAGAGAGAGAGAAAGAGATTAGTAGGAGCAATGTATTTTTCTCTAATCAGATCAGCTGAAACAATTTGTTTAGCAGAATTATTAATTAACCATTGCCTATGTCTTGACTAGCACAGTGGTTTTAACAATTCTGTCATATCCTTCCTCAAATTATTTATCTCTGGATCTCCATAGCTATTTGTTGACCTGACAATTAAGGAAAACTAATATATATTTGAGGTAACTAATGTAGTAGAAATTGTCAATGTAAAAATCATCTCCCAAAAGTAATTCTAGTTTGATACATTATCAAATACTATCTGCAAGTGAACCTTTTTTTTTTTTTTTTAATTTTACTATTTAGGACCTCCATTCTGTTCTAAGCAAGATCACTATTTTATTTGCTCTGAGTAGTTTGTGCACATGTACACTTTTGTTCCTTTAGTAATGCTTCTGCCTGCTTTGATCACTAGGTTACTTACCTTCTCTCTGGCTAGCCAAATCCCTCAGCCATACAATTATTTTCTAGCAAATACTTGCTGAAGACCAGAACTTAAACACCATTACATGAAGTATTAATTATCCCTCTTCTTAAAATGGATTTTCCATGCCATGAAGAAGAACATCTGAAAGCTTAAGTACACTCTTACTTAGTATTTTCCTTAAGTATCCTAAATAACACACAAAGGAAAGTCATCTTTCCCTTTCCTGGGGTCCTATAGCTTGTAAGCATAAGCATTATTTAAAAGTTACGATATATTGCTTTGTTCACTTTTTATTTTGCATGCCTTAGCCATGTTTCTGCAATTAGGGCTCTTGGGAACAAGGAGTAAAAGGATTATTTTCTTTTGCATCCCCTATAGCACAATATCTCAATGCAAAGAGCATATACTTTATAAAAAGCTCTTCATTGAATCAGTGATCGATCAAGGGCTTATTGATTAAGGTAACAGAACAGTTTAAGCTGCTTACTGTATTATACAAGAGCACCAGGCATGGTGATGAGTGTGTACTGAAAACAAAGAGCCCAGGTCACTCTGGTGATTGCCTCTTGGTGAATAAAGCAGTTAGCTCTAACTCAGAAATCCTTAGCTCTTACTTGGGTATTCATAGTGCATATTGTATCCACAGGGCATTCAATATTATTTCCTGAGTAGAAAAGTCAATATTTCAGGAATAAAAATTCACCATGTAATTCAAAAATGTGTTCTCACAATCTTCAGGGACATGTCCTGCATTTTTTACATGCATAAAATACACTAAAATCATTTGGAACTTGCACATAAATGTGACAAATTACATCATTGGGCTGGGTAACTTTAGGCTTCAAGCCAAATATAATTATAAAGCACTGGAAACACTGGTGTATCTTAAAGGAAACTGAAGAATGTGACGAATTTATCTTTTAACAAGGACTACTAGGTTGCAATTAATAAAATACTAAAATATTGATTTATTTAATTAAAAATAATACATTTTTGTAAAATTAAAGTCCTATTTACATACATTTACTCTGCAGTGCAAACTGCATCTTTAGGTCCTAATGAATTACTCATACAAAGTCAGAACAATGATTATTGCTTTTTCTCTAACAAGCCTGTGAGACTAGAAAACAAGAGAAAAATGAAATATGAAGAATCAAAACACTCATGAATTGTTAACATTGGTTAAATTTTGCTGTTTTGTCATAATGCATTATTATTAAGTAGATATATTGAGCAAAGAGTCAGTGCTCTTCTGCCTTGGCAAACTTGATTATACTCCACTCCTGGAAACACTTTCTTTACTTGGCCTACAGGACATACCCTGTGGATTTCCTTCTATTTCACTGGCTGTTCCCTATTATTTTCTTTATGTTGTATCTCTTTATGTACTAATATTTTAATATTAATGCTGAAATTTAGTCTTTGAATTTATTCTGTATTCTCTCTTTGTGATCTTATCTAGTTTCATTGTTTAAAATATTATTTTGTATATTGATAATCCCCAAAATTTGTAGCACACTTGTATCCCTGTACTACACTTAGATATTTTAATTCTCATTTTAAGATTAATATGTCCCAAATTCAATTCCAAAACCACTTATCATCTCATTTAATAGCAAATATAGTCTTTCAGTTGGTCAGCTCTAAAGTCCTCTTTGAGTCTTCTTTCATACTTCTCATCCCTTTGATGGAATGTGTATTATATTACAGCCAAAGGTAATACATCCAAAATTAGCACTTTTCTGAATAACAATGCACCTGCCTCATCCAAGTCACTATTTTTTCTTGGCTGAGTTATGATAATATGCTCCTGACTCAATCTTCTTTTTTCCACATTGCCTCCTATGTTTCAGGCACTTCTATAAGAACTTTATATTTTTATCTCTTTTTATTCATGTAACTTCCTTAAATTAATACCAAGATTATCCCCATTTTTAAAGAATAGAGAATTATGGAAGGCTAAGTTACTTGTCTAGTATCTCATGACTGGTAAGTGGCCAAGATGAGATTTGACCTTGGGCACTGTTAAAGAAAAGTTTAGTTTTGAACATTTGCTGATTGGAGGAAACATAAACTATATTTGTGTATATAATCATCATATAGAGATTTCAAAAAAAGTAGCTAATGCAACTGGGGAGTTTAATGTAAATTTACCAAACTCAGGTGCTTGACATATGCACATTTCATTTCATAAGTTTTAAAAAATAATTAATTACATTTTATATTTTCAATTTGAAGCTGAATTTTTAAGTGAAATGAGAATAAATGAAATTTATATAAATGAAATAAGAATAAAATGTTTGCAAAATACCAGAAATTGATGCTTGAATTATTTTGCTCAAATTCTTTTTACAATTCCTGTTCTGTGGAGAATTTTTCACAAAGATTAAGTATGCTATTCCAGTTGATATATTTTGTTGTGTTTTCAGAGAAAAGCTCAAATCTAGCTTGCATAAACTGTGAGTTTGGGTCCAGATAGCATGATTCCTTTCACTATCTCAACTTGTATTTAATATTAGTTGAAACAAATATGTGATTACATGTGAAAGTCTAATTGGAAAAAAAATGTGAGGCTAGGGTGATGGGTATTGAGGAGGGGACATGTTGAAATGAGCACTGGGTGTTATGCATAACTGGTGAATCGTTGAACACTATATCAAAAACTAATGATGTCCTAACTGAACATAATAATAATTTTAAAAAGCTTGAATGAATTGTATAGATAGAAGGAATTCAGTTTTTTCCCCTCACTCTGTATAAGGAGAATAGTTGGAATCTCTATTGGATTTCCTATAAAAGGTATCAAGTAAACAGTTGGCCTCATATGATTGAAATTGACTGAAGAGCTCAGAGCTGGAACTGGAACCTACTTGAATATAGACATTATTTAAAGCCAGTAGGTTGGGGAGTGATGATACACAGGATAACAGAGACCCTTGACCTATGCCTTGAAACTCTAGGCAATTAGCAATAAGAAAGAAGAGAAGTGTAAAGGAGAATGTGTGTTCATGGGAGAAGTTTTTTCTTTAAAATATGGGAAATTTTAAAACATTTAAGTGGCAAAATACAATATACAAGCTTAGTTACAAAAATTATATAAGATGTATGGGCACCTGGTTGACTCAGTTGGTTAAGTCTCTGACTCTTCATTTTAGCTTAGGTCATGATCTCAGGTTGGTGAATTCCAGGCCACATCAGGTTCTATGCTCAGTGTGGAGTCTGCTTAGGGTTTTCTCCCTCTCCCCTGCCCTCCCCCCATTTAGTCTCTCTCCCTTAAAAAAAAAAAAAAAAAGAAAAAAAGAATTTAAGATGGATCTCTATTTTGGAGGAGTTTACAGTGTAGTAAGAGAGAGAACACATACACATAATTATAAGTAATAATTACCAAGTAAAAAAAAAGACTGAAAAACCAAGTTGAAAAATACCATTTCCTTATAATTATATTTAAAAATACATTAGGTTATGATTATGCATTTAATCTTGAGTTCAGATTGTGTTTATCTTGGATGGCCAGTATGTTTTTAAAACAACCAATTTCAATATTCAGATTGCTTTTCCAGAAACCACTGCTGTTCATAGTGTTACAACAAGATTTTTCATCTTCTGTTATTGGCAGTATTAACAAGATTTTGATAAAGATTTCACCTTACCAAGACAGAAGAGTAGTTTATTGTCCTCAAGTAGTTCAATAACATGCATACAGTTATTATATTTTTGGCATAAAGTATTCAGGTCTCAAGATGATAAATACACTAGTATTCCACACAGAAATACACTGGTGGGTTAACAAAGTGGGTAAATAAGCATTAAACTTTTGCAAGCAGCCAATCACAACAAAGCAGCAAATACTTTCCCATTTGGTATAGTTCAAACCAAATACAATAGTATGATTTCTAAAGAGAAAATAAAACACTGTTGTTAGATGGATATGCTATTACACACACATATATATGCACACACATATATGTGTGTGTGTATATATATCTGCCCATTTGTGTAAATATGTAAATACTACATATTAAAGAACGTTAAGATTTTTTTCAGCAAATTAACAATGTTCATTTTAACTTTGAAATAAATACCAATACAGTTTTAGGGACTATATCAATATTACTAAGCATGGATATTAATAAATAGAGTAATATAAAAACATCTCAATATATTAAAATTATTCCAGTACTAAATGCATTATACATACTTTAAAAATGTGTTTATTTAAATTATAGTTAATTAATAAATAGTATAATACTAGTTTCAGGAATCTAATTTAGTGGTTCAGCTCATACATATAACACTTAGTGCTTATCACAAGAAGTCCCTCCTTAATGCCAATCATCAATTTAGCTAATTACCATTACCTCCCCTCCTCTCTATAGTTAATAGTCTCTTATGGTTTGCCTCCCTTTTTTCCCCTTCCTGTATGTTCATCTGTTTTGTTTCTTAAATTACACATATGAGTGAAATCATATGGTATTTGTCTTTCTCTGACTGACTTATTACACTTAGCATAATACAGTCTAGCTCTGCCGATGTCATTACAAATGGCAAGATTTCATTCTTTTTGAGGGCTGAGTAATATTCCATTGTATGTATATACCACATCTTCTTTATCCATTCATCAGTCAATGAACATTTAGACTCTTTCCATAAATTAAATTTACTTTCAAGGATGGCAGTTCTTTAATTGATAATATGCATCTACTGTTCTTCTTTTTTTTTTTAAGATTGTATTTATTTATTTGACAGAGAGAGATCACAAGTAGGCAGAGAGGCAGGCAGAGGGAGAGGAGGAAGCAGGCTCCCTGCTGAGCAGAGAGCCCGATGTGGGGCTCAGACCCTGGGATCATGACCTGAGCCAAAGGCAGAGGCTTAAGCCACTGAGCCACCCAGGAACCCTCTGCTGTTATTCTTTATGTTGGGAAACCTAGACAGTAGCTTTTTTATTAAATAAGCCTAAATTCACAGGATTATAGGTTTTGCAATATGTATTTCTTTTCACTAGAATTGTGTTTAAACTGATCTAATTGATAATGACTTGAATGTTTTGTTCATTTGTTAGTAGTATAATTTTCCTCAATAAAATTACATATGGGGTGTACACTTGAGTCATTCTTTTATAAGTCACATGTCCAGAGAACTTTTTTTTTTTTAAAGATTTTATTTATTTATTTGACACAGAGAGATCACAAGTAGGCAGAGAGGCAGGCAGAGAGAGAGAGAGGAGTAAGCAGGCTTCCTGCTGAGCAGAGAGCCCGATGTGGGACTCGATCCCAGGACCCTGAGATCATGACCTGAGCCGAAGGCAGCAGCTTAACCCACTGAGCCACCCAGGCACCCTCCAGAGAACTTTTTGTTCTCACTTCATCCTCACATGTCATTGGGTGTGATGTCATGGATGAGAGACAAGTGGTAGCGATTGTGATTTACATTCCTTTTGTGTTTATTTCCTATCTAATCCTAGACTAGTCAATGATACCATTTTTGCTTTTCATAAGATCATTTTTCTCTACAAGTTTCAAACTTCTTGACCTAATTCTGATTCTCACATCTGAATCTTAGACTCTGCATCCTTTTCTCCGTAAACAAGCATTGGTGAGCATCTGTATCTGTGTAGAGCTAGAAGTGATACCTAGGAACCAATGGTATGTCTGCCTATGATGATCTGTGTTTCATTTAAGAGATGGGACATTATTTAAGAGAAGCACACTATTTTGACACTAAGTGGTGCATTGCAGCACAATTCTGAGACTATCCTCCAGGAATTAGTATGGACCCCATAAATTCAAAGACACAGTCTCCAATGAGACTGAACCATCATTACAGATGCCAGAGCTACATTTGGGGTTCTCTAGGCCACCTACACTTTGGATCAACTTGTATAAATACTAGCATTTCCATAATTTCCTCTGGTTTGATAGTTAATGAGAAGATCTCACAGAACTCAGAAGAGGATTTCACTAGTGGTTACAGTTTTATTATAAAGGATCAGCCAAATGAGAAGATATATAAAGTAAGATCTAAGAGGTTTATAAATACTGTACTTCCATATTTCTTTATGGAATCAGATACATCACTCTCATGGATCATTGATGTGTTTACCAGTCAGGAGGCTCTGATGAGTTTTAGAGTTCAGTTTTGTTTATTTGTTTGCTTTGTTTGTTTGTTTTTCTAACTTCAGTGGAGTTTAGAGTTTTACCGGAGTTTCATTATGTTGGCATGTATGACTGAATCACAGACCACATGTTGAAGCTCAGTCTTTAGACTATCTAATGTCACCAGAGCCTGGGCTGGTAAAGACCCAACCCTTTAATCACATGGTTAGTCTTTTTCTTGGCCAGCCCTCATCCTAGGGCATCTGATTAACATAAACTCACTATGATCTATGGGACTACTGCATAACAAAAACATTCATATTAATTGGGAAATTCCAAGAATTTATTTTCCTTCCTAAGAACCCAGAACAAAGGCCAAGTTTTTATTATACAAAACAAACTAAAGCAAAAGGAATAGGACAATAAGTGTTGGAAGAAAGGCATTAGGGTAACATGGGGCTCAATAAGATATACAGATTGTTTCTACTTACTCTAGGAGAGCCTCAGATGAAAGGCCAATATGTTTTCTATAATTTCTGTGTCACATTTTATACTTCACTCTACATAATCAAGATTTATCATTTTTAATTGCAGTACTATTTGGACATTTCTTTTGATAGATAGAGATAAGAAAGTTTTCAAATAAGTGAGGTAAAATGCCTTACCCAGAAATGTAATAAAAATGTACAAAAAATTAATCATAAAAAGTTTGACTTACATTTTAGGTTATAAAATAGACTCATGCTTTCATTTATGTTGTAACTCTTTGAAACCTTTTCTGTTATTAAAATAACTTTCATATGCTATTTATTCACATTAATTACAATTGAAATGACTATCTTTGCATTTGTCTTTCTCTTTTTATGCATATATATATGCATGTATGTATATAATATATAGATATGTATTATAGACACATGTATGTATATAGTGTGTTTTTATATATCACCTATGCAAATGCAACATTCGTTGCTTATAGGAAAATGACACAATACATCATATCTGGCTTATGATATACAACATATAGTTTTAAATTATTGCCAATTATTTAATCAGTCAAGTATGCATTTTTAATGCTGGATAAAAAGAGAAGGGAAGATTTCAGATACATTACTGAGAAATCAAGCAACTTACAGCCACTGTTTGTTGCATTTGTTTTTGGATTTTTTTTTCATTAAAACAAAGTTTTATGTAGTTTTCATAACAAATGGTAAGTATTAATAAAGATCAATAAACAAGAAAAGTTTTCCTGTCTTCTCTATTTAAAAGAAAAAATGCCAACCCTCTTAAGGAGATTTTAAACCTTCTTTTTTTTTTTTTTAAGATTTTATTTATTTATTTGACAGGCAGAGATCACAAGTAGGCAGAGAGGCAGGCAGAGAGAGAAAAAGGAGGAAGCAGGCTTCCCGCTGAGCAGAGAGCCCTATGCGGGGCTGGATCCCAGGGCCCTGGGATCATGACCCCAGCCGAAGGCAGAGGCTTTAACCCTCTGAGCCACCCAGGCACCCCTTTTTTTTTTTTAAAGATTTTACTTATTTATTTGACAGACAGAGATCACAAGTAGGCAGAGAAACAGGCAGAGAGAGAGGAGGAAGCAGGCTCCCTGCCAGGTAGAGAGCCTGATGCTGGGCTCGATCCCAAGACTCTGGGATCATGACCTGAGCCAAAGGCAGAGGCTTTAACCCACTGAGCCACCCAGGTGCCTTGATTTTAATCCTTCTTCAGCAGAGAGAGATATTTTAGAATTTTTTTAAACTGAGTGTGGCACAGAAATTTTCAAAGGAAAAGCCAGAGTATCAAATGATCATTATAACGGCTTAAAATTATACCATTCTTCATAGTGAAAAATACACATTTCTTGGGAAATACAAATCAAAACCACAATGAGATATCACCTCACACCAGTCAGAATGGCTAAAATCAACAAGTCAGGAAATGACAGATGCTGGCGAGGATGCGGAGAAAGGGGAACCCTCCTACACTGTTGGTGGGAATGCAAGCTGGTGCAGCCACTCTGGAAAACAGCATGGAGGTTCCTCAAAATGTTGAAAATAGAACTGCCCTATGACCCAGCAATTGCACTATTGGGTATTTACCCTAAAGATACAAATGTAGTGATCCAAAGGGGCACATGCACCCGAATGTTTATAGCAGCAATGTCCACAATAGCCAAACTATGGAAAGAACCTAGATGTCCATCAACAGATGAATGGATCAAGAAGATGTGGTATATATACACAATGGAATACTATGCAGCCATCAAAAGAAATGAAATCTTGCCATTTGCAACAACATGGATGGAACTAGAGCGTATCATGCTTAGCGAAATAAGTCAAGCAGAGAAAGACAACTATCATATGATCTCCCTGATATGAGGAAGTGGTGATGCAACATGGAGGCTTAAGTGGGTAGAAGAAGAATAAATGAAACAAGATGGGATTGGGAGGGAGACAAACCATAAGTGACTCTTAATCTCACAAAACAAACTGAGGGTTGCCGGGGGGAGGGGGTTTGGGAGAAGGGGGTGGGATTATGGACATTGGGGAGGGTATGTGCTTTGGTGAGTGCTGTGAAGTGTGTAAACCTGGTGATTCACAGACCTGTACCCCTGGGGATAAAAATATATGTTTATAAAAAATAAAAAATTAAAAAAAAATACACATTTCTTGGACAATACACATTTTGCAAAAAGTAAAAGTTAATGAGATGACAAATTAGCTACAATTTCTGTTTCATAGAGTATGCATATACAACGCTGGAATGAGGTTTTTTGTTTTTTGTTTTGTTTGGTTTTGTTTTTGTTTTTTAAATGTACCTATGGGCTTGGAATTTTAGAATTTTAAAAAGATTAGTTGGTATGCTTCATCAGACAGTAGGTTGTGGTGCCTCAACCTTGTTCACGGATTTGGGATTAAACAGATGTGGGCCGATACCACGTATCTGTATTTTTTGCCAACATCCAGAGTAACTTTGAGATAGTCTAAGATGTGCTTTAATTAATTATACGAGTTTATATATTACTAAAAAAATAAGGGAAAGGAACTTTACTGAACTGAAAAATAAAGAATCTACAGGTAGAAACAACAGATGTTGAAAGAAAAAAAAAGAAATAGGAAAAAACTCTTCTTTATGTTTATGAGTATACTCTCTGTAGTTGTAGTTTGTTGTTGGCAGGAAACACACACCTAAGTTTGATATATTTTTGCAAAACAGATTTGGCTTCACTAGAATAAAAGTTAGACTAAAAATTTTATCAGATGACTATATACACATCTGCCCACTTAATTAAAATTAATTAGATGTACTTAATTATCAGTTGCAAGAATGTGCAATTATCAACAATTGTATATGGTAACAATATATCTGGTTTGTTGTTTTTGTTGTCTTATTCATAGCATCAATACCTACATAGAGAGTTTCACTGCACATATGTTCTTTGAAGGACACTCTTGAAAGCTAGTCTCTTACTCAAAGAAAAGTGGGAATTTTTCCTCTAGAAAGATAAATAATGACAACACATACCAAAATCACCCTGTGGTCAGTGGAAATAAGAGAATGTGCAAATCGAATATATTTAGGAGTCAAACCTAAAGGAAACATACATTATGAAGTGCTACCTTTTGGGAAACAGTGAAATAAAATAACATATGAGTTTATAGCAAAGATAAAATCATAACAACAATGGAATTCTCTAGTGAGATTAAGAAACAAAACAGTTGCAGTTTATCAAATGGTATTAGAGACATGTTGTGTAAGTGAAAGTCCATTTACATACTGGTCTTTGAGCCAGAAATTATGCCAAGTGAAAGCAAAATAATTCAGAATACCTTGTGTGATACTTTGTAGTAATTTGTAGTCTTTGTATTCTTTTTTGTCTTTATTATATCATTTACCCACCTACCAATATTTCCTAATGAAACTAGATACGACGGGGACGCCTGGGTGGCTCAGTTGGTTGGACGACTGCCTTCCCCTCAGGTCCTGATCCCAGAGTCCTGGGATCGAGTCCCGCATTGGGCTCCCAGCTCCACGGGGAGTCTGCTTCTCTCTCTGACCTTCTCCTCTCTCAAGCTCTCTCTCACTGTCTCTCTCTCAAATAAATAAAATCTAAAAAAAAAAAAGAAAAGAAAAGAAACTAGATACGCGTTGTGGTATGTACATAGATTCAGTGGTAAATGACTTAAAAAACAATATTCTCAGATTAAGTACTGCTATTTTTAAGGCTAAAAGGTGTAGAAGAAAGAAAAAAAAATTGTTGCTATTTCTTGCTTGGAATGCTTCAAGAATTCAGGAGTAAACTTGGCCTTTTCTATTTAATATATGGACATGTCTTTACATTTGATGAATGTTATTGCCTCTTGAAGAAAAAAAATCAAAATGCAATTATTGTCCTAGCATCAGTAATTTAAAAAGTAGGTTCTAATTTGCCCATTTTTTTTTTCTTAAAGAGAAAAATAGTATTCTTCCCTGCAAGGAGAGGTTGTCCACAATATTTCTGATGATCAAGAATATCCTTTTGCATAATTCTAAGGAAAAGGAGTTCACTAATTTGTAAGGAAACTCATCTCATTGTTGGATGGATCTACCCTTTTATTCACATTTTAATCTTTAGATTAAAAAAATTGTATCTTCAAACTTGTTCTTTTTGTTCTTTTTTGTATTTATTTTGTTGTGATGTCTGGAGTTAAAAAAAATATATTATCTCTCCTCCACTTCTGCCTGAAGAATGTGTACGTGGCTTCTCAGTTCAGTCTTTCTCTCACCAGACAGCATGCCAGTCAGTGAAGCTATTGGCTTTAGACCTTTAAGGTGTTTATTTTATTTTATTTTTTTAAGATTTATTTATTTATTTATTTGACAGACAGAGATCACAAGTAGGCAGAGAGAGAAGGAGAGGAGAAAGCAGGCTCCCCACTGAGCAGAGAGCCTGACATGGGGCTCGATTCCAGGTACCTGGGATCATGATCTGAGTGGAAGGCAAAGGCTTTAACCCACTGAGCCACCCAGGTGCCCCTGATCAAATTAGACCTTTTAGGTTTTTAAACCTGGATCCTTCATTTGACAGGTAATTGACCTTTAGCAGGATATCTTCTGACTCAACCTCAGTTTCCTGTCTTTAAAAATAAGAATGAATGGGACGCCTGGGTGGCTCAGTTGGTTAAGCGGCTGCCTTGGGCTCAGGTCATGATCCCAGCATCCTGGGATCGAGTCCCATATCGGGCTCCTTGCTCGGCAGGGAGCCTGCTTCTCCCTCTGCCTCTGCCTGCCTCTCTGTCTGCCTGTGCTCACTCCCTCTCTCTCCCTCTGTCTCTGACAAATAAATAAATAAAATCTTATTAAAAAAAAGATAAGAATGAATAACAACAGTATATGTCCTAGGAAAGTTATTTGGATTAGATGATTTTAAAAGAACTAAAACAGTCCCTGGAATAGTAGTTGAGCTTGGTAAATGATAGCTTCTATGATTATACTTGTAAGTAAGTTCATATTTCTCTCAATATTTAAAAGTATTTTAAACTTCCTTAATAAAAATATAATAATTCTAACATTTAATTCCTCGTTCTACCATCTGTCTTCATTTAACTACCAAATTCATTTAATAATTCCAATGCCATACCAAAAGATGAACTGAATTGAATTTTTCTTATTTATCTTTGACTAAGAGTACCTAACAATGGCTTTTGACTATTGCTTTTTTCCCCCTAGATACCTACGAATATGATCAATAATAAATTCTCAACTGATATTGGCATTTAGTATCAAATCTACAGTTTCCAGAACCTGTCTCATACTAGTTTGTGCAAATTGGAACAAATATATATTATCTCAAGTTTCTGCCAGTATTACATCTCAGAAGGTCATAATGATTAGTGTTACTCGCAAATTCAGATGAATCAGAGTATTTTGCAGTATCAAAGAACAAAGAGCTTGAAATACTATTACATTGGCCTATTGTCATAATATTATGGGAGAACTATAGCTAAATAAAATTTCATGAGACAAGCTCACTCAAATTCTACTTTTAAGAAGTGAAAATTTCAAAATCAAATGTTTGTTAAAAACCTATAATTTTTGAATAATCTCAAAATTTATCAACATTCATTTATTCTTCTAATTACCTCAAAATTTGGTTTCTCTATTCTTTTCTTGATTGTATTATTTTCTTTAGAATTTTGTCCAGAGATGAAGATTACCCCCCTCCACAGCATTAACATTTTCTTCTCAAGGGCTGATTGCAATATTATGCAAAATAGAACTCACCAAAAATAGTTGAAAGACAGAGAGGGCACTAAATAATTTATCCCAAATCACCCCAGATGTGGGAAGCTTCCTTTGAAATGCCAAATGCATGGTTTTGAATGCTCTATTAATATATATTTAGTGGGTTGATGAGCTATATTATAATATAAATTGTGAATTGTTTGATGTGTTGTTCAACTTCAGTTCTAATTACAATGTAGTCAAATCTTGATTATCCATTGTAATGGGGACATGAATAATAGAAAATCCACAGATTTTTCCCACATTTTTAAAAACCAATAGTTTTGATTTATTTTTTTACCTGCAACCTTTATTTATTCTCCATGTTGTCTTTCCTTCTATCTTTCTTTTACAGATAAATAATGAAATAAAGTAAAATCTGTGGTAGGCATAAGTTAGAATATGTCTTACATTTGATAACCAGTACCTGACTTTTTAAGGTCTTATCTGAAATTTCTGTGCACCTACAAAGACGTGGAGATTTTAAGTATTAAATGAATATACTCCAATTACAAGTCCACAGCACATTTGTGATGTAGTAATATGGGCTGGTTAAGTATTCAGAAGAATTATGATTATTCAAGACACATACACTGTATCTATAGATTTGTCCTTCTTCCATGAGGTAATAGATTTGGACAGATCTGGGTCTGTGCTCCCAAATAGATCTTTGTATTGTTTGAGCCAGCTGACCACCTGGGAGTGCAAGCCCCAATTTCAACTCTAGGATAAACCCTGATGTAAAGCTTACTTGAGATAAAATTTGATAAATGTGTCTACATTCTCCTCCTCCAGAACTAGACAGCTACTGAAAGTAAGAAATTTGCACAAACTATGATTTTTTTTTTAATTTATTATTTTGACAGATCAGAAGCAGGCAGAGAGAGAGGGAGGAAGCAGGCTCCCCGCTGAGCAGAGAGCCCGATGCGGGGCTCGATCCCAGGACCCTGAGATCATGACCTGAGCTGAAGGCAGAGGCTTAACCCACTGAGCCACCCAGGCACTCCCCACAAACTATGATTTTTAATACAAGCAGTTTTCAAGGGTTAATTCCAAAGATTTGTCAAGTTCTTTTAATAGCTGAGAGACCAATCAGGCATTAAGAGGTCAGCATTCAGGAATGTGCTAGACCATGCTTATGTAGTTTTCTGTGAACTGATTCCTTTTATTTCAGGACTTGTACCAGCAGTGTTGGTAGCTTAAAATAGATTGTGGTAGGACTATTTACAAAAAAATTTACAAAAGCTAGAAATCTGGGATTTTCGTTTGTTTGTTTTTGTTTTTGTTTTTTAGTTTGTGTGTTTGTTTCTTGAGAATTTGTTATTTATACATACCTGTCAGCCTTAAGTCAATATATTATTCCTACATCTGGTGAGAAGGGAAATATTATCACTCTTCATAATATAAATAATGAAATTCTTTGTCAAAGAAGCAGCCTTGTAAATTCCATATGATACTTAAGTGATTTACTAAAGTTATGCTTTCTGATAATGTGTCACAATTTAAATACTAGATCTTTTTTTTTTTTTTGTTTCTTAGGTCCTGCACATCTGTCTTAAATATAAGATCTGTATTTTCTTTTTCTAAAGATAATATGATCTGTGTCTGTTATATACATAAACTTACAATGTTCTCATTAATTGACCTAGTTCCCAGCTTATAATAGCCATTCAAAAATATTTGAGTAATAAATGAATGAATGGATAATTCGTTCAACATTACATGTTCTGGGTTCTAGTTTGAGTCCTGCAAGCCCCTTGGCAATAAATAACTTGACTCTCAATAAATGGAATCCTAATTCAAACACTAAGAGCTCTAAGATCTTGTAATAAATTTAGCCTGATAAAAATCACCTGTATAATATTTGGAGTAGTTCCTCTGTGATACTGCGTGAGTGAGATTCTGACTGTTCTCTGTTTTCTGACTATTATTTCATACTTATTCACTGATCTCCTCTACCTGCTTTTAGCCTTAGATTTTTCCAGAACCCTGTTCAGTTGCTGTTGTCAGATGCACCCTAGACTATTGACATTCATTCCAAAAGAAGAAAAATAAAAGAGAAAAATCGTTCCAATATTAACACAGGAAAATCACAATGTTACGAAGAACATAGTAAAAGAAGATTGCAGGCTTCCTCCAATGATTGATATGTCTTGATTTTTTTCATTGAAAAAGTGTTTTCAGCAGCCCAGACATATACTTTGCTACCTCACTGAACCTTCACAGCTTCCTGGCTTGTTTGCAGAACAATGAAACAGGAGCTACAAAAGGGAGGTCAGCTTCGCACCCTTGTTATTGCTCCTGGGTTACTTAGCTTGTCCTTATCCCCAGCCCTTTTCCAGTTACATGGTCATATAATTCCTAATATTGTCCATCTGACTGATGCTGGAGAACTAACACATTTCTCATGGGTTATGTCAAACTGAAGTAAACATGTGGGAAGCAACATGAAAGGTTTTAAGTTTCAGTGTAAGAGAGGTAGAAATAATTATAATGTTGTTAGTTCTCTGTTGTCCTAGTTGTGTATTTTTACTTTTTTGCTTGTGCTTTTGAGGTTATATCATTGCCAGGAAATCATTGCCAAGACCAATATTCAAGAAGCTTTCCTCCTATTTTTTCTATTTTTTCCCCCTAGGAGTATTACAGTTCAGGATCTTATATTTGCATCTTAATTTTGAGTTTATTTTTGTGTATGATGTAAGATAGGGTCCAATTTCTGTACTTTGAATGTAGATATTAAAATTTCCCAATTTTCCCACTTGTTGAAGAGACTATTTTTAAATGTGTACTCTTCACACACTTGTTGAATATTAATTGACTAAATATGTATGAGTTTAATTCTGGGTGCTCTATTCTGTTCCATTGCTCAATATGCCTGTCTTTATGCCTGTGCAATACTGCTTTAATAACTATAGCTTTGTAATATATTTGGGATGAAAGGACAATCTATGGAATGAATGAAAATATTTGTTTATATATATATATATATAGACATATATATGTAGACATATATAGACATATATATGTGTGTGTATATATATATATATATATATCATATACATACCATATACATACCACATATATGAGAAAAGCCTAGTCCAAAATATGTAACTAACTTCTACAACTTAATAGTAAACAAAAAAACAATTGAAAAGTGGGGAAAATACTTGAATAGACATTTCTCCAAAAGAAGATATATAAAGATATATCAGAAAATGCTCAATATCACTAATCATTAGGGAAATGCAAGTCAAAACCACAATGAGATACGACCTTAAGTTAGAATCATTCTTATAAAACAACAACAACAACAACAACAAAAACAGAACAAAAAAACAGGTGTTGGCAAAGATGTGGCTAAATTGGAGTTCTTATATATTGTTGGTGAGAATATAAAAGAGTGCAACTGTTATGGAAACAAATAGAGATTTCTCAAAAAGTTAAAAACAGAACTACCATATGATACAGCAACCACACTTCTGCTAAAATATTCAAACTACAGAATCAGAGAATAGAATGGTGTTTACTAGTGGTCATGTGAAGGAAAAATGGGAGTGGTTGTTCAGCTATGAAGTCTTTGTTTTGCAAGATTAATTAGTTTGGGAGATCTTCTATACACTGTAATGCCTGTAGTCAACAGAATTGTAGTATGCACTTCAAATTTTGGTAAAAGGGTAGAGCTCATGGTAAGTTCTTACTACACACACAGAGACAGAAAAATTCTGGAAGTGATGGATGTGTCTCTTACCTTGATTGTGGTGATGGTGTTGTGGGTGGTATTCATTTGTCCAAATATCAAATTGTATGCATCAAATATATGCAGTTTTTTAGTATGTCAAAATTAAATAAGTAAAAATAAATATATCAGTGGAAAAGAGTGATTTTTAAGTAGGTAAGAGGTCAATAAGGGGTAAAGGATATCATATGTTTCTAGTTTCTATGGGTTTATATAATGTTATTAAATTTCATCCCAAAATATAAATAGAGTATTTGTCATGTCTACTATTTTTCATTTTTTTATATAAATTCTTATTTGTTAACATATAATGTAGTACTGGTTTCATGGGTAGAATTTAGAATTTAGTGATTCATCACTTATGTGTAACACCCAGTGCTCATCAAACATGTGGTCTCCTCAATAACCATCATCTGTTTAGCCTATCCCCCACCCGCCTCCCTATATCAACCCTCAGTTTGTTATCCATCATTAAGAGTCTCTTATGGTTTACTTCCTTCTCTCTTTGTTTTAAACTCCTGTCCATATGTTCATCTGTTTTGTTTCTTTAATTCCACATATGAGTGAAATCATATGGTTGTTGTCTTTTTCTGACTTTTGCTTAGTATAATATACTCTAGACTCATCCACATCATTGTAAATGGCAAGATTTCATTCTTTTTGATGGCTGAATAACTTTCCATTTTGTATGTGTGTGTGTGTAGGTGTGTGTGTGTGTGTGTAACACGTATCTTTTTTCATCCATTCACTAGAAATAGATTTTTGGGCTTTTTCCATACTTTGATGATTGTTGATAATGCTGCTATAAACATTGGGTTGTACCCCTTTGAATCTGTATTTTTATATACTTTGGGTAAATACCTAGTCTGCAATTGCTGGCTCATAGGGTAGTTGTATTTTTAATTTTTTGAGGAACCTCCATACATATTCCAGAGTGTTTGCACCAGTTTGAATTCCCACCAAACATTTAAAAGGGTTTCCCTTTCTCCACATCCTTGCCAGCATCTCTTTTTTCCTGTGTTGTTAATTTTATCCATGTGTGAGGTGAAAACTCATTGTAGTTTTGATCTGGTTTTTATGTTTGTTTGTTTTGTTGTTGTTGTTTTTCTTTCCTCCTGATGATATTGAACATCTTTTCATGTGTCTGTTGGACATCTGGGTATCTTTTTTGGAAAAATGTCTATTCATGTCTTTTGTCCATTTCTTTTCTTTTTTTAAGATTTTATTTATTTATTTGACAGAGACCACAAGTGGGCAGAGAGACAGAGAATGAAGCAGGCTCCCTGCTGATCAGAGAGCCCGATGTGGGACTCGATCCCAGGACCCTGAGATCATGACCTGAGCTAAAGGCAGCAGCTTAACCCACTGAGCCACCCAGGTGCCCTTTTGTCCAGTTCTTTTTTTGTTTTGTTTTGTTTTTAATTTTTTATTTCTTTTCAGCGTAACAGTATTCATTGTTTTTGCACCACACCCAGTGCTCCATGCAATCTATGCCCTCTCTAAAACCCACCACCTGGTTCCCCCAACCTCCCACCCCCCGCCCCTTCCAAACCCTCAGATTGTTTTGTCTATTTCTTAATTGGATTGTTCTTTGGGTGTTTGATAAGTTCTTTATGGATTTAGATACTAACCGTTTATCAGATACATCATTTACAAATACCTTCTCTCATTCTATTTGTTGATTATTTCCTTTGGTTCACAGAATTTTTTTTTTTTTGTTGTTTATTTGTTTTGTTTTTGTTTTTTATCTTTTTTTTAAAAAGATTTTATTTATTTGACAGAGAGAGATCACAAGTAGGCAGAGAGGCCGGCAGAGAGAGAGGGGGAAACAGGCTCCCCGCTGAGCAGAGAACCCGATGCAGGGCTCAATCCCAGGACCCCGGGATCATGACCTGAGCTGAAGGCAGAGGCCTTAACCCACTAAACCACCCAGGAGCCACTTTTTTTTTTTTTTTAATCTTGATGAAGTCCCAGTAGTTCATTTTTGCTTTTGTTTCCCTTGTCTCCAGGATGTGACTAATAAGAAGTTGCTATGGCCGAGGTCCTAGACGTTGATGCCTATGTTCTCCTCTAGGGATTTTGATGGTTTCCTGTCTCACATTTAGGTCTTTAATCCATTTTAAATTTATTTTTGTGTAAGGTGTAAGAAAGTGGCCCAGTTTCATTCTTGTGCATATTGCTGCCCAGTTTTCCCAACACTATTTCTTGAAGAGACTGTCTTTTTTTCATTGGATGTTCTTTTTTGCTTTATCAAAGATTAGCTGACCATGTAGTTGTAGATCCATTTCTGGGTTTTCTGTTGTGTTCTATCAATCTGTCTATTTTAGTTCTAGTACCATACCATCTTGATGACTACAGTTTTGTAATACAGCTTAAAGTCCAGAATCAGGATGCCTCTAGATTTGCTTTTCTTTTTCAGGATTGCTTTGGATATTTGGGGTTTTTTTGTGGTTCAATACAAATTTTAGGATTGTTCTAGTGCTGTGAGAAATGCTGGTGGTATTTTGATAGAGATTGCATTAAATGTGAAGATTGCTTTGAGTAGTGTAGACATGTTAACAGTTAACATTTTAAAATTTGTTTTTCTAATCCATGAGCATGGAATATCTTTCCATTTCTTTTTGTCTTCTTCAGTTTCTTTTTTAAGTGTTCTACAGTTCTTGGAGTACACAACTCTTACCTCTTTGGTTAAGGTTCTTTTTTTTTTTTTTTTTCTTCATAGATATCTTGTTTTGGGTACAATTGTAAATGAGATCAATTGCTTGACTTCTCTTTCTGCTGTTTTATTATTGGTGTATGGAAATGCAACAGATTTCCATATACTGATTTTGTATCCTGCAACTTTGCTGAATTTGTGTCTTAGTTCTAGCAATTTTTTTGTGGAGGTTTTTGGGTTTTCTACATAGAGTATTGTGTCATCTTCCAACAGTGTAAGTACATTGTCTTTCTTGCCAATTTGGGTGCCTTTTATTTCTTTTAGCTGTCTGATTGCTGAGGCTAAGACTTTTAACTATGTTAAATAGTAGTGGTGAGAGTGCACATCCCTGTCTTGTTCCTGACTGTAGAGAAAAAGGTCTCAGTTTTTCCCCATTGAGGATGATATTAGCTGTGGGTCTTTTGTACATGACCTTTATGATGTTGAGGTATGTTCTTTCTATACCTACTTTTGAGGGTTTTTATTTGTCATGCCTATTTTTTAAAAGGCTACTTAAACTTGACACAGTCTTAAAAAAAAAAAAAAAAAGAAAGAAAAGATAACTATTGGAAAGAACCTCATAAATAAATGGATAGTGGCTGCCAGTCTTGCCAACAAGTATTGGAGAGCATATGCTAACTCTATACCATGGCCTAACAGAGCACAAAGGCACTCTGTTCCCACACTGAAAAATGTTTCTGAGCAGAGAAGAAAAGTCTGTAGAGATTTGGACAAAACCGTCACAGCTGCGCCAACATATGGCAAGCTGATAAATACATGTGTCACTAGTAAAATGAACCATGAAAAAATGTTTTCTTTTTAAACTATCTTAAAAATATAAATCTTTCTAATTTTATTTTTCAATAGCTTATTAAAAATTTAAAAGCTTGAATTTTTTAATATTTCTAAAGCTTGTAATTTAGAAGATTAGGATGTTCGAGAAAGCATATTCTGAATTATGATTTCAGTAAGTCCTCTTCCTTTTATGAGTCTGTGCATACCTTAGAAATGACCTCCTACAGAGGCTTTAGGTATATGGCACATATAAAATTTGTGTCAGAGACATGGACTATAATGTTACTCCTTTAGGTGGGTGGGAGAGAGTGGGGTGAGATAGGAGAGGATTCCACTTTTTCTGCAGTATGAAGATGAAATATTTGATATTGAAGCAGATCCACTCAATAAATAGCACAGGGTAAGATCTGTTTTTTTTTTTTTTAATTTTTAAAGATTTTATTTATTTATTTGACAGAGAGAGAGAGAGATCACAAGTAGGCAGACAGGCAGGCAGAGATTGAGGGAAAAGCAGGCTCCCTGCTGAGCAGAGAGCGGGATGCAGGGCAGCTGGATCTCGGGATTCTGAGATCACGACCTGAGCTGAAGTCAGACGCTTAACCCACTGAGCTACCCAGGCGCCCCTGTAAGCTCTGTTTTTAAGGATTAATGCATGAATTCCTGATGGGGAAAGTAGTGCCTAAGAGGAGCAGTAACTGATTAGGGATACAAAAATATCTCAGGTATTACAGTGGTTTCATGGTTTTGTAAAGGGCCGCAGAAAGTAAACCAGTAATACAGCACGACTGCAATGTTAAAAGTTTATGAATGTTAGAAGAGTAGTTAGTAAACAAAACAACAACAATAAACAAAAACATGTTTAAGCAGTCACCAGAATGGGTAATAAAACAAATGAACAACAAATGAGGTTGACTAACTGAGTAAATGAATCCCAGGTTCCAAATGAGGGTTGTCAATCCATAGGACTAGAATCAGCCATTAGAACTAGAATGGGGCACAAGAATGCAGTTGTACAACAAGCAGAACAGGTAAACATGTAGTGAGTATTTACTTGGAGTTAATGGTGTGGTAGGAAAGCATTTTAAAAGTGAAATGTACAGATAAAGAACCTCATGTTGAAACAAGAGCATACAGTTGCTAGGTAAAATATAGGGCACTCAGTTAAATTTGAATTTCAGATCAACAATGGATAATTTGGGCTATACATATATTAAACATTATTCATTTTCTCAAATTCAAATTTAACTTTCCACCCTGTATTTTCATTTGATAATTCTGGCAAGTCTTTTCTGCCAGAGTGCCAGTTATCTATTGGAAAAAAGTAAAAATAAATCGTGATTCTAAAACTTCAGTTACCTGTCTTTAAATCTATGGTCCTGGAAAAGGCTCTATTTTAAAAGGTTAATATGTAAGTTAAGTAACTGTTCTAAACTCAAGAAGGCTGAGATACTAATCTAAGTTTTCCCTATAGTCAGTCTTTGTACTATCATTGTCCGTGTAGATCAATCAATCTCTGTTGCCATGGAAACCACTTAAGTATAAAACTACACACAAATATACACATATACACATACTGAAAAACTCTTAATGATCCTCTCTGGTAAGCAATAGGATGGAGGGGCATTCCATTTACTTCTGTACTAGAGCATTGTTACTATTAGTGATCCTCTCTGGTAAGCAATAGGATGGAGGGGCATTCCATTTACTTCTGTACTAGAGCATTGTTACTATTTGTATTTGGCAGATAGGTAGATAAGTCTTGCATCTGATATATGGATAAATATATAATATACTGTCCATCATCTGACCATTATCCCTGGTTTCAATACCTCTATCACTTAGAAATTCTAATCAAAAGAAGACTTTCATTTAATAAGCTCGGTTTGTCCTCAGAGTTTGAAAACTGCTATTTTGCCATTTCCCCCTTCTTTCTTGGTATATTCCTAGGCATCATTAATTACCCCTCATATTCACTAATAATCAGCCCTTAACATCTGCATTCTAAGAATGTAGATTGCTGGTAGGTATAATATCTCATTTCTTTTGGAGAAATACCAGGGATGTATCTGCAAATACATAATCCGTTGGTCAATTGATCCTGTCACAATCCCCATTTCTATCCTGCAAATAGTTCTATGTTGAATTAACAGAAAGCAGGAAATTAACACTAATTGTGTAAATTAAGTATCAGGATCTACAGTTTGAAAAATAATAGTGCCTTGAGGGTCCTTAACATGTCTCTGCCACATTCATGGTGATTGGAACAAAGTGGAGAGAGCAAAAGGAAAAAATCTGTAATACTGATCTGGTTTTACTTTAAATTTTTAATTCCAGTATAGTTAACATACAATGTTATATTAGTTTCAGGTGTACGATATAGTGGTTCAACAATTCTATACATCATTACTCAATACTCATTATGATAAGTGTTTACTTGTCCCCTTCACCTATTTCAGCCATCCCCTCGGCCTCCTCCCGTTTTGATATGCTTTATTTTAAATGAGTACCCTCAGTAAAATTATTTTTTTCAAAAAGCAGTATTTTTTACTTGGAGCATACTTCAGAACACATGGTTCTAAATGATATATATAAAACACTCTATGCAAGAAAAATAGAATACACATTTTCTTCAAGTACACACAGAAAAATCTAAATCACAATAAAAAGAGACACAACAAATATTACAAATTTAAGAAGACCAAAATCATACCCCAGTATATTTTCTTACCACAATGGTACAAAAGTAAAGATCAGCAATAAAACAAAGTTGGAGGGGCGCCTGGGTGGCTCAGTGGTTAAGCCGCTGCCTTCGGCTCAGGTCATGATCTCAGGGTCCTGGGATCGAGTCCCGCATCGGGCTCTCTGCTCAGCAAAGCCTGGAATCTCTCTATGTCTGCCTGCCTCTCTGCCTACTTGTGATTTCTCTCTGTCAAATAAATAAATAAAATCTTTAAAAAAAAAAAAAAAAAAAAACAAAGTTGGAATATATGTTGTAAATATTAAATATTTAATATGTAAATATTAACACACTAGCGCACAAGCAGTGGACCAAATAAGAGATCAAATAGCAAATCAAAATATGTCTCAATACAGAAGAAAAATAAAGTTCAATATTCCAAAATGTATAAGATGCAGCAAAAGCAGATGCTAGAATGAAATTTGATGGTATAAATGATTGTATTAAGGAAAAGTTACAAATAAACCACATCATAAGGAATGAGAAAAAGAAGAAATGTTGAAATTTAATTGGGGAAGGAAATAACAAAGAAAAATCAGAAATAAATAGAGACCATAATATACAGTAATATAACATTGAAAGTAATGATCAGTTTTTCCACAAAAAAATAAGCTGGTAGTGCCTTGACTACATTAACTAAGAAAAAAAAAATAATACTCAAGATTCAAAATGAGAAATGAAAGAGAAAGCAATACAACAGATAACGACGAGATACACAGTGTGATAACATGTTGCTATAAACAATTATATGGTAATGAATCAGGTAACTTAGGAAAAAAATAGATAATTCCTAAAAATGTGTAAGTTGCTAAAACTGAATCATGAATCTTGAATTCAAGAAGAAGGAAATCTTCTTAGACCAATAACAAGAGTGAAAGTTAAATTAGGAATCAAAAATCTCCCAGCAAAGAAAAGCCTAAGATCACATGGTTTCCACTGGCAAATTCTACCAAACATTTCAAAAAATACAATTAATGACAATCTTTATCAAAATCTTACAAATAATGGATTAGAGGGAACACATTCAAAATCATTCCACAGGGCCAGTACTATTCTGATCCCTGGATAAATACAAGAACAAAAGGTCTAGTTTGTCTGATACAAGTATTGCTACTCCACTTTTTTTGATATCTATTTGTGTGATAAATGTTTCTATCCCCTACCCCTCACTTTCAATCTATGGGTATCTTTAGGTCTAAAATATGTCTGTTATAGGCAACATAGGGAGAGGATCTTGTTTTTGTTTGTTTGTTTGTTTTTTATTTTTTTAGGATTTTATTTATTTGAAAAAGAGTGTGCACAAGCAGGGGGAAGGACAGAGGGAGAGAGAGAATCAGACTCCCCGCTGAGTAGGGAGCCTAATGTGGGGCTTGATTCCAGAACCCTGAGATTATTACCTGAGCTGAAGGCAGACAGACACTAAATTGATTGAGCCACCCAGGCACAGCAGATAGGTCTTGTTTTTTAAATCCATTCTGATGTCGTGTGTCTTTAGAGTGTAACATTTAGTCCATGTACATCCAGAGTAATTATTGATAGACATGTGTTCAGTGCCATTTTATTACTTATTTTGTCATAGTTTTGGAGATTTTCTCTGATCCTCTCTAGTCTTTGTGATTTTTGGTTTTACCTTTTCACTCATAGAACCTCCTTTAATATTTCTTGCAGGGCTAAACTAGCCCTGCAAGAAATATTAACTCCTTTAGTTTCTGTTTTTCTGGAAACTCTATCTCTCCTTCTGTTCTGAATGATAGCCTTGCTGGATAGAATATTCTTGGCCTCAGATTTTACCCATTCAGCTTGTTGACTATATCATACCACTCTCTTCTGGCTTGCCAAGTTTCTGTGGTGAGAGCTACCGTCATGTGTCTTCCCTTTTAAGTTAGGGACTTCTTTTGTCTTGCTGCTTTTAAGGGTTTTTTTTTGTTTGTTTGTTTGTTTGTTTGTTTGTTTTATCTCTATTATGATATGTCTTGGTTTTAGCGTGCTTCTGTTGATTTTGATGGGAGTTGTCTGTACCTCCTGGATCTGGATGTCTGTTTGCTTTCTCTGATTGGAAAGTTTTTAGATGTGATTTCCTCAAATAACTTTTCTACCCCTCTTTCTCTTTTCTTTTGGGAATCCAGTAATATGAACATTAATATGCTTGATGGAGTTACTGACTTCCCTAAATCTATTCTTTAGCATGTATCTTTTTAAATTTAACTTTTAAAAATATTTCTTTAAAATATTATTGACCTTAATTACTTGAATATTTTGATGTCCTTTAACTTTTATATCCCAGCCAAGTGCTTCACTTGTCCCAATCTTGATGTTGATGGGAAGTTTTGCTGAGGAATAAATTTCTTGCTTTAGTTTAATAACTAGGTGAACATGTTACTATTCATAATTAAATGCAGTCATCATGTCTATCATAGACATACCACTTTAGTTGGCTAAGGGCATAATTTGTGTCTTTTTTTTCTTATACAATTTCCCAGTGTAGAGCATTTTGTTCTTATAGGTAACACTCATCAGTCAGCTGATGATTGATACTTTTTTAAACTTAACTCATGACCCAGTCTAAAATTCTTCAAACAAATCATGATTTTGTAAGTGATGTCATCATTGAATAAAGCAATTTCACTTTAATATAAATAGTCTCTTTAAGAATGAGTATGGACTGAGTTGCAAAATACCTGAAAGACTACAGAGGCATTGATTGAATTATCTCCTCTTATTGAGAAATTTCTCTGTGTGTGTGTTGTGTTTGTGAACATTTTATTACCATTAATCTTCTATGATTCTTTTACTTGCTGCAAATGATAACATGATTTGATAGATTTAACTAAAGTATTTTCCAGGGGCACCTGGGTGGCTCAGTGGGTTAAGCCTCTGCTTTCGGCTCAGGTCATGATCTCAGGGTCCTGGGATCAAGCCCCGCATCGGGCTCTCTGCTCAGCAGGGAGCCTGCTTCCCTCTCTCTCTCTGCCTGCCTCTCTGCCTACCTGTGATCTTTCTCTCTATCAAATAAATAAAAATCTTTAAAAAAAAAAAAAAAAAAAAATAAAGTATTTTCCAAAAACATGTAATGTAATGAGATCCCTGGGAGTCCAGTCTGAATCAGACCTATATTTCTTTTTTTTTTAACATCTTAATTTAATTTTTTTTTCAGTGTTCCAAGGTTCATTATTTACGCACCACACCTAGTACTCCATGCAATACATGTCCTCCTTAATACCCACCACCAGGCTCACCCATCCCCACACCCCCCACCATTCCAAAACCCTCAGTTTGTTGCTCAGAGTCCACAGTCTCTTATGCTTCATCTCTGCCTCCGATTTCCCCCAATTCACTTTTCCTTTCCTTCTCCTAATGTCTTCCATGTTATTCCTTATGTTCCACAAGTAAGTGAAACCCTATAATAATTGACTTTCTTTGTTTGACTTATTTCACTCAGTGTAATCTCCTCCTGGTCCAGTCCATGTTGATACAAAAATTGGTGTTCATCCTTTCTGATGGCTGGGTAATATTCCATTGTATATACAGACCACATCTTTATCCATTCATCTGTTGAAGGGCATCTTGTCTCTTTCTACAGACCTATATTTCTAAACAGATATATTCATGATTTGGGAGAAAATTAGTGCTGTCAATATCATGAACAATCCAGAGTCAGGAAATTTCATTAAACAACTTTCTATCTCTTACAATTTTTTTGCACAAGTTCAGTGTCAATAGGACCCAAGAAACCTTTAAATATATATTGAATAAATGGGAAAGAACTCTCCTATGTTATGATGCCTTTAAAAAAAATAATAAGATGGCGGAGAAGTAGCAGGCTGAGACTACATCAGGTAGCAGGAGATCAGTTAGATAGCTTATCTAAACATTGCAACACCTACAAATCCAACGGGAGATTGAAGAGAAGAAGAACAGCAATTCTAGAAACAGAAAATCCACCACTTTCTGATAGCAGAAATAATAGACCATGGGGGGTGGGACTGGCTCCCAGCAAGCGGTGGAGCAACAGAGCACTTAATCAGGACTTTTAAAAGTCTGTTCCACTGAGGGACATCACTCGAAAGGCTAAAATGGGGTGAAGCCCATGCGGGGTCAGCGTAGCCTCAGGTCCCGCAGGGTCACAGAGGGATTGGGGGTGTCTGAGTGTCGCAGAGGTTGCAGGTATTAGAATGGTGAAGCCGGCTACAGAGACAGAGCCGAGGAGTGAGTTCTCAGCTCGGGGTTACCTTGAACCAGTCTTGGGCTCGGTGAGCTTGGAGTGTGGCCGGAGGCCAGGGAGATAGGAGTGATTGGGCACTATTCTCTGAGGCGCACTGAGGAGTGGGGCCCTGAGCTCTCGGCTCCTCTGGACTGGAGACTGGGAGGCCGCCATTTTCATTCCCATCCTCCTGAACTCTACGGAAAACACTTAGGGAACAAAAGCTCCTGAAAGCAAACCCGAGCTGATTACTCAGCCCAGGCCCTGGTAAGGGCGGTGCAATTCCCCCTGGGGCACAGACACTTGAAATCACTACAACAAGCCCCTCCCCCAGAAGATGAACAAGAAATCCAGCCAAGACCAAGTTCACCTACCAAGGAGTGCAGGTTCAATACCAAGGAGAGCAGCAAAATTCCAGAGGAGGAGAAAGCAAAGCACAGAACTCATGGCTTTCTCCCCATGATTCTTTAGTCTTGCAGTTAATTTATTTTTTTTCATTTTTTTTTCTTCTTTTGCTAATTTTTTTAACTTTTACCCTTTTCTTTTTTAACGTTTTTTTAGCTACTTTATCTATTATATATATATATATATTTTTTAATATTATTTTCTTTATTTGTTTTCTTTTTTTAATTGTTTCTTTTTTTTCTGAACCTTTTTTTATTCCCTTTCTCCCTCCAACGACTTGGGATCTCTTCTTATTTGGTTAAAGCATATGTTCCTGGGGTCTTTACTGCCCTTTTAGTATTTTACTTGCTCCTTCATATCCTCTTATCTGGACAAAATGACAAGGTAAAAAATTCACCACAAAAAAAAGAACAGGAGGCAGCACCGAAGGCTAGGGAACTAATCAATACAGACATTAGTAATATGTAAGATCTGGAGTTCAGAATGGTGATTCTCAAGGTTCTAGTGGGGCTTGAAAAAGGCATGGAAGATATTAGAGAAACCCTCTCGGGAGATATAAAAGCCCTCTCTGGAGAAATAAAAGAACTAAAATCTAACCAAGTTGTAATCAAAAAAGCTATTAATGAGGTGCAATCAAAAATGGAGGCTCTTGGGGCGCCTGGGTGGCTCAGTGGGTTAAGCCACTGCCTTCGGCTCAGGTCATGATCTCAAGGTCCTGGGATCGAGTCCCACGTCGGGCTCTCTGCTCAGCAGGGAGCCTGCTTCCTCCTCTCTCTCTCTCTCTGCCTGCCTCTCTGCCTACTTGTGATCTCTCTCTGTCAAATAAATAAAATCTTAAAAAAAAAAATGGAGGCTCTCACTGCTATGATAAATGAGGCAGAAGAAAGAATTAGCGATACAGAAGACCAAATGACAGAGAATAAAGAAGCTGAGCAAAAGAGGGACAAACCACTACTGGACCACGAGGAGAGAATTTGAGAGATAAGTGACACCATAATACAAACAACTTTAGAATAATTGGGATTCCAGAAGAAGAAAGAGAGAGGGGAGCAGAAGGTATATTGGAGAGAATTTTGCTAATATGGCCAAGGGAACAAGCATCAAAATCCAGGAGGTGCAGAGAACCCCTCTCAAAATCAATAAGAATAGGCCCACACCCCATCACCTAATAGTAAAATTTACAAGTCTTAGTGACAAAGAGAAAATCCTGAAAGCAGCCCGGGAAAAGAAGTCTGTAACATACAATAATAAAAATATTAGATTGACAGCAGACCTATCCACAGACCTGGCAGGCCAGAAAGAGCTGGCATGATATATTCAGAGCACTAAATGAGAAAAACATGCAGCTAAGAATACTATATCCAGCTAGGCTATCACTGAAAATTTTAGAAGAGATAAAAAGCTTCTAGGACAAACAAAAACTGAAAGAATTTGCAAACACCAAATCAGCTCTACAGGAAATATTGAAAGGGGTCCTCTAAGCAAAGAGAGAGCCTAAAAGTAGTAGATCAGAAAGGAACAGAGACAATATACAGTAACAGTTACCTTACAGGCAATACAACGGCACTAAATTCATATCTCTCAATAGTTACCTTGAATGTTAACAGGCTAAATGCCCCAATCAAAAGACACAGGGTATCAGAATGGAAAAGAAAATAAAACCCATCTATATGTTGCCTACAAAAAACTCATTTTAGACCCGAAGACGCCTCCAGATTTAAAGTGAGGGGGTGGAAAACAATTTACCATAAAAATGGACATCAGAAGAAAGCAGGGGTGTCAATCTTTATATCAGATCAATTAGATTTTAAGCCAAAGACTATAATAAGAGATGAGGAAGGACACTATATCATATGCAAAGGATCTAACAAGAAGATCTAACAGTTTTAAATATCTATGCCCCTAACGTGGGAGCAGCCAACTATATAAACTAATTAATAACAAAATCAAAGAAACACATCAACAATAATACAATAATACTAGGGGACTTTAACACTCCCCTCACTGAAATGGACAGATCATCCAAGCAAAAGATCAACAAGGAAATAAAGGCCTTAAATGACACACTGGACCAGATGGACATCACAGATATATTCAGAACATTTCATCCCAAAGCAACAGAATACACATTCTTCTCTAATACACATGGAACATTCTCCAGAATACATCACATCCTGGGTCCTAAATCAGGTCTCAACTGTTATCAAAAGATTGGGATCATTCCCTGCATATTTTCAGACCACAATGCTCTGAAGCTAGAACTCAATCACAAGAGGAAATTTGGAATGAACAAAAATACATGGAGACTAAACAGCATCCTTTTAAAGAGTGAATGAGTCAACCAGGAATTAGAAGAATTGCAAAAATTCATGGCAACAAATGATAATGAAAACACAATGGTTTAAAATCTGTGGGACACAGCAATGGCAGTCCTGAGAGGAAAATATATAGCGGTACAAGCCTTTCTCAAGAAACAAGAAAGGTCTCAAGTACACACCCTAACCCTACACCTAAAGGAGCTGGAGAAAGAAAAATAAAGAAAGCCTAAACCCAGCAGGAGAAGACAAATCATAAAGATCAGAGCAGAAATCAATGAAATAGAAACCAAAAAAAACAATAGAGCAAATCAATGAAACTAGAAGTTGTTCTTTGAAAGAATTAATAAGACTGACAAACCCCTGGACAGACTTACCAAAAAGAAAAGAGAAGGGATCAAAATAAATAAAATCATGAATGAACAGGAGAGATCACAACCAACATCAAAGAAATACAAACAATTATAGGAACATACTATGAGCAACTCTACGCAAACAAATTTGACAATCTGGAGGAAATGGATGCATTTCTAGAGACATATAAACTACCACAACTGAACCAGGAAGAAATAGAAAACCTCAACAGACCCATAACAAGTAAGGAAATTGAAGCAGTCATCAAAAATCTCCAAACAAACAAAAGCTCAGGGCCAGACGGCTTCCCAGGGGAATTCTACCAAACATTTAAAGAAGAACTAATTCCTATTCTCCTGAAACTGTTCCAAAAAAATAGAACTAGAAGGAAAGCTTCCAAACTCATTTTATGAGGCCAGCATCACTTTGATCCCAAAAGCAGACAAGGATCCCATCAAAAAAGAGTACAGACCAATATCCTTGATGAACACAGATGCGAAAATTATCACCAAAATACTAGCCAATAGGATCCAACAGTACATTAAAAGGATTATTCACCACGACCAAGTGGGATTTACTCCAGGGCTTCAAGGTTGGTCCAAAATCCACAAATCAAGCAATGTGATAGAACACATTAATAAAAGAAAGAACAAGAACCATATGATACTCTCAATAGATGCTGAAAAAGCATTTGACAAAGTACAGCATCCCTTCCTAATAAAAACTTTTCAAAGTGTAGGGATAGAGGGCACATAACTCAATATTATCAAAGCCATCCAGGAAAAACCCACTGCAAATATCATTCTCAATGGAGAAAAACTGAAAGCTTTTCTGCTAAGGTCAGGAACATGGCAGGGATGTCTATTATCACCACTGCTATTCAACATAGGACTAGAAGTCCTAGCCTCAGCAATCAGACAAAAAAAGGAAACTAAAGGCATCCAAATCGGCAAAGAAGAAGTCAAATTATCACACTTCACAGAAGATATGATACTATCTGTGGAAAACCCAAAAGACTCCACTCCAAAACTGCTAGAACTTGTACAGGAATTCAGCAAAGTGTCAGGATATAAAATCGATGCACAGAAATTAGTTGCATTTCTCTACACGAACAACAAGACAGAAGAAAGAGAAGTTAAGGAGTCAATCCCATTTACAATTGCACCCAAAGCTATAAGATACCTAGGGATAAACCTAACCAAAGAGGCTAAGATTCTAAACTCAGAAAACTATAAAGTACTCAGGAAAGAAATTAAGGAAGACACAAAGAAGTGGAAAAATGTTCGATGCACATGGAGTGGAAGAATAAATATTGTGAAAATGTCTATGCTACCTAAAGCAATATACACATTTAATGCAATTCCTATCAAAATACCATCCATTTTTTTCAAAGAAAGGGAACAAATAATCCTAAAATTTATGTGGTACCAGAAAAGACCTCAAATAGCCAAAGGAATATTGAAAAAGAAAGCCAAAGTTGGTGGCATCACAATTCTGCACTTCAAGCTCTATTACAAAGCTGTCATCATCAAGACAGTATGGTACTGGCACAAAAACAGACATATAGATCAATGGAACAGAATAGAGAGCCCAGAAATAGACTCTCAACTCTATGGTCAACTAATCTTCGACAAAGCAGGAAGAATGTCCAGTGGAAAAAAGACAGCCTCTTCAATAAATGGTGTTGGGAAAATTGGACAGCCACATGCAGAAAAATGAAATTGGACCATTTCCTTACACCACTCATGTAAATAGACTCAAATGGATGAAGGACCTCAGTGTGAGAAAGGAATCCATCAAAGTCCTTTAGGAGAAAACAGGCAGCATCTTCTTTTACCTCAGCCGCAGCAACATCTTCTTGGGAACATTGCCAAAGGCAAGGGAAGCAAGGGCAAAAATGAACTATTGGGATTTCATCAAGATCAAAAGCTTTTGCACAGCAAAGGGAACAGTTAACAAAACCAAAAGGCAACTGACAGAATGGGAGAAGATATTTGCAAACTTACATATCAGATAAAGGGCTAGTGTCCAAAATCTATAAAGAACTTAGCAAAATCAACACCCAAAGAACAAATAATCCAATCAAGAAATGGGCAGAAGACATGAACAGACATTTCTGCAAAGAAGACATCCAGATGGCCAACAGACACATGAAAAAGTGCTGCACATCACTTGGCATCAGGGAAATACAAATCAAAACCACAATGAGATATCACCTCACACCAGTTAGAATGGCTAAAATTAACAAGTTCAGGAAATAACAGATGTTGGCGAGGATGTGGAGAAAGGGGAACCCTCCTACACTGTTGGTGGGAATGCAAGCTGGTGCAACCACTCTGGAAAACAGCTTGGGGTTCCTCAAAATGTTGAAAATAGAACTACCCTATGACCCAGCAATTGCACTACTGGGTATTTACCCTTTAGGTACAAACGTAGTGATCCGAAGGGGCATGTGCACCCGAATGTTTATAGCAGCAATGTCCACAATAGCCAAACTATGGAAAGAACCTAGATGTCCATCAACAGATGAATGGATCAAGAAGATGTGGTATATATACACAATGGAATACTATGCAGCCATCAAAATAAATGAAACCTTGCCATTTGCGACCACATGGATGGAACTAGGGCGTATCATGCTTAGCGAAATAAGTCAAGCAGAGAAAGACAACTATCATATGATCTCCCTGATATGAGGAAGTGGTGATGCAACTTGGGGGCTTAAGTGGGGGTAGGAGAAGAATCAATGAAACAAGATGGGATTGGGAGGGAGACAAACCATAAGTGACTCTTAATCTCACAAAATAAACTGAGGGTTGCTGGGGGGAGGAGGGTTGGGCAAAGGGGGTGGGATTATGGACATTGGGGAGGGTATGTGCTTTGGTGAGTGCTGTGAAGTGTGTAAACCGGAATTCACAGACCTGTACCCCTGGGGATAAAAATATATGTTTATAAAAAATTAAAAAATTATAAAAAAATAAAATAAAATAAAATTATAATGCCAAAAAAAAACCACATTACCATTTATAGGAGTTAACTCTTTAAAATGAAATACTTAGGCATAGATCTGATAAAATACATATAAGATCTACAGGAGGAAAACTGTAAAAATCTGATAAATGAAATTAAAGAACTAAATAAATGGAGAGATATTTCAGGTTCATGGATAAGAAGATTCACTATTCTTAAGATGTAGGAGAAGAAGGGGGTAGGAGAAGAATAAATGAAACAAGATGGGATTGGGAAGGAGACAAACCATAAGTGACTTTTAATCTCACAAATCAAACTGAGGGTTGCAGGGGGGTGGGGTTATGGACATTGGGGAGAGTATGTGCTACGGTGAGTGCTGTGAAGTGTGTAAACTTGGTGATTCACAGACCTGTGCCCTTGGGGATAAAAATATATTATATGTTTATTAAAAAAAAACTTACATAAAGTATAAGGGGACTAGGATGAGAAAATAAAAACAAACCATTTATCAGTTTACATCTGAACCTTCTTTTGTAGCTCTGGGTAATTATGCCATATTTATATTTAGTTGCAAGTGAGAGTGCACTTTAGAGATGTAATAAATGGACTTCTATGAACACAACTTCATTTGTCAGTTCTCAAAGACTTAAAAATAAATCAATTGGAAAATTGAAAAATAATTATGTAGCCTATCAAGAACATATGGTATAGAGTTGTGGTAACATTCATAAAATACTTTAAGAAATCTGATAGGTATAGAGTTGTGGTAACATTCATCATATACTTTAAGAAATCTGATAAATAAATGCATAGTAGTATTTATATGTTTGCTAAGTTTTTACTGAAAGCTAAGATATAAATTTGAAAAAAATCTTAATTGCAAATTTGAAGATTAGTAAATATGTCAGTTTCTACCTTAAAGTCTCTCTAAGTTAACCCACAAAGATTATAAGAAATCACTAGTCCAACATTTTCTAATCTGATCTGAGATTACATAATGTATTGAGAAAACTGATTTTTTTTTGTTTTGTCTAACATGAGTGGGTTTAATAAAAGGAATTTATTATTTTTTAAAGATTTATTTATTTTATATAGGGAGGGAGAGAGCACACACATGTGCTAGCTGGGATAGGGACAGAGGGAAAGAGAGAATCTCAAGTAGATTCCCTCTGTGCTCCCCTTGAGCCCAGAGCTGGATGTGAGGCTCAGTCTCACTACCCTGAGATCATGACCTGAGTGAAACAAGGAGTGGTTGCCCACCAACTAACTGAGCCACCCAGATGTCCCAAGAGTTATTTTTTTTTTTTTAAGATTTATTTATTTGAGAGAGAGACAGAGAGAGAGAGCAAGCTGGGGAAGAGAAGGAGAGAGGGAGAGAGGGGGAGAAACTCAAGAAGATTCCCTGCTGAGCACAGAGTCCCTTGCAGGATTCAATCTCATGACCATAAGATCTTGACCTGAGCCAAAACCAAGAGTTGGCAGCTCACCCAACTGCGTCAGCCAGGTACCCCAAGGCATTTATTTTTTAATAATGATCACTAACCTGAAGCAAATTCTGGTATTGTTTCTCAAGGTTTATTGAAAAGGCAGACGTTACTTCTCTCATCTAGTTTGATTTCCTAATTTCCTAGCTCCACCTCCCCCATCCTTAATTGACTACATAGATCTAATACTAATAATATATTATAAATCTTCCTGGAATATATATTAAATCTATTCTCCTTGGAAACTCATGAGCTCATTATTTTTAATAATATAAGAATTTCCTTTAAGAAGATAACTCTGGTTATCTGCACCAGGTATTTTCTGTACCAGAATTTTCCAAACTTGTAGTAATGCATATTAAACAACAAAGAGACCTTAGTATTTTGATACTCCCTTAGCACATGAAAAATGACATTTTCAAGTAGGAATTCAGTTAAACAGAAGATTTCCAGTTTTTGTAGTCACACACTGTAGTCAATTCAAGATTTCATGCTTGAGGTATCATAAAGCTAACTGAGAGCCTGAAAAATAAAGGAAGAAAAAGTCCAACAATGGATTTTTATAATTCAGTGTCAACATCAAGGTAAAAGTGTTAAGAACCGAAAATATGGGAACTTAAATAAGCTTGATAATGAGCTAGGTACCTTTTTGAATACTTCCTAAAATAACATGAAAGTTTGAACTGCCCTGAATCTATGAATGCAATTTTTAGAAATTTATATGAAATGAGAGAGTTATAAGGTAGAAAGAAGGCCTGGCATTCTTCTCTCCATTGTCCATGGAGCATAAAACATTACTAGTTTCACCTACTCTCCCAAATTATATTTCATATTTCAATATTATGTTTATGCTCTTCTTTCTGGCTGGGTTAACACCCCACTTTCCCTCACCAACTTTGTTCAGAACTGAACCAAATTCCTTTTCCTAGGGAGTCTTCATAAACTACTCCAGACTATGATTTTTTCAAGTTATATTTTCTTCTACTTCATTGGTATTGTTTTGACTATCCTTTCGTCTTTATGATGATTTATCTAAACAATAACCACTAAGTCCATGAAGGCAGAGGCCATATATACATATGTATATGTGTGTATACATGTATGTACAAATATGTATGTATGTGTATGTATACATGTATGTATACATGTGTGTGCATATATATGTACATGCATATACATACCTTTTTTTGCATCAGTGACAACAAAAATCATGATTCATAGCAAGAGAGTAATGTCATTTTAACACCTTCATTCATTTATTGATTAATTTATGCTCTTTTAAATATTTAAGGCATAAGGTGAGCTAGGTACTATGTATAAGAAGAAATGGATTCTTCCAGATTAAGATCTGGAGCATTCCAGATTGTGGTAAGAATAGCTTATTGAATGGTCTTCATTGTTCTGAGGCATAAGAGAACATAGTAGGAAAAAACCAAATTTTTTTTCCATTGAAGGATGGGGGAAATAGTAATAACACTGAGCCTAGGTGGTTGCCACTTCACGTAAGATTGTCTTGAAAGTCTCCTTTTGTTATAGTGACATTGAAAAGTACTTAGGTATCTTGAGAAATAGTTCTATAGACAGAAATCAGCAAGGACCATCATAGGAGCTTCCTGACTTGTGAGCACTCTTGAACTATTTGGGGTGGGATGTGGGGGAAGTCAGTGTAACTGGAACAGTCATTTTATGGTTGAAGGGTGATGCAGAGTCAAGCAGTGGTTGTGCTTTAGGAACTTCTGAGGCCTATATGATGGAAAAACTGGATTTTGAGCAAAGTGATGTCACTGTTGACCTTTGTTTTGAAAGATAATCTAGATGCTGTGTATATGTGACTGTAAAGGATTCTCTAAAGATCAGTTATAATCCTATGTTGATCCCCATGAACACCTAGAGCCAGACTTGAATGAGATGTTCTAACTACTGATTACTGTAATACTGTGCTGGTGTCTAAAAGCAAGGACAACCTGTTTTAGCTTGTCCTCATTTTTCATAGAATAATATTTGTACTTGGTTTGTATTGTGTTTTTGATATTAAGCTTTCTCTGTTCACTATGGAAAGAACCTAGATGTCCATCAACAGATGAATGGATCAAGAAGATGTGTGGTATATATACACAATGGAATACTATCTCTCTTGCCATTTGCAACAACTGTGAGTGTATTGTGTTTTTGATATTAAGCTTTCTCTGTTCAAATCACTATGTGATTTCTCTGTCCTGATTGCACTCAGACTAACTAGTAGTTCTTGGGTTCCTTTGGATTTTAGAATATGTAAGTGCTGCCTTTGGGATCTCAGTATCTTACAGATTTTGGTAAAATTGCTTATATTTCACTATTTTCCCCCTCTTCTTCCTAGGAAGCATTAATGGAAGGCTGCAGAACAATCTGAGGATTCACATCATGCATTTTTTCCCTGATTGTGAGTAATTTTTCCCTAATATTTTTTGTACTTCACCTACCATGAACTCATTCCTAGGAGGCTCATTTTTCTTTTTTCCTTTCTGAACAATTTCTGGTAGCTTACACATAACTTACTCCAGGGAATACTCTGCTGAGTTTCTGTAACTTAGATGCTGAATCTATGCAGTTTGGAAAATTGTCAGAAAAAAACACACACAGAAATGTTTTAGTTCAGTATTGGTTCAGTATTAAATGTCCATCCCAGATATGTGTGTTTGTTTTCTTCTGTTTGTCATCACAGAGGCAGAAAACATCTTAGAAATCATGTTGGAGGAAAATCTTGTTACTACACTGGGCCAACTATAATTAGCCTAGCTACTTAAAGAAAGTTCAACAAACTATACAAAAGGTTAAAAACAGTCGTACTTCATTTTCTTAATAGCCCCTAGGGGGCTTTTGTCAAAATGCTTCTCCTTAATCCTGATTTGTAAAAAGCTGTGGGGAATTTGAACTGTACAGTCTTTCCAATATATTTGATCTGTTTGCATAGAGCGCCAGCTCAGTCTCAGTCATCAATTAGAATTTCTTCTCTTACAGAAGCTACTCAATAGATGAATAAACAACAACATTGAGGCTATTTACCATAGAATACAATGCAATTAGTATGGTTTTTCAAATTTCGTCTGGTATTAATGGATTATTTAAACAGAGCATTTTCTATCATTCTGATTAACCTTGGCTTTTAGAATGGAAGCACAGGTAAGATCATTACTTAGTAATTTTAGTAAATAAAGTTCTAGAGGAATAAAAACAATTATATATATATATATATGTGTATATATATATATAATGTATATAATAAATATATTATGAACCACATGCAGAACCCAATGTTCTTGATAGCCCACATAATATAAATATATATAATAAATACATATTATATATAAATATATATTTAAATATAATAAAATAAAATATGTATAGATAGTTATATATATGCATGTGTGTATGTATCAATAGGAAATGTAAAAGTAAAATTGAAGGTGTTTTAAAAAAATTTTCCACTTTTGAGTTAATTTCACACAAAATATCTTCATTATAGTGAACTCTTCAATTTATTAATCTCTTGAGCTGCTCATATGGCTTTTTAAAATAGTATGTATATAAATTCAGAAATTAAGAGCTAAGGGAAAGTCTACATTTACTTTTATTTTCATTCTTTTTAAACAAAATTCGAGGTATGCGGCACCTGGGTGGCCATACCTCAAATTTTGAGGGTTAAATCAGTGGTTTAAACCTCTGCCTTCAGCTCAGGTCATGATATCAGGGTCCTGGGATTGAACCCCACATCAGGCTCTCTGCTCAGCGGGGAGCCTGTTTCTCCCCTGCCTGCCTGCCTCTCTGCCTACTTATGATTTCTGTCTGTCAAATAAATAAATAAAATTTTTAAAAAATATTTTGAGATATTTATTTGAGAGAGAGAGCACAGCAGGGGAAGTAACAGGAGAGGGAGAAGTAGGCTCCCCATTGAGCAAGGATCCCAATGATATGGGGCTAAATCCCAGGACCCTAGGTCATAAACTGAACTAAAGGTAGACACATAACCAACTGAGCCACCCAGGTGCCCCACTTTTGTTTTCATTCTTATAGGAATCTAGTTGACAGTAATTTCCTAATATCACAAAAAATTACAAAATATTCCTAAATAGTAATACTTTTTTTTTTCAAAGTCCTATTCATAGATAAGACCTGAACAACTAGATCTGTAGAGAAGAGAATAAATGGCAAGTTATCATATTAGGTTTAGTAATCAGTTCTTAAGTGTTTCTTAGCCACTAATATAGTTTTGGAACGATGAGCAAACTAAATTTCAGAGGAACATCCTAATGGCCATTTCAAAAGCGTTCATTATTTCTTTAAAACTTTCATATTCTCTGAAGCTGTGACTTTGAACATCTCATCTAATGCCCTTGATAAAACATACATAGGTTATATATTCATTGTAGAATCCTCACTGTATACAACACAATCTGAAAAGAAAATGAGGAGGAATATAAACTTCATCTGATAAGAAATCCTTTCAAAGACTAACAGTCAAAGGGAAGGAACTTGTCAAATAGGCGGTAGCTATGACTGCATAAAGCATTGTTCATTTAAGCCATTCTGGCAGATTCAAAAAGAATTCTAAAAAAATCTCTCAACATAAAAATGATTTCTGAGACATGTAAGTCAACTCTCCTGTACTTTACTTTTTAGCGAGAAAAAGAGAAAGGGAAATACAGGAAAAAAGGAAGAAAACAACTGAAAGAGAGCAGGGAGGGTTAGTGACATGGTCTGAATTGAATAGCTTTCCAGAGCACAGAGCAAGCTAAAGAAATGTGGAAATATGGACTTAGCCTAAGGGGCAAGCAAAATATATCCAACACAGTTAGAAATAATGACAAGAAATAGAGAAAATGAAATGCACTTAAGAAAAAGAGATGACATGTCACAAACCATTATTTTGCTGCAAAATGCAAAAAAAAAAGAACACACACACATACATATATATGTATATATGTATGTGTGTGTGTATATCTATATATCTATCTATAGATAGATATATAGATACATATATATATTCAATCCCAGAATGTCTTGCTTCCTTGGTTTTACTGTTACTGATGACATCATTTGTTTGATTTGAGTCTTTGTAAATGGAAACACTTTCCAGAATATCTTTGGATTGGTATGGCTGGGGCCATTTCAAAATGCTTGTTATATTCACTGTGGTGAGAAATTCCCCAGGATGTAGAAATAGGCATTCTGTAAATTTCAGAAGCACAGGCAGAGCCATATATATATATATATATATATATATATATATATATATATATATAAATAAAATAGGAAATTATACATTTTTTATACAGGATTTTAGAAGATTGTTTCAGTTTTTCCTTGCTATGTAGGAAATTAGTTCAATGTACTGGCTCAAAACAACAATAATTTATTATTTGTCATGATTTTGTGAGTGGACTGGTCAGTTGAGCAGTTCTGCTCCATGTTGTAAAGCTGAGATTACTCATGTGGTTTTATCCACTGTGAGCTGGAATGTTCAGAATGGCCTCTCATCCTCTGTAGTCCCTAACCACATAGTTTCAACCTTCAGTACTCTAGCATGAGTTTTATTACAGAATGTAGACTCGTTTCTAAATTGGTACATTCCAAGAAGTTGAGCCCCAAAGTGAAAGTGTCTATCAAGCCTCTGTTAACATGATTTCTTACAGTGCCTTTGATCAAATAAGTTTTATGACCAAGCAAAGAATCAATGCGGGAAGGACTCTAGGAGAGAGCATCATTCACTGTGGACTATTGATATAAGAGTCTATCAAAAGCATGAATCAAAATGATGTAATTTCCTTACACTGCAGCTTTTTATAAATCCCAGTGGCATTGATTTACATGGGATATACAGAAGTAAAGAAAAAAGATTAAATTCATGTGATCAAGTACTTTGCAACGCCACGTACGAGACAGGTACTTTCAGTGAAGTGCTGCGGTAGAATTACATATGGAATGTTTGGAGGAAATCTGAAAATGGAGCCACAAAACTAGTCTGGAGATGGAGTAAGGAAGACAATTTTCTTATATATCCCCTCCCCCCCCCTTCTTGGAGAAAAAGTAGGGTCTTTGTGAGTATGGGAGGGAGGAATAAAATTAGGATAATCCAGGCAGAGGATTTAAAAAAATGGGGTAACACGATTGTTTATGATGTATTTGAGGAATTGAGAGAAATTCTTCCTGGCTAGAAAATAGATTATATGAAAAAAGAACTGAAAAGGAAGGTGCAGGCTGGTTTTGAAAATGTTGGCCATGTCCAGCTGCTATGTCATGTAAGAGAAAGACACATCAGCTGTCTGATAACCAAAGGCATTGTGAAATATGTGGTATCACCTTTAGCTGATAGAGGTAGCCAGATTTTTTATACAAGACAGAGGCTATTCAGGTGCAAGCCAGTCATATAGCCACTGTGTTCCTGAAGACAGGTCAGGTCACAGTGAAGTGGATCCAGTACCATGACAAAAAGACAGATGTCTGTGCCACATTGAAGGCCTAAGGCAAATGAGTAATATAGTGAAAATAGATCATGTGGCATTGTCACTACAATTCATATAAATCATGGATAGTGAATTCACTAGGGACTTACCACCTTCTTTTAAATGTCTATAAAACTTGGGTTTCTCATCATTAATTTGGGGCCAATGATATCAATTTCAACTATTTCTTTAATAAATAATGCACAATAGGGGTGCCTGGGTCACTCAGTTGGTTAAGCATCTGCCTCACCTCAGGTCCCCCCATGGGGCTCCCTGCCCAGCAGGGATTCTCCTGCATTCTCTCCCTCTGCCCACTACTCACCCTGCTTGTGTTCTTTCTCTTTCTTTCTCTCTGTCAAATAAATAAAATCTTTTAAAAAATAGAAAATAAATAATGTATAATACATAAAAACTATTAATTAGAGAGCTTGAAAATAATTCCTCCTAATTTAAAAGGCTAGTAGCTGTTAGATTCTGCCACACTGTTGAGAGTATTAAGAAAATGACAACTTATTTGGTATAAATTATTAGATAATTATGAATGATTTTTTTTTCTTAGCCCACCAATTCTCTATTAGTGCTGGGTCTGTTTTTTGCCAAAGGAGACATCTATTAAAGCTGGCACACAAAGTATACAGAGTGGCCTCGGTTAAAGAAACTATTGCTTTTGAATATATTAAGTTTAGGGTATCTGATAATTGATTCAGAGATTAATATTTGCCTTCATAAATATAATTCTGAGTCATCTGGAAACACTTTAAAGGAGAACATGCAGAATACAAAAGATCTTTACCATACTGGCAGAAACATTCTGGAGGATAGAGAACTCTGAATACTGAATTGTGCCGTGGAAGTCAATAATGGCCTCTGGATACTGTGTAAGAGGTGTAGAGATTATAGAAGGGCATATGACAAGAAAGAACATTAAATATCATCTATGCTTCTGCCTAACCTGTCTTCATCTCTGCCCCAAAGATAACATCTGTTGTTTTGCTGTAAAAGAGCCAAAGAAAGAGATACATAATCATCATTTCCAGAAGCTTACAAAGTGAGGTGTCAGGACATTTAATATTTTCCCCTTGTTAATGTCATAATGTTACTTCATATTGTTTAATTTGTATTAACTTAATACTTACCACATTTTCTCACTAGGTTCTCTCTTTCTTACATCTCTTTAAATATCATCACCATTTTTCTCCCTCATTATATTTCAGCTGTACGACTTTTCTCTGGAAGAAACAAAACAAAACAAAAACCAACCTGAGTTTGTTTCTACATTAGGCCTTTATTATTGCTGGCGTTCTCTCTACCTGCAAGCTCTTTCCCCAATGTTTGAATGAATAGAGACTCCCCATTCAAGTTGCAGCTCTGTTTTTCACCTCTACAGCAGTTTTTCATGATTCAATCTAACGCCCCCCTCATTCTTACTTGCAAACATTCTATGATTTGGTCTTTCTGAAAATGTCTTCATTCTGAAAATCACAGCCTGAAATTAATCTTAAGTTATGTTGATTTGTGTGTTATTGTTTCCCCAGATTAGAAAGTAGGGTCCATGGGATCAAAGCTGTGCTGTATCCCTAGTGCTTAGAAGAGTGAGCAGTTGGCCTAATGACAATAACAATTAAATGTTACATAAATCGGTGAATTTCCAGGGTACCTGCTAAATAAACAAGTGGGACGATAGTAAAGTTAGATGTCTTGTGCATTAAAAGAGCTGGTGTGTTATAAAGCCAAGTTTGGGAAACATTTCTTATGAAGAGCTGGATGGTAAATATGTTGGTCTTTGAGAGCTTTGCTGTTTCTGTTACAGTGACTCAACTCTGCCGTTGTAGCATGTCTGTGTTCCAATAAAACTTTACGTACAGGAACTTTACTTAAAAGAAATAGACAGTGGTTGTTAGTTTGTCAAATCCTATCATAGAGTGTGGAAAAAATGCTCTGATATTTGTGTGTCATAAATATTGAATTTAGATATGCTCAGCAGCTGTGCCAAATTTGTACCCAATGCAAAATTTTTGTCCTCATTCTCTTTGCTCTATTCCAATTAACTAACTAGCTTTATACACACACACACTATATACTGTGTGTGTGTGTATATATGGGTGTATTTGTATATGTATTGTATTAAGTTGAGATGACTGGTTCCATGAACTAGGTTTTGTGTCTCATGAAAGAACCTGATATTTGTTTTTATAAATATAGCACTGTTAATAAGTGGATTAATTAGCTACAAATGGCATGTAAACAACCTATTTTGCCTTTCTCTTTTGATTGTGTGTTATTCCATCCTACCCATCAGGACATTTTTCCCATATATTTTGCTCCAGATATTGTAGTTTAGAAGAATTATTTTTAATAATATGTAGATATGGCTTCAAAACCCCAGCTTCAATAGGAATATTCATAGAACATCAACAGACTGTCATACCCTCAGCCTACATACACAATTTTTCTTTCACATAAATAATTATTGTTATTAATTTCTCTGCCTCCTTCTATCTAGCTGCATGGTAAAAAAAAGTTAAGCCTAATTATGTTGCAGAATATTATGATATAATTGAGAAAATAATTTTACCTCATTAAAGAACAATGCCACATCAACGACTCAAGGAACACAAAGCTTTAGTAACATAATTGGCAACTTCTGCTTGACTGTGTGAAAATAATGTAGCAAACGTAATAATTGAAGATCCCAGAGCACAACAGTTTTGGGTTTGTTTCTGAGATACAACATTTTCCAATAGTAACATCATACTGAAATAGTAAGTATTATTTTATCATTGAGTGATGTTATTGATTTAATAAAATTTAACACATCAGCCTGCATTCATTGAAAATCCATGCTTTGAAAATTTACTGCTATTTCCAAAATCTCATGCAGGTATAATTTTATTTTTCTTCAGAGAGACTTTATTCATCTTGGTGATTGATGACTATGGATTTCCATGCCACTCTGTCACACCACTAAATGTTATCTTTGACATTGGCATGTGTATCTTTTATTTACACATAATAAATATCATTTTATTTTCTGAAATTCAAAGAATATGTCATTTGATCCTGTATAATATTTATATTTGAATGAAGAAATATTCTCTAGGTTTGGTTTTCAGAAAGATTGATTTTTTTTTTACTGAAAACCTGTTGTTTTGCCAAATAATTTTTTCATAGGTCCATTAAATAGTCCATTAAATAGCAATAATTCATATGCATTTCAGTTAGGACTTAAATTTGCCAGATGGTTTATAGCACAGTTGACTTCAGCCATTTAGAATGTTATTCATAACATTTGTCATCTTAAATCTTGTCATGAATCTCTTTCACACAAGTATTTTTCTTTGCAGGGAATCAGTTAGTTACATAGTCCTAATTCTTTATCAGCTACTTCTTCCCTCTACAAGCTCACTGGTTTTCCCTAAATAGATTTGCAGGGTAAAGCCAAAGGTTTCTATAAGAACACTGCCATATGACCTTTAAGCTAGTTTTATCCCATTTGCACTGCAGTAATGAAATGTGGCTGGCCTCAAGAAGACAGAGATCTAAGTGACAGAAATTAGATTTTTGAGAAAGTAAAATCCCATTTTTAATAGAAAGTCTCTATATAACACATGTTAATTTTTTTTATTTTTTTTTAAAGATTTTATTTATTTATTTGACAGACAGAGATCACAAGTAAGCAGAGAGGCAGGCTGAGAGAGAGAGAGAGGAGGAAGCAGGCTCCCCGCTGAGCAGAGGCCTGATGTGGGGCTCGATCCCAGGACCCTGGCATCATGACCTGAACTGAAGGCAGAGGCTTCACCAGGAACCCTCCACACAGGAACCCCACAAATGTTAAACCTTTTATAAAAATATGTCATCCAGGGGCACCTGGGTGGCTCAGTGGTTAAGCCTCTGCCTTTCAGCTCAGGTCATGATCTCAGGGTCCTGGGATGGAGCCCCTCATTGGGCTTTCTGCTCAGCAGGGAGCCTGCTTCCCCCTCCCTCTCTGCCTGCCTCTCTGCCTACTTGTGATCTCTCTCTCTATGTCAAATAAGTAAGTAAAAAGAAAAAAACTTAAAAAAAATGTCATCTTCATATATGGAACAGCCAATAATAAACCTGACATCAGTTAATTATGCTATTAATCTGAGGTTACTCTTAATGTAAGTTAAATGTTCAAAATTTTATTACCAGAAAATTCAGTTGCCATGTTACTGTGCATGTTACTGTGTTACTGGGTATGTGAGTCAGAATTGTCAATAAAATGAATTTTGATGAAAATGCAAATTTGCTGAATATAAATAAATTGCAAGTAAACTGAGATCCAAACATGAATGTACATAATGTTATATCATGTTAAATATGACAGCAAATACAGAATGTGAAATTGGTTGTTTCACAGTATGAAAAGTATTTCCCAAATCAATTTATTTTAAGACAGATATTCTATGTGTCTATTTAGGAAATTTTTGATGAATGAATAGAATGTATATCTTTTTAAAAAGCTTAGAAACCTATAACTGAAGAGATAAGGAATAGAAAAACCTGGCCTGTCCTCTGTGTACCAGATAGCTTTTGCTGAGGAAAATTGCAGCACTAATCCTCCAGGTTCCCTAGACATGTTATAGAATATGCATACTGACTGATAAAACAATCGTGTATTGTAATATTTTATAGATGCATAAAAATAAATACCACATACTGGAATATTTTGGTAAACTTCTGTGAACATTTTTATCTTCAATATTTAGCAGAGATTTTTCTAATTAGAAGTTGAAAGATGCTAAATATAGTTTTTTTTTAAACTTCCTGAACTATTAATGTTTTTCTCCAAACTCCAAACTCTCAAACTTGCCTGTTTGTTTACTATTACGTGTTTTCCAAGTTTGAGATCATCTTGTTGGAGCTCATTATTTTAAGCACAACATTACAGATTAGAGTTCTCCTACCTAAGAAACATTCCCATATTCTTCTATCCTGATATTAATAGGAAAGATCTGTTCTACTGCAATAGCAGGAATTTTAAAGGTATAACTCTTTCATTATGTTTAAAAATTATACTCTGTTATGTAGAAAAAATATGAGGAAGTAAGAAATATTAAGTTGATCTTATTATAGTCCCCTTGAGTGTTACCCTCATTAAAAGTAATGTTATGGACAAGGGTTAATTACAAATATTTACCTTTAACACAGTTGCCACACAGAAGTGACACTGACTGTAAACAGCTTGAATGACTATAATGTGTTGAACACCTTAATAACACCCAAAACTACCTGACCTAAATTCATGAGTCATATTGATGGCTATAAACACCTGTACCCTTAAAACAACATCAACATTAATTTATTTTCTAGTGGGATAGATACCAAATTCCAGAGTCAGCAATCAGACAGAATTCCAAATCCTCTCTACTTCCTCTCTCTTTTAACTTATAGGTTAATAACTTGATATGGCTGTCTTTCTTCATATAACATCATAGACCTATAAGCTTTTGGCTTCTTGGTAATAAAATGCTGCCTTAATTGATATAAGGTGCTGAATTGACCTTCAAGTAAGTATTTTAAAATCATTTAAAAAAAATCATAGTACAGTTTAGGAAAATGATTTCTAATATTGAAATTGCTTTTCTTAGTAGTTTTGCTACTAGTCTCTTTTTAGAGGACCCTAAGAATTTAGTCTTCAAAATTAAAATTAGATTATTGATTATTAAGTAAAATGTTAAGTAAAAATTACTTTAGAAATTTCAGTTGTTTTTGGATAAATACCTACTCATGCAATTGCTGGGTTGTAAGGTAGCTCTATTATCAACTTTTTGAGGAAACTCCATACTGGTTTCCAGAGTGGCTGTACCAAGCTTACATTCCAACCAACAGTGCAAGAGGGTTCCTCTTTCTCCTCATCCTCGCCAACCTCTGATGTCTACTGACTTGTTAATTTTAGCCATTCTGACTGGTGTAGGAGGTTATCTCATTGTAGTATTAACTTGTATTTCCCTAATGCCATGGGATGTTGAGCATTTTTTCATGTGTTTGTTGGCCGTTTCTATGTATTTTTTTGAGAAATATCTGTTGATGTCTTCTGCCCATTACTTGACTGGATTATTTGTTCTTTGGGTGTTGAGTTTGATAAGTTCTTTATAGATTTTGGGTACTAGTCCTTTATCTGATAAAACATTTGTCAATATCTTCTCCCATTCTGTAGGTTGTCTTTTAGTTTTGTTATCTGTTTTCTTTGTTGTGCAAAAATTTTTATCTTTTTTTTTTTTTTTTTAATTTTTTATTTTTTATAAACATATATTTTTATCCCCAGGGGTACAGGTCTGTGAATCACCAGGTTTACACACTTCACAGCACTCACCAAATCACATACCCTCCCCAATGTCCATAATCCCACCCCCTTCTCCCAAACCCCCTCCCCCCGGCAACCCTCAGTTTGTTTTGTGAGATTAAGAGTCACTTATGGTTTGTCTCCCTCCCAATCCCATCTTGTTTCATTGATTCTTCTTCTACCCACTTAAGCCTCCATGTCAGGAAAAATTTTTATCTTGATGAAGTCCAAATAGTTCATTTTTGGTAGGTTTTTATCCAAAGGATACGAGTATATTGATTTGAAGGGGCACCTATACTCCAATGTTTAAAGCAGCAATGTCCACAATTGCCAAAATATGGAAAGAGTTCAGATATCCATTGGTAGATGAGTGGATAAGGAAGATATGTTATATAAATACAATGGAATATTAGCCACCAAAAAATTGAAATCTTAACCATTTGCAATGTTGTGGATGGGACTAGAGGGTATTATGTTAAGCAAAATAAGTCAATCAGAGAAAGACAATTATAACGATTTCACTCATACATGGAATTTAAGAAACCAAACAAAGGATCATAGGGAAAGGGAGGCAAAAATAAAGAAGACAAAATCAGAGAGTGAGAGAAACCATATGAGACTCCTAACTATCGTAAATAAACTGAGGGTTGCTGGAAGGGAGGTGGGTGGGGGGTTGGGTAGTTTGTTGATGGGCATTAAGGAGGGCACTTAATGTAATGAGCACTGTGTGTTATAAGCAACCAATGAAGCACTAATTCTACCTCTGAAATTAATAATCCACTATATGTTAATTAATTGAATTTGAGTAATAAAATATTTTAATCCCCCCCCAAAGAAATTACAGTTGTTTTTGCATTTAACCCAGCTTTGTTGAAATATCATTGATCTATAACATATATAAGTTTAAGGTGTATGGTGGGATCAGATACATGCATATATTAAAAAATTATTAGCACAATATGGTTAGTTAATACTTCAGTTCAAAACTACTCCATTGTATAGGAAATTATAGAAATTATATAACAAACACTCAGGTGACTGCCACCAAGATGTAACAGACAGTTACATTTTCCCCTGATGTCACTATCAGATCTCTTTAAAAAAGAAAAAAATCAATAAATACAGCTAAATCTTACCCCCCATGTCATCCTCATTCTCCCCCTTCAGAGGTAAGTACTCTTCTGAACTTGGAGTATATCAATTCCATGCTTAGTTTTATACATACATATCAATGTTACATATTCTAACTTCATATTTAAAAATTTAACATATGTGATATCACATGTAATGTATGACTTTTCAATTTGTTAACATCTGAGCAATGATTAAAGCCAGTATAATGTCATTCTTGATTTTAAAGAAAATTCTTCTAATGTCTTCCTATTAAATATGTTGACTTTTTTCTGTATTTTGGTAATTATGCTTTGTCAGTTTAAGAACATTCCGTTTTTCTAGCATGTGTTCACTTTGGCATATGTAGCTGATGAATTATCACACTCCATTATTCCTACAATGATCTGCCTTCTTGCAATGATTTTATTGTTAATTAAGTATACCTCCCATCTTCCCATGACAAAAACGTACCCCAGAGGCAGATTTCTTTAGGATTTGCTTTTCTTAATTGTCCATTCTAGGAGTGATATTTATATCAACATTTAATTTTTTGGCTTCATATACCATAAGAATGGTGAACACTTGGATTTCAAATGTCTATCTCATATTGCACACATATATATTTCCTCCTGCAAAAGCCACCAAAAAAAGAAAAATTAGTAACATTTTGACATTGCCTTTGTTTGGCCAATGGGTTGGACTTATGAATTACTCTTTTACTGGTGTTTTAGACTTTGGAGGTTCTGGACTTTGTCTGGGGTCTCTTTTCCAGTCCTCACCTTACATAGGCCCAGATGCTCCTCTGTCTCCCTGCGTGAAGGAAAAACAGCTTTCTGCACTGGATCCATGATATACATGACCTGCTACACTTTCACCCTGCAGGACTAACAGCCATTCATGTTTATCTCCTGGGGATTCCCTTTTGTATTTTATCAGGGTTCACACCTGAATTTAAATGAAAACATTGATGTCTATTTAGTATGGCTAGATCTGGGACAATTTTAACACTTTCTGGTCCATATTTTGTCAGGAAGTATTTCAGTTTTTCTGTGGTTGAGCTGGCAGTTTGATAGGCCTTTTGGTAATTTCCCCAAGCAAACATTTTTGTAGATTTCATATACAACATAGGACTTTGGAATATTGTATACCAGTGTGTTTGTATTTTAATGTATTTCAGTCTACCTTTGTGAAAAATGTCTCTCTGACTGAGTAGAGATCCTTATCTCTGGAGGTAACATGGTATCTGATACAGGTATAAGTTCTGAGAGGCTGTCTAACTAGATTTTTTTAATAAAATATTTTATTTATTTATTTGAGAGAGAGAGAGAGAGAAAGAGAGAGAGCGAGCAAGCACAAGAAGGGGAGGGGCAGGGCTGAGGGAGAAACTCCTAAGCAGCAGTCTCTGTGCTGAGCACAGAGCCCAGTGCAGGGCTCAATCTCGGGACCCTGAGATCATGACCTGAGCCAAAACTGAATCTGATTCTCAACTGAGTGAGCTACCCAGGTGCCTCTAACTTGATTTTTTTTTTTTTAAAGATTTTTATTTATTTATTTGAGAGAAAGAGATCACAAGTAGGCAGAGAAGCAGGCAGAGAGAGAGGAAGGGAAGCAGGGTCCCTGCTGAGCAGAGAGCCTGATGTGGGGCTTGATCCCAGGACCCTGAGATCATGACCTGAGCCGAAGGCAGAGACTTTAATCCACTGAGACACCTAGGTGCCCACCCCAACTTGATTTTAATCTTATCCTGAGCCACAGTAAGTACAAAGGACTAGAAAAACAGATGACTTTGCATTTAATTTGAATTTAGAAAAACATTAACTCAGGTTTTTGATGGAACTGTGATTGGAACTTACTACCTTTGTTTAAAAGTTTAGTGGAGAAGAACTATATTTTTAAAGCCTGTTGAAGAATTAAATTAAGCTCTAGTGAGAAAAATGATGAATAAAACAAAAGTGTTTGGCTAGTTCAACTATTTAGTTTTGACCATTTGTTGGAATTTTATTTAACTTTTCTGTTAAAAGGAAGCCTGAAAAAAAAATGCACTTCTACCAAACAAAAAATTATCTTATTTTCTGATATTTTGTGTGTTTTCTTTTTGTCCCAAGTGATAAATGTTGAAGCAGTAAATAATCACAGAGAAACATAACTTATGTATATGAGGGTTTTGTTGGGTATTTCTTATTTAAATTTTCCCATCTTAATTTTGATTAATATAAAAATTTGAGTGTCCTTCTATGGAGTGCTTCACTAGAGCACTATGAATAAATAGGGGCTAATGAATGTTATATAACATTTTCAATTTACTTAAAACTTTTATGTCGTAGAAATTTTTCTTGCTCAAGATTTTTTTTTTTCAATTCTTGATTTTTTTCTTTATGGCATTTTACTAGTAAGTAATAGGGAGGAATGTTAGGGAATGATGTGGAATTTTTATCAGATAATATTGTTTGATTTGGATTCTAAGTACATATATATATATTGATTTTAAAGTAGATTATATGAAAAATGTGTGAAAATATATTTAAAAATAAGACACATTATAATTATTTTCTTAAAAGGGCATTTGAAGTTCTGTAGTATTGATATAAGCTTTAAAAGTTTTATTATGTATAGACACTGCCCTCATGAAAATTGCTTTTTGTTTTTATTTTTTTCTTGGCTTTATTGAGATACTAGACAGATAACTATGAAAGCTCAAGTTATATACAGTGTGATGATATAAATTGCACAATTTATATCACAAAATTGTTAGTTAACAACATCTCAGATAGGAACTTTTTCAAAAAAGATTATTTATTTGTTTTAGAGAGCTATCAAGCACAGGCAGGGGTCAGGCAGAGGGAGAGGGAGAGAAAGAATCCTTACGCAGACTCCCCACTGAGCATGGAGCTCTACACGGGGCTCCATTCCAGAACCCTGAGATCATGACCTAAGCCACAATCAAGAGCCAGATGCTAAACTGACTGAGACATCCAGGCACTCCTCAAATGGGAACACTCAAAATAAATAAGTTAGATGTGTAGTTCAATATATTCCATTTAATTTAGTGTTGAACTCTCATGATTAAATGAATCATTGAGCCCATGGACAGTAATGGGTCACTAAATACTAGAGTAAATGGAAACTAATACTTTTTCCACATACATGGTGGTTACCAAAATGTGTTCATTGTGTCTAAAACATATGTATCTGTTTAGATACAAAACCGTTTTGAAAAACAGAAATAAACTGGCAATATATGTTCTTCATCATTATGTAATGTTTCATGTTCAAAATCCATTCACCTGGATAGATTCTTAGAACTATGTTAACATACAGCTATAATAACATAGTTCAAGTATTGTATGGCGATTCTGTAATATTGGGTATAGAAAGTTGTAGAAGCTTTAAAACGGAGGTGTATTATATTCAATTAAGATTTTTTACGGGGTTAGCAAATTTTCAGAACTCATAAAACATAATAAAGGGCTATCATAATTTGTCTAATCTTAAATCAGATACAAGGAACTGTTGTAAGAAGTCTATACAGTGATTAAATTCCTATGTGAACATCTGTATGTTACTGAAAGCAGTATCCTTTGAATAATTCACATCTTCAGATATAAGAATGGGAAAATAATATTGGGATATAAACAAATAGTCACATTTTACACAACTTGCAAATAACAGATGTCTTTTTACTCTTTATCCCTTTTCCACGGAAGAATAAGATACTTCCTGCTTTTTCCATTTATCAAATGAGTTTAATTTCATTGCTTTTCTCTTATTATTATGGCATGTTGCTTGGGAGTTACTTTATTTTGTACTAAAATGGAGTTTATTTGAATTTCTAATTTTTTATCCCAAAGAATTACTGTTTTCATAGGAATTTACAACACATAGACACCCACCGTCTCATTGCTCTTTATTTTATGGAGAGGCACAGATGCTTGGATTTGCAGCCTCTCCCTAGATTATACATAACTCCATCAACACTCACCAATTGTTCAATATACAATTAATTTAAAGGAGAATATGATTAGCAAAATCACCCTCATTTTCTCAATTTCCAGTTTCCTTTGTGTGTAAATTGTATTATGCTATATCTGTTTAGAGACCATTTCTACGTTCAGGAGTAAAAAAGTGGATTAAAACATTTTCAGAAGGCTTTTCCAAAAAAAGAGAAAGAAAAAGAAATATACTATTCACTGTAAAAATGTATATAAAATATTTTTTTCATATGAAGCTTTTCTTCTAACTAAAAGGGAAAAATTTTTTAAAAACAGGCCCTCCTCCCCAGCACACAAAGTCTAATCCCACCTAATTGATCTTTGGCCAGAACAGGATCTCATGGGCATCTCTAATTTCAAGTATGCATGGAAAATTGCCTACATGTTCATGGAGATGCCCATTGGATGGCTTAGTTGTCGGAGTAACACAATACTTTACATGTTTCTTGATAATCCAGCCCATCCATTAAGTGGAAATCTAAACTTGCTTTCCTCCTGGACATTTCTTCTGACGTTTAGGTCTTGTTAGGTCCTGCATTCTGGGCTTCCGTAATATATTGCATTTATCTTTTTGTAACATTTCTAGCAGTAAATTATAAGAACTCATTTGTCAACATTTTTTAGACCCTAAGCATCATGAAAAAGCTGTTGTTAAATACTAAAGAACTAGACAAGCACAAATCAGACATAAAATAGTTAATGAATACATGGTTCCCAGGAAAGAACAAGGAATACCAAAATAAATATTATTTTATTTTTTGTGTACAGTTGACACACGATGTCACATTAGTTTCAGGTGTACAGCATAGTGATTCAACTTCTCTATGTTATGCTTTGCTCACCACAATTGTAGCTACCATCTGTCACCATACAGTAGAATTGACTGTATTCCCTTTGGTATGAATAGCTATTTTAGAAACTTGGAACACATTAGGTACTTACTGATTTACCTTTTTTTTTTCTTTATTTTATTTTCCAAGCCAACAAAACTTTGAAATATAAGAAAAGAGAAGATTTGAAGAACCTAAAAAGTTTTCAGTAGTTTCTGGAGAAACATGCTTTGAAGTACTTTGGATTCAGGATTCAGATATTCTGTGTTTGACTTCTGGTTTTATGTATTACTTAAGGAGATAATAGAGATGCTTAGATCATAAGGTTGTTACAGAGAATAAATGAATAAATTTATCATTATCCCTAATAGCAGATAAGCAATGAATACATGGTGGGTTTTTTGTTTTGTTTTGTATCTATTTCTTTAACTTTTAAAACAGCTCTCTACCAGAGTAGACCCAATAGTCTAAGTAGAAAGCTTAACATTTAGTGGTAATTACATTGAGATTATTTATCTGAGAAACTTTTTCTCATTTTCAGTTTGCAGTGGTGAACAACTGAACTAAGGGTGAACTCAGGAGAATTACTAATGATTTATCCTTAGACAACCAAGTTACAGAAGAATAAATGCTGAAGATTAATCTATTCTTGGAGTTCTATACTAAATAATAACATAAGCAGAGCAACTGAAAATCTGCTCATCAGTTTTTCAAATGTTAATAAATTAGACAAGCTTGTTAATAACTCTAAAAAGTGAAAAGTACAGTTTTAAACAAATTTGGCAAATTCTATTTTTTTCTTAAAGCTTAAATAAATAATGCATTGATGAAGCTTATTATTATTATTATTATTTTTAAGGACCAGAAAGAGACCAAACATATGTTATGGAGAATTTTAGCCAAATCAAAGCATAGAAGAAAGAAATTAAAGACAAAGTTAGGTAGAAGGGGAAAATTGGAAGTTGGCAGTTTATAGTTTTATGGAAAAATACATTTTAAAAATGAAGTTTAAATTTGTGTTGAATATATATTTTCCAGGAAAGTTTACATTATTATTTTAAATTGCTTAATTGCATTAGCATTGCCTCACCCAGTAGATTTGAAAATGCTGGAATGCCTGGGTGCCTCAGGTAGTTAAACATCTGCCTTCAGTGTAGGGTGTCCTGGGGTCCTGGGATGGAGTCCCACTTCAGTCTCCTTACTCAGCTGTGAGCCTGTTTCTCCCTTTGTCTGCTACTCCCCGTTCTATTGCATGCTCTCTCTCCCTCTCTCTGACAAAAAATAAACTCTTAAAAAAAAAAAAAAAAGAAAGAAAGAAAGAAAAAGAAAAAGAAAATGCAGGGACGCCTGGGTGGCTCAGTGGGTTAAGCCTCTGCCTTCAGCTCTGGTCATGATCCCACAGTCCTGGGATCCAGCCCCGCATCTGGCTCTCTGCTCAGCAGGGAGCCTGCTTCTCTCTCTCTATCTGCCTGCCTCTGCCTACTTCTGCCTACTTGTGATTTTTCTCTGTGTCAAATAAATAAATAAATAAATAGATAAATAAATAAATAAATAAAATGTTAAATAGTTTCTTTTCAGCACCTAAGCAATATGCATGAGTTATATATACTCAGGCTTAGATTAGTTAGCCTTTTAAAAATATGATTTCTCCTGCTGAGATCTTATTTTTTTCTCCCTTTCTTCACTCAAGTGCATTGTTGGTAATATCATCCATGCTTTCAATAAAGAGACCTTTTCTTCATTTACTGTTTTTATTTCTTGAATGAATATTAGACTCATTTAGCTGTATTGTAACACAGCCATTATATAGAGACTGAATTAAGGCCAAGTTTCTAGTGATAATGGACTTAGTATGTTTTCTGACAGATTGAAGCTCTAAGGCATGGGTTTTCCATGATAGTGTAAAACTCTCTAAAGAGCGTTTTGGGAATCTAGAAGGCCATTTTGTCATTATAGTGATTGAGGAGTACTATTGGCAGTAAGTTGAAAGGTGTTTGGATTATTGTAGAGCACAGGATAATTTTGTACATCATTCACTTGTTACAAATGACATTCATGTATGTGAAAAACTCTTCTCAAATATGAACCTAGAACATAACTTTTTTCTACATATAAACATAAATATTTTTTCATGGTTTTAAGCTACATTAGGATACATTAGGAAAATTCTTTGAATTTTCAAAGGCTATAATAATTATGTACATTAAGGGTGATGATATTTGATTTTGTTCAGGACTTCTAAGAGCTGTTTACCATTTCATAAAAATGTGTCATCAACCATAACACCCATAATGATACAATATAAGTTATACAAAACATAGGAACAAGTCTGCATTTGTAGTTATTATATTTGTGGTGATTCTGGGCTGAGGGGCATGCAACTGCCTATTTCATTATGTTTTCTAATGAATTCATGCTGGATGTTTATTTGATAAAGTATATTTTTATTATAAAACATTTTATTTCATATTATATAATTATATTAATTTTTAAAGGTATTTGTGTCAGTCATGCCATATTTAATTTGATGTTACAAACACACAGAGATTTATAGAATACTTTTTATGATTAGAGATTCTGATGAAGCAAAGTGCTCCAACTACAGGTTACGACAATGCTGTTTTGAGTAGGATTATTCCTGAAGTTACTCTGAGATAACAATTGTCCCTGTTGATGATTAAGTTGGTACTCATATGGGAAATCTGGTCTTGGAAGATGAACCTTAGGCAGGAGTGAAGACTGAGGCTTTGAGGATAACGGTATATTTGAAATTGTTTCTATTATTGGGAATCAAATTATTTTCTGCTACACAAAAGCACATAGAGTTTTAAGCAGAGAAGTTATCATGCTGTGGGCCACAAATTAAAAGGCAAAAAAGATGAATCTTGGAGAACAACGTAGAACGATAAAATTCATTTCTTATACTACTTGTTGATATTTAGTCCTTTTATTTGCAACTTTTAAGAGCCTAGTTTTAAAATCTAAGGGCGCTAGCCAAAGTACCTTAAACTGTACAATACAAAAATATCAGCATAAACAGTCAGTTGCCTCTTCTAAATCTCTCCTGTCTTGACTGCTAGAGCATTCCCTTCCTATTTTGCTTTATTTCTTCTGTTTCCATCAGTGGATTTTTTGTTGTTGTTGTTTATTTTTTGGTCATACTTTTAAAAAGTAGTAATTTTTGGTTTCTAAGTCACAGTCTTATTTTTTTATGATATATGATACATCTTCATCAAGAGAAATCTTAACACAAATTTACTTATAACCTAAACACTGATGACTCCTGAATGTAAATGTGTAATTATTAAGTTCTATTTTTTTCAGTTTTCCACTAGACATTTTTCATCTAGATTTATCAAAGCCATTTCACACTAAACATAGGCATTACTGACTCATTATCTAGCTTTCTTATTCCCCCAAATGGTGTCTCATTTTGCATTGTGGTGAAAGACTCCACATTCATTCCACTTTACTCAGATTTTGATCTCTCAAATACCCCCCCTGTATTGTACAATAAATTACCAAATTCTGTGGATGTTCCTCCTCAATATCCATGTGATTGCCACTTACCAGCCTCACTTGCCATCCTCACTGTCATTATCACTACTATGCCTGGGCTATAACAATAAATTCATAACTGGTTTCCTGCTTCCTAACTGAATCTCTTTCTATAAATCCTCTTAATTCTAAAATAAAATATTGAAGATGATTCAACAGAAGACCAAAATGTATTTTCTGCCACAGTTTTAATATGGCCATAAATTCTGTTATTCCTGTTACTTTGACTCCTGCCATTAAGTGGTGTAATCTATGTCCATACCCCCAATTCTTTGACTACTTAACCAGTAAAACAGTGGTTTCCAGGTCCATGGGAGACAAAGTAATTTGCATGAGGATGTCTATCCCTCTGGAAAAATGAATAGTTTTATAATTTCTAAAACCCTAGCCATTTTTTTAAAGATTTGATTTTTTTCAGTGTAGTTTTAGTTTCATAGAAAAATTAAGAGAAAGGTACAGAGATTTTCTGTATACCCTCTCCCCTCATGTGCATTGCCTAACCCATTATCAGCATCCCCCACCAGAGTAGTACATTAGTTATAGTTGATCAACCTACATTGACACATCATAGTCACCCAAAGTCCCTAGCTTATATTAGAGTTCTCTCTTGGTGTTATACATCAAATGGATTTGGAGAAATATAGAATGACAGGTACCACCATTATACTATCACGCAGACTATTTTTACTGCCTAAAAAAATCTTCTGAAATTTACTTTTGAGGTATTTTCCAGACTTTATTCACTCTTATCTTCTTGTCTTAGTTTTCCAGAGTCCTCAAACCTTTTACTGACATCATGGTTTTTAACCTCACATTTTGAGCATTTTCACATTTTACCTTGCATTACCTTTAGGTTTGTCTTTTCCAGAATCTCGAGGTATACAGTTAGTGCCATTTTCCTCTCTTTTTGGATTCTAACATTCATTTGCATTTCTACATAGTTAAAAATTTAGGGACGCCTGGGTGGCTCAGTTGGTTGGACGACTGCCTTCGGCTCAGGTCATGGTCCCGGAGTCCCGGGATCGAGTCCCGCATCGGGCTCCCAGCTCCACGGGGAGTCTGCTTCTCTCTCTGACCTTCTCCTCACTCATGTTCTCTCCCACTGTCTCTCTCTCAAATAAATAAATAAAATCTTTTAAAAAAATTTATCCTCGTTGATTAATATGCAATGAGAAATTGTAAATACCAACATTATTAAAATAGATTCTATTCAGGAAAGGAAAAAAAAATATTCTCTCCTGAGTAGTCTAAGTTTTCTTAGAAATTTATGCAATATCTAACCTAAGTCTGGAATCTACTCATGGCAGTTCAACTTGTCTCTGTTCTAGTTCACACTATCCCATCTGAACCATTCTTGGTATTGTAATTCCCTAAATGCAGGGAAAGTAACTTAGCCTCTCCTCAAGGAGTGGGCAACAGTCAAGGCCCACAGAAGTCTATATCTGAAATCACAGCATCAGTTAGCATGACCTCACATATTCTTACTGAGTTGAAACTTTGTATAAAAAGTAATTCAGAAAGCCACAGGAGATTCACAGAAATAGGCAATTTATACAGATTAACTTAAAAATGTATTGTGTGGAAGCAGACACTAGTTGGGTCTGTGGAGACACTATCTTGTTGTTCTTTTTCCTGCTGTTGTCTGATTTTTTGGTTTTTTTCTTCCCCTTTGATCTCTTTAAATGAGTGGATCATACATACACACATCCAGCTTGTGGCCCTCATTGAGAGACCCTACATCTTAGAATCAGTTGTGCAAATTGCTTTTATTGAGCACTAAACTCATGGCTTTACAATGTCCTATTACACATAAAGAGAGTGGTAATGATATATTAAGAAAAGTCTCTTATAAAAATAGAGAACAGTTGATTGCATTATTGAAGTGCTGATTTAATGGAGAATCTTTAGCATAAAACTTCGTATAGAGTGATAGGAACTTTACTGTGAGGTTTCTATACATTTCACTTATGGCAGTGAGAGTCTGGGTGGAAAATATGAGAAACTCCTCTTTTAGCAAAACAGATAATCTGGTTATTGGGTTGAGTTATAATATGAATAATGGTGATTTTCTTATCAAAGATACTGTATAGAAAAAGATTATGAAAATATGTCTAACAGAATATGGATTTGATCAAATGGCTTATGATCTTATAATAGGTGCCATATCCTACTATAGAAGAACTGGCACCTCCTTGTTGCTCTATAAATAAGACTTAGGGCACAAGGGGAGTTAGTGTGAACATGAAACTCATGCTGTGAGCTACTGTGAAAAATAAATCCCATTGTCTTTGATCTAGGAGTCTTGTATCTTCTGCCACTACCAAGCTGCAGCATTCTAGGTTCATACAGAATACGGCCTTCCATGTAAAATGAGCTGAAGTTCAGGAACTCTGGGCTGAGGTACTTTTGAGCTGATATAAGTTGTTAAAAAAAAAAATGTTGTTAAAAAAATGTTCATTTACTGGTAATGGCACATTTAGGAAGTGGCAGCATACAAATTATTGAAAACTATAGATGTAGACTTCACTATTGATCACCACATTGTTACCACTCAAATGATATGGGCAGGAGGACAAATTAAATCAATCTTTCAGAGGCATAGTTAGGTCGTGCCCAGATATAAGGACACTAAAGGATAATTCCAAATGACATGATATAAGAATGTGACCAAAGTCATTTGGACTCTCAATTATATTAAAAAATCTTCTTGGGTAGTTATTTTATATTCTAAGTTAAATTCTGTAATATGCAAAATAGGATTAAAGTATTTAGGAGGGGGCTAAAAAAGAGATATCTGACCTAGATATGCTGATGATTCTGAGAAAATGCATATGTTATAATTTTATTTAAAGGAATTTCTAGCCAAATCTTCAAAATAGTAATTGGCACCTTGATATACAAGTGGTACAGTGAAAAGGTGAAGTGTACATGGACGAACTTAGCAGTTTGGGAAGGAAATGACCATAAACTCTGTCCTAGAAAAGACATAATCATCCATATGCTATAATCGTGCAATATTAAACTAAAGAAATGAAGTTCTACTTCAGTACACTTTATTAATTGTGTTCTTTTTCCCTTCTCTCTCTTTCTGTAATATATATTTTGAATAGCATATAAAATAAAAATAAATTATACATAATGTATATACATATCCTTACAGATATATGAGATATATATACTATATCTATGAAAATACTACATTAGTTTAAAACAATAGTGATTTTTTGTTATTCATAATCTTAAAAAATAAAATATGTTTTTAATTATTTATCAAGCTTTATAATTTTTTTTTTATTTGGGGGGTTTTATTTTTATTCCAGTGTACTTAACATACATGTTATATTAGTTTCTTGTATACAATATAGTGATTCAAGGATTCTGTACGTTGCTCAGTGTTCATCATAAGGGCCTTCCTTAGTCCCCATCACCAGTTTTCCCCATCCTCCCAGCCACCTCCCCTTTGATAACTGTCAGTTTGTTCTCTGTAGTTAAGAGTCTATTTCTTGGTTTGTGTCTCTCTTTTTAATCCCTTTTCTCATTTATTTTCTTTCTTAAGTTTCACCTATGAATCATATGGTATTTGCTTCTTCTGACATATTTAGCTTAGAATTATATTCTGTAGCTCCATTCATATTGTTGCAAATGGCAGAATTTCATTCTTTTTATGGCTGAATAATATTCTATTGTGTGTGTGTGTGTGTGTGTGTGTGTGTGAGTGTGTGTGTGTGAGTGTACATACACACACATATATATATACATGCCATCTACTCTTTATCCATTCATCTCTCATAGATACTTGGGCTGCTTCTGTAATTGGGTATTGTAAATAATGCTGCAATATACATAGGGGTGCATATATCTTTTTTGAATTCATGTTTTGGTATTTTGGGAGCAAATGCAACAGTGCCTGCACCAATCTGCATTCCTGCCAACAGTACAAGAGGGGTCCCCTTTCTCCACATCCTCACCAATACCTGTTGTTTCTTGTGTTGTTAATTTTAGACATTCTGATTAATGTGAGGTAATATCTCATTGTAGTTTTAATTTGTATTTCCCTGATGATGAGTGATGTTGAGCATCTTTTGATGTGTTGGCCATCCATAGATCTTTTGAGAAATGTGTGTTTATGTCTTCAGGCCATTTTTTAATTGGGTTATTTGTTTTGGGGGTGTTGAGTTTTAGTTCTTTTTATATTTCGGATACTAACTCTTTATCAGATATGTCACTTGTGAGTATCTCCCCATTCAGTAGCTTGTCTGTTAGTTTTGTTGATTGTTTTCTTCATTCTTCATTCATGAGTTTTTATTTTGATGTAGTCCCAGTAGTTTATTTTCACTTTATTTCTCTTGTCTCAGGAGATATATCTAAAAGGTGTTGCTATAGCTAATGTGAGAGAACTTACTGCCTGTGCTCTCTTCAAGGATTTTTATGGTCTTAGGTCTCACGTTCAGATCTTTAACTCATTTTGAGTTTATTTTTGTGTATGGTATAAGAAAGTGGTCCAGTTTTATTCTCTTGCATGTGTCTGTCTAGTTTTCCCAACACCATTTATTGGAGATTGTCTTCTTTCTATTATATATACTTGCCTTTTTTGTCAAAGATCAATTGACCATATGGGCTTTTTTTCTGGGATTTCTATCCTGTTCTATTGATCTGTGTCTTTTTTTGTGCCAGGGCCCTTTTCTTAAAGGGTTTTTAAAAAATTTATTCATTTGAAATAGAACGAGAGAGAGAGAGAATGAATGAGCAGGGAGAGGGGCAAAGGGAGAGGGAGAAGCAGACTCTATGCTGAAAAGGGAATCCTGCATGGGTCTCAATCCCAGGGCCCTGAGATCATGACCTGGTCTGAAGGCAGCCATTAACCGACTGAGCCACCCAGGCACCCCTGTGCTGGCACTCTTTTGAGTACTACAGTTTTGTAGGGTAACATGAAATCTTGTACTGTGATACCTACAACCTTGTTCATTTCTTTTCTTAAAGATTTACTTTTTCATATTAGAGAGAAAGAGGTGGCAGGCGGCAGAGGAGAGGGAGAGAGAATCCCAAGTAGACTCTGTGCTGAGTATGGAGCCTGACATGGGGCTTGATCTCGTGACCCTGAGAGCATGACCTGAGCCAAAACCGAGAGTTGGACACTTAACTGACTGTGCCAACCAGCTGCCCTTGTTGATTTATTTTTCATGATTGTTTTGGCTATTTAGGGTCTTCAGTAGGATTATTTATTCTAGTTCTGTGACAAATGCTGTTGGTATTTTGATAGGGATTATATTAAATGTTTACATTGCTTTGGGTAGTATGGATATTTTAACAATATTTGTTTTTCTAATCCATGAGTATGGGATATCTTTCCATTTGTTTGTGTCTTCTTCAATTTCTTTCATCAGTATTTAATAGTTTTCAGAGTGTAGGTCTTTCACCTTCTTGAGTATGTTTATTCCTAGGTATTTTGGTTTTTTTTGGTGCAATTCTAAATGGAATTCCTTTCTTAATTTCTCTTTCTATTGCTTAATTATTAGTGTATAGAAATGCAGTGGATTTCTGTATGTTGATTTTGTATCCTGCAACTTTGCTGAATTCATTTTTCAGTTCTAGTAGTTTCTTCACTGGAATTGTTTGGGTTTTCTCTATATGGCATCATGTCATCTGCAAATAGTGAAAGTTTTACTTCTTAACAGATTTGAATCCTTATATTCATTTTTATTATCTAATTGCTGTGGCTACAACTTCTAATATATGTTGAATAAAAGTGGTGAGAATGGACATCCTTATCTTGTTCCTGATCTAAGGGGAACCTCTCAGTTTTTCACCATTGAATATGATGTTTCCTGTGGGTTTTTCATATAAGAACTTTATTATGTAGAGGTATTTCCCTCTAGATCTACCTTGCAGAGGATTTTATCATGAATGGATGCTGTACTTTGTCAAAATCTTTCTATGCATCTATTCAAATGATCGTACAGTTTTTGCCCCTCTATTATTTATGTGATGTATCTTATCAATTGATTTATGAATATGAAGCAACTTTGCATTCTGTGAATAATTCTCACTTGATCATGATGAATGATTTTTAATGTATTTTTGCAGTTGGCTTGCTAATATTTTGCTGAACATTTTTGCATCTGTGTTTATCAGAGATATTAGCCTGTATTTCTCCTTTTTTGTAGTGTCTTTATATAGTTTTGGTATCAGGATAATACAAGCCTCATAGAATGAATTTAGAAGTTTTCCTTCCTCTTCTATATTTAGGAATAGTTTGAGAAGGGAAGGTATTAACTCTTCTTTAAATGTTCAGTAAAATTCACCTTTGAAGCCTTCCTACCATAGAGTTTTGTTTGTTTGTTACTGATATAATTTCATTGCTGATAATATGTGTGTTCAAATTTTCTATATCTTTCTGATTCAGTTTTGATAGGTTATATGTTTCTAGGAATTTATTCATTTCTTCTAGGTTGTCCAATATGTTGGTGTACAATTTTTTGCAATATTCTTATAATCCTTTATATTTCTGTAATGTTGGTTATTTCTCCTCTTTCATTTCTGATTTTGTTTGTTCAAGGCTTCTTTCTCTTTTTTTATGATTCTGGCTTAAAGTTTATCAGTTTTGTTGATATTTTCTGAGAACCAGCTCCTGGTTTCTTCAATCTGTCCTATTGTATTTTGGGCTCTTATTTTGTTTATTTCTGCTCCTATCTTTATTATTTCCTTCCTTCTACTGGCTTTGGGTTTTTTCCTTCTCTTTTTAGTCTCTTTAGGTAAAGGTAGGTTGTTTATTTGATATTTTTATTGTTTCTTGGGGTAGTTCTGTATTGCTATAAAATTCCCTGTTAGAACAGCTTTTGCTGCATCCCAAAGATTTTGGACCATCTTTTCATTTTCATTGGTCTCCATGTGTTTTCTGATTTCTTCTTTGGTTTCTTGGATAATGGATTAATTGTTTAGTAGCATGTTATTTAGCTTTCATGCACTTGTGGTCTCTTTAGATTTTTTTTCTTATGTTTGATTTCTAGTTTCATAGAGTTGTGATCAGAAATGGGGTATGGAGTGACCTCAGTCTTTTTGTCTTTGTTGAGACTTGTTTTGTTGCCTAATATGAGATATATCTGGAGAATGCTCCATGTGCACTTGAAAAGAATGCGTTCTACTGTTTTAGGATAGAATATTCTGTATATATTCTTTAAATCCATCTGGTCCTATATGTCATTCAAAACCACTGTTTCCTTGTTGATTTTCTGTTTGATGATTTGTCCATTGATGTAAGCATGGTGTGAAAGTTCCCTAGTATTACTCTTACTTCTTTTATGTTTGTTTGTTTGTTTTCTTTTAACTGCTTAAATATTTGGTGCTCTCCTATTGGGTGCATAAATATTTACAATTGTTATAACTTCTTTTTGGATTGTCCCCTTAATAATTTTACAGTGTCCTTTTTGTCTCTTGTTACAGTCTTTGTTTTAAAGTCTACTTTGTCTAATACAAGTATTGATAACCTAGCTTTCTTTTCAGGTTCATTTGCATGATAAATGTTTCTCCATCCTCTCACTTTCAATCTGTGTGTGTCTTTAGGTTTGAAATGAGTTTCTTGTAAGCAGCATATAGATGGTTTTAGAGTATTATCCATTCCATTACCCTATGTATTTTGATTGGATCATTTAATCTTTTAGTGTTTAAAGTAATTAATTGGTATGTACTTATTGCCACTTTGTTACTTGTTTTATGTTTTAAACTTTACTAGTTTTTCTTCATTCCTTTCTTCCCTTTCTCTCTTTTCTCAAGATTATTTGGCTTTCCTCGATGAAATACTTGGATTCCTTTCTCTTTATTTTGTACATATCGCTGGTTTTTGACTTGTGATTACCATTTGTTTTGCATATAATCTGTAGAGAGCAATCTGTGTTAAGTTGATGGTCACTTAAGTTTGAACCCATTCTTTACTCCTTTTCTCCCTACATTTTAGTTATACAGTGTCAAACTTTACATCGCTTTATTTTGTGAGTAATTTGACTGATTTTTACAGACATATCTCTTCTTTACTGCTTTTCTGCTTCCTACATTCCTTACTCTTGCTTATGGTCTTTCTTTTCCACTCAGAGTCCACTTTAAGATTTCTTGTAGGACTGGTTTAATGGTCATGAATTCCTTTAATTTTGTTTGTCTGGGAAGCTCTTTATCTCTCCTATTTTGAATGATAGCATTGCTGGTTAGGGAGTATTCGTTACAGGATTTTTTTTTTTCCTTTCAGCACTTTGAATATATCCTGCTACTTGCTTCTGGTCTGCGAAGTTTCTGCTGAATAATCAGCTGATAGCCTTATGGAGTTTCCCTTGTATGTAACTATTTTTTTTTCCCTTTCTGTTTTAAAAATTCTCTCTTAATTATGAATTTTTTCCTTCTTAATTAGTATATGTCTTGGTGTGGATTACCTCGAGTTGATATTGTTGAGGATTTTTGTGCCTCCGGGATCTGGATTTCTATTTCCATCCACAGATTAGGAAGATTTCTGCTATCGCTTCTTCAAATTTTCTTCCCCCTTTGCTTTCTTTTCTCCTTCTAGGATCTCTGTAATGCAAATGTTACTATAGTTGTGGTGTCTCTGAGTTTGCTATGTCTACTCATTTTTCATAATTTTTTTTTTCTCTCCTCAGCTTGATTAGTTTCTCTTCTCCAGGTGCTGATTTGTTTTTCTCCTTCACCTCTTTCTCTTTCTACTATTTATTCCATCTAGTGAATTTTAATTTCATTTACTGTGTTCTTCATCTCTAGTTCTTTTTTATCTAATTGTTAAGGTTCTCACTGATGTCCTCCACTTTTTCTCAAGTTCAGTTACTATCTTTATGATCATTAATTTGAATTCTCTATCAGGCATATTACTTATCTCCATTTCACTTAGGTCTCTTGCTGTGATATTGTCCTCTCTCTCTTTTTTTTTTTTTTTTTTTCCCCATTTGGACATACTCCTTTGTCTCTCATTTTGTCTAACACTCTGTGTATTTTTTTTTAAGGTTTGTTTTATTTATTTATTTGAGAGTGAGGAGAGGAACAGGGGGGAGGGAGAAGGAGAGGGAAAGAATCCCAAGCAGACTTGTTCTGAGCACAGAGCCTGATGCAGGGCTCAATCCCATGATTCCAAAATCATGACCTGAGCTGAAACCAAGAGACAGGTGCTCAACTGACCGAGTCACCCAGGCACCCCACTCTGTGTGTTTCTGAGTTTTAAGAAAGACAGCTATTCTCCTGCACTTGAAAGTAATGGCCTTAGGAAGAATAAGTCCTATAATGTCCTTCCATGCAGTGTCCCTTGTTCAGTAGAACCTGGATATGCAGGGGGGTCTCTTATGTGTGATGTGTACACCCTGCTAATGCAGCTGAGCTGCTTTTTCCTTTAGTCCAGTTAGCTACAATGGACTTTGTCTATTTGGGGCAGTGTTTGTGTCCTTTGATGTTATTAGCCCCGTCTGTTGATGCTTTGGCTTTAAGTTAAGTCAGACCAGGCATTTGCCTGAAAAGGAGCAACAAACTTCTGGGCACTTCCCCTATATTGTTCCCTGATGGATGGAGCCTGCAGTCAGACCAGTTGTCTGATGCCAACCCATTGCTGGGGCCTCTGACTGGTGTGTGTCCTTATCTGTCCCTCTCTCTGGGACAGGAGTCACTTTGGAGTTGTGTTGGCCATAATGGTGGTTGCTTGCACACTGCTAGGCCTGTGACACTACCCTCTATGGGTTTTATCCAAGAGGATATTGGAAAGGGATCCTCTGAACGATCCTATGAAGCACACTCCTAAGGGGCAGGACTGTGGTATAAGCAAGCTTTTAGTGTCCCCAGTCCTCTGCTTGAGAGACCTGGAAATACTGGGACTGAAGTGGGCCTGTCTGGAGAGGTGAATCTCTGGAAGAACAGGACAGTGGTTCTCGCAAGCTTTGCATGCCTGAGTACTCTTAAGGAGGGGTCCTGCAATGCCTGGACTGAGGCAGACTATCTGGAGGGGTGCATTGGTGGCAGTACATTGTGGGAGGGGTGACAGTGCTAGCAAGTTAGGTAGTGAATCCTGCAGTTGTATTTTTGCTGGGGATTGCCTTCTGACTCCTTTGTTCATGGAGGATTTTCCCAGAGATATCTGTCCAACTGACTCTCTCTCCAGTGTGCTCCAGATGCCTTTCAAAGTGTTGCTTCTATGTTGTATCTCTTGGTCTGTTTTTTATGCTGTCTCTTGAAGGGCAGAGATTTAGTTTCCTCTTGCCCTCCTGGGGCACCCCTGATCTTTTAAAATTTCAGTTTTTAATTCTTTCTGGTTGAAAAAACTCATGAAATTCGGCCCCTCTGGTTTTTAAAGCCAAATTATGAGGATTCATCTTCTCCAAGTGGAATCCCTGGGATAAGGTTCTGTTTTTCTTCCCTCTCTGCACTGTGACTCCCTGCCTCCCAAGGGTAGACCCATGAGTTCATTTAGCTCCAGACCATGTCTCTACCTTTACTACCCTCTTGAATGTAGCTTATTCTCTACATTTAGTTGTGGAGTTTGTTCTGTTAGTCTTAGGCTCATTTTGTGGGTTATTTATACTGATATGGGTATTATTTAGTTGTAACCATGGAACAAGGTGAGCTTAGGGTCCTCCTACTCCACTATCTTCCCCAGAAGTCTAAAATATTTTATTTTACCTTTATTATCTAGTGCTTACTCTTTCTTTTTTTAGATTCACATATCTAGTCTGTATCAGTTTCATTCTGTGCAGAAAGTTTTGTTTTGAAGGGAAGTTCTGCTTACAGTGAATTCTATCACTTTTCATTTGTCTGAGAAAGTCGTTCTTCCCCCCCCCCTTTTGACTGGTAATTTTGCTGCATATAGAATTCTAGTTTATTTCCTCTGGTCTCCTTTTCCACCATTTCAAATATTTAATTTTGCCTTCCTTTTTATCACTTTGTTTCTGATGAGAAGTCTGCTATAATTTTTATTCTGGTATCTCTATAGGTAGGACATTTTTTTTTTCTTCGATTTTCTGGAGTTTAAGTAACATTACTACATGGGGTGGTTTGTGATTTGTTTGTTTGTTTTTCAGACCATCTTATTTTCTGAGTTTTCTGGATATATACAGTTTGGTATCATTACTTTTGGAAAGTTCTTGATCATTATTACTTCAAATATGTCCTTGAATTTGTTCTTTCTTTTCCTTCTGTATTCCCATTTCGCTTATTTAACACCTTTTAAAATTGTCCCACAGGTACTTGATGTTCTATTTCGTGTGAGTGTGTTTTCATTAATTTCCTCTTAAATTATCAATTGTGCATGTTTCTATTGACCTGGTTTCAAGCCTGTGATTTCTGGTCATATCAAGTTTACTGATGAGCTTGTTGAAGCTATTATTCATCTCCTTTGCTGTGTTTTGATTTAAACCATTTCCTTTTGATTCTTAAGTTTTCATCTCTTTGCTTATGTTACTCATCTATTCTTGGTTGTTTACTTTCTCCATTAGAGCTCTTAGCATATTAATTATGCTTATTTAAGTTATCTTCATTATAATCCCAACATCTGTCTCATATGTGAGTCTGATTCTGATGGTTGCTTTTGTTTCTTTAGGGGATTTTCTTTTCTTATCTTTTAGAATACCCTCTAATTTTTTTGTTGAAAAATGAACACATTATATTGCATAATGAAATATGATTTAAATAGGTCTTTAGTGTGGAATACATGTTAATCTCTCTAGGAGTTGGGCTGTACTTAGTATTTGCTATAGCTATATGTGTTAGAGACTTCAAATTCCTTTAGTGCCCTTATTTTTGAGTCCTATATTTACTTTGTGTTTTTCTAAGTATTCCTTCTTATAGTTTGCATTTTGTAGCTCTTTCAGTATTAATCCATTCTGATAATACTGGAGCCCTGTTAGTGTGGTGATAAAGTGTGGAAGGTAAGGGGGAGCTTTCTCTAATCTTACAGTAATCTCCTCCTTTGGTCAACAAATGTCTTTGGGCTGGGACTTTGACAAGTTCATCTATCCACCCTTACCCTCCCACTCCCAATTCCCATCCTTGGCTTCTGCTTCCCAAACCAGTTTGCTTGATTCCTTTGTTGTTTGTTGAAAAAAAAAAAAATTACCCCTGAGACAGAGGGCTATAGGGAACAGGATTGGGAGGATTGGCCTTCAACCAGCAGGCATAAGGCTCTACTCTGGGAAAAGGAAAAGTCATTTACCCTGAAAAGTAGCCCTTGCTTCTGGGAAAGCCCCTGGGAGAATTTCACAGTATTTACTCTTACCCTTCCCTTGCCATTGGCAGGAGGATTTTTTCCTCCACACCAAACTTCCAGAAATTCATCAGAGTCTATGTGTTTCTACAGGTTTATGACTCTAGCTGTGACTCTCTGTGTATGTTTTTCTCCCTGGTTTGAGGTATAGTTTGGGGGTGACAGTTTGCCCTGTGACCTTAGTTCTTTAATTTAAGGAAAATATTGATATTCAGTTTGTTCACTTTTCTTCTTGTTTTAAGGTTGGGAGTGATGGCTTCCAAGCATGTTGTATATTGAAGCTGAAACTGGAAATACAAAAATCGTGTTTTGATTTTAAAATGTCTTCTACATTTAAGACAGGTTTAGTAATTAATACATAGCATTAAGTAAATAAGAATTAAGGGAAAAATTAAGTCTTCCTATTCCCACAAGAAAAGCTGCACTTGACATTTTCTTTGAAAATATCCTATCTATCCTTACTGCCAACCTTCCTCTCACATTTTAAAGTAAGTTATCTTTCTTTATTTTTTCCTTCTCTCAACTTCACTCCTGGAAACTACAATAAAACAAACCAAAAAAGTTGGCAAGTCTTTACCATTAAAGTCAATGTAAGCAATCCTCTGCAAACTTGGATATGGGAATACACAGACAAGTTCAGTCACTTTAGGCTGAAACTCAGCATACTGGGTCCTTCTTTGCTTCCATGTACCAAAAATGAAGTTTAAAAAAAAAAAAAAAGGTTTTGAATAGAATTGAGTGAAGTTTAAAAAAAAAAAGGTTTTGAATAGAATTGAGTGAAGTTCTTCAAAACTGTCAATTTTTAAGTGGATTTAATATTAGTATAAAATATATATATATATATATATATATATATTAATTTGTATAAAGTGGAAAACAGGACCTAATCTCTTTATGCCTTTGAAGATTCATGGCTTTATAAAATTTACTTAAAAGAACTCATGTTCTTTTTGACTTTGTGTTCTTCAAAATAATTTCATGACCTTAACTTGACTTCCAAAATAAGTTTCTTCTAATGGGAGAGGAATATATTGATGAGGAACAAGAGGAAGGTTATCTAGGTAGTTAAAATTTTCATGGTAAATGAATATATTGACCCTCTCCTTAATAAACTAGTATTCTGTGAATTTGGTTAGCCTATGGCAAGCTGTTAGAGCCTAATAAACCTTTTAATCATGGGGGGAAGACTTGAAACTGAGATAATTGACCCTAAGACTCTTAAGGAAAATGATGTATACCACTTAAGGAAATCTGAGTATATAGATAATCTAGAATTTGCAAATATAAGCTATATTATTCACTATTACTTTTCATTGGCTATTGGATACTGATGAGGAGACATGCTGACCTTGGCACATTAGCAGTGCCCAAATGCAACACAACTAACTTAGCAAAATGCAATTAGCTAAATGGATTATTAATATAATCCTTGCTGTGGGCACTAATTAAGATGAAAATTAATTTCATGACCTGGTATAAGAAAACATCTATTCTCATAAATTATCACCATTATAGGAAACTGTTTGCCTAAGAAGCCACATCTTTAAAAGGGTAAGAATAAACCACCTTATAATAATTATTTTTCATAGCTATATAGTAATTGTCCATGAATACAAATTAAGTGATTTATAGGACTTTGTATGACAAATGTTAGGATTATCAATTATCTAAACTTACTGTTTAGATTTTCTTTTCAAAATCTTTGTTTGAATGGAAAGCTAGGTAATTATAAATTGTATTAAAATACTAAATTTTTAGGACTTGCAGTTCAGTTTTCAAATATTTAGGTGGGTAAGAATATTATTCTAGTTCTTCAAAACTGTCAATTTTTAAGCGGATTTAAAGCAACTCAAGATAGAAAAAAAAAACCTTTAAAAATTTGGCTTACTTAAGAAAAGAGCTTTATTTGTAGAGCATTCAGTCACTTGTTAAATATTAGTTGAATTTACTTCTAAGCTATACAAAGAAAGTTAAAGCAGAATACATCAAAAACTCATGCCTATTCGTACTGATAGTACAGAGATAGAAGCAACCACGTTCCTGCCCTGCAGAAGATTAAAATCCTAAGACACAGACTTATTTTTTCAATATAAAGTGATAAAACAGGGTTAAGAATATGATGACTAATACAAAGCTAAGACTCTGTAAAAGTTGCATTGATTATTTGTGAGATGTTAGGCCAGTTATGCAAATTATCAAATGTAATCTGCAAATTTCATAGGGCTGATAATATTGTTTCCTATTTACAGAAGATAAGTAAATTGCCTAATTTACTGATATTAATTGCTAGAGTCAGGATTTAAATCCAAACAATGTGATGCCAGTGCTTCAAAAATCCATGATAATAAAGGCAGGTTTAAGGCGGAGCATAGTTGGAGTCAAATTAAAGTTCTTTTTTTGGTAGCCACTAAAAGTTGGGAAAATGCAAGGGGATATAAAGATAATTGAAAAAAATACTTTAGATGATAAAAATTTAGAAAATAAAAATTCAAATGTTTTCCCTACAAAATACAGTAATACCGCTAAGCCTTCATACTAGTTGGCATTACTAGAAAATTTAGATGAGACGGGCCCTTGGGTGGCTCAGTTGAGCATTTGACTCTTAATCTCAGCTCAGGTCTTGATCTCAGGGATGTGAGGATGTGAGTGTGAGCCCAGTGAGGAGCCTACTTAAAAAAAAAAAAAAAAAAAAGGAAGGAAGGAAGGAAGGGGACTTTTATGTGAGGAGAAACAACTCTGTATTGGAAGTTGTTACAGCTCTGGAAAAGAAGTTGCTCAGGTTATGAAGGTAGTTTAGGGAATATGTACTTGTGATGATATTAAGTATTATGAAAATGTTAGTAGTTGATGAGGAATGAAATTAAATAGGACTAATCAAAAATAAGCAAGAGTAGTTGAAAAAATATTCTCTGTCTAAACTAAGAACTAAAAGGGCTTGAAATAAAAAAGATAAAGATGCAATAGGCATATTATAATGTAAATTTAAAAATATATATATATAGTTGTTTTGATCACATAAAACAAATATATTCATTGTTTCAGAAGAAAAACTCCACAGTATTCAAATAACATTGTCTTGTACTCCACCCATATTATGGTAACACAGCAGCAGAAAGTGACTAAGAGCAGGGACGCTTGGGTTGCTCATTAGGTTAAGCCTTTGCTTGTGGCTCAGGTCATGATCCCAGGACCCTGGGATTTACATCAGGCTCCTTGCTCAGCAGGGAGACTGCTTCTCCTCTGCCTGCTGCTTCCCCTGCTTGTGTATGTGTGTGCTCTCTCTCTCCCTCCCTCTCTGACCAATAAGTATATAAAATCTTGAAAAAAAGAAAGTGACCAAGAGCAGCTCTTATCTGGTCCAGAACAGATATATCACTGCAAGACACTTGGCAGGAATGGGCAAGGAGAGAGAATCTTGGATGGATTAAACAGAGGGAACAGAGACAGGAATTCTGACTTTGTGTAACATGTCACACCCAGAATGAAAGCATGAAGAATTCTTGATTCTTCATAGACTTGTCTTTCTACTACTACCACAGTCACAAGTCAGTGTGAATAACTCAGATGATAAGACCCACTGTGGCATTTCAGCATCTCCTTATGAACGACTTTCTGGACAGAGACAACAGAGCTCATCCTTTTGGAAAAAGAACTGGGATTGTAGTACTAATGTCAACTTGTTGACTTGCCTGTTCTTTCACTTAATTATTGTCAAGGAGGATGCTTTCTTCCCCAAATAAGGAGAAGAGAAGAATTTTTTCAGCATCTCCATACAACTTTTCCCCGTGAAAGTTATAGATAGCAGGAGTTACTCCCAGGAGCAGTAGCCCCTAATACAGTTATTTCTTGTTATATTTGAAAAGATGAGTGGGAAAGAGGGGGTGAGAAACAGTGGGGAGACAATTTCTTTCCTCAACTTTATTAAGTAAGTTTTGTCAAATACCTTCTGAAACACTCATCAAAAATCTTCAAGAGCTTTGTTAAGACACATATATTTTGTAAACTTGGAATTTTCAAGCTGAAAAAGATCCTACTCCTATGTTTTTGTCTGTTTGCTTATTTGTTTAATCAGTGTCCACAATGGCCTAACTTTTGACAATACCATGTCCAATTTTATCTTTCCAGTTGCTGCACACTCAGCAGCATTTGGCACTTTCTCCCACTCCCTCTTTCTTAGAACAGTTCAACTTTCTAGGATTGGGTGGAAGCGTATGCACACATGAGAACATCTGAACTGATTTTGTTTTGTTTTGAGATAAATGGTTGAGCGATCCTTTCCCAAAGTGAAAAATCATGGTTTTGCTATCTCCATTCTAAATAATTCTGTTAGTACATTGGGTAAAGAGAGAGTATTTTTTTTTTAAGATTTATTTATTTGACAGACAGAAATCACAAGTAGGCAGAGAGGCAGGCACAGTGAGAGGGGGAGGCAGGCTCCCTGCCAACCAGAGAACGTGACTGGAGGCTCGATCCCAGGACCCTGGGATCATGACCTGAGCTGAAAGCAGAGGCTTTAACCCACTGAGCCACCCAGGCGCCCCAAGAGAGAATATTAAAAGCTTGAAAGCTTTGAAGCATCTGGAGAGGACCTGAACTAATGTTTTAACACAAAAGTTAAATAGGAGAAAGAGTTGTTCTTCATTTGGTTGTTTGTACTTCCTTTCTCTATTTTTATTATGGGTTCTCAAAAATCCCTCTGTTTAGAGAATTCTAAGGATATCCGTAAGGATTCTAAAGAATCCTTTAATAGGTTATTAAAATGGAAAAGTGAATCCTTATTTCTGGTGCTAGGTAATAGAATACTATTTGATATATTGTTTTGACACCAGGCAATTTGATAGGTGAAGTAAATGAGACTGAAATTGTAATTTCATGGAGTGATAAAGTTTTTGCTTTTTAAGGAAAGGATTATGAAAAAAAAAATGTTTGCACTATGCCAGCTATTATTTGCTCAAATCATTTTAACATATTGTCTTTTCTTAAATTTTCTTAGATTTACTTAATGTGTGGTGAAAGATGAAGATTGCAGGATCTAATAAAATATTCATATTTCCTATTGTTAAAAGTATTTTTGTATTGTATTCTCAAAAAGCAGGTAAAGTTATGAATGTAAAATGCAACTTTAGCTATAGAAATTTGAAATCAACCTAATGTATCTTCTCATGGAAATTTCTAGCTCTTGTGAGGAATTTCTATGGCCTGATGAAAATGTTGGAAAACAAACACTATTTGAAACTGATTTGGTTAATAAGACATATAATTAAAGCCCTCATTCAGTAAAGTGGATCACATGATAAATATGGGCCTAGAGTTCCAAGAATCAGGATTTTTTTTTTTTAATTTTTTATTTTTTATAAACATATATTTTTATCCCCAGGGGTACAGGTCTGTGAATCACCAGGTTTACACACTTCACAGCACTCACCAAATCACATACCCTCCCCAATGTCCATAATCCCACCCCCTTCTCCCAAACCCCCTCCCCCGGCAACCAACCCTCAGTTTGTTTTGTGAGATTAAGAGTCACTTATGGTTTGTCTCCCTCCCAATCCCATCTTGTTTCATTTATTCTTCTTCTACCCACTTAAGCCTCCATGTTGCATCACCACTTCCTCATATCAGGGAGATCATATGATAGTTGTCTTTCTCTGCTTGACTTATTTCGCTAAGCATGATACACTCTAGTTCCATCCATGTTGTTGCAAATGGCAAGATTTCATTTCTTTTGATGGCTGCATAGTATTCCATTGTGTATATATACCACATCTTCTTGATCCATTCATCTGTTGATGGACATCTAGGTTCTTTCCATAGTTTGGCTATTGTGGACATTGCTGCTATAAACATTCGGGTGCATGTGTCCCTTTGGATCACTACATTTGTATCTTTAGGGTAAATACCCAATAGTGCAATTGCTGGGTCATAGGGCAGTTCTATTTTCAACATTTTGAGGAACCTCCATGCTGTTTTCCAGAGTGGCTGCACCAGCTTGCATTCCCACCAACAGTGTAGGAGGGTTCCCCTTTCTCCGCATCCTCGCCAGCATCTGTCATTTCCTGACTTGTTGATTTTAGCCATTCTGACTGGTGTGAGGTGATATCTCATTGTGGTTTTGATTTGTATTTCCCTGATGCCGAGTGATATGGAGCACTTTTTCATGTGTCTGTTCGCCATCTGGATGTCTTCTTTGCAGAAATGTCTGTTCATGTCTTCTGCCCATTTCTTGATTGGATTTTTTTTTTTTTTACTGAAGCTATTTGCTTTAGAAATAACACTTTTTGTATCTATTTTTTTAAAGTGATGTTGGTATCAAATTCTGATTGCTGATTTTCTGCAAAAGACCTGAAAATAGAAAAATTCTCTGGCTGAGCAACTCTAGGTCTGTGGGTGGGCATCAAGGATTGAGTATACCCAACGGGTAACCAGCTACAGGATTGTAATCAAGAGAAACTACAATCAACTTTCAAGGAAGAAAAAGTTCTACAATGGAGCCACTTACTAAATCTGTTGCTGTCTTTCTCAGTCATCATTAAGCTTAGAAAATGGACCCTGTGTCTTCAATCCTTATCCACTTCTTCACAAGCTGTTTTCTTCCCCCCCCCAAAAGAAAGCTATTTCATTTTCATTAAATGAAATTTTTTCAACTCTTCAGCTCCCATTTTAAATCTTTTCTTCTAGAAACTCTTCATTTGTTGGTATTCCTCAAGGTTATGATTTATAATTTTCTCTTGTAGTATGTTCCTACTGGAGGAAAGCATTCATGACCTTAATTGCCAAAATTTTACTAGCTGTCAAGTCTGTAATTTTAGATATTATTCTCCCCTGAGTTTCAAACCCAACTTTCACATAGCATGTCAAATTTACCACAAATGGTGCAAATGCAGGGTCTTAAAGCCAAGATGATTATTTGCCTCCATGCCTTTAATCTGCTGCTAATCCCAAGAATCCATAGAAGTAACCTTTCCAGTGAGAAATGTTCATTATATTCAACTACTTCTTGGGCAGCCATGTTTTATCTGCCATCACTTTGTCATTTATGAATCAAAATATTTCCTACTTCTTTCTTCCTGTCTTAATTCAAGCCTTTGGTTTTTACTCTATAAATGATTTCCATATTCTATTTATTAATATTTCTTCTCCTTTCTTGCCATTAGAATATCTAAAATAGTCTTTTTGTATTCTCATTGTTAACAACAACAACAACAAATACCTTCCACTCGCTTTTTTCCATTGCATTTTTGCATTGCAAAAGGAATGTGTGTGTGTGTGTTCTGATATTAGGAAGAATTTATATATAAATATGTAGAATTCTGGGGTGCCTGGGTGGCTCAGTGGGTTAAGCCTCTGCCTTCAGCTCAGGTCATGATCTCAGGGTCCTGGGATCGAGCCCCATATCAGGCTCTCTGCTCAGCAGAGAGCCTGCTTCCTCCTCTCTCTCTGCTTGCCTCTCTGCCTACTTGTGATCTCTCTCTCTGTCAAATAAATAAATAAAATATTTTTAAAAATGTAGAATTCTACATACATATATAAAATTTGTATTTTGAAGATTGGCTGCAAATGGGAGTAAATGGGCAAGTCCTATATAGGAATGGATCAGAAAGACTAGGTGGAAAGTTCTTAACATTGGTTCAGGTGATAGATGATAATGGCTAAGTCAGAATAGTGAGAGTGAATGGGAGGAAACAGAATTGTGAAATATTCAACAGTTGAAATCAACAAAACAGGTCTTTTTGGTTTCAGAATGTAAAGGTGTTTATTTTCAGATAATTTGATATACATCTAAGATGTAAGTAAAAAGATTATATGAGCATAGATCTTTTAAGAAATGGTTTTAGAGGGGCACCTGAGTGGCTCAGTGGGTTAAAGCCTCTGCCTTCAGCTCAGGTTATGATCCCAGGGTCCTGGGATCGAGCCCCACATCAGGCTCTGTGCTCAGCAGGGAACCTTCTCCTTCCTCTTCTGTCTGCTTGCCTCTCTGCCTACTTGTGGTCTCTGTCTTTCAAATAAATAAATAAAATCTTAAAAAAAAAAAAAAGAAATGGTTTTAGAGTCAGAAATACCCAAAGAAAAACCATATCCAAAGGGAATCATCCTAGTGGGGAGATTATCAGGGAGAATCCAGAGTGATGCAGAAAGATCTAGGATGAAGCCATCAGTATTGCCAGCATTAAAGAGAGAATTGGGGTTAGCAAAAAACACTTGAGAATGAGTTGTCATAGAATTCAAAGAAAAGCAGTTGTGTGTTAATGCTTTGGTTGGTGAGAGAGGACGGAAGGAGAATAGTAATCTTTTTACCATTCCTTCAGGTATTGCCTTAGATGGGAATTATTTTCTTTTCTGATCATATGCTTGTTTTTTCTCTCTCTCTCTCTCTGTTTCCAAGGACTTACATTATTTGGCCGGAAAATTACTTCATACCTGAGTTGGGTATATTTTTCATCCAGCTAATTTTTTAAAGGATTTTTTAGTAAAGCCAGGCTCTCCAGGCCTCTGTCCTCAGTTATATATCCCTGCTGTATTCCAATATTGTTACAAGTAGAATAATTATACTATATTAGAAGTCATAATGTCTTTACAAGTAACCAAGAGATTAGAAATGTCTGCACCAAAGTGACCATCAGTAGAAAGGCAAATAATTCCATCATGTCCATCTTTGGTTTAATAAAAACCACAACTGAGAAGAAAATTAGAGAGATCCGTGTACAGCCCTATAGAAGAGATCTTTTGCTCTACATGAAATGTTTCTCCTTGACAAAAGAACCAGGGCACTGAAGGATACAAATAATATGATAAAGTCATAAACCTTTTGTAATTCTTGGAGTTGAATTCTCTGAGCAGAGGAAGAATATTTTCATATATGTTAGTAATAGCCATGTAGAGAAATCACTCACAAAAAAAAATGGCGGTGCATTAGAGGTGGATTATCGTTGTTGTACATGGTAAGTGGGTCAGAAGTGCTTCTATTTCTGCCCACGTATGCTGCAACAGTTTTGCATGAATTCACATTCAGACTCCTTATACAGTAAGTGATTAAATTTCAAATAACTTCATTTTTTAAAAAAAATTATTTATTGGGGCGCCCAGGTGGTTCAGTTGGTTAAGCAGCTGCCTTCAGCTCAGGTCATGATTCCAGGGTCCTGGGATCAAGCCCCACATCAGGCTCCCTGCTCAGCAGAGAGCCTGCTTCTCTCTCTCCCCCTCTCCCTGACGCTCTGCTTATTTGTGCTCTCTCTCTAACTCTCTGTCAAATAAATAAAATATTTTTTTAAAAAATTTATTTATTTATTTGACAGACAGAGAGATCACAAGTAGGCAGAGAGCCAGGCAGACAGAGAGGGGAAAGCAGGCTCCCTGCTGAGCAGAGAACCAATGCAGGGCTCGATCCCAGGACCCTGAGACCACAACCTGAGCTGAAGGCAGAGGCTTTAACCCACTGAGCCACCCAGGTGCCCCTAACTTCATATTTTTAATCTGCAAATTAAATTCAATATATAATTATTATTTAAACTATATTTCCATCTAAGTAATCTATTAGGAATTCAATTAGTTAACATATAGTGGATTATTAGATTCAAAGGGAGAGTTCAGTGATTCATCATTTACATATAATGCCTAGTGCTCATTACATCACCCACATACCCCATCCCCCCACCCATCTCCCTTCCAGGAACCTTCAATTTGCCTCTTATGGTTTGTCACCTTCTCTGATTTCATCTTGTTTTATTTTTTCCTCTCTTGCCCTATGATCCTCTGTTTTGTTTCTTAAATTCCACATATAAGTGAGATCATATAATTGTCTTGCTCTGATGGACTTATTTCACTTAATGTAATACAGTCTAGTTCCAGCTATGTCACTGCAAATAGTAAGATTTCCTTTTTGGTGGCTGAGTACTATTCCATTACCCCCCCCCCCCACACACACACACACACAACCCACATTTACTTTATTCATCTGTCTATGGACATCTGGGCTCTTTCCATAGTTTGGCTATGTGGACATTGCTGGATAAATATTGGGGGCAGGTGTCCTTTTAGATAACTATGTTTGTATCCTTTGGGTAAATACCTAGTAGTACAATTTCTGGGTCATGGAGTAGCTCAGTTTTAACTTTTTGAGGAACCACCATACAGCTTTCCAGAGTGGCTATGCCATCTTACATTCCCACCATCAGTGTAAGAGGATTCCCCATTCTCCACATTCTCACCAACATTAGTTGTTTCCTGACTTGTTAATACCAGTTCCCCTTTTTTAAAAGGCAAACATGTTTAACCCTAATTTTTAAAAATCTAAATCAGCAATAGTAATATTACTAGGTTCTCTATTTAACTTTTTTAGACAATAATATGTTAACTTACTTAAACTACTCCTTTCTTACTCTTCTCACATCTTTTCAATATAGTCACTAATAATTTTAGTTTTTTCTGTTAGTTTTACAATTTTAAATAATGTTATTCTACCTGTTTTTACATGTTTTCTCTTAGAGTTTAAAAGAATATTTTAATTTCATATTTTGCTAGGTAAAAATATTAATGCCTCAAATATTTAACAACTTCTATGGTGCACAAATTTTGTAGAGTAGATTCTGAACTTTTGACCAATCAGGAGAGACCCAGTCAGTGAACAGCCTTATGGTAGAAACTTCTGCACTTTCTTTTAGCATGCCTCCTCACTTTTGACTCTCAGCCTCTGTCATCTTCATTTTTCTCATTATAGTTTTAAAAATTAGGATGCCTGGGTGACTCAGTTGGGCGAACATCTGCCTTCAGCTCAGGTCATGATCCTGGAGTTCTGGGATCAAGTCTTGTTCTGGGCTTCCTACTCAGCAGGGAGTCTGCTTCTCCCTTCCAGCCTCCCTTTTCTCATGCTTTCTCTCTCATTCTCTCTCTCTCAAATAAATAATTTATAATACAATAATATATACAATATATAATAATATAATAAATTAATTTTACTACCTCTTCTGAAATCCTAAGACTGGTATCTGTGTTTTATCTGTATTTTATATTATATTTTGAGTGTTTCTCAGGCTTAACTATGTAACAGAAAAATCTAGAGCATTTTTACAAATAAGCTCATGACTGGGCACTGATACCAGACATTTCTTATTTAATTGCTTTGAAGACAGAGTTAAGAATTACTGGTCTATAGCTCAAATATAAATCATGAATTTAATAAAATATTTCTAATCCCTTTATATAAATGGGATGCTCATAGCCAAAGATTGCATTTTCTTATGTGGAGAATAGTGTGTGTGTGTGTGTGTGTGTGTGTGTGTGTGTGTGTTTGCATGTGATTTTACTTCATTTTGTACATAGTATGTCCTCAAACTTTTCACATAATCAGCTACTCTGTTGAAGTGTTTTATTTTGCTTTGTTTTCTCCTGGAGGTTTCTATAAGCTATCGTTCCAGTTCTCTAAGTCCTCCTATAGGAAAAAATATTTTGATTTGTTGTAGAATATTAGATAAAAGTCAGTTTCCTTTAGAAATGCAAAGGCATTGTTCAGTTGTCTAAGTTTGTGATGAAAACTCTAATCTTGCTCTTGTGTAGATAACTTATTCTCTGAAATTTTTAGAGGCATGTGAGATTTTTTAAGATGTCTAACATCATTGGTGTTATACAGTTTCACAATATTTGCCAATATGTAGTTATTTTTTTTTTCTTTAAAAGGGTTTGCCCTGGGTACTTGGTTGTCACGTTTTAAGCTTAGTGACTACTACAGCATGAAAAGCACCATGGGATTATCATTTTCCTAGTCCTCACTTCCATTTTCTCTCTTCTCTCTTTAATATTTTTGTTGGCAATATGTGGCCGATGTGAATGGCTTGAAGGGTTTGATTTATAGATCCATTTCTGTACCTTCAGTGAAAGCTCCTTTCACACACCCACATCTCAGTCTACCCCCTCGCTCCTTGGTACGTGGGAGTCCTGAGTTTCAGGAGCTTTGCAGATGGTTCAAGTCATCTACTCTGTTGTCTCCTCATATATACTGTAGAGATTCATCCTTTCCCTCATCCCCCATCTCAATCACCGATATTCCAAAAGCTTTCTGGGATAAGTATACATGTTGAAAAAGCTAGTTGGCTAATGTTCTACCATTTGGATCCTTCCTGTCTCCCTTCCTTCCCTCCTTCCTTGTATTTCTTTTCCTCCTCTCTCCTTGGACTGCCATCCCTCGTTCTCCTCCTCCTCTTCTTCTTTTTGTTTATTCTCTACCAGTGGCGCATTGGCAGATTCTTGGGAGTGGAAAGAAATAAAGCCAGATGACTTTTTATCTTTGAAGGTAAGCCAGTTTATTCTAAAAAAAAAAAACTTCACCATCAAATGTATTATTTCTATACTATTAATATTGCTATACAAAGATAGTCATAATGGACTTACATATTTAGAGTCCTTGTATCAGGCAGAAAGTGTTGTCCTTCTTTGATACTGTAAAAAGTAATAAACTACTATAATGAGTGACTGTAAACTACTGGATACCTTTAGATAGATTTCTTGTATTCTTGTTTCTTCATTTATTTTTTTCTTTTTCTTCATTTCTTAAAATTTCCATGTTACTGTTTCTTCCTTTGTATTTTTTTTCTTCCACATTTACATTGTTTTCTTACTTCTTTTGCAATTCCTACAAATAGGATTTTGAATTTCCTTTTGAAAGAGGCATAAGTCTATCATTTTCATGTTCAAATGCATTCCCATGTTTAAGATGACTACTACACATTCTATTTAATGTGACAGAAGTATTTAATATGGTAAAACAAAACAAAACAAAACAAAATCATTGAATATAGAATGAGAGGGGCCCCTAGGTGTCTCGGTCATTAAGTGTCTGCCTTCTGCTCAGGTCGTGATTCTGGGGTCCAGGGATTGAGCCCTGCATAGGGCTCCCTGCTTGGTGGGGAGCCTGCTTCTCCCTCACCCATTCCCCCTGCTTGTCTTCCCTTTCTCTCTCTCTTTTTCTCTCTGTTAAATAAATAAATAAATCCTTAAAACAAACAAACAAGAATATGGAATGAGAAACCCTGGATATCAGTGTTTAACCTGCCACATATAAGGTCCTATGAATTTGAGCAAGTTATTAAAACTCCCTGAAATTCATATTAATGATTTATAAAATGGAGCGTAGAACAACACATCTTCATTGGCTGTTCTATCAAAGAGTTTTAGAAACCTTAAAAGTGCATCAAATGTACAACATTAATTAAAACTTGAAATAATTTTATGTGAACATTGCTTTTACTACAAAGATGAGTTTTCCACCTTGTGCTATAATTAATAAGAAACAGTCATTATATGCTTAAAAATACATTTGACAAACCTGTCTTTTGGTCAGAATGCATTATTTAAATTTGAAAGTGCTTCATGTAAGAGCGCTTGAGTAATTTAAATGATTTTTCTTTCATACACTGTGACAGGTCTGTAAATTGTTATATTGATCTGCAGGAGTTATGCCGTCTATAAGCTATTAGATCAGACAATGAATAAATATAAATCTTGAGAGTATTTTAAAGAGAAACACACAGAGAGAAAAAAAAACACCTCTTTTATATGTTTTCCACTCTAGCTGAGATTACTTGGTTGATTAATTAGGTCCTCAATATATAGACTAATTTTATTTATATGCTTCACTTTTGAAAGATTATCTATGGTGAGTTTTTTTTCTCTTACACAGATCAAATCATGTGTATCAAACAGTGGTGCAGAGAGGAAAAGCAACAATATTTCAGCTCAGTGGTTTTCAATTAATCAGCCTGGGAGGAGGTGATATGAATTGGAAATTCATAGGTTCAAAGAGTATCTGATGAATTTTGACAGAAGGCCTATTATCTACTAAATATTTTTAGCACCTAACTCAGATACCATGAAAACAATTATTTATCATCTAAATCAAATCATGGACTTTATTAAAACAACAGGCAGAGTAAATTTTTATAATACTTTAACATTTCATAATACTTTATTATATAATTTATTGTACAAGTGACAACATAACTTCTAGATATTTAGATATTATTGATATCAAACTGTAAAGTCCAGTAACATCATTGGTCCACCAATAATTTTATTTGACCCAAGTTTTATTAGATGCAATGTTATCTCTTACTACCCATCATCTACATTTTTTTTAAAGTAATATAATTTTTTATTTTTTATAAACATATATTTTTATCCCCAGGGGTACAGGTCTGTGAATCAACAGGTTTACACACTTCACAGCACTCACCAAAACACATACCCTCCCCAATGTCCATAATCCCACCCCCTTCTCCCAAACCCCCTCCCCCCAGCAACCCTCAGTTTGTTTTGTGAGATTAAGAGTCACTTATGGTTTGTCTCCCTCCCAATCCCATCTTCTTTCATTTATTCTTCTCGTACCCACTTAAGCCCCCATGTTGCATCACCACTTCCTCATATCAGGGAGATCATATGATAGTTGTCTTTCTCCGCCTGACTTATTTCGCTAAGCATGATACGCTCTAGTTCCATCCATGTTGTCGCAAATGGCAAGATTTCATTTCTTTTGATGGCTGCATAGTATTCCATTGTGTATATATACCACATCTTCTTGATCTTGATTCATCTGTTGATGGACATCTAGGTTCTTTCCATAGTTTGGCTATTGTGGACATGGCTGCTATAAACATTCGGGTGCACGTGCCCCTTTGGATCACTACGTTTGTATCTTTAGGGTAAATACCCAATAGTGCAATTGCTGGGTCATAGGGCAGTTCTATTTTCAACATTTTGAGGAACCTCCATGCTGTTTTCCAGAGAGCTTGCACCAGCTTGCATTCCCACCAACAGTGTAGGAGGGTTCCCCTTTCTCCACATCCTCGCCAGCATCTGTCATTTCCTGACTTGTTAATTTTAGCCATTCTGACTGGTGTGAGGTGATATCGCATTGTGGTTTTGATTTGTATTTCCCTGATGCCGAGTGATATGGAGCACTTTTTCATGTGTCTCTTGGCCATCTGGATGTCTTCTTTGCAGAAATGTCTGTTCATGTCCTCTGCCCATTTCTTGATTGGATTATTTGTTCTTTGGGTGTTGAGTTTGCTAAGTTCTTTATAGATTCTGGACACTAGTCCTTTATCTGATATGTCGTTTGCAAATATCTTCTCCCATTCTGTCAGTTGTCTTTTGATTTTGTTAACTGTTTCCTTTGCTGTGCAAAAGCCTTTGATCTTGATGAAATCCCAATAGTTCATTTTTGCCCTTGCTTCCCTTGCCTTTGGCGTTGTTCCTAGGAAGATGTTGCTGCGGTTGAGGTCGAAGAGGTTGCTGCCTGTGTTCTCCTCAAGGATTTTGATGGATTCCTTTCGCACATTGAGGTCCTTCATCCATTTTGAGTCTATTTTCATGTGTGGTGTAAGGAAATGGTCCAATTTCATTTTTCTGCATGTGGCTGTCCAATTTTCCCAGCACCATTTATTGAAGAGGCTGTCTTTTTTCCATTGGACATTCTTTCCTGCTTTGTCGAAGATTAGTTGACCATAGAGTTGAGAGTCTATTTCTGGGCTCTCTATTCTGTTCCATTGATCTATGGGTCTGTTTTTGTGCCAGTACCATGCTGTCTTGATGATGACAGCTTTGTAATAGAGCTTGAAGTTCGGGATTGTGATGCCACCAACGTTGGCTTTCTTTTTCAATATCCCTTTAGCTATTCAAGGTCTTTTCTGGTTCCATATAAATTTTAGAATTATTTGTTCCATTTCTTTGAAAAAGATGTATGGTACTTTGATGGGAATTGCATTAAATGTGTAGATTGCTTTAGGTAGCATAGACATTTTCACAATATTTATTCTTCCAATCCAGGAGCATGGAACATTTTTCCATTTCTTTGTGTCTTCCTCAATTTCTTTCATGAGTACTTTATAGTTTTCTGAGTATAGATTCTGTGTCTCTTTGGTTAGGTTTATTCCTAGGTATCTTATGGTTTTGGGTGCAATTGTAAATGGGATTGCCTCCTTAATTTCCCTTTCTTCTGTCTTGCTGTTGGTGTAGAGAAATGCAACTGATTTCTGATAGAAAATGTTATGCATGAAAATGATCATACAACACTGTGATGTAGGAAAATAACAGGAAATAATTGCATAATGTGGGCAAGGTTTCCATATAAAGATTAAATATTAAAAAGAAACTCATTTCTCAGAATAAATGAATACTGACCAAATAATTAATAATCAATAACCCTAGCATGCTAAGGACTTATTTTACACAAATATGTACTTTCAATCTACTTGTCATTGGCACTTAAACATTTAGGAAATTCTAAAAGAAATATAAGAGAGAGAATGGAAAATAACCTTTTGAAGAATAGAAAAGACATACATACTTAGTTTTCATTGACTTTCTAGTAGAATCACTGGGTATTGGAAACATTCTACTTTAACAGAATAGCTTCCAAAGTGGTTGAAAAAAAATATACATACACACACACACATATGTGTGTGTGTGTATTATATATCTATATCTATATGTATAAATTATATATACACATTGCATACATACACATATATAAATTATATATTATATATATGCATTGCATGTATGTATTGTAAGGGCCTATTCAGTCAGAGCAGCCCCACCCCAGTTGAACTGCCATTTTGCTTTAAAACTTAAATTGACCTTGCCCCCTCTCACTCCCCCCACCACCACCATGGGAACTTACTTAAAAGCAAGTCTGGGAAACCAGGCCTAGGTAACAAAGTCCACGTAAAAGGGTGGGTCAGGCCAGGTGGAGGTATTCAATTAGTGGAGGGGTGCATACTGTCTCCTAGCTACCAAGGAGTATGGGCCCCCACCCTTTGGGAGCCTTTTGGCGCCAATCCTAACCAAGGTGTGATAGGCTGGTTCAAGTGTCTACTAGGGTAAATTGTAATTCAATTTGTCGCCTAGCATCACTGTGGAGTTTCCTTTGAGTGTGTTGCAATCTCATTGGCCACCTATGTGTGGCCAGGCCCAACCACATGGCCTTTGCTCTATAAAAGTTAGTCTGGAAAGCAGGGAGGGGTCGTCCTCTCTGGAGGGGCAACCCTGACCGGTCTGTTTGATGGTCGATATGATTTCTGATGCTTGGCGTGAAATAAAGCTTTGCTTGACCTTTGCTTTGTATCAGTCTCGCTCCTTTAATAACGGACCCATTATTGGGGTACCCAATTTTGGGGGGACCCAACAGTATGTTAACTTAGAGTATCATGCAGTCGTGATTATAATTCTGAAAATGGTACCAGTTTGAGTGTTCCTTTAAGTTATGTAATTAGTACTTAATTTTTATGAAATCTGAAAAATGCAATGCTTTAGGTAACTTCACTAGCCATAGTGCCCTGGAGATACATAGAACAAGACAATTCTGGCCTAGCTTGGATTATTGAGAAGAGTGCCTTTCAAAGATATCCCTTCGCATAGACCTGTGAGGGTGGAAACATAGTTGTGGACAGTTTGCTGTGTCCAAGGATCTCACAAGACTGGGAGCAATCTCTCTTTTCTCTTTGCTCTACTTGAAACAATTTATTTTTCTGTTATACTCTGGTGTCTAAAGCTCATTGTACTATTCCTGGTTATTATGAGAGCTCTGAAAGAACACATTTTAAATATAAACTCACCTAATGTAGCTGGCAGCAGGAACGTTCCACTTTATGGCAATTAGGTGGGTTCAAAGAAGATTATCCAAATCTACAAGGGGACATTAGACATTCAGCTTATTTCTTGGACTCATTTTGACTACACTTTAAAGGCCTGGAAGTATTTGGTGATTCCTCATTATTCGCAAAGGGATGAACTATGGTCCAGTTTAGATAACTACACTAATTTGTTCTTTAAAATAATTTACTGGAAGTATAAGACTCAACTATAGTATGAATTAGTTTCTGATTAGATGCCAAGAGGATATTTTTAAGAAGTATAAGAAGAAAATCACAGATGGCTTTGTTAGTTTGGTATATAAAAAGTAATATAAACCTCTTAGAAGTGCAAAAATGGTCCTTTAAAGAAAGTGGAAAGAGCAAAACAAAATTAAAGTTTTATTGAAGTCCCAAGTCATGAGAATTTCCTATCTCTTACATCTGTGCCACTTCTCTAGCTTTATATTGCTCTTCTTCAAATCAAAATTGCTATTATTAAATTAACTTATATTTCGGGGTTTTTTTTTTCTTTTATTGTAGGGTTTTAAATTACAGCATGGAATTAAAACATATGGGGCTATCACATATAAGGTAACAGTACTAATTTTAGTAAGGCATGGGAGTTAGCCTTGTACTTTAATTAGATAGGAATGATGTTCTTTTTACCACTTATTTTTTAAAAGAGAAGAGACATGGTGAAGTTTAAGTCTGAAACTGTACAGATTATGAGATAGTACCCAACACACACAAACCTCTAGATCAGGGAAAAGACCTTTTACTCACAGAGAAGCTAAAGTCAGTTCCCCAGACCCCAGATCCAAGTCCCCACAGTGTGGCTTGATGAGAGCCAGATGACCCCTACATGCATAGAGTTTGCATCATGAAGAGGGACTCTGGAATTACAAAACTCATGAGTTCACCTTGAAGCTGGTGGTGTACTTGTCCATAGTTCTGAAGGGAGAGCTGGAATCTTGTGTGTTTTTTTGTTTTGTTTGTTTGTTTGCTTTTCCTCTGGAATGTGAACAAATCTTCACTTGAGGGGAAAAGAAGAAGCTCTCTAGAAATGTAAGCAACTGGGACTGAGGGAGATCAAAAAGGTACCTCCTAACTTTATTAGCAAATGGCTGTGGGGAAATTCACTACCTCTAACTTCCAAGGTGTGGGGCCATTTAATCATCCTTTCTGTGCCTATGCTCTTTGCTCAGAAAGTTCTGAACATGGAGAAATAAAATCAGTCATGGGACATCTGACAAAAGTTTTTGTCAAGAGGACATATTAGTGCAATGAATAAATTATTCTATTGACATTACATTTCCAAGGATGATTTACAAATTAATAAATTTGGGGCACCTGGGTGGCTCAGTGGGCTAAGCTTCTGCCTTAGGTCATGATCTCAGGGTCCTGGGACCAGACCCCATGTCAGGTTCTCTGCTCCGCAGGGAAGCTGCTCCCCCCTTCTCACTGCCTGCCTCTCTGCCTATTTGTGATCTCTCTCTCTCTGTGTCAAATAAGTAAATAAAATCTTAAAAAAAGAAATTAATTAATTTATATTAATATTTCAGAAATACAGAATCCATAGTTAAAATGAAATTAGTGTCAACAAAACACTGGAAGTATTTGTATCTTATATGACTGAAAATGAATGGACTTATATGACTGTAAATTCATTTACAACTTTTTCATGCAAAAAATTAAAAAAATACATGTATACTTTTATAAATTGGAAATTAGGCAAAGGATATAATGATGTTGTTTTATTCATAGTAAGAATATAGAATGCTATATTTTTAATTAAAAAGAATTAAAAATTTGTATAAATGTTTGTAAATGTTTATTTGAACAAGGTGAGTTATTAATAATAACTACTTCGGGGCATAGAAAAGGAGATAATTGACCTGAAACACTGAACATTTTATTACAAATTTAGAACAAAAATCAACCTTCCAGCAGTTCATCACGATATATGTTCTTTAATTGTTTTATTAAACTTTATGGGACTTCAATTTTCTGCAAAAGATTCTCTGTATATGTATAGTCTTTTTTTTTTTTTTTTTTAAAGATTTTATTCATTTATTTGACAGAGAGAGAGATCACAAGTAGGCAGAGAGGCAGGTAGAGAGAGAGAGAGGAGGAAGCAGGCTCCCTGCTGAGCAGAGAGCCCGATGCGGGACTCGATCCCAGGATCCTGAGATCATGACCTGAGCTGAAGGCAGCGGCTTAACCCACTGAGCCACCCAGGCTCCCTGTATATGTATAGTCTTGAAAGAGACAGTTTGAACAACACAAGTAATGTAAACATGTATTGTTTCTTTGCATGTGTATTATTGACTTTAGATAATTTTGTTAGGATATCTTTTTGGCAGAGTTACAAATTTTGATAAAATATTATCTAAATCCTAACAAAATTTTATTAGGACATCATTATAAGATGGCCAAAGTATATAGTTTGAGGTTTTGTAGGTGAAGAAGACAATATTTGGACATGATAGTTTTTACTTGATTAAACAAAGATAATTAAACTGCAATAATACCTTCTATTCAAAAAAAAATAATATATGCAATAAGCTATATACAATAAGCTTAGAATAGAATTCTAAGTTAATAGTTTTGCTTGTGCCTTGTAGCACTGAGTAGTGCGTGCATTTATTTCCATGAAATAGGTCAGCCATTTAAAAATAGGGCAATTTTAAACTCATTTTACAATATACAGCTGTACGTTTTAGCAGATGGCAAAATGATACTTTGAATTAAAATACATAAATGACATTTCCCTCTTCAAATGCAAATTTTTGCCTTTTCTTACTTGCCTGCATATATCTTTTCCTAATTAGCATACCTATATGAAATAGGAATTTAGGATAGAGTTACTCATTTTCGTTGCTGTTAAACCCCTTTGATGGTTTTAGGTTGAATCTGGAATTGTGTAACTGACTTGTCCAAGGAAGCACTTCCAAAGTAAGATTCAATTGTAATTTGAGTATGTTATATTCCTAGTCTCCTCTGCTTTACTTTTGTCTGTCTTTACTAGTCTAGAAATACCTGTTAATAAGTTTGCCTTATATGGTGGTTTAGACTACACCTTTTATAATTTGAGATATGCAAGATTATATAATTTGCTTGAAAATAGCATCACCATTTGCCTAAATTCCTGGTATCTGTTCTGATAAAATCAACTCTTAAGCCAAAGTCATCAGTCACAAATAAATAATAAAAGGTGTACCATTTTTCCTTGAAAGGTTAACTTGCAAACACAAACTATACAAATGTTCTGATCATGAAATATATAGTCACTGAGTTAATATACTTTGAAGAATTTAAGAAAGTTGTTTGCCAAAGCTAGAGTTTTCAAACTTCATACTGTCTGCTGGCAGTAAAATAGGCAAACTGCTTAGTAGGAATGAGTGATGTTCCTTTGAAAAAAACGATTTTTAAAACAAAATGATCATTAATGTATTATCTCAATATGGTCTCAATAAAATGATATTTAGTTGGTGTTTCTAAATCTTTTTGGGTGGAGAATCCATAAGGATAGATATAGCCCAAATCATTTGAAAAAGATTGTGTGATTTCAAAGTGTGTCCCCTTTAAAGTTGTGCTCTTAGAAAAATGAAACAAAAAATGGTACTTTAGTTATGGAAGTGTTTACTTAAAGCTTATATGAATTTCATTGTATGCATTTTCAATAAAATATTTTCAAGTTAGATTGTAATTAGAATTGTATTGTTATCTTACTATAATGTAATTAAAGTTGACCATTGAACAATACAGATTTGAACTATATAGGTCCACTTACATGCAATTTTTTGGATAAATACGGTACTGTACTAAAAATGTGTTTTCACTTCCTAATGATTTTATTAATAACAGCTGTACTCTGTTGTACTTTTGTACTTTATAAGAATATAGTTTATATTTAAAAGAAAGAATATAGTTTATATTAAAAAAAGAATATAGTTTATATTTAAAAAAAATATGTGTTAATATTATATTTATATTATCAGTAAATTTCCAGGCAACAGTAGATTATTTGTAATCAAGTTCTTAGGGAATCAAAAGTTATATGGGGAATTTTAACTCTGCAGGGGGTAAGTGTTTCTAACCCCCGCATTGTTCAAGGGTAAATTGTGTAATAAAAATACCTATAAATTGTATTTTAATTGATGGAAGGTTTTCTTCTTATCAAATATGTCTTATTTGGGACAAAATTTAAAATAATCAAGAATGACATGTTTAACAATAAGTAGAGATAATTGTTAAAAACAAACTTTCAGTATTAGTTTTTTATTTGAAATTCATTAATAAAATCCAAAAATATCAAAGGAAGACAAAGGTATTACTGTTAATACTGGACTGTGAATGTATATTTTTTACAAATTTTGAGGTAAAATTTACATTAAACTGCACATAGTTGAAGTATACTATTTGATAAGTCCTAACCTATGTATACACTCCTGAAACCGTATCAACCAAGAAAATGAGCATATTCATCACCTCTAAAATTTTCTTTTTTGTGTTTCTTAAATTCTTCCTCCCAACTCTTCCTGTCCCAGGCAAAACTCATCAAATTTCTGTCACTAAAAATTAACTTTTAATTTTTAGAATTTATATAATGGAACTATATACTATATAATTAGATGTGGGTGTGTGCATGGTCTGGCTTCTTTCACTCAGAATAATTCTTTTAGATCCATCCTGTTGTTTTATATATCAGTAGTTCATTTTTTATTGCATTTCATGATAACATGATTTGTTTATACTTTTACCTGTTGGTGGACATTAGGGTTGTTTCTAGGTTTCAGCTACTACAAATAATTCTGGTATTAAAATTTGTGTACATGTCTTTGTGTAGATGTTTTTGATTTCTTTTTTATAAATACCTAGTATAAGAATGTTTGAATCCTTTGATGGATGTATTTTAACTTTTTAAATCATCTGTCAAACTCTTTTTCCCAAGTGACTATACCACTTTACATTTACCCGTAGTGTGTGAGAGTTAGAGTTGCTCTGCATCCCTGACAACACTTAGTATGATTTTAATTTTAGCTACTCTAATTGGTTTGTATGGAATTTCACTATAGCCTTAATTTGCATTTTCCACATTCTAAAGAACTAATGATGTTGAGAACCTTTTCATGTGATATTTTGCTATCCAAATGTCTCCTTCAGTTTTGTTCAAACATTTTTTTTTTTTTTCTAATTTCTAGAGCTGGCTTGTTTTCTTATTATCAGGCTATAAGGAAAGATAAAAGTCCGTTGTGGGAGACTGTATCTACTAACATAATGTAAATATATATTTATATATAAGTGTTTATAAAATTTTGTATATTGTATACATGTAAATATTTTATACATTATTTTAATATATATGATATATATACACATGTCATATATATGTAATATTTATTATATATAATGTTGACCAAGCAAGCACAAACCAGGCTATACTGACAGCTGCACCTTCATTTGCTGGGTAGAGGTTCTAAAAACAGTGCAGTAGCATTGCCCAGCATCAGAAGATGAACTATTATCTCCTATCACCAGCACAATATCCAAATATAATAATTATAATATCTATTAGGTAGAAAGCGTCATTGTCATGCATGCATGTGTGTTTGGATGTGTGTGTATTTAAATAACCAGTGGGACATTCCACAGGTGAAAGGCAAGTACGTCTATCCCTATTCTTTTGTGTGTATGTGGGCTTCTTTTTTTTCCTCCTTACAGGCTAATATCAGAAGCCAGGATAGCAATATAGAGCAAATGCAAAGCAATGTTTCACTGTTATTTAAAACATATGTAGATTTTATCCCTTAAATATCATTGAGACCAATAATTTCATAAGTGAGAAAGAAAGAAATACAAACTTTGCACAGATGTTTTATCTGCCAAACTTAAGATTATTTCAGGGGTATTTAAAATTCAAGAGAAACTAAAAGGCCCTGTTGGAGAGAAAGAAATCACTGTAGAGAAAGTAGTTTGGACCTACAAGGAAGCATCACCAACTGAGTTTATACCCTGGAAAAAAAGCAATGACTCAGGAAATAACATTAACCTGTACTTGAACCCAGTCTTCTGGAACTATCTATATAACCTAAAAAGGTTTCATTTATAAAATGCAGAGACCAACAGGTTAGCAACCAGTTTGGGCTTGCATGGGGACCCACTGCAAAATAAAAACCCAAAAAATATAGGAAAGAAGATGTTTTCTTAAGAACAGGAAGGATTTAAGCCCTGATGATCTGATGGCAGGTAAGTTAGGTGCACATGATTGATGAGTTGAGCAGTGATCCAGAAGCATAAGGTAGAGATATAAACCTCCTGTGAGAATTAAGACTCCTGGGGACTGTGCTCGTGGGTGGACAGCTGCAGGAGAATGTTTGCTGGGTGCAGGTGAGATAATGAGCACATGCGGACAGAGCAGGATGGCCGGAAGTAGCCCTGAGAATGGCAACTTTAGGAAAAAGAAGCTCAGCTTAAGGCAAGAGTAAGATAATTTTTCTGGGAGACTGAACTCACCAATTCTCCCTGATTCTCTGGAAATTTCAGAAAAAGAAGGTAGAAAGAGAGTTGAGATCATGCACAGACCTAGGCTGACCATATACTTTGCTAACTGGTCTGGTACAGGGTCTGTAGTGAAAGAGGGTACTACTAATAATTCACCTGGAAACTAGATCTCTCCTGAACGAACTGTGGTGAGTAGATTATAGTGATGTTGAGAGGACACTGTATCCGCATAACAGACTTAGTTTCAAGTTGTCAAAAGTGACTGGTTAATTTAGTATTCTCAACATAATTGAGGCTTTGGAATATTTGAATATAAATATAACTAGGGAATTGAAGTTGTTGCTTGTAGTTGTAGTGACAAAGAAACATAATAAATGAGTATACTATTTTAAAATCTGTGAGCATGCAAATCCAAACTTTCTAGAAATGATTTCTATGAAGATTTGTACAGTTTTCTAATTTTTCTTTCATTATCCTTTTCAGCAAAGAGGCTTGCTTGGTAGAAGTTAGGAGGGTCATTGTCATACCCAGGTTGTGTTAAATGGGTATTAAGTAGGCATTATATACACATGCTCTCCAATATATTTATTTGTTTCTTTTAATTGGGCCATTACAGCCAAACTACCTTTTCATTCCCTGAATGTGTTGGGTGATATCATCTCTTAGTTGTGTTATGGGGGGAAAAACTGGAAACTGCTGCTTTAAGATGACACCAATTGAGATTCTAGTGTTTAAAAACTGGAATAATGCCAAGTAGTTTAATTATGAAATGTTTTTATTAATTGAAATAATTTTTACTGGGTTTAGGTAATATAAAAACAAAGCAACAAATTAAATAGCAAACATATCAATATGAAAAATCTTATCAGTTGTGATCATGACATGCAAAACAGACGTGGTTTTAGGACAACACAGTTTCCTCAGCCACGAAACAGACACAGTGCCAATGAACCACAAAATTATCTGCAGTGAGAAATAAAAATCATCTAAACCACTAGTTCCGATTATCTAGAGAATGCACCAGCTAATGAATGCCTGTTTTGACTAAAGATAAATCATGGTTTCTACTGTATCATTTTAGTTTCAGAAAGTAAGCAATGTATTTCATGTTTTTAAGAGAAACATTTCCAAATGTCAAGTATTGTAAATGCATTTTCCTTTGTAAACTTCTGAATGCCTTTTGTTTCAAAACCAGATTTTTTTTTCTTAAGTTGAACAGTAATTTATGGCTTACCTCTACTTAATTAGCTTAGAACTTGATTTTCTCCATTGAAATGAAAGGAAACAAGCTATTAATTATAGGCTCAGACCCAAACTGATGGGAACATCAATACTTTTACTGCAATTTTCTCAATAAATCCCAGATCATAAAGCCTTACGCATGCATTCTGGAGTTGGAACAAGTTTTATGCCCATTAACATGGAGACAACACATTGATTGCCTGCTATGACATTATTAAAATGAACTGATGAGACAGCTCCAGGGGGAAAATTGCTCCAATAAAGCCAGAGTTCCACTGCATCAAGTCATCCTTTCTTAAATTAGGAGATACAAGTTTTGAGACATTATTATTCATATTGAGGTAATACGGTTTGATGTTTAAACCTCAGTATTACAGGTTTCAATACAGACATTGAATTATTTCAATGCAGACATTGAAAAAAGGAATAAATGTTAATTTCTCTGATCTATTTATTAATTATAGATTATTGCCGATAGAATTACATTCATTTATTTCTAAATGTATTTACTGTGAGATTAATCAGTATCAGAAACTCTTTTTTGATGCAAAACAGAAAGGGAAAATTTTTGGAGCCTGTAATTGATTGGGTGAGAGAAGATAAAATCTAGTGCATAAGTGGGAGGATTGGCATATCAGAAAAGAAATGTCCTTTTTATGCCTAATGTTGGGAGAGAAGGCAGAGTTCACTGGTATGTATAAAAGTAAGCAGATAATTTGGTGTTGGTAGCTTTGGAATGGTCTCATCTGAGGGCTTCTTTTTTCTTGATAAACTAGGAAAAAGATTGCCCTTGATATTGTAGTAGGAAAGTAATGCTTAAAGTTAGTATTTTCTTTTTTCAGAAAATTGCTGTTTATTTTACCCAACATTCATTTTGAGCAGCTTTTAGGTACAGTCAGATGCATTTTACTCAGCATGATAAAGTTAGTATTCTTAAATTAAACATGTTATCCAGTCAATATAGTTATGTGTTTTTGCCCAACCAAATACATCTGCATGGTTGCAGGCACAGAGTAGAGAATTTTATCTAGCACAGTGTGGACTTCTTCCAGGTAAATATGAGAAAGAGAGGGGGCCAGAGGGTTGATTGGACATGCCCTGTGTGAATAGAACGATGCCTCATTCGGGCACAGAGGGCTATGACAACATGAAAGTGGTAAGCAAGAGTGTATGAGTGATAGCATCCATGGGATATTTTTGGAAACAATGGACAAAATATTGTCAGAGGGGTGGATATAAAGGGAGTGAGCTGGAGAGATAGGAGATGATTTTTGTAGGGTGGGGCTCTTGGAACTCAGATTACAGAAGTGTTACAAATAAGGTTTACAACATAGTAGTGTGTTTTAAGATCAATTTTTTGGGTCATGGCTAGCATTTTAGGATCAGATAGAATGTTTAGTATGTTGGAAGTAGTGTTTACAATGAAACATTTTTCACATACATATGCCTGTGTCTTTATGTGTATACATCCTGGTCTTGGTGCTGTCTTCCATGGCAAATAGTAACAAAACTGAAAGCCATTTCTGGAGTATAGCAGTGAAGTAGCGGAGCTAGATTGGTGGAGATACAGTCAAGAAAGAAAGAAAGCAGAGTTCTAGAAAAATGATCAATCTGTTGTTTTTATTTGAAAATTCTTTCTTCATGGCCAGTAAGACTGCAATGTTTATTTTAATACTCATTTTAAAGAACAAGCATTTGACCTTAGTTTTTTTTTTTCTCCTGTTGTATATTTACTATAATTTGACATCTATACTTACCTTTTGGAATGGTTTCTTGGAGTGGAAAGTATGTGATTTGTTTTCTAATATCATGATTTAGGTGTGTATTAATTACCATATTCTCTTCCAGTATAAACATTTAAGACCATAATCTCTGTAATACTACTTTTAGTAGTATTACATAACATAAACTATGTTATGATTATTTTTTTATTTTTTAATGCCTACAACTATCCTTTCTTTCATACGTTTTGATCTTTGATATTGCCTTGTGTATTCAAGAAAATCCTATTTTTAGTGTTTCCTTATTTTACATTTCTACTGGCTCCAGTTTCTCCTCAATCTGTTAGATTGTTGGGGATGAAGCTGGTCCTTGCTGGATTTTTAAATAACTATTTAAATTATTTTAAATTAGTTCTTATTGTGATTTAAATGTTATTATAATATTAATATAAGTACATAAACACTTTAAAAATATACTTTATCCAGTATCTACTTGCTTTTGAGTATGTGGGCAGTCTGAATAGCCCATCATATTACCAAATGTAAAGATATCTTTTCTATTTCTTATTGTGTGATCCAAGAAAAGATAGTCATGCCACAATTTTCTCCTCTCTAAGATGGATAGTTATATAAGAATAATAGCTACTTGTGAGGGATATGTATAATTATTAAATGAGTCGCTATATACAAATTCTTTACTTTTAGAGTAATAACTATTTCTCCACCCTGTTCAAGAAAAGGAGGAAATGGTGTCCAATATTTGAGAAAAACCTTCTCTATTGCTGTGGTTATTTCTGTGTCTACTACCACTGCATAGATTCACATAAATTTTGACATTGTGGTGGAGGGATTGGTGAAAGAGGTGAAGAAGATTAAGAGGTGCAAAATTTGTTATAAAATAAGTAAGTCAGGGATAAAAAGTTCAGCACAGGGAATATACTCAGTAATATTCTAGTAACATTGTGTGGTGAAAATGGTAGCTACACTTGGCATGGCGAGCGTTGCATAATGTATTTAATTGTCCATTCATTGTGTTGTACAATTGAAACTAGTATTACATAGTATATCAGCTATATTTGGATGATAATTTTTAAAAAATGATGGCATAGCTCTTCTTCAAGTCATGACTTTTAAAACATCAGTTGCTCCTTTTTAAGAATATGCATGCTTTTCCTCTGCCTCTTGTCTTCTGCCTCTTCTCCTCTTCCCAAGGTACTGCACTGGCTGAGAGAATTGTTTTTTGTAGACTGCTTTGGCTTTGCTTGGTCAAGAACAGTTTTCAGTTGAGTGACTCAAATAGGCTACCCTGCTGTTCTAAAGAACTTTTGTATGTTGCTAGCAGGCTTTTGCCTTTAAATACTTTCCAACATCCTAAGTACCTGAGGAATTTTCATTGAAGTTCTTCATGTTTATTTATGCACTGGCTCTAGTAAGCATATGCTCTTTGCCTTTATCCCTTTAATGATTAACTTGATATTTAACCTAAAGGATGGAAGCTCTGTGGTTTTATGGGAATGATAGAATTAAACTGCTTCCCACAAAGTCCCCACAGGTATGAAAGATAAAATACATGCTTGGAGAATATATCTCAGGAGGATACATTGTTATGTCCTACAGAAAATAACAGACAGAAGTAGACTAATTGGGATTAAAATGCCCACTGCAATTGTGATAGATAAGTACCAAAAGCATATTTGCAGAAAAAAAAAATACAGAGAAGATGAAAGAAGCATACTGAAATAATAAAGTTGATGTAACTCTAAACACATTGGTAAAATAAACAAAATATCTCTTTTTATCATGAACTCTGTCTCTGTAATTAAAATTTAAAAACCTTGATGAAGTTTAAAAACAAGTACTTTTTCCTAAGTTATTTCTCTTTCATTTTTATTATCTGTTTCCATCAGGGATTGAGATACTCTGACAAAATATTTGTTCATGTCATATATGAAATATAAATACTTAAATGATAATACCCTTTCAACACTAACAGTATATAGTATATTAATTGATTACTTATGATTAAGAAGAAATTCTAGATTTTTAGGTTTATTAAATATTATTATAGTGATAAATTCACATTATGTTACTGGCTTTAAATAATAAGTGTGTAATATTCAATTTTTTTAAATTTTAAGATTTCATTTATTTATTTGACAGAGAGAGAGAGATCACAAGTAGGCAGAGAGAGAGAGAGAGAGAAGGAAGCAGGCTCCCCACCAAGCAGAGAGCCCAGTGCGGGGCTTGATCCCAGGACCCTGAGACCCTGACCTGAGCCAAAGGCAAAGACTTAACCCACTGAGCCACCCAGGCGCAATGCCAAATAAAAGGACACAAAGTTAAATCATCCTCTTAAATATAAAGAATATTAAATGAAAAAAAGATAGTCTCTTCAACTAATGATATTGGGAAAACTGGACAGTTACATGCAGAAGAATGAATCTGGACCACTTTCTTATGCTATATACAAAAATAAATTCAAAATGGGTTAAGGACCTCACTGTGAGACTTGAAATCATAACATTTCTAGAGGGAAATAGACATAGTAATTTCTTTGATATCAGCCACAGAAACATATGTGAAGATATGTCTCCTCTGGTAAGGGAAATAAAAGCAAAATTAAATTGTTTGGACTTATGAAATAAAAAATACTTGTGCACAGCAAAGGGAGTCAACAACAAAACAAAAAGGCATTCTATTGAATAGGAGAAGATATTTTCAAATTTATATCTGATAATGAGTTAATGTCCAAAATATGTAAAGAACTTATACATTCAACACCCGCCCCCCCAAAAACCCCACACAAAATCCCTCCATATAATCCAATTAAAATTGAACAGATTACCTGAATAGACATTTGCCCAAAGAAGATACACCCATGGCCAACAGACACATGAAAATATGTTCAACATCAGTAATCATCAGGGAAATGCAAATTAAAACCACAATGAGATATCACTTTGCACCTGTTAGAATGGCTAAAATCAAATGGACACATAAACCTGTGTTACATTCTGTGCTTCCATTGATTTTACATTGGGTAAAATGTCTATTATAAACAGATTATCAATTGAGAATGACATCGAGAACGGGGAAATTCTATGTACAGCAGTGTTTTTTTTTTTTTTTTTTTTAATATATGACACATGCTAACACACATATCGCACATACTGGCACACTTAAACAAAATAAATTACAGTGAATTTTCAATATATTTACACTAGCCATTAAGATCTGTAGTGGTGGAAAATCTTTCTGGAATATAATAGTCTTTATTGGTGTCAGTTTTAAATGTCACCCCAATGCATACTTTTAGTATTGGTAATTATAGATCTGTAGAATATTATATTTTATTTTATGTGGTGGTTAGTTGTAAATATTTTAGACAATACAAAATTTTGTGTTCTTACTCATCTTTGGACCTTAGTTTCTCATATGAACAATGGGACTTAATCTTCTTTCTAGATAGAATCATAAAGTATCTGAACTTATTATGAATTTACTTAGTAATGCTCAAGAGATCTAGCTTCATAAATATAATTAAGCATTTTTAATATTTCATAATATACTTTTTGGGAGGATACAATACTTCATGAATATATTCACATTTCTGCATAATGAGGGCTTATTCAGCAAAGTAAGTGGTTAGATGATTAAAGAGCAAATACGACTTGAAAGCAGGAAAGAGTGAATTGCTCCAGAGAGATGTAACATATCTCCTCAACACTTACTACCTTAATGGTGACAATAACTTAGGGACCTTTCCTATTCCAGAGCATTTGCTTTCAGAACTAAGGTCTCTTTCTCTCTGGAAATGAGGGAACAGATGTGACAGCTTCTCTCTATATAAGCTTTTCATGTAACTTTGGGATTCCTGTCCTGTGGTGCAAACAGGGTGCATGTGCAGGAAGCATGTGCAGGCTTCTATCATACCATTCCATCAGGACTGAGGTTCAAGGAACTGGCAATAAGATGCTCTATGAATAATGAACAATTTGGTCTCTGATCTAGAGATATCATGTGCTATGTCAAGATAAATAAATACAGATATAAAAACTTAGCAATACCAAATGAAAATCATTTTATAATTTCTTCAGTGTACTTTATTGGCTTAAAAATCATGCATTTATTGTTCAGTTACTAAGAAAATTGTTGAGTACCTGTATGTTCTAGGTACTGTGCTAAGTTCTTTCACAACATTATCTTAATTAATTTGATGCCATAATTTTACTGAACTGACTCTTAAGATCCAGATCATAATTTAAATAATGTAAAATTTATACCAATGTACACTGTTTAAGAATCAGTTTTGGAAATCATAAGCATGCTTGTCAAACAAAAATGTTTAAAATATACTGTTTATATCTGTCCACTTTTAAATCTTCTGTCTTCATCTAAGTAATACACCAGAGGTTTCTTTTTTTCTTTTTAACTAGGGAAGAGTCAGTAGCTATGTGAAAAACAAACTTGTTAATTTTCAAATTAGCGAACTTCACTGAAAATTTGATTTGAATGTGTGATGTTGAAACCCTAACAGTAGTCACACACTGGAACATAACTTTTTATGAACTCAGTCTTATTCATGTTATTTAAAAAAAGTCATTGGTGCTCATTTTCCAGAAGTTACAAGTGCTTTAGTTGCTAGAAATAAACCCTTTTAGGGAAAAATAATTTAAGACATACTTTCCCTACTTCTTTATATTTGAGTAGTTTGGCTGAGCTAAGCTTATGATAACTTGCTGTTTAGAATATATACATTTTGCTCATTTAACCCTTCCCATTTTAAGAGGAAGCGTGTGAGTCACTGGTCGTTAAAGCATCTTTCACTGGTCCCACAGCAGTCAGTAGAATGAACAATTTATACATAAAATATTGAGTATTAATTTTTTTCTTCAAAATTTATTATATTTAAGATGAAAACTGGGAAATTTAAGAATATACATAGATAAACAAGTATTCATTAACCATGAAAGTAATTCATACCATCCCAGTCCTTCCATATTGACTGGAATGGCATACTCTTGTTTTTTTATAGCCAAGTAATATTTAATTGCATATATATACCACATCTTATTTATCCATTTATCTATTAATGGACACTTAGGTTGCTTCCATATCTTGGCTATTATAAAGAATACTGCAATAGGTGTAGGGCTGTGTATATATTTTCAAATTAGTGTTTTTCCTCCCTTTGGTTAAATACCCAGTAGTGGAATTATTGGTTCATGTGGTATTTCTATTTTTAAACTTTTGTGGAACTTCCATACTATTTTCCACAGTGGCTGTATCAGTTTACATTCCCACTGATGGTGCACAGAGGTTCCTTTTTCTCCACATCCTCAACAACACTTATTATTTCTTGCCTTTTTTAAAATTTTAACCATTCTGACAGGTATAAGGTGATGGATAACTTATTGTGGTTTTGATTTGCATTTCCCTGATGATGAGTAATGCTGAGAATTTTTCATGTATCTGTTGGTGCACCATCTGTATGTTTTCTTTGGGAAAAAGTCTATTCATCCAACTAGAAATTTATATCCAGAGAAAATATCCTTCAAAAGTAAAGAAGTACAGGCACGTCTTAAACAAAACTTGGGGGGATTCATTGCTAGTCCACTGGCTTCACAAAGTATGTTAAAGTTCTGCAGGCAAAAGAATTTTTTAACATCAGAAACTTGTCTCTGTACAGAGAAATTAAGAACATTTAGAATGGAATACATGAAGCTTTGAAAAGTGTGTGTGTGTGTGTATTTATTTAAAATGCTCTTAAAGATAACTCACTGTAACTGACTGTATACATCAATAACAATAATGATACATTGATTGTTTATATATATATACTACAACAAAAACTTTTTAGTCAGTAATTCATGTTAAATAAAGAAGAGATAATCCCCCTTTCTATGTACTATTTTTCTTCATAACCTACAGATGATGATTAGTAGGGTTAGTGGGAAAGAAGAAAGCAGAGAAGTTTCACTAACATTCAAGTACTTGCCCACATAGTCTTTTATTTTATTTAATGGGACTCTATGATCTGTCTTATACCATAAATCTAGCAACTATTTCAGCATCAAGAAATTTTAACTTTTTTCTGGGACACAATTTTGATTCTCTATTTGATCATGTAATTATGCACAACGATAAGTTATTATATACATTATTAAAGAAAATTTTATTTTCCATGTCTGGCCTCTTAATGTCAGAAAGAAGAGAATCATACAAAAATGCTACAAAAGATAATGTTAAATAAAGGAAAATGAGCAAACCTCTGGGTAAGACTGTTCTACAAATCTACCTTTAAAGTTGGCTATAAAGGCTTTTTTGTGATATCATGAAGAACTCCTAAATGTAATGTGTACTGTGTACACACAAGTATAATCTAGGTATAGGCTTCTGTCCATTTGTGAAAGCAACCATAAATCATAAACTATATTTTCATATAAAATTAGAAAGAAAATTTATAGTCAATAATAGAACAAAATTCCATTTCTCTGGGTAATTATATTCACCATCTTTATAAAATAAAACTTCAGAAAAATTATTCTTGTCAAAGTTTTTTTTTTTCCCCCTCCACTCTGCTGACTTGCTAACAACTAACATTGTTATTTTCCTTCATCTAATTTAATAAGGAACATTAATCATCCATTAGTTGGTTCTTTAGCTTAATGTTATTTGCTCTAGTCCACAAATAAGACAGCTATGGCTTGAAGTTGTTAGCATTGGAATTCTATTAGGATATAGCATTTATCTTGTCTTCCTTCATATTAGTTCAGTTTAATTGCATTTGATTTTTTTATTATTCTATTTAATGAAAAATATACACTGGTATATGTACAGCCAGCCCTAGGCAAAATAGTTAAGCAAATTAATATGTGTCTCCAGTTTCTCCCTGTTCATTGCCCTTATCTCATATTTAGGAAGAATCTCACATAAAAGTTATTAAATGAAATGATTGATTACAATGTTGACTTTTCAAGCCTCATTGCAAGTCAATGGCCTGAGAGTTTAGGACAGCTGAACATATTGTGGCTGTTGTCTATTATGTTTGTATATCAATTGATCAAAAATATATAATAATCTAAAAGAACTAAATATGCACATAACCTGATTTGAAACAAAATGTGGTGCACATATCAATATATGAAAAGGCAGGACAATGGAAGAAAATCAGTCATTTCTGTCATATGTTAAATAGCCAAACAAAGTGAATGACTTACCCATTAGTGGCAATATGGTAGAAAATAAACCATGAAAAACTCTTCTGTAACAACATTAAAATTCAGTTTTGTATTGTCACAAAAGAATTTCCACAGGCTAAAAACAATGAAAAAATTGGAACTATGGTAGGTAATCAAACATCAAGACAGTTTTATACCAACCTGGTATCATAAGCGCTTAGACTGCTATAACAGTAATATTGTAGACTGAGTGGCTTATACAACAGACCTTTATTTCTCACAGTTGTCGAGGCTGGGAAGTCCAAGATTAAGGTGCCCTCAGATCCCGCATCTGGTAATAGCCTGCTTGCTGCTGGTTTGTAGACAGCTGTCCTCTCATTTTCCCTTTGCATGCCCTGTATTTTGAGTGGTCTCTTTCATCTCTTAGAATGCTAATGCTTTTTGTTCTTTTTTTCTTTTTAACTGAAGTATAATGGACATACAACATTACATTAGTTTCATGTGTATAATATAATGATTTGACAATTACATACATTATGAAAAGCTCACCACAAGAGGTATAGTTACTGTCTGTCACCATGCAAAGTTACTACAACATTATTGAGTATATTCCCTATGAGGAAATTTCCACCGCATGACATATTTATTTTACAACCGGAAATCTGTACCTCGAAATCTCCTTTACTTATTTCACTCGTCCAGCAGCCACCCACCCCCTGCAATCAGCAGCTTGCTTCCTCTATTTATGTGTCTCTTTCTGTTGTTTGTTTTAGATTGCACATATAAGTGAAATCACATGGTATTTTGTCTTTCTCTGTCTGACTTATTTCACTTAGCATAATGCTTTTTAGAGCCATCCATGTTGCCACAAATGGCAAGATTTCTTTCTTTTTCTATGATGTGTATATATACCATATTTTCCTTATCCATTAATCTCTTGATAGATACATAGGTTGCTTTCATATCTTGGCTTTTATAAATAATGGTGCAATAAACATAGGGATGAATATCTTTTTTTGAATTAGTGGTTTTTGTTTGTTTGTTTGTTTTGTTTTGTTTTGTTTTTGAGTAAATACCTAGAAGTAGAATTGCTGGATTGTATGGTATTTCTATTTTTAATTTTTTTTTTAAGATTTTATTTATTTATTTGACAGAGAGAGATCACAAGTAGGCAGAGAGGCAGGTAGAGAGAGAGAGAGATGAGGAAGCAGGCTCCCTGCTGAGCAGAGAGCCCGATGCGGGACTCGATCCCAGGACCCTGAGATCATGACCTGAGCCGAAGGCAGCAGCTTAACCCACTGAGCCACCCAGGCGCCCTCTATTTTTAATTTTTAGGGAAACTCCATACTGTTTTCTGTAGTGGTTACACCAATTTACATTCCCACAAATAGTACAGAAAGATTCGCTTTTCTCCACATCCTCTTGAAATTCATTGTCTTTTTGATACTAGCCATTCTGACAGGTATAAGGTCATACCTCACTGAAGTTTTGATTTTCATTTCCAGGATGATTAGTAATGTTGGACATCTTTTCATGTCTCTGTTGGCCACCTGTGTGTCTATTCAAGTCCTCTGTCCATGTTTAGCAGATTATTATTACTATTTTCGAGGGTATTGAATTTTAAGAATATTTTATGTATTTTGGATATGAACCTCTTATCAGAAATATCATTTGCAAATATCTTCTCCCATTCAGTAGGTTGCCTTTGTGTTTTGTTGGTTTCTTTCACTGTGCAAAAACTTTATAGTTCAGCATAGTCCCAGTTGTTAATTTTTGCTTTTATTTTCCTTGCCTGGGAAGACAAATCCAGAAAAGTATTGCTACGGTTCATGTCCAGGAGTTTCCTTTTAGGAGTCGATAGTTGCAAGTCTTACCATTCAAGTCTTTAATCAATTTTGTGTTTGCTGTGTATAGTGTAAGAAAGTGGTCTAGGTATCCATTCTACAAAAGAGGGTTAGGTATCCAGTTTCCCAAGATTTACTAGGGTGCGGCTCTTATTCTCAGCAGAGACTAATAATTTTACATTCCTTCACTGAGTTTAGCATTTATTTTTATTTAATAAAAAAAACTTATTTATGTTTTATTTTCTTGGGAGTCCCTGTTAATTTATTTTATCTTTTCCACTTGTTTTATTTCAATATGAAAAACCTATCCTAGTAATTCAGCTGTGTATCCTACTTATGAGATTTATTTAATGTATTTAATCTTTCTTAGGACACTCATGTAATACACCCCCTTGTTTGTTGCTTTACTTTTCCTTATATAGATCATTCTATTATAAAGCCTCTGGAATTGTTAAGTGGCAAAAGCACCACAAAATAGAAAAATACTGTATTTCCATGTGTATACAGTGAACAGAGTTAAAATTTAAATGTTTATGATGAGAATTTTCCCCAAGTATTTTTGTTATCCTTAATTTTTTAAAAATATTTTACTTATTAGAGAGAGACAGAAAGCAGGAGCTCATGAGATGGGGTGGGAGACAGATGGAAAGGAAGAGGGACAAGGAGACTCCCTGCTGAGCTCAGAGCCCAACCACTGGACTCGACAAAAGGCTCTATCCCAGGCCCCTGAGATCATGACCTGAGCCAAAGTCAGACACTTAACCCACTGAGCCATCCGGGTGCCCCAGTTGGCCTTAATTTCTAACAAGTGTTAGATAAGGATTAAGCAAGTCCGAGTACCAGTCAGAATAGCTCAACCCATTGTATAGGGGAATTTGTTGTCGTTGCCATTTTATCAAGAGGTATTTCTGGCCACAAAAAGATTCCATGTTATTAACGGACAGGGGAAACTTTCTTTTTAGGCTAGAGTACAGTAGACTGACTTAGGCATTTCAGGTAGAGAGTGAGTGGTCTTTTTCTCTCTTCCTCCAGTGAGAAAGTCCTTTTCTTCTTTCCTCCTAGTTTTTCCCTTATGTCATTAAATCACTTAATTTTTCTATGAGATCTCTCTAATACAAAATTTGTGGTTTCAAATGTCCTTAGAGTCTTCTACATTTCCACTAGTAGTACATATTATTTTAATTAGTGATAGACCATGCAAATGCTGAGTAGAAAAAAAAAATCTTAGGAAATTTTCCCCAGGTTATCATCATAACTAAATTGTTCTATTTTAAAGTAAATAACCATGTCAATTTCTTATATGAATCAGGTTTTATGATTTCTACTACTGTCTACACTGTTGTATATATGTTTATATGTATATATTTATTTTAAAAAGATTCTATTTATTTGTTTGACAGAGTGAAAGAGAGAGAGAGAGAGCATAAGCAAGGGAAACAGCAGAAAGAGAGAGAGAAGCAGGCTCCCTGCTCAGCAGGGAGCCTGATGTGGGGCTGATCCCAGGATTCTGGGATCATGACGTGAGGTGAAGGCTGATGCTTAACTAACTGAGCCACCCAGTTGCCCCTGCCCTGTAGAATTTAATATTTCTTAATGACTATATTAGTTTAAGAAGCATTAACACTCGTTTTTGCAAAGACATAACAATGGACTGCATGCTTAATCTGATTTTTAAAAATTATCCCAAATACTATTAAAAGATGAGATTATTATATTTGTGTAGTGCAGGAAAGAAAAATATAGATGCATTATTCTCTTCCTAATACTTATCACTGGAATATCCTTTTTTTCCCCCTAATTCATGTTACTTTTTATATATTGGATTTATGACTTGTCACAAATTTCTTGTACTTAGATAGAGGTGCAATGGTGTTTTCTACAATTTTGAGTCATTTGCCTTGTCTTGCTTTTAAATTTTTGCTTTGGTATAACTTGTTTCTACTAAATGATGCCAGAGATTGGATTTTCCTGTTTTATAATAAAGGTATCTAACTAGTATGTCTGCAGAATTCACAATAACATTGACCTTCAGTTACTAGATGTATGTAATCATATAATCTTCTCTTAGGGAGTATTTTCAATATTCCAGATTCTAACAATCCATCTAAGTGGGTTGTCTCACAGGGAAATCACAAAATTGTCAAGCCTAGGATTGTTTTCTTTTTGACAGTGTTACCTTGAAATATACAAGTATTCCAGTTTTCCCTCTGGAAATGTAGTTTGTGTGATATGCTAAGGCAATAGGTTCCTTTTCCCTGATTAAAAAGCTGATGAGAATTGTTTTCTTTTACTCTGTATTTATTTCTTTGTACAGTTTTTTAATGTTGCTTTACACTGAGTAAAGTTTGTAATTTCCAAATGTTAAGAATGGTAATACATTCCAATACCATGTTGATCTAAGAGCCAATTTTTACTTCGTACTTCAATAAGATTAAGTCATTTAATGTTATGTAATTTAGTGCCCTAGATTTTTCAAATTTCATCTGGTTGACAATTACTCTAATTTTGCAGGCATGCATATACCTATATTTTTGTGCATATGTTTTAGATTTTTACTATTTATACATACTATAAAATCAATCTGAAATTTTTAATTACTACTTTGAATTTTTTTATTTTCAAAAGTTTTTATTTTTTTTAAATGTTATTCAATTTAAGGGTGTAAAATGTGGTGTTCAAAGCAGAAAAAGGAAAGTTTTTAAGGTAATAAGATAATGGATCACAATTTGATTTTTATTGAACTTCTTTTTTTTTTTTTCAAAGACATCTACCATTTCTGGGGCACCTGGGTGGCACAGTTTAAGCATCCAACTCTTAGTTTCATCTCATGTCGTGATCTCAGGGTTGTAGGATCAAGTCGTGCCCTGGGCTCCACACTCAGTGCAGAGTTTGCTTAAGATCCTCTCTCTCCCTCTGCTCCCCCACTCTTTCTATCTTTCTCTCTCAAAATAAATAAATCTTAAAAAAAAAGACACCTACCATTTTCCTATGCATTTTTTGAATCTTTATTTTTCATTATCAACCTTTTTTTTTTTTTTCATCAACATGCCAAGAAGTAGCCTTTTTAGACAGTTTGTCCTAATCATTCCCCCAACCCTGCCAATGAATGCTACTTATGTCATTTAGTACTGTGGCCCTTTGGAGGGACATAAATAATTATAGTGTCTAGGATTATTTCACCATCCCCCAAACAATTTTCACTTGCTTATGGTTTACATCACCTTTGTTTGTTAAAACTTGCTTGAGACAAAGGAGCCTAACATTTATCCTAGATCTGTCCCTTATAAGGGAACATCCACGATATTCACAGAAGATGAGTTCTGTGCTCTAGACCTTTCCATTAATCCTCTTCTCACAGCTGTCTTATTCTAAGAATTCTCAAAAGGTTTTGTACTATAGTTTGTCAAACATTTACAGTAAAAATGAATTACCCTATTTTGTTATAGTCCAAAAATATCACATTTTTAAAAATAGTCAATGAAGATGCAATATAAATTAAAGTTCTAATTAACACATATGTTTCATATATACACCTGGGAGAGAAGCACAGACAGAAACATACACACAGATATGTTGCTGTTTTTGTTTCAGAAAAATGTGATCATATTATTTATATAATTTTCATCTTATTTATGTATGTCCCTTACCTATCCTTCTGTTAATTGAAAGTTTTTCATGTGTTAATTTGTAATAGTAATTCATAAGGATAGTAAACCTTGCTCTGTAATATATGTTCCTAGTCATATTTCCCAAATTCATTTATAAAATTTGACAGTGTGGAGAAGTCCAGAGTTCCTTTCACTTAAATATAATTAAGGTAATCAATCTATTTCTGTGGAACTACTTGTTATTCATTATCATATTTTTTTGTTCTCCCTGTTCTAAATCAGGTAATTATTTATCTATATTATATTCTACATGGTATAATTTTTCACCTTTGAATATTTAATCTAGCTGAAAATTATTTTGGTTTATGATGTAATAGTGGGAGTGTTCAACTTTGTGGTCTGTGGTTTTCAGGATAATGATAGGATACGCAGGGCAAAATTTCTTGTGATACCATGCAAGATTCCACTATTTTCAAAATTGTATAGGGCCAGTTCATTTGACACAAGTCTTTTTATCACAAATCTTTCTACTGTACATGAATTTATGATTAATTGTTCCCAAAGCTATACATTTACTTTTCATTTATTCACCAAGTATTTATCAATCACCTATTGTGGGTATCAAGTGTGGTATACCATAGACACACACTGAAGTAAATGTAGCACTGACTGCCACCAGGTACATAGCTTAGCCAGAGGTTTGATATGTGTACAGATAATAGTACAAACCAACCTAATGTTAATCTCCTGATTATCTTACATGGTGCACAGGTCAAGGAATATTAAAATACAAATTTTATAGCACTTTACACAGAAGTTTTGGTCATGCCTTTTTATGATAGTAAAACAGTACTGAAATACTTATGACAGGAATGTTTTCTTTATATTCAGAAATCTCAACATTATTTGAAATGTCAAAATATCCATAGGCATGTTCAACATTATTTCAGTATTTTTCTGCCTTTATGGGCAAGCATTTTTACAAATGCCCTTCAAGTATAATCTGATCTCAATAATATATGCACATGCTTTTAAATCCACCTTTATAAAGACTAGCATGAATTCAATTACTTTTTCAGGAACAATCTATTTTAGTCATGTATCTTCTAATATTCAGATCCTCTATTTTGATAACAATTCATAACATGAAATAATTTTAGTTGTAAGAATTATATAATCTGATAAACCAAAAAGATTTTTTCTATTATTTTGACATATACATTTTTAAACACAAAAGAAAAATGTGAGGACACCGTGGTAACAATAGATGTATCATGTTAACTTATCAAACCAAGAGGAATGTCAGGAATAATTTTGACTCATGAGATTCAAAGATGCATCTTCTAATAACTTTAATGTAATAGGTAGGTTTGATCTTATTCCAAACACAGTGACTAAATTGATCAACTTTTTTTTAATATATTTTATTTATTTTATATATAGAGAGAGAGATCACAAGTAGGCAGAGAGGCAGGCAGAGAGAGAGGGGGGAAGAGAGAGAGGGGGGAAGCAGGCTCCCTGCTGAGCAGAGAGCCCCATGTGGGGCTTGATCCCAGGACCCTGAGACCCCGACCCAAGCCGAAGGCAGAGGCTTAACCCACTGAGCCACCCAGGTGCCCCTTGACTTTTTGATTTCTATACGTTAGTAAGGATTTGCTTCTGAAATGTAAGTTAGTTGCTGTTAGATTGAAATCAAAGTGGTGGTGAGGGTCACGAATGCCTGTAATGAGTGGACACACTTTGTTAATTCATTAGATTTTACAATTTCAAGACTACTATCTAGGACCAACATGACTATTTTTTTGTTATTCTTGCTACTGAGTCATGTTTTGGGGATGTAATCTCACTGAATCTCAGTTGCATTATTATGGAATAGCACTTTTTATTATTGACTCCCTGTTGTGAGAATTAATAAGACTAAATCACCTTCTAAAATGTAATAAAGAAGAGACATTTCATAACGCACAGCTACACTACTTAGAAAAATGAGAGTACTGACGGATATACCATGAAGAAAACAGAATATTAGCTTTAGACAAGGTCATAGTCTAAGCCAGTAAAGCACTCAATTAGCAAACCAGTGTCCAGATCAAGAAAACAGACACCATCAGCCCATGCTAATAACTGCTCTTTTTCAGCATTCACCACCTTTAAGATAATACTCTGCTGTCATTTAACAACAGACCAACATAAATTGCTTTAGTACTTCTATAAATGGAATCTCTCGTTATTCGTTTTTTTTCCTTTGGTTATGTGATTGGTGATCGTTGTCATCACTGTATCATATTCTGTGGTGTGAATGATTATAGTTTATTGATATGTTACACTATTGATGGGCATCTGTTTATTTTCCTTAAAAGCCCAGTACAGGCAGTGCTGCTATGAACATTTTACCATATATCTTTTGGTAAATACATAAATACATCTAGGAATGGGGTTCCTGGGTCATGGGCTGGGCACTGCTCAGGTTTAGAAGAGAATGATGATTAGTTTTCAGATGATTTTACTGATTTGCATGCCCACTAGGGGTGACTCCTTAACCTCAGCAACACTTGGTGTTTTCCCACCATCAATTTTTGTAGTCTTACTACTTTACTTTCCTTCTTACAACTTAGGTTCATTTGAAATATTACATGTTTACTTGTTTAGTTCCTCCTAACATAATGTAAATTCCAGGAGAATGGGTACTTTTTCTGTTGAAGTAAATCCTTATGGGAAAGTGACTCACATATTATATGTACTCAAGAATAGCTGTTGAATGAATGAATAAATGTACATGATTTTATGTATGCAGAAAAATTGGGGGGTCATAGGGGGATGGCCTACCTCATTCAGTCTTCTCCGTTGTCTTTGCATAATCTCTAAAATATGATAAAAAATTGAACACATGTGCCATCATGTGAACTATTAGCACCCTTTTTATAATTAGTGTATTGTACTTGTTAGATTGTCTTATAGTAAGTTCTCGAGAAAACCGGAAAGAAACTAATATATTTGGGTAGTTAGATTGATCGAAAAATGTTTGGATTTAAATTTTTTCCTGTACTTTTCTATCTAGTAAAATTTTCAAAATTTGAAAAATCATCTTATTTAAAAAGCATATTGTCATTCTTCTGATCATGACCTTAGCCAAAAGCAGATGTTTAACTGACTTAGCCACCCAGGTGCCCCTGTCAGGTTCATGAGTTTTAAAAGTGATTAGCCTGTTCCTTACCTCTAGAAGACAGGATTCTGAAGTTTGACAACTAGAGTGACCCAGAAACTTGCTCAATATTTTTTTAGTCTGCTTTTGTCAATTCTTAGAATTATGTGTGCTCGGAGATAAAGCAGCTTGTTCTATATAAGACTCAGTGCTGACATCAAGAAGGACTAAGCCACTATAAATTTCATAATATATTATTGACTTGATTTATGAGCTGAAGTTCAGCATTCAAAGAACTTTTCTTCAAATATATTTCCCTGCACGCATGTGAAATCAACTTGTGAATATGAGATAAAAGACAAAAATCCAGTGTTATAAAATAGGCCACAGGTAGATTTCCTACTTATCAAAACTCACATTTTGGAAATTATACTATAACTAGTAGAAAAAAATTGAACCTTATTCAAGCATAAATACAACACGTATACTTTCCATTTTCAGTACTACTTTTCTTCCATGCTATTTGGTAGTGCTGAGATGTAATATTTAGACCAAAGCTCGAACCAAGTGTAACACATGGAGGTAGGGGAAGACTTTATTAAATGGTGGAAAGTTCTTCAGGTTTACTAAAGCATTATATATCACAAAATAGAGATTATCTTCATTTTCTTATTCCTTCCATTCTCATTTCCAGGAAGGAAAGAAATATTTTCAGATACTGAACTGCAGGACTAGCAGGGAGGGGTCTCATGGTACCTAAAGAGAATAGAATTTGTTCTGGCTTTGGCTGTGAAATAGTTATTCTAATCTCCTGATTGATCATCTCTCTGTACTTTTATGCTTCTGATTATGAAAGTCCCCTATGAATTTATGTGGAAGTTTTGGTAGTAGGAAGAAGAAAAGAAAATAAATACTTTCCTTTATTCCTTCAAAGTAAATTCCCTCTCAGTCTTACTGGGTCACTTTATGTCATCTCCACTGTTGCACAGTCTTAGACAATCTGTGGAAGGGTATGGAAGAAATCTTTAACAGGCAGCAAAGAAACCGGTGGATTGGAAGCTGGAAGGAGAGAGGGTATCTTATATTTTATTTTGTTGAACAAAAGGGGCTGAAATGTGTATTGGTGATATGGAAGGAAAGCCAGAGAGGAGAGAATGAAGAAGAGAAGAAAAAGAAAATGAGAGGAGAAGAAAAAAGAAGGAAAGGAAAGGGGGAAGGGGAAGAAAGGAAACAGCATAGATGGAAGAGAATTCAATGTGAATTTAGAATGCATCTGGAGAGACTTCAAAGCCTGTAGCCTGAAACAGTGATTTCATAGCCATAGCTTCTCCCTGACCTGCCTCTGATAAAAGCAAGGAAGTACAGCTACATTTTTTTAGAGATTTATTTATTTATTTGAGAGAGAGAGAGAGAGAGGAGAATAGAGAGCATGCTGGAGGAAGGGGCAGAGGGAGAGGAAGAGTCTTAAGCAGCCTCCTTTTTGAGCACAAAGACCCACGCAGGGCTCAAACTCAGGACCCTGAGATCATGACCTGAGCCAAAACCAAGACTTGGATGCTTAACTGACTGTACCACCCAGGGCCCCCAAAGCAAGGAAGTATATTAAGGAAACAATCAGATGAAAGCTTCTAGGACCAGACCTTGATTTTTTTTCTCTAAATATTTTAATAACATTAACTTTTATGAGACACAAAAAATACAGTTAAAATTGCACTATTAAATGCTTAGCAGGTTTGAAGACCAGTCTCGTTATTCTTAATCATTAACGCAACAGCAACAAATGAAGACCATATCCACCAAGCTGAAGGATTTAATTAATATCATTAAAACAATAAAATAATATATCAAGAAGATCAATGATTTTAATTTTGTCTAATGGTTATTTTTGTATTTTATCTTATTTGGCCTTTCAGCAGCATTCAATGAAATCCACCAGTCTTTACCTTGAAAATTTCTTTTCCTGGCTTTTATTACCACGTGCTCTCCTTTTCCTCCAGTTTCGCTGATTCTCTGTTTAGTTTCATCTTCTCCATCCTACTCTCTCTAAGCAGGTCTGTTGAGTGATCTCATCTAGTCCCTTGGATTTATATTTAGTATAAATATCTTTTGATAATATCCAAACGTTTATCTGCAAAATAAAGAGAGAGCAAGCTTTGGTCAGAACTTCAGAATTATATCTCTAACAGCAGTTCTTTGTTGTTATGTTCTATCACTTGAATGAGGTATTGGTTAATTGACTAGTTTTGAGAACTCAAAATAATTATCATAGAGTATATGTAACTTTAGACATGAAGGGTAATTTTCATGTATTATCCTCATTGTTTGGGCTTTAGCAAAGAAAGCTAAGAAAACAGAGCCTTACTCTAAATATTTGATTTTTTTCCCCTCTCTAGTGGAATGACATGAGGAAATGAATGGAAGAGTTTAGCACAAAAGAGATGCACTCTTTCTTAGAGTAAAAAGTCTTCATGTCATTTCTGATGTGTTGGTATTTTATCTCATTATGGAATTTACTCTATAACCCACTTCTTACATGAGGACACTTTCCATATTCCTTAAACATAAAAAGAAACAGTAGATGGCAGAATTAGTTTTGTTAGATAATACAAGGATATTCACAACAAAATAGAAAAAAAAAAAAGAAGAAACCTTTAGAAGAAGGGCAAAGTAAATTAATACAAGAAGTATCCAAGCCTTCATTAACAATCATATCTTTAAAGAATATTTAATGGCATTAAAATTTTCCTGATGTAACATTACATTATAAAACTATACGAAATTGTCCCAGACTGTTTTCTTCAGTAGCACATATCCTAAAATTTGGATAATAGAGAAAGAATTATTATGGCTTTATGTATATATGATGAAATATTTATAAATTATCCCACATAATTTATTTAACATGTGACTACAGACTATGTTCCAGCAGAATAAATGTATTATATATATATCTTTTCATCCTCTGTAAGCAAATTTATCTCATCTTTACTCTTCTTTCTTTCTGTGACTGTGCACTCACTACTGATGATGAAGAACATTCTTATTCAGGTCTTACTCAAGAAAAAATTTCCTTTGTAAGGGATACATTGAGCAGATTGTTCAAAAGTAAAAAGCATGATATCAAAAGCAGTCATGTGTAGTTTCACTCTTTCCTATCATTTATAAGTAACTTTTTAAAAAAGATTTTATTTATTTATTTGATGTCCAGAGATCACAAGTAGGCAGAGAGACAAGCAGAGAGAGAGAGGGAAGCAGGCTCCCCGCTGAGCAGAGAGCCCAGATACTATACTTAGATTAATCTCCTTAATGTACTCTCTTTCAAACAAAAACTCTTAGGTTTCTCATAGCTAACATTCAGTTTTGGTAGTTTTTATATCCCAATAACCTGGGAAGGGAAAGCTTCGGGAATTGGAAGGGCAGTTCAGTAAGATTCAAAACTGGCCATTAGAATGTCAACAATGGGAATGCAGAGTTTATAAGTACATCTATTGTATTTAAGTTATACTCAGCTGCCAAAGTCTTAGGATTTGTGTATGACTAGGATTTACTGAGTATATATTGTGAAGAGCACTATTGTGAGTGCTTTTCATATTCATTTTATGTCTTACAACAAACCATGAGGCAGTCCTAATCATGGTATTTGTTTTGTAAATAAGTACTAGGGCACAACGAATTTGAGTTACACAGTCATATAGTTAGTAAGTTGTGAAACACAATCTCACTCCAAATCCAGCACACTTAAAAAATATAATTAATGATCATAAAAATCAGGACATGATTAAAATTCATGGTACTCTAGTGCTCCTGAATGCACATATGGTCATTCTCTGTTTGTATATAATGTGTGTATATCTGCCCTACATGTTACTGACATATATTTTAAGAAATCTGTTATTTAAAAAAAAAAAAAAAAAACCTCTTTTAAAAATGAAGATTTATTGATTGATTGATTGATCCGAGAGAATGAGCAGAGGAAGGGAGAGAGAACACTAATGGGGAAGAGAAGCAGAGGGAGAGGGAGAAACAAGTTCCCAGATGAGCAAAGAACCTGATGTGGGGCTTGATCCCAGGACCCTGGGATCATGACCTAAGCGAAAGGCAGACCCTTAACCAATAGACTCACCCAGGCATTCCCCCAAAATAAAACTTTTAAAGCCTATCAGGTCTCTCATAAAACAAGGAGAATTATATTTGTGCATATACACATATATATGTATAAAATATCACATATATATGATTTATAAAAATTATATAACATTTTCATTTTAAAGTATTCTTGTGTCCATTTAATACTCAAATATGGTGCCTTTACTTCTCTCCACAGGTAATAGAGTAAAGCAATAAAAAACAATAAACACAAAGCAATAAACACCCCCCCAAAATAATTAAAAACAAAACAAGCAGTTATTTGGAGTCCCAAAAATAATTAACATATTTCATAGGTAATTTTTCTTTCATACTTCCCACTGTTATTACAGATTTCTTCTCAAACATTTCGTTAAATTGTTCCCAACCTGGTATTTTGTTGCACAAAGAATAATTTCAGAGTCATACCAGAGGAGCTCTGAAATTATGTTTCCTATTATTAACATTTTTATATTATATTCTTTCTTTAGTCTTTTAAAAAGCATTATAGCAGAATATTATAATACAGAGAATTACTGCTATAGATTTCACATGTCAATACAAATTTGGGGGGAAAAATGAGACCTTGAAAATAGCAAGTTTAAACATTAAAGTTTTTAATTTTAAAGTGTATTTGTTATAATGGTAAAAATTAGTTACAAATGAAATAAGAGCCAGCTACTCATTTGAAATATGCTTAATAATTTTGACCCTAGACTTCTCAGACCAGAGTTTTTAGTAAATTATAAAAATATTACCTATGTTTTATGTCATATATTTTTACTTTAAACATTTTAAATTATCCAGAACTTAAACCATTTTGTTAATATTTTCAGAATGCCTTGTAACCTGATACTAGCACTTTTTCAAGTCTCATAGGTCCAAACACATACACTTACATTCTTTCCAGTGGCAAAATCTTCTCCCAGGGGATAATTTACCGACTTGTTTGATATTAAGGCAAATAGTGTATTTAATAATAGGGTGGTAAGGAAGGTGACCTTCCATGTATAAAAGTGACTTATATCCACTTCATGTCTATAGTTTTTTCTCTTACAATAGTATGTGCTTCACATTGCAATCAGATTATTTTTTTAAGAGATTTTATTAATTTGAGGGAGAGAGCACAGGTTGGGAGCAGAAGGGCAGAGGAAGAGGGAGAAGCAGGCTCCCTGTTGAGAAGAGAGCCCTGAGGGCCAGGGTGGGGCTTCATGCCAGGATCCCAGGATCAGTAACAGTGCCCTAGGAACAGAGCCAACCAGACTTCCCTGGAATCAGATTATTTTTAAGAATAATAATAAAAAAAAATCTACAATTTGATTCAAAGTAATAATCTAGTGGCTCATCCAAAATAAAGTTTGAAATACTAAGTTCAGCACATGAGCAAACACTCATGATTGTAGAAGAAAGTAAGTAAAATAAATGTTGAATTACCTAACAGCACCAGGAAACTGAAAGCCTCACAGGAGAGTCACTAATAGGAATCAAGCCTGCTGAAATGTAACAGAAAGGCTTAACAATTTAAGATACAATATATCTGTGAATTCAGATGTATGGTAGGAAGACCTTGAAAACAAAGCATTTCATTGAATAAAAAATCATTATACAGATACATCCCTTTACACTAAATATTCACCACAGATGATTAGCAGTTTATTAATCAGAAAGATAAAAACACTGTCATCAGACTCAGGGCTACTGAACACAACTAAAGGCAAGATGAGAGACTGAGAGAAAACAGAAGTGTTGAGCAAATAAACAACATGATAAATTATGAAAACTAGCTTATACTTACATTGCTGTTTCAGTTGCTAGAATCGTAACAACTAGCTTTAAACCTGCAGGAAAAAGGATTCTCAGGGGGGTATTAATAAGATGAAGAAGGACATAAAGCCAGCTCATTATGCTCATTATCTCCTTCTCTTTATTACAATAGAGTGTTGTCATAAATTTTAGTGATACACCCAGATATTCCAGTCAATATGAATACGAATTTATAGCCAAGGTAAGGGTTTCAAACTTAAGGTAAGGACTTAAGGTAAAGGCTGTAATTTCTCACATGAGATTCCAAAACAAAACAAAACAAAATAAAAACAACAAAAAAAAAATCACAATTTAAAAAATTAACTCAGAGGAGGGGAGCCAGGGGTTAAGCTGCTGCCTTTGGCTTGGGTCATGATCTCAGGGTCCTGGGATCAAGCCCTGCATTGGGCTCTCTGCTCAGCGGGGAGCCTGCTTCTCTCTCTCTCTGCCTCTCTGCCTGCCTGCTTGTGATCGCTCTGTCAAATAAATAAAATCTTTAAAAAAAAAAAATTAACTCAGAGGAAACAAACATAGTATATCATCCATTATAAGAACAGACCACCATTAAAAGAACAAAGAAAACTTAGAACTGAAGAAAACAGAAAATAAAGCTAGATAAAATTTAAAAACAAAAAATGAAAATTTGGACACAAGTTGAAGAATTATTTAAAGGAAAGATTAAGTGAAAAATTAAAAAAATATTAAATTACATAAATCTAGAGGTTGCAATATCTAAATGCCATAATAAATTCAGTTTAAGACTCTAATAGTTAGAAAATGCACTATTGAGAAAATGCATTTTAAAAAAAAGTGTTGCTAAATGAATTATTACAGAACATTGATGATTAGACACATCCTTATGGAACACCTGGGTGGCTCAGTCCTTAAGCATCTGCCTTCAGCTCAGGTCATGATCTCAGGGTCTTGGGATCAAGCCCTTCATCAGGTTCCCTGCTCAGCAGGAAGCCTGCTTCTCCCTTTCCCACTCCCTCTGCTTGTGTTCCCTGTCTTACTGTGTCTCTCTCTGTCAAATAAATAAAATCTTAAGAAAAAAAGACACATCCTTATAACAGGTGTTAAAAATGTAAAAATAATAATAATAATTGTAGGTCTAGTAAAATCAATTCCATAAAGGAAATGGAAAAGAAAGCTGGAGGAAATAATTTAACAAGGAAATATATGGGAAATATATACATAAAGAAATAGATAAGCCCTCCTTGCTTCTTAGAGAGTCTGGTGGATCCTGGCATTTCTTGACTTGTGTCACCATAATTCCAGTCTCTGACTCTGTCTTCACATGGCCTTCTTCCCTGTGTGTGTCTGTGTCTTTGCCCTCTCTGCCTTTTATAAGGACAGTGGTCATTGGCATCATGTGATTCAGTCCTGCAATCCTTATTTTAATGACATCTGCAAAGATCCTTATCCCAAATAAGGTCACATTCTGACATTACAGAGGTTTAGATTTGGACATATTTTTTGGATGACATGATTCAACCCACACAGAATTAATAGCAATTATTAAAGATTGTCAATAAAATGAGTTATTTTTCCCTGCATGCTTATGTTTTGAAATTTTATGTAATGAAAACATATTGCTTATCTGAAAGAAAAAGAATAGAAAGGACTTGGGGGCTTTTAAATCTATGACTCATAGTGATAATGATATTAAATAGCTAAATAGCTTCATGATCATTGAATATTTATCATAAATCTAATAAGAATAGTTAAAAGTTACCACCATGTATCATTATAACATCATTGGAAAAATATTATGACCTCTGACCTCTGTATAATTATACTGTAAAATTTTTCTGATATTGAAGGATTCCTGGTGGAAAACTCTAAACATGATTGCAAATTTAATATGCAAGAACATTCATATAAAATTATTTCTGGAAAAAAAAAGCCTTAATTGATACCAGTTAACATAATTGTAACAGTGCTGTACAAAAATCACTTATTGGTTTGAAAACATTCTGGGAAAATAGTAACATATTGTTATTATGACATAAAGGTTTTTTTACTTTTATTACTATAATAATTAATAATATAATAATATATCTGACATATATACCACACTTTTAATAGTTCATTTAACAAATGCTGTCTTTGCTAAATTCTTCATAAGAATCAAGTAAAGATTCATAAAAAGTATAAACAGTAATATCTAACATTATTATGACTCAATGTAAAATAATTTATTTTCATTATGTCATGTTTCTTGAGTTCCTGGTTTAAAAATTACAGAAGTTTATTAAGTTAAAATATATGTGTCATGATAATAAATGTGCAAATCATTAACTAGGTTTCAACTTAAATATAAAAATATCTTAAATCCTCATCTCATTGTTTTAGCGGCGTAAGCTCAGAAATATGTACTTCTATTTTGGTAATAGCAATGACAATATAAAATGAGAAAAATCAGAATAATTTAAGGATAAATGAAAATTATTTAAAAAGTTGTATTAGAGCTTGTAAATAATGAGGAACCTTATTTCTCCAGCCGTTTGCTATCAATAAGATAAAGAAACATTTGTTTGCTGTCACTTGAGAGCTTATTCACTAGAGAATCAAAGGGAGGTTGATTTAAGCCATTTTATTTATATGCCATAAACCCATTTTATCTGTATGCCATAAACCAAGAAGTGATGAGATAAGATAAATAAAATAAATATATAGGTAGTGATATTTCAGTGTTAGGTGCATTTTTCCCTTTTGTTGTTTTTTAAGTAAGTTAGTATTAACAGTCAGTAGACATGTACTCACTTCCACAAACTATATTTCACATACTACATTGATTGAGTTTTGTTTCCTCATAACTTCAGAGAAAACAATAATCAAAACCAACATTTTGGGTTCTAGAGGGGCAGGAGGTGGGGACATGGGGTAAATGGTGATAGGCATTAAGAAGGCACTTATAATGAGCACTGTATTCTTTGTGCAAGTGTTAAATCACTAAATTCTACCTCTGGAACTGATAATACTCTACATGGTAACTGACTTGAATTTAAATAAAATCTTTTTAAAAAATTTATGTGTTAAATATCACAGAGGATAATGCAGATTTTATACAAATTATATAGGTCAAATGTGATCAAGGATTCTATTCATTGAGGTGAAGAAATGCTCACATACCAAGTTACTTTTAATGAAGGCTTTGGGGGAGAGTTGGACTCCCAGGGGGAAGGGCCATATAGATCATTTCAGGAAGTGTTGGAAAGTAGTTGTCACAGTGTAACCCACAAAAAATGGATAGGTAGTAAAAGTAAAAAGAAAGCATAGACTCTTCCAATTTTATCTAAAACCTTCAGAGAACATGTTTCCAGTGATATTTAAGTATACTAGGGACAATACTATTTTTAATGTAGATTAGAAAGTCAGAAATTACAGTTGGTTAAAGGATTTGTTTTTACCTTTGATTCCACTTTCCATTTGCTGAGAAATATTCTTTATCCTCAAAGGCATGGATTCTAAGGTACACTTTCCAGGCATTACGAGAAGGATTCCAGTGCCAACCTAAACATCAGGGTGCACCTTTCAGTGCAGATCCTAAAAATAGCATGAAGGGAAATAGTATAGCTCTAGAAAGTGAAGGCACAGCAGAAATTCAGTGAAAGAGCAGAAGTAGTACTGGGGGATTAGCAGCACAGGAAGAAAACAGGGTATAAAGGGAATTCAACAAGAGGCCTTAAAGGAAATAACAAGACAGCAGGAGAAAGCAAAGTGTAGGGCAGAGAAGAGAATTTGCTCTCTCACATAAAAGAGAATGGCACACACAAGAGAACGCAGAAGGAGTTGGAGGAATATTCAAGTTCAAAAGATATTATAATTGCTGACCATTGAGAAAGTGAAAAATGATAGGACACAGAACAAGGTAGACACAAGATCACAAAAAACTTGCCGGGATTGAATTTCGTGCTATCTCTGACTATGGAATGTATTCTAGAAAGACAATACACCAGAATTTCATGGAAATCTAATATATACAATGTCTGACCCACACTAAATTTTTCCATCTACTTTATATAATTAGAAAATAATGCACTTATACTTAACCTTTTCCTGAAAATAAAATTTAGTTAAAAACCAAATCCTGACCCATATAAATCAATGTTACTGAGCCATTTTGGCTTCTTGAGCACTTTTGAGCCTACATTGAAAGGCACAAACTCTCTTTCCAGAGAAAAAAGAACAATTTTAGCATGCACAAATATTTTGGTTTACTTCATTATCTTGAAAATTTATGTGAAATTTTCAGAGAGAAAGATGATAAAAACAATTGTTATGTCTATTTTTATGCAAAAAAACAATGGCTAGAGCTCTGAAAAAGTGAGATGAATCCAAATGTTGCAAATCGTATTTTTTAAAGAAGATTTTTAAATTTATGCAAAAGTAAATTTCAACATCAAAACTGTGATTGGTTTTAATAATAACTTGAAATATGAAGTGATTTTTGGCTTAGCACCTCACACATATTCTGGGCCTTTAATCAATTTCTATAATTTATTTTGATGACAGAAAATGTTCAACTCTTGGAGTAGATATATTGTGATACCCCAAATTAGGTATTGCATGATGGATACACTTTAGAAGCAAAAAGATTTATGTCAGCCAAGGCTGGAATTCACCAAGATCTTTTACATTTCACTCAACCCATTTGAGCCACCTTTGTCAAGTCAAGCACCATCAATTTCTCAGCGTTGGAATGACGGTGAATGAATATTCAAATTTTAAGATTACCTAAGCATGTTATTTGTCTATATTTCGTCTTTATTATTTAATATTAATCTTTCATTGCTCTCCTCAAAATACTTTAAAAGCACCCTGCATTATTTCCAGGGGTCTACAGATGTTTGCTGAGTATAAACATGACCAAGCTTGCTAATTCTCTTGTTGAAATTTGTGTAAGATCTACCTCTGACAATAAAATGTTTTCTTGATATTCTTCTGTTCTAGTCTAGTCTTAGAAATTGCCCATCACAGTGTAATTTCTCCTCTTCTTCCTGGGTAAAATTAGCATTTCCCAGCCTTTGGTGTAGTTAAATAGAGCCATGAGGCTGAGTTTCAGTCAATGAGGTATGAACATTGAAATAATGTGAATTCTCTCCAGTTCTGGCTCATAACAACTCCCACACATGCTCCATTATGTTATTTTTCCTTCTGGCTGACTGGAATACAGATTATTTTAGGGATAACTTGAAAGTCATGTGTTGAATACTGTGGTGGAGCCTTGGTCATCCTCTATCCCTGAGATTAAATAAAAAAAGGCTGTCCCGCCAATCTCTTTACCCTCCCAGTATTGTTGCAGGAGAAATATATTCTCCATATTTGAGCCTATAAATATCTCAGTACTTTCTTGTTTAGAAATAGCAATCTATGTGATGCAAAAATATCTGGATTTAGGAGGAATTTAAAAATATGTTCAGTGGCCTTTTGACTGTGAGAAAATAGTCAATGTTGGAAAGCTAGAAATCAGTATTACCACTGACAAACATATGTCAGTATTAACACATGTGGCAAGTGAAAAGTGACCTAGATTTCTATGGAACTTGTTAGCCTCAGTTAATTATGAGAGAAGATCCAGAGTAGTAATGTAGAATACAAAAAAGAGGTAAATTTGTGGGAGGTGGGAAGGGGGAAGAGAAGGAAGTCCAGTTTATAAGTAGGAATGAAAGGCAGTAAAAGAATCCCAACAGTGGGGACTTTGCAGAGGTAGAACTAGTTTTAGATGGCAAATAATAAGAAACTAGACTGTACAGTGCTTTATGAAGCAATGCCATTAAGCTTTGAGTTTCATTTGGCTTCTATGTGGCTGCCATTAATTTGAGAGAACATCGCATGGATACAGGAAACAAAAGAAAGGATTGGCGAGATTTTTTCTAGTAAGGAAATTTGAGTATAACTAGTGCCATGTGACTCTAAATGGGAGAAAATTCGTCAAATACCTTCTAATATTTTGAAGGACTTATTGTTACACAGAAAATCAGAGCCTGGGTCAAGAAAGATTGACTTGTTTGTGCCCTCTTCAATTTCTTTCATAAGCATTCTATAATTTTCAGAGTACAAATCTTTTATCTCCCTGGATAGGTTTATTCCTAGGTAACTTTTTGCTTTTGGTATAACTGAAGATAGTTTCAATTCTTTGATTTCTCTTTCTGCTATTTCATCATTGGTGTATAGAACTGCAACAGATATCTGTAAAGTGATTTGATATCCTTTGACTTTGCTGAATTTGTTTATTAGTCCTAGCAGTTTTTTCAGTGGAGTCTTACAGATTTTCTACGTAGAGTATCATGTCATCTTTAAATAGTGAAAGTTTGACTTCTTCCTTGCCAATTTGGAAGGCTTTTCTCAGAAAATAGATTGTGTTGCCACCAAAAACAGTAGACATGAAAGTGTCTCTGAGTAAACAGTATCTAATTCAAATTAAGGAGTTTCTCCTACTAAGGCATTGTTGATTGACTTCTCAATATCTGTTCAGCAGTAGTATACCATCACTATGACCATGAACCAATGACTTCTGTATTTCCCATGTTCAATCTTACTGAACTTTTTTTCAATTTATTCTATCCAAGCTCTTTGAAGTGGTATAGTGTGTATGTGTATATGTGTATGTGAAGTAGGAGGGCAGATAATTTGTCTATTTAATTCTTAAATTTTGTGACCACAAGGAGTCATACCTACATTGATGAAGAAGATAGTTTATTCTTTGGATTTTATGACTTTGCAGTCCTCTTGGCACAAGGAATATGATCCATAACAAAAATAAAAATGAAAATAAAACATAGATAAGTTTTCACAGTAGAAAATGAAAAAATAATTTTATTTACTGTGAACTATCTAATGTAAGGAAAATCTATAATGATACTTAATAGTTAAATTTTATTTAATTGCTATCAGTAAGATGTTTTAAGAATTTTCACAAATGTACATTTACCATCATGTAACATAAAATGACTAATAATTTTCAAACAGAATTATTCAAAAAATTTAAAGATAATTATTAATGTATAATTAAGGAAACAGAAGTATATGTATATGTATGATTGTAAAATTTACAATAAGTTTCCAAGTTAACTGGAAGTAGAAATGCATTTATGCAGATACCCGTATAAATATATACTTAGTACATTTAATACATATCATGATATAGAATATTAAGTATATCATATATTCTCTAATATATGTCATACATTATACACATCTGCATTTCTTTATAATAGTATCTGTATGACCCTACACCTGTATCCTCTTCTTCCAAAAAATTATTTGAAACTTTTTATAATGCATTGCTTTATTTTACATTAGTTTGTCTTCTGATTTATGTATACAGTTTTTAATAGTTTACATGGACTTCTGGTGCAGTTGCACGCAACTGAAATTTTAATTAAGAGTAACTTAGAAATGGGTGTCTGGGTGGCTCAGTTGGTTAAGTGACTGCCTTCAGCTCAGGTCATGATCCCAAAGTCCTGGTATTGAGTCCTGCCTCAGGTTCCCTGATTCACGGGGAGTCTGCTTCTCCCTCTGACCTTCTCCCCTCTCATGCTGTCTCTCACTGTCTCTCTTTAGAATAAATAAATAAAATATTAAAAAAAGAATAACTTAGAAAACATAGTCTTTCTTTCTAAAGTGATGAACAAGACAAGAAAGTCCACACTTTTCACTTCTATATTAGAATTCCATGTGCTCTGTGTAATTAATAATTCAGTGTTTTGTGTTGCCAGTTGTAGTTGTTTTCCTTTCAATAGTAAGAAAGGTATAATTATATCTCATGTGTTTTTAAGTTGCTTTCCCTAATGACTAATGATCTTGAGGATCTTTTGATAATTTTATTTGGTATTCATTTATATGTATTTATAATACAATATGTAGTGAAAACACGTGTGATGTATGCATATAATGTGTATTTTTTGGTTAACTATCTGATTGGATATCTGAGAAATTGAAAAAACAGATTTATGATCACTCCATTAAAGTACAAAAAGGAAAAATAACAAAATAAAGCTTTTTTCAGTGTTTGAAAGGTAATAATAGACATACTCATAAAATGAGTCAGGTTTTTTTTTTTAAAGATTTTACTTATTTATCTGATGGAGAGCGAGAGATCACGAGTAGGCAGAGAAGCAGACAGAGGGGGAGAGGGAAACAGGTTCCCTGCTGAGCCGAGGGCCTGATGTGGGGCTCGATCCCAGGACCTTGGGGTCAGGACCTGAGCTGAAGGCAGAGGCTTAACCCACTGAGCCACCCAGGTGCCCTGAGTCAGTTGTTTTTTTGTGAGGAAATTACTTCATATTAATTCTGATGCTTGCTTATCTGAAAATAACATTTTCAAAAAACAAAACAAAACAAAACAAACTACACATAACATGGGGACAACAAGAAATAGTTCATTGTCTATTAAATATATCTTTTTTGAAAGTGATTAAAAAAAGAAGACTTTAATCAAAGCAAAATGTTAGCTTATACTGTTTAAGTGACCTTATTTCACTTAGCAATATACTCTCTAGTTCCATCCAGGTCCATTATAAATGTCAAGATTTCATTCTTTTTTATGGCTGTTTAATTTTATTTAATTCATCCTAAACTACACATTTATATCTCACAAGGTAATATTAATAAGATATTCATAAATATATTTACTTTATGCAATACTTGTATACTGTATTAGTTTTCTATTGCTAACAATTTATTGCAAATTTAATAGCTTAAAACAACACAAATTCATTATCTCTTAGTTTCCATAAGTCATGAGTCAGGGTGCTATTAGCTAAATCCACTACTCAGTGTCTCACTGGGCTATCAATGTGTTGCTGGGGCTTCAGTGTTACCTAAAGTTCACCATCTTCATACAAGTTCAGGGATTGTTGAAAGGATTCTGTTTCTTATAGTTCTCAGACTGAGATCCCCATTTTGTTGTGTGCTGTCCTCCCGGGGCCATTTTTAGCTCCTAGAACTCACTATCATTTCCTGCCATGAGGCCTTCCCTATAGCACTGCAGTTTGCTTCCCCATGACCAAAAGGAGATATCTGCTTCAGGTCCTTATTTCTTTGAGGCCACTTCATTCTTTGGCCTCTGGATATACTTTCAGGCTAGACCTATCCATGAAACCTCTATTACTTAAAGTCAATTGATTTGAGACTTTTTCATCTTCAAAATTCATTCCAGCAACACCTTGATTCGTGTTTGATTGAATAATTGCGAGAAGACATGTACACCAGGGTTTAAGAATCTTAAGGATCTATGTAAGTATATTGCCTACTTTACATACATTGAGAAACAAAATGACTATTTTATTGATCACTCCCCTGAATTAATTAGATTCAGATACAGGGTCATATCCTAGCTCTTAGTAAATACCACAATATCTTATAAATAACTATACTCTGAGTCTGTAAAACAAAAAACAAAACGAAAAACTGACGTATCTTGAAAATAAGTCACGATATTTTGTAGGATATAAAAATGTATCTTATACTATAAAGTTATGTTCACAAAATTTAATTCTATATTTTAAGAAGAATTGATTTTGGCCTCTTTATTATTTATAATATTAAAAGATATTTAACAATATATTTTACTATATAAAACCACTTTACTGATTAGGCTGCACATTTCAGGAATCCCATCATATATTTTGATAAAACAAATGTTCAAGATATACATTTTTAAAGATAATCAATGAATTTTATTTAGTGTATTTTGGGCTTAATATATATTCCTAATTGTCTTCTTAGTATTAATAAAAGGTTTATTTATTATGTATATAGCTGTATCAATATACATTGATGATCCCACTGCAGAGTCAGAGACTTAGTTTAGACAGCTGCAAGTTTGAATATGTACCTTACAGATTAGGTCCTGGTATGTACTAATCAGCCTGAAGATAATAGAAGCTCAATTTTTATTCTTTTATAATTAGTATACACTTTTGGCATTTTCAGAAATCTATATGAAAGCTTCTTCACTGCCACTCTAATTTCAAGTCAAATTTAATATCAAACTTCAGAACTTGTAAAAATTTGGGCATTAGAATATTTAATTTTATGTAATTATATTTTTTTACCATCAACTGCTTAAAATTAATTATTCTGATTCAACTTGATTAATGCAGAGAAAATAATTATATTTTTGGAAATAAGGTCAAAGATAGGTTCTAGATAGCCATGTTATAGCACTTAGACATTTATAAATATCCTAGTGCATCTTCCACTTAATAAAATATCTGATCATTAGCTGTGTGACATTGGGCAAAAACTAATTTCTTCTTTTTTTAATAGTTTCATCATCTATAATATAAGCTCTCTTTGCAGTCTGCAAATGATATGAAGTCTATGATCTGGAGAAGTGACTAGAAATGTTCTCCAGAATCATTGCTCTGAACTGTTGTTCTTTCTATGCATTAACTATGGAGAATATCATAAGACCATCTATCCTATCTATCTGTATATCTATCTATCTATCATCTCTACCCCCAGGTATCTATTAATCATTTATCCATTTACTTAATCAATCCACTTATTTATCCATCTGTGTTAGTCTTGTATAGACTTTATTTTTTTATTTTTCCTAGATAATGAATTAGACTGGTATAGAAAGTATTATTTTGTGTGCATGTCCAAGAAAATAAAAAGAAAAGGGTGCCTGGGTGGCTCAGTGGGTTAAAGCCTCTGCCTTCAGCTCAGGTCATCATCCCAGGGTCCTAGGATGGAGCCCCACATTGGCCTCTCTCCTCAGCAGGGGGCCTGCTTCCCCCTCCCCTGCTTCTCTGCCTACTTGTGATTCTCTCTCTCTCTGTCAAATAAATAAATACAATCTTGAAAAAACAATTGTAATGTGCTGCCCATATTTAAGGAGTGAGAAGTTATCTTTTACTCCGTCGAGGCAGACCATCTACTTAATTCATTTGGGATTCTTCTGCACAGGAGATTTTTACCTTCTTCCTCATTTACTTTTTTCAGTCATGCATTTATATCAATATGGGCTTATGAGTATTTATTTTACATTCTGTGTTACATTCTAATACTACTTTGTTTAGTTTGTTCCCAAATTGTTCCAAGGATGGCCATTGATCAGGGAATTTAAGTACATCTTTAGAAATGAGTTAAGTGTACATTAGGATCACTGAGCCAATCCTGGGAATTGCTATATAGCCAGTCACTACATTTTGCATAATGGTGCAGTGCACAAATGTGGGAATACTATCGACTTTGTCATATAACTGAATGGGTCTTTACAGAGTTCACATACAAAGTTTGTGAAGCCAAACCAAGCCTTCTAATACACAGTTATGCCTCTTAGAAAGTGGGCAACAATTCAAGTACTTCAGAATTCAATGCAGCTTTTTAACTTGGTTATCTTGTCATCCCTGACAGTGTGGAGTGTTCCTTCAGACCGGTTGTTAAGCTTATTCTGCCTCTTTTTGTATCTTCTTCCACCTTCCTTGCTCTTTTGAACTATGCTTCCTCCTTCACTGTTCTCAAAGCCAGGTGTAAAAATAATTTCAAGTCATTGAATGAATTTCCTAGGATACAAAAACAAACTTGATTTTTAGATTTTGGAATTTTATTACCTTTTTCTTGTTATACAAATTTAATTCTCAGATTTCAATAATTTGCATTGTGATTCAGGTTTTTAGCTTTCTCTGCTATTCAATGATTCCTATGGTTCCTTTATAACACAATCAAAATACTAAGTAGACACATTCTTTCAACTGATACAACTACAGGAGAAAGATGTTTTTAGCTATAGAATCATGCCCAGGAAAATGCTAGTAAGTTACCAACTTTTTTCCTTGTAGTAACAGACCAAGACTCATCTCAGCTATCCCTTGACCTTAAGTTTGATTGACCTGAAGTTTGATTTTCAAAGGTTATGCAGTTTATCAAGCTCTCAAAAAGAGGGTATGTGCCCTGTTTTGTGAAGTAAACTTGATATTTTTTATCCTCATGATGTTGCTGTTGCTACCTTAAAAAGTATTTCAGTTGTTTCTTAAATGTGTTGGAAAATACTGTTTTTTAAAACTTAGATCTGGCTATTCGAGGTCTCGAATAGCCAAAGGGATATTGAAAAAGAAAGCCAACGTTGGTGGCATCACAATTCCGGACTTCAAGCTCTATTACAAAGCTGTCATCATCAAGACAGCATGGTACTGGCACAAAAACAGACCCATAGATCAATGGAACAGAATAGAGAGCCCAGAAATAGACCCTCAAATCTATGGTCAACTAATCTTCGACAAAGCAGGAAAGAATGTCCAATGGAAAAAAGACAGCCTTTTCAATAAATGGTGCTGGGAAAATTGGACAGCCACATGCAGAAAAATGAAATTGGACCATTTCCTTACACCACACACAAAAATAGACTCAAAATGGATGAAGGACCTCAATGTGCGAAAGGAATCCATCAAAATCCTTGAGGAGAACACAGGCAGCAACCTCTTCGACCTCAACCGCAGCAACATCTTCCTAGGAACAACGCCAAAGGCAAGGGAAGCAAGGGCAAAAATGAACTATTGGGATTTCATCAAGATCAAAGGCTTTTGCACAGCAAAGGAAACAGTTAACAAAATCAAAAGACAACTGACAGAATGGGAGAAGATATTTGCAAACGACATATCAGATAAAGGACTAGTGTCCAGAATCTATAAAGAACTTAGCAAACTCAACACCCAAAGAACAAATAATCCAATCAAGAAATGGGCAGAAGACATGAACAGACATTTCTGCAAAGAAGACATCCAGATGGCGAACAGACACATGAAAAAGTGCTCCATATCACTCGGCATCAGGGAAATACAAATCAAAACCACAATGAGATATCACCTCACACCAGTCAGAATGGCTAAAATCAACAAGTCAGGAAATGACAGATGCTGGCGAGGATGCGGAGAAAGGGGAACCCTCCTACACTGTTGGTGGGAATGCAAGCTGGTGCAGCCACTCTGGAAAACAGCATGGAGGTTCCTCAAAATGTTGAAAATAGAACTGCCCTATGACCCAGCAATTGCACTATTGGGTATTTACCCTAAAGATACAAATGTAGTGATCCAAAGGGACACATGCACCCGAATGTTTATAGCAGCAATGTCCACAATAGCCAAACTATGGAAGGAACCTAGATGTCCATCAACAGATGAATGGATCAAGAAGATGTGGTATATATACACAATGGAATACTATGCAGCCATCAAAAGAAATGAAATCTTGCCATTTGCAACAACATGGATGGAACTAGAGCGTATCATGCTTAGCGAAATAAGTCAAGCAGAGAAAGACAACTATCATATGATCTCCCTGATATGAGGAAGTGGTGATGCAACATGGAGGCTTAAGTGGGTAGAAGAAGAATAAATGAAACAAGATGGGATTGGGAGGGAGACAAACCATAAGTGACTCTTAATCTCACAAAACAAACTGAGGGTTGCCGGGGGGGAGGGGGTTTGGGAGAAGGGGGTGGGATTATGGACATTGGGGAGGGTATGTGATTTGGTGAGTGCTGTGAAGTGTGTAAACCTGGTGATTCACAGACCTGTACCCCTGGGGATAAAAATATATGTTTATAAAAAATAAAAAATTAAAAAAAAAAAAAACTTAGATCTGGAAATCTGGCAATTGGTGATATAGTTAGCTTTAAAGTGAGGAAAATCTTTCCTCGTTTTCCATTTGCTTTTTATCTTTCACTGCATGTAATTGTAGCATCTTCCCTACAGTAAAATTATTGTAAAATGTTTGCAGTTGGTATCATGTAAGAAATCCTTGTACTGTCAAGGTATCTCAGTTTGATTAACTTGTGTAGCATATTCCAGCAAAGAAACTATTTTCTCTGTAAGCAACCATTAGTAAGTGCTCCCATGTTAGTATTGCTGTCTGAAAAAATAGAGGAAAAAGGTATTCTTTTGCAACCTTTAAAATATTTCATTGTGGGCTACTCCGTCATGTTAACTGTTAAGTTTCATCCTTGAATGCTTACCAGTATCTCAAAGTGAATATCTATATGTTTAAAATGAATCCAAATAAAGTATCTTGTTTGCATCCTGTCATATAATTATATTTGATAATGTATGGCTTGATTATATAAATATTTTTGGTCACCAAAAATCATATCAAAGTACACATTTTTAACTTCTAAAAAATAATACTGAAATTGATGAAGAAGCTGAAGACTAGATTTTGTCTAAAGAGTAAAATTAAAGCCAAATGTTACTCTGCTTCCTTCTTTCGTACCTCAATATATTTTTTTTGCTTTTATTTGCACCTTACTTTTGCTTTCCTTAATACCTTCTTTATAAGCTTTTTCTTGTATTTTTCCTTACTATGTTTTGATAAGTGTTTTTGGGGTTTTGCATATTTTGCCATGTAATTGATCAGTTATAAGTCATATTTTTTCTTTGCATATGAAAATATGCTTTTTTTAAATTTATTTTTTATTTTCAGCATAACATTATTCATTATTTTTGCACCACACCCAGTGCTCCATGCAATTTGTGCCCTCTATAATCCCCACCACCTGGTACCCCAACCTCCCACCCCCCTGCCCCTTCAAAACCCTCAGATTGTTTTTCAGAGTCCATAGTCTCTCATGGTTCACCTCACCACTCAACATATGTCTAGTCAGCATGATATAACATGGCATATATACATGGGTGCATTTTTATTGTTAAGTATGGCAAGACCTGAATGAATAAAACATAAATATAAGTCAATTCACAATAAAGACATCTGTTAGAAAGTTTACAATTTCTTGTAAGCTTTGTGGTTTTGTCCTTTTTTTGTTTGCTTTTTTTTTTTCCAGTTTCCTTATGCTCTTAATTTTCTTGTTAACAATTGCATGGTATAAGTAAGGTGGTGAATCTGTCGAGTGAGAGAACCATCTCCTCTCCGTAATGTGTGCAGTGCAAAGTATTTCTAGTTGGTCATAATTGGGAGTATGAATAAAACTGCCTAATAGAGAATATATAATCTTAAGGAAATTAAAGATAGCATTAGGAAATTAGAAACTACAGCAGACTACTTACCATGTGGGATCTAAATAGACAAAGAAGTTCTTTGAAAAATGGAATTTGTAGAAGGGAAGAGGAAGTAGACAATTAGCTTTTACTGTGAACTTATTCATTGTCTGACATTATGATTTTCACATATGTTATTTCACTAGCTGCTAATTTTTCATCTAATCCTCAGAGTTCTTTGTATACATTTGCCTGTTAATAGCTAATTAAAGATAGCTATTCAGACTGAGACAGATGTTAAAGGAATAAGAATTTTCTTCATAAAACTCTCCACAAACGAATGTAAATCAAGTAAATTCCTTATTTACCAAAAAATGTACATTTATTTGCTTTAGTATAAAGTAAAAGTACTTTTATCTTGCTTATCAATAGTATGAATTAACTTCCCTTCCATGTGTGTCCTTCCTAAATTTCCTAGTCTTTCTTTTCTTTATCTGTACAATAATTTTGTATCCAGACATTTATTCTCTCATCAGTCTATTTCTCAAGTAATATTTCTAAAGAATTTATTTTTTTAACATTTGACATCACTCATTATTTATCATCCATACCTCATACATTACTAAGCATCACAGACTTCCAACAAAATATATTAAATAAATCAGTGTAATGCCTTCACATATTTACAACTAAACACAATGTAGCATTATTCTAAAATAGTATCCCAAGAATAGAGTTGTATATAAATCAAGAAACTTACTTATTATTTTTAAATATTTTAAAAATTATTTATGAATTAGCTAAAATAATGTTATTATCCAAATGGAAATTTGTTGTTTAGCATCAAAGAATTCATACCAAGGTGGTACTTCACCATGAAGCTGCTAAGCTTCTGCCATAGGATATTTTTTTAAAAATTAAAACTGGAGTCTTATTTAATGACAGTAAAAACCTAACCAAATAGAAGCAGTTCATAAAATCAATTAACATCTTGGAAGGTGAAGAGAAAGAGGGAAGAATTTTTCATCCCCAAATGTATACACATTTCACCTTACATTAAAAGCACTCCCTCAGGTACATGAGTATCTTACAAGAAAATGCTGAACACAAATAAAATATATGTTTAGTTATTTAATGACTCAAATAGAAGAGTCCACAGTAAGCAAAGGAGGATGGTCAAGCAATGAGGGTATTTAAATCTGAGCAGCTGGGAAGACCCAAGAGAAAGTTCTAATCTTTATATTCTGCTTGTGGTTAAATTGCAGTGTGAAACAGATTTATTTGGAATGTCTTAGACTATAAAGTTGGGCAACCTTTGTTAAACTCTGGAGAGGACAATATTTTATTTTGAGCCTAACAAATTAAAGATCAACCTGGGCCATCTGGGTCTGTAATAAGAACAAATAGCAAAAGCATGGTTAGCAAATATCATAGCAGGGTTAAAGGGACGTTGCAAACATAGCTGTCTATAGATGCTGTAATTTACAGATATTTTCTATTTCCTCTGATAGTAAATTTAATTTATTCCTCTGGCCCTTCATTTTGGGTAAGTTTTCTGTCACTTTATCAATATATTCCCAAGGATTTCAGGATAGTTAAAGTTGCATATAGTAAAACTCATGGACCTGACACACTATAAGTAACAAATTCTCTTAAATTTGCTACATATAGGTTTTTCTCCTAGATTTATCACTGAAAAAATAAAAGTTATTCAAGTGAATTATAAATTTGATATTTCTAGTTCATTCATTGTCTATTAGATTAGCTTGAAAGAATTTTTAAAAAATGATCACAGGCATTTCCCATGTGATAAAACTAACCATATGAAATATTTTCAGAAAAACTACCTATTTTTAAATTGCACCCTAGAGTCACATTTTTTAATAGTAGCAATATTTTATTTTTCACTTTTAGGTCAAATATATCATTCTTATTGGCCATGCAAAGAAATATGTATGTTGAAAGATGAAAATAAGATACAAGTGAAATGCATTCTAACAAGAGCAAATTGATAAAGAGTAGCTTATAATTCATGGAAAACTATCTCTGCATTCTTAGTTTCCCATTTGGTTTCTACTCACTTTCATCATTTCTTATCATTTTAGAAAATAAAATCATTTTATATGTTTTATCTAAGAATTACAGCCGCTGATTTACCGTGTAGAAATTAAAGTATTTTAAAGTGACAATGAACTGATTTTAAAATTGTTACTCCAATGATTGATTACAATAGATGAACTCTGAAATAAAAGGTTTATGATTTAATCAGGGGGAGGCTTTTTTTTTTTTTAAAGTTGGGTACACATGTCTTTATGTAAGCATTTATTAACATTGTTTAAAGAACTCAAGTAAATTCTTAATCATTCAAATTACTGTGCATTTAAGACCTCTCACTTTAGCATTGTATTGTATTGTATTGTATTGACCACATACTGCACTCCATCTACTTTTTTTCATATATTTGCTGCTGAGACATTTCCTTTTTACCTAAAAATATTCCTTCATTAAACCTCCTCTTTTTCTTTTACATTTCAATTCCTTCTCTTACTTGAATTTATTCTTAAAAACTCCACTCAGCTCCTCCTTTATATGCTACCATAAGCTCTATGAATTATTTCCTATCTTCTTATTTACCTTATCAGTCATCTTTATCTCTGCTTCTGTATTCTCAGATGGAAATAATTTGCTGTCTGCCTTCTATTTTTGAATTTTAAAAAATTAAACATTTTATTTATTTATTTGACAGAGAGAGAGAAGAGGGTATACAAGTAGGTAGAGTGGCAAGTAGAGGGAAGGGGAGTAGCAGACTCCCTGCTAAGAAGAGAGCAGGGTCATGACATGAGCCAAAGGCCTACTTAACATACTGAGCCACCCAGGAACCCCTGCTCTCTGGCTTCTAATAGCTTAACTATATAATTGACCACAATTTCTCCTATCCATTTGTGATATAATTTCATATAGATCTTTAATAAGAGTCTTTGTATATAAGTCACCCAACTATATATGATAGGATCATACTGCTAAGGTGGAAAGAAAACTCTACTGAAATGACTGAACTATATGATGCTTATATAGCAAAAAAAGAAGTTGTAACCAATGAAGGGCTGTTGCTGATGTTCAAAGTGTTCATCAGGGCACCAGAGTTCTTCTGTTTTACATTCCTTATGTCCAGCAGCTTCCTTTTATGACCATGATCCCATCAGATGGCTGTGGTACTTTGACTTTTATATAAGCATGCCAGGTAGCTGAAAACACCCTTTCTTTGGGAGGTTTTAAGTTTTATTTATTATTTATTTATTTATTTATTTTTGAATGGAAGAAAGCCCCTAGCACATTTGCATATGTCCTATCGGTGGAATTGTATCACATGATCACCCTTAACTGAAAGGAAGGTTCAGTATGCTTGGCCTCCCATTATTTTTAGAAGTCTAGTAGTGGGCCCTGGATATCTAATCTACAGTGTTAGCTATAGCATTTAGCTACATGAAACCTAATAATGCAGCTTCCAACCTATTTTGTCATCTTCTCTCTCTGAGATTTTCAACCAGGGCTAGTACCCCCTCCTTTAATGGTATTTGGAAAGTGGTGAGGTGTTTTCCAATTGTCATAGACCAAATATTGCTACCAGCATGGAGGGTATGAATGGAAGAGATTTTAACATCTTAACATTGTGTGGGGAAATGTCTACTGTCAAACAGTGGTATCCCCATCAAAATTGTTGGTAATACCCACTTTGTTAAATACAAACAAATATTTTGTTTAACCTTTTCGTACAAATCAACTCAGTATATCTTTTGTTGTCAAATCCTAATTGTCATATATTTATTTGTGTCAAATTTGTAAAACACTTATTTATTACATATAATATTTAACCTACACATATTATTACTATACATGTGGACAGAGAGAGAAAGAGGGAGGGAGACAAACATACACACTCTAGAGGGGAAGACACATTATACAAATATATCTAGATACAGTGCATGTTAGAAAATAAGTCATTGATACTGTGAGAATGACAAAAAAGGTATCACATGTGACAAACTACACCATTGCCTTTACTTCTTTATTGTCTCATTTTCATATTAAATTTCTATCTGGCTTAGTCTACTGATCACATGGGCTAAGGAAATTAACATCCAATAAACTTCATTTTCTAACCACTGTAATTGAAGTATTCATTTTCTAAACTTTCTAAATTTTTTGAGGGGCAGAAGTTATATATTGTGATGGTACATTTGAGAAACATAATTTCAGTATTCAGTGCCTGGCATATAATAAATCAGTAAATGTTGTCTTCCTGCATTATACCTTCAAAGATTTCTTTGTTATTATATGATGCAGTTCCATTACCTCAACAACATGAGGATTTGAATATTATCCTTTTTGCACCAAAATTTCATCATTTAAACATCTGTGGAGCACCTGGGTGTCTCAGTTAAGCATCTGCCTTCAGCTCAGGTCATGATTTCAGGGTCCTAGGATTGAGCCCCGTGTCAGGGCTCTCTGCTCAGTGGGGAGTCTGCTTCTCCCTCTCCCTCTATACTCTCTGGCTCTCACTCTTGCTCTCTCTCAGTGAATAAATACAATCTTTAAAAAAATAAAAATAAAAAAAATCCTTATATATTTGTTATAAGTAAAATTCATGTAATTTACATAAAGTACTTAGTATAGCACCTAAAATGGAGTAGCAATCAATGCATGTTGACTATAACTTTTAGTATGTGCTTACAGACTACATATGACATTGGTTTAGGCTTAAGAATATGAAAAAAAAAACTTAAATATTCCTTAGAAATATTATTATAGGATAATAATTATGTCAATATATTATGCTTTAGTAAAGGCAAAGAAATATAATAAAAAATGTAGATGTGTTTTCTGTATTAAAAACATTTAGGAATGCGGGGGGAAAAGGGCCGAGAATGTCCCCCATCTGCCCTCCGCTCCTGGGCGCTCTCACATTCATAGCAGCCTCTTCATGAATTACAGCTGAGGGGCGCGGGGGAGGGGAGTGCCACACAACACCCTAGCAAATCTCCTGGCCCCCGAGCATGGCTAGCTTGTGTGCCATGCAGGTGAAGCTGGAGCTGGGGCACTGCGCCCAGGTGAGGAAAAAACCCACCATGGAGGGCTTCACCCATGACTGGATGGTGTTCATGCGCCACTCAGAGCACAGGGACATACAGCACCTTGTGGAGAACGCTTTCCGCTTGCATGAAAGCTTTCCTAGGCCAAAAAGAGTGTGCAAAGATGCACCTTACAAAGTAGAAGAATCTGCGTGTGCTGGTTTCATTTTGCCAACTGAGGTTTATTTTAAAAACAAGGAAGAACCTAAGGAAGTCTGCTTTGATTATGACTTATTATTGCCTCTCGAAGGCTACCCACCAGTGAATCACCTCTGTGGTGAAAAGCTAACTTTCAACAACCCCACAGAGTAGTTTAGAAGAAAGTTGCTGAAGGCAGGAGGGGATCCCAACAGGAGCATCCACACCACCACCACCACCACCGCCACCACCGCCACCACACCACCGCCACCGCCACCACCCCACGGCCACTGCCGCCGCCCCACCACCGCCACCGCCCCGCCACCGCCACTACCACCGCTGCCCCACCGTCGCCACCACCGCCACCACCGCCACCACCGCCACCACCGCCACACCACCGCCACCACCACCGCCACCGCCACCACCACCGCCACACCACCACCACCACCACCACCACCAGCACCACCACCACCACCACCACCAGTTTTTCAAAGCCTCACAAACTGATGGAGGAGCTCAAGGAAAAACCTCCTAAAGACTCCAGAGAACATATAAGTGCCTTCAAAGAACCCTTCAGGATGACAACAAATCTTCCAAAGAATCCTCTAAGAAACCCGAAGAAAACAAATGACTGAAAGAAGAAAAAAACATTCCTAAGATGGCCTTCAAGGAACTGAAACCCATGTGGAAAGAGTCAAAACCAGATAGTAACTTACTCACCATCACCAGTGGACAACAAGACAAGGAGGCTCCCATGAAAGCCACCCCCCCCCCCATTTCAGATTCCAAAGAACTCTCAGCCAAAAAAAGGAAAAAGAGTAGTTCAGATGCTTTATTTAAGAGTTTTTCTAGCATGCCACCATTGTTTCTCATGTGTTCTGCTGACAAAAAACAGATAAAAGATAAATCTCACATCAAGATGGGAAAGGTCAAAATTGAAAGTGAGACCTCTGAGAAGAACAGACAACTTTACTGCCATTTGACAATATTGTGGATCCCAATGATTCCGACACGGAGGAGTACATGTCCTCCAGATCTGATTCTAAACAACCCAGCCCTGCCAACTCCAGCTCCAGCTTCACACTGTCCCAGACCAGACAACAAGGTCCTTTAAGGTCTGTAATGAAAGATCTGCATTCCGATGACAATGAGGAATCAGATGAGAGAGAGGATAATGACAATGACTCTGAAATGGAGAGACGTGTAAATAGAGGAGGGAGCCAAAGCCGCAGGGTTAGCTTAAGTGACGGCAGCGACAGTGAAAGCAGCTCAGCTTCTTCACCCTCCATCACAAACCTCCACCGCCTTTATTAAAAAGCAACAACAACCAGGTTCTTGAAGTGAAAAGTCCAATAAAGCAAAGCAAATCAGATAAGCAAATAAAGAATGGTGAATGTGACAAAGCTCTACCTACTGGTGGAGCTTCACAGAAGGTTAATGATGCTGAGGGAGAGACACATTCTGCAACAGGTTGTGAACCTTATAGAAGAAACTAGACACTTTCATATCACAAACACAACATTTGATTTTGAGCTTTACTCATTGGACAAAACCACAGTCCGTAAACTACAGAGTTACCTGGAAACATCTGGAATTTCCTGAGGATACAACAACTGGATACATCAAAAACTATTGTTTTTTTTTTTTTTGTTTGTTTGGTTGGTTGTGAATTTTCATTTGTTTGTTTATATGAGAACACGCAGAATGTTGCAACCAAAAGGGAAAAAAATAAAAATCAAAACCTTCAGCTTTATTTTTCTCTTGATAAAGGAGAGGTTAAGCAAACCAGACTCAGCGGACCACTCTTCTCTCCAAGGAAATCCCCAGAAAGAGTTAGCCTGGATAGCTTTGAAAAACAAACAAATTAAAACACATCACAAGAAAAACTTTCAAGAATGTGTATGGTATCCTGTCTGTCTTTCTCTCTCTGGTGGTTCATTCCACAGGATGAGTGTGTATTCAACAAACTGCCTTATTACATAACTGATCTATTTATTATTACATACAGATATTCTAAAGTCATTGAGGGAATGACACCACAAGACATTATAAGTACTTGGTCCCACGGATGCTCTTTCAGCGTAGCACCCTTGCCGTCCTAAGCCCAGTGACCTTACTTGTATACCGTGCCACTCTCCGCCAACTTTTCCAAGTCCTTTAACTCATTGCAGTCTGTATTTGCCACCTTTTGTTTTTCCAGTTCCAGGACACAAATAATCAACTGGGGGGACCATATTGCCACCCTTATTTTCTTCTTTGTGGTCTTTCTCCTGAAAGTTGGGGCCCAGCCCTTGGCTATATCCATATAATGATCTTGGATCATGGTAGAAAATGCACCAAATAGGATCATATGAATTGTTGTCTAGCCTTAGTCAATAAGCCTGTAGGACTTTTAAACAAGTGTTCCTGTAAACGTCCTGCATCCAGCATTGTTGAGCTGTCAGTCAACATCCTTGTGTCTGTTTTACTGTTTCTAATACTAGAGAAAGATGGAGGTAAAGGCATTCCACAGGATCATCGTTCAAAAAAAAAAAAAAGAATTCTGGTTCTGTTTTCTAAAGAAATGTAGAAATTCTTAATTTGGATCTATTTATTAGTAAAAGTTTCAGCTTTCTTCAGCTGCCAGTGTGTTATCCATCTTTACCATAAAACCTGGAATAAGAGATTTTTGTCATGTATGATCCTTGTAGACTCTTTTATATTTGGAAAATTAAAATCTTTCATTGGGTGAAAATCCTTGGTTATTCTGCCATAACAGATCATGTATTAACTTGTAGATTCAGTGGTTCAAGCCTTTTTAGTCATTTGCTTATGTTTCCAGAAGGATTTCTTATATTAGTGAAAATAAAGATTGTTGGGGGGTTATTTTTATTCTTGATGTACCCTGTTTTAAAGAAATCTGTCCTGTGGCATGCAAAAGAAAGCGAATTATTTTTAAAAGAAAAAAGAAAACAAAATGAATGAGGAACGGATGGGTGGCTCAGTTGGTTAAGCAGTTGCCTTTGGCTCAGGTCATGATCTCAGAGTCCTGGGATCAAGCCCCACGCTAGGTCTCCCTGATCAACAGAAAGTCTGCTTCTCCTTCTTCCTCTTTCCCCACCTGTACTCACTCTTGCTCTCTCTTTCTAAATAAATAAATACATACATACATAAATATATACATAAATACATACATAAATATATATACATAAATAAATATATAAATAAATAAATAAATAAATATATATATACATAAATACATAGATAGATAATCTTTAAAAAATTTAATGACTAATCCTTGTGGGTGTTATATAGTTTTCCTAAGGGCTGCCATGACAAAGTAACACAAACCAGCTGTCTTAAAACAACAGAAATATATTCTGTCCCAGTTTTGGAGGCCAGAAGTCTGAATCAAGGGGTGAGAGTGCTATACTCTCTGATGATCTGGCAGTGGTGTGGGGTCCTTCTGTGGCTCTTCCTAGCTTCTATTGGTTGCCAACAATCTTTGGTGTGCCTTGGCTTGTTGATGCATCATTTTTCATCCAGTGTCATATAACATTCTCTGTGTCTTCATATAACATTCTCTTCTATGTGTATCTCTGCATTTCTGTGTCCAAATTTCCTCTTTGAACAAGGACATTAGTCATTGAATTAAGACCCAGCATAACACATAATGACATCATCTTAACTTGATTACATCTGCAAAGACCCTATTTTCAAATAAAGTCATATTCCTAGTTATTGGGATTAAGACCTCAACTTATCTTTTTGGTGGACATAATAAAACCAAAAACAACAGATATTTGCCTTTTTTTTTAAGAGAATGAGTGCAAGCACATGTGGGAATGAGCAAAGGGAGATGGAGAGACTCTTTTATTTTTAAAATTTATTTATTTATTTTAGAGAGAGAGAGAATGACAGCATGAGTTGGGGGAGGGGCGAGGAGAGAGAAACTCAAGCAGATTGTTCACTGGGCATGGAGCCCAATGCAGGGCTTGATCCCATGACCCATGAGATCATGACCTGAGCCAAAATCCAGAGTCAGATGCTTAACCAGCTGAGTCACCAAGGTGCCCCAGTTACTTCCTATTTGAAAACAATGATCTGAACTTTTCACATTTACTTTCTTAATTTTCTTGCTTCTATCACTATTAAAAAACTTTTTATAATTATGCTAGGCAAAATGAGGCACAGATTAATTAAACGAATTACCAAAATTCTCACAAGAGGTAGAAATTAGAGCTATTTTGTAAACACGGATAACCTGACCTGAACTTTATATGAGACCTTAAATATCTTAAGCTAGAAAGACATGTAGTACGAGGTTGTAGAAAATAATTTATTGATGGGTGAACTCACTCCTTGCTGGGGATTCCCAGACCTGGCAGGGGTACTGGAAACAGTCTTAAAAGTTGTCTGAGATGGTTTATTAAAACTCGGACAGGATAATAGTCTTCAACGCTTGAAATGGCAATGAAAGGACATTTTGTTACAGCACTAAGGAAAGGTTAAAAGCTTAAGGAAGTAGGATGTTAGAATTAATTTAATTTGCAAGATGTAAATATCTACCACTTAATTGTGTTCCCCAGCAGGTCCTCGAGGACATTTCTTTCACTTAGTCAATTACTAATGCCCTGATGGAGACCACATGGGCATCTTTGGCTCAGTGGTGGCTGACCTCTATAAACTATATTTAATGGTAGAAAATGCTTCTATGGAGCAAGGCTCTTTAATATGAATGGGGTCAGTGGAATTCTAGGATAGCAGAAGCTAGGTGGCAGTACTTATTATTGACATGCGGTGCACAAAATCAGCATAAAGTGCAGCATTGGGAGACTGAAATTCAGGATGCCCCATCTAAGGGGATCTGTGGCAGTGTCTAAAAGATCATAATTGTTTTAGGAGTTACATAGTGGGACAGACACTAGAATGTTGCTGAGCTGTATAGAATCACAAAAATAGCACTAAGAGCTAGTGAACAGTGAGATACTTTTTGCTCCCCCCCTTTCTGAATATAAGACACTTAAAAATCCCTTAGTCTGCCAGTTGAAGAAGATACTTTGTTTAAAGACCCTATAATGCCACTGTAAAAATATACAACAGAAATCATTTTGATCCTTTTTAAAGGGGCTCTGTGACCATTTTGTAAGTTCATAGTATACCAGAGAATGAAGAATATACTAATATTTTGATGAATTTTAGACATAGTTGCTAAGTTGGCTCTACTACCAAGAAACTCAAAATGTCCTCCAGTTATAGTAGTGCTTACAGAAGTTAGATAATGGAAATTAGATTATAATTGAATCTCTGGTCTAAGTACAATTCACAGTGGGCTCTGTGATGATTTTTCCAGTCTTCAAATGTATAATTAGGATAAACATAGTTGGCACCTGACCTGTGGAGAACAGAACCCCTAAACCTATCTATCTCTATTCCTTACCCTCTAGACATAACTTAAAGAAAGCAAGTACTATTTCATTATATCTCATATTTCCGTGGTTGAGGAAATTGTGCTGAACTTGGCTGAGAGACTCTTTTGCTCAGTGTGTCATTACGGGGTTCACTGGTGACATTCACCTAGCATCTGGTCAGGTTTGAAAATAAATAGCTTCCATTAACATAAGTGATGTTTTTGTAGAGATAGTTGATAGGTTGCCCTCAAATAGGCTTCCTTCTCTGTGTAATCTCAGAATTTTTTCATTTAGTTTCTCAAGTAAGATGGTGGTATATTTTACAAAGTGTTCAGACCTCCAAGAGACTAAGTTGGAATTTGTGATCTTTTTAAAGACTAAGCCTCCAACAAGCATAGTGACACTTCTGCTATAGTTTGCTAATTGGAGCAATCACAGAAGAGCCAAAATTCAAGGAGAGTAAACATAGAGCCCATCTATCAGTTGAGAAGTGCCAAAAATATGCAGCCAAAAGGTGTGATCTCTTGGTTTATCATTGCTCTCAGAAAAACCGGCTACCACTGGTTCACTGGTCCAAGGCACGTTAGACCCAATTTGTAGATTGAACTCAAAGTTAAACCCCATGTAAAACATCTGATATTCAAATACTCATAGATTCATAAGTAAAAATAAGTGATGCTCATTTAAATCACTAAATTCTGGGAGTAATTTATTATTAAGCAAAACAGATTAATACAGTCTTTACAGACGTAGATCCAAGATCAGGTTTAAGCACGTCTAGAAGAAACAAGTAAATCACATGATCTGATGATGCAGGCTCCCAGGTCTCCTTTTGTAGACCAGTCCCTCTTCTTCAGGTCATACCAGTGGTAAAGAGGCTTCTCACTGAACAACTAAAAGAAAATATTTGAGTCAATTTCCCAGATGGATGGAAATAGACTACTGATAGATTATATTTGATATATTCTTACTTTCAGATGGCTCTGAAGGACGGTTATGAAGAGAATTCTTCCTAGTAACAGAGCTAAAAGTAAGTACTTAAATAGCCAAGTTGCATATTTGGTAAAGAAGGAGGAGATACGGGTGTTTGGTGGATATTTGGTGGATATGGATCTTTCCACTGAGTAGTGGGAAAGATCTTGTGTAGTTGTCTAGAGCTTGGAATGAACACGTTTGAAAGAAATGGAATGCACAATCTTGAGGGAAATGTGTGTGAAGTTACCAATGGATTGAGGGTATATGTATCCTTGTGTCTCACATGAATGCTCAGAAATAAGTAGCTGTCACTAATGATTCTAAATAATCAAGTGGACAGAATGACTGGTTTTATGGCTACAAACCAGACTTTCACCTTAGCTAGACAAGTTTTTAGTTTGTTTGTTTGTTTGTTTGTTTGTTTTTGTACGAAGTGGCTGTGAAACGATGGTCGTCATGACAGGCGGACTCTACTGATGCTAATGGCAGTGTATTGTGATTTGTATATATTGGCATCTGCATGAAACTGAAAAACATGCTCTCCCTTGATAAAATTTTCAGGACACTCCAGTATGATGAACAAACCTCGAATTCATCATAATAACACCATCCTCTAAAACTTCTTGATGTTTAGCTTGTTTCTCATATAAGGTGCATGAATTGACAATTCTAAAATTTCCCAAGTAATTGTCCAGTATATTTTTTGATTAACTTCTGTTTATCCTTCCTTAAATATAAACTGGAGAAAGAAAAATATGTCATCTGTGGTTTTTTAAAACAAGAATTTGTCAAGATGAACTTTTTATCTTTATTTCTATCCTTTCACATTTTTATTCAGCAAAACATTTGGCTGAAAAAGTATAACATTGATGATGAATTAGAATTGTAAGAATTTTCACTGTCAAATAAAAATTCTCTCCACATCTTCTTATGCTGCTGTAGCAGTGAATAATTTACTTGTTGTTTCATTATAAAAATATTTTTTGTCATGATTATTTGCATTTAATGCATGTGCAGAAACATGAGAGTAGAATAGATCACCATGCCAGAGTGACCTAGAAAAACGGAAAGATCATTTTGTTTGTACTTGTATCTACTTCTATCAAATACCAGATGGTCTGGAAAGGTAAGACAATGCTAATGAGTCTCAAGATATTGCATAGCAATTAGTGAAGCAACCAAGGTCAAACTACCATTGTTTGACTCAACAAACTGTTTAATTTATAAATCGTTTTATTTCCCAGAAAAAGAAAAGGAAATATCATGAAGAAAATATTTTAGTTTCTAAATTTTAACTGTTAGACTCTCCTAGACTTTCTGAATACCAGTTCACACTATTTTTGTTTTCTGTTGTGCATCAGAGGATTATTCAGCAGGTTTGAATTGTCCCCATTCTGCTCATTCCAAAGAAAGATTTGGTCTTTGCTCAGCTCCTTGGAGATAATCTTTAAGCCTTTGATTCTTGCCTATTAATAATATCTTTGTTTACCTAAGGCTATAGGGCCACACCAGATACTTTATGCTAACAAATGTGATTTTTGGAGGAGCTCTTTGGCCATTCTATATATAGTTTATGCTAAGAGTGTGATCTGTGTTTGGGTCCTTGGGTCACGTGGTATCAGTTTGATCTTTAGAGAGTCTGTCGACCGAAAGTCACATGGGTACATGTAGGCTGTGCTTCCAGTGTCTTTGCATTGCCTTGTCAAATTCCTTCCCTATAATTTTCAGTAGTTATTTGTTGATTATGTTACTTATTTTCTTTACCCATTTTTATTATGTAAAATATAAAATGAAAATGAGGACATATAATGTGGCTTCAAAGATTATGGGCACTTTTAAATAGATATATGGATAAAGATGTGATAGAATCATATGTAATGGAATATTACTTGGCCATAAAAAGGATGCAGTCTTGCTATTTGTGGCAACATGGATAGACCTGGAGGGTATTACTCCAAATGAAATAAGTCAGAATGAGAAAGACAAATACCATATGATTTCACTCATATGTGAAATCTAAAAAAAAAACGATGAATAAACAAACAGCAGGATCAGACCTATCAATACAGAAAACAAACTCATGGTACCAGAAGGAAGAAGGGTGGTGGGGTCATGGACAAAATGAGTGAAGGAGAATGGCTTCTAGTTACAGTATAGGATTCCTGTTATGTAATGAATAAGTCACAGAAATAAAAAGCACAGTATAAGGATAGTCAATATATAGTCAATGATATTGTAATCATAGTGTTTCTTTGGTGACGGTAGATACACTTGTGGTGAGTATACCATAAGATGTAGAGAAATTGAATAACTATGTTGTACATATAAAACTAATGTGACTTTGTGTGTCAATTATACTTAAATTTAAAAAAATTCACTTGCAAATTTGCATCCCCCCAAAAACAATTATGAACATTTAAAAAATTAATATATACCATTTACTTTGTTCAATCTCAGTTTGATTTTTATGTGTAGCACAGATTGTTTTAAGCATTTATTAAGCTACAAGCTTTAATATTAATATTACAAGCCATCATTGTGTGATCAATTTTTAAATCATCCAGATATTGCTAGTAAGTAGTAAAAAAACATATACAGGTTCATGTTGCAATCTCTACACCAATTTCAAACCATGTTATTTAACAGTATTTGGAGAAAAACACAATAAAAACTTTTTCTAACAATTTGAAGACATTAAATGTTTTAGCTTTGTTTTTCTGTTGTCTCTGATTTACTAGCAAAATGCAACTATGTGATTTTTTTCAAATCCAAATCTATTGAGGTTCAAGTTAACATCCTTTGATAATTCACTTATTTGATAATAACAATAGTAATCAAATAATATGATTTGATTGAACAGTATTTTAGTTTACTTTAAAAAATATATATTTGCATCTAATGGCTGAAGTGAAATTTGCATTTTACATAATTTGATTATAAATTAGTTGAGATCATGTGAGATTTAAGTTCTCTTAAGTTTAGTTTTTTGATTTGTTAATATTGTGTCCATGTAGTTCAATTTCATTCTTGACTTACAATATTTTTATGATATTCAGTAAAGGAAATAAATGTCACACAATGTATTTAATAATGATTCTAGAGTACAGTTTCACTGAGCCTTTGTGTAATATATACATTTCCACTTTTGTAAATAGTGTTGCGACGAATATAAGGAAATTTCCAACAATATTTTCAGTGAGCATTTTATTATCAATTGAAACTCACTAAATGATTTTTCATAAAAAATTTTTAGAAATAAGGTTGATAGTTTGTCTGGATTTGTTTAAAAAGACTCAAGGTATATAGATTGTTCAAAATGCAAATGTTACCAGTAGTTTGTGTTTAATCTATAAATAAGACTATGACTTTCGTCTCATTTGTGCATGTACAACTTTGTTTCCTCTAATTTTTTAGTTTATGCCAAAGAAAGTGGATAAGAAAAATGAGAACTAATGTTTACTGTTTATTAACTACGTATCAGTGCTTCTGCTAGTCACAGAAGTAAATTAATTTGCCCAAGTTCACAGAACTAGTAATTAACATAATTGAGCAAATTCACAAGTATATGAACTAAACACTGTTTTTTTACTGTAGTAATTGTGTTCCTTTTGTGATCTCAGGTCATTAGCAACTGTATTAAATCTAAACTGTGCTATTTGAAGACGCTTTTGAAAATAATGACACCCTAATCCAAATTTGCAAGACTTTTCTAGTTACTCTTCCATAAACATCTGAAAAATGCTAATTTTTCACTTATCTTTTACTTTTGTTTTTTACAACTTAGACAATTTCTTATTGCTATCCACACAAATATTCTTTCTTCAAGTTCCAGTTCGGCATCAACTATTTGTATTAATCTTTCCTGAAGTATTCTATCCATTGTTGATTTATGTATTTATGAGCTTTGCTATTCTAAATTGTATTTTCCTTTAATGGTTCCTATTTAATCTTGGTATTATTACGCTGGTAAGCTTTATAACTGATCTCTGACAGTTCATTTCTGATGTCCATTGATTACCAATAATATTACAGAAAAAAGAACAAATATATGATGGCATGTGTATAAATTATAATAGTTAAGATAACTTCTGCTTAAGTGAAACATTGATAGATTAGTTTATATCTTCAAGCATTTTAAATAATTAAAAAATTAAAAGTCACAGGTATTTGAAGCTTAATACAGTCTTCTGAATTACTAGTATGTAACTGAGCTTCTATGAAGAGAAATAAAAATAGTAATTCCTGTCTTCTGGCTAGAAGTATTGTATATTCAGAAAAAGGGTTATTATCCAAAATATATAAAGAACTTACAAAACTGAACACCCCAAAACCAAATAATCTATAGTTAAAATGAGCAGAAGACATGAATAGACATGTTTCCAAAGAAGACATACAGATGGTTACAAGACACATGAAAAGATGCTCAACATCACTCACCATCAGGGAAACATACATCAGAACTAAAAATGAGGTACCACTTTGTACCAGTCAGATGGCTAAAATTAACAACACAGGAAACATTAGATGTTGGCAAAGATGCTGAGATAGCAGAATTCTCTTGCACTATTGATGAGAAAGCAAACCGGTTCAGCCATGCTGGAAAACAGCATGGAGGTTCCTCAAAAAGTTAATGCAACTCTCCTGCAGTCCAGCAATTGTACTACCCAGTATTTACCAAAGGATACTGATTTTAGGGGACATTTGCATCCCAGTGTTTATAGCATCATTATTAACAACAGCCAAATTATGGAGAAAGCCCAAATGTCCATTGATTGATGAATGAATGAAGAAGAGTATACATGTACAATATTTATACATATACATAAATATGTATATATACACATATAATATATAAATATGTAATATTTATATATAAAGATATATTATAGAATATAAATATAATGGATTATTACTCACCCATCAGAAAGAATGAATTCTTGCCATTTGCAAGGACGTGGATGGAGCTGGAGAGTATTATGCTAAGCAAAATAAGTCAGTCAGAGAAAGGCAAATGCCAAATGATTTCACTCATGTGTGGAATTTAAGAAACAAAACAAATGAACATGGGCAGGTGATAGAGAAAGACAAGCAAACCAAGAAACATTCTCTCAACTATAGAGAACAAGCCTGTGGTACCAGAGGGGAGCTGGGTGGGAGAGAAGTTCTGAATAGGTTATGGGTTATTAAGAGGAGCACTTGGGATACGCACCAGGTATTGTATGTAAGTGAATGAATTGCTAAATTCTACACATGAAATCGATATCGCACTGTTTACTAGCTGGAATTTAAATAAAAACTTGGAAAAATATTGTATATGAAAGTATATCATTAAGATTTTATATACATCTGTTAAGCATACTATTGGCATGTAAGGACTGAATATCAATTAGAAAGCTCACATGCTATCTTTTACTAAGGAGAAAGGACTCTCTTATAGAATACCAGGTAGCAATACAATAACAAATCGGTTATTGTTATACCCAGTAATAGGTAAACTGTACAGAGAAATTAGAATTAAAAAATGGATGAGAGAGAAATGAGTGTACATTTGTAGTATCCCCTGGTTGAAATTTCAAACAGAAAATAGAGCTTCATTTTACAGGCCTCAGACAGGGCATGGGGTTTTTGCCAGTAATGCAGGATAGATCATGTCAACCTTCTTCATAATTCATGTTTTTTTTTTAAAGATTTTATTTCTTTATTGGCAGGGAGAGAGAGATCACAAGTAGACAGAGAGGCAGGCGGAGGGTGTGGGGCAGTAAGCAGGCTCCCTGCTGAGCAAAGAGCCCAATGTGGGGCTCCATCCCGGGATCCTGAGATCATGACCTGAGCTGAAGGCAGAGGCTTAACCCCCTGAGCCACCCAGGTGCCCCGCATAATTCATGCTGTGATGAATCATTCATAAATACTTTAAGTTTTGTAGAAGCAGATAAAATTTTAGTGAGGTCATAATTTAAGCTAATCATGAATAGTAGATTTTATCTTCTCTATTCTTCTGAAAGTATAAATTCCACCCCCCTTGGGGTTTCACTAATGTAAAACAGGTTGGTAATTATAGAAAGACTTATGAGTCTCATGTTATTGTGTGTATATATATTTATATATACATAGATAAACATCATTAATTATATCAACTATGTCATATTCTTCAGATACTCAGGTTTTAGAAGACCAGCTTTGTTTTACATTTTTAGGAATTACTATGGTTTTCCTGACATGTAAAATCATCTTCATTCATGTCCTTCTTTTATGTGTTCTTTCTAAACAGAAAAGCCAATTTTAA